>NC_092339.1:348562500-349202500 GCF_046630445.1 Rutidosis leptorrhynchoides | reverse complement strand
CTTTTAAATCAAAGTTCTTCTTAGCTTTTAATTATTCCAACCAAAACAACCCCCGGTTTTACTACGACGGCGTATATCCAGTTTTATGGTGTTTATCGTGTTTCCGGGTTTTAAATCATTAAGTTAGCATATCATATAGATATAGAACATGTGTTTAGTTGATTTTAAAAGTCTATTTAGAAGGATTAACTTTATTTGCGAACAAGTTTAGAATTAACTAAACTATGTTCTAGTGATTACAAGTTTATAACGTTGAATAGAACAGCTTTTTATGTATGAATCGAATGATGTTATGAACATCATTACTACCTCAAGTTAATTGGATAAACCTACTGGAAATGAAAAAAATGGATCTAGCTTCAAAGGATCCTTGGATGGCTTGAAAGTTCTTGAAGCAGAATCATGACACGAAAACAATTTCAAGTAAGATTTCCACTCGAAATAAGATTGTTATAGTTATAGAAATTGAATTAAAGTTTGAATATGATTATTACCTTGTATTAGAAAGATAACCTACAGTAAGTAACAAAGGTTTCTTGATCTTGGATGATTACTTGGAATGGATTTAGAAAACTTGGAAGTAAACTTGTAATCTTGGAAGTATTCTTGATTTTATGAAACTAGAACTTTTGGAATTTATGAAGAACACTTAGAACTTGAAGATAGAACTTGAGAGAGATCAATTAGATGAAAAAAATTGAAGAATGAAAGTGTTTGTAGGTGTTTTTGGTCGTTGGTGTATGGATTAGATATAAAGGATATGTAATTTTGTTTTCATGTAAATAAGTCATGAATGATTACTCATATTTTTGTAATTTTATGAGATATTTCATGCTAGTTGCCAAATGATGGTTCTCACATGTGTTAGGTGACTCACATGGGCTGCTAAAAACTGATCATTGGAGTGTATATACCAATAGTACATACATCTAAAAGCTGTGTATTGTACGAGTATAAATACGGGTGCATACGAGTAGAATTGTTGATGAAACTGAACGAGGATGTAATTGTAAGCATTTTTGTTAAGTAGAAGTATTTTGATAAGTGTCTTGAAGTCTTTCAAAAGTGTATGAATACATATTAAACCACTACATGTATATACATTTTAACTGAGTCATTAAGTCATCGTTAGTCGTTACATGTAAGTGTTGTTTTGAAACCTTTAGGTTAACGATCTTGTTAAATGTTGTTAACCCAATGTTTATAATATAAAATTAGATTTTAAATTATTATATTATCATGATATTATGATGTACGAATATCTCTTAATATGATATATATACATTAAATGTCGTTACAACGATAATCGTTACATATATGTCTCGTTTCAAAATCATTAAGTTAGTAGTCTTGTTTTTACATATGTAGTTCATTGTTAATATACTTAATGATATGTTTACTTATCATAATATCATGTTAACTATATATATATATCCATATATATGTCATCATATAGTTTTTACAAGTTTTAACGTTCGTGAATCACCGGTCAACTTGGGTGGTCAATTGTCTATATGAAACCTATTTCAATTAATCAAGTCTTAATAAGTTTGATTGCTTAACATGTTGGAAACAATTAATCATGTAAATAACAATTTCATTTAACATATATATAAACATGGAAAAGTTCGGGTCAATACAGTACCTACTAGTTAAATAAATTTCGTCCCGAAATTTTAAGCAGTTGGAGGTGTTGACGTATCTTCTGGAAATAGATGCGGGTATTTCTTCTGCATCTAATCTTCTCGTTCCTAGGTGAACTCGGGTCCTCTACGAGCATTCCATCGAACCTTAACAATTGGTATCTTGTTTTGCTTAAGTCTTTTAACCTCACGATCCATTATTTCGACGGGTTCTTCGATAAATTGAAGTTTTTCGTTGATTTGGATTTCATCTAACGGAATAGTGAGATATTCTTTAGCAAAATATTTCTTCAAATTCGAGATGTGGAAAGTGTTATGTACAGCCGCGAGTTGTTGAGGTAACTCAAGTCGGTAAGCTACTGGTCCGACACGATCAATAATCTTGAATGGTCCAATATACCTTGGATTTAATTTCCCTCATTTACCAAATCGAACAACGCCTTTCCAAGGTGCAACTTTAAGCATAACCATCTCTCCAATTTCAAATTCTATATCTTTTCTTTTAATGTCAGCGTAGCTCTTTTGTCGACTTTGGGCGGTTTTCAACCGTTGTTGAATTTGGATGATCTTCTCGGTAGTTTCTTGCATTATCTCCGGACCCGTAATCTGTCTATCCCCCACTTCACTCCAACAAATCGGAGACCTGCACTTTCTACCATAAAGTGCTTCAAACGGCGCCATCTCAATGCTTGAATGGTAGCTGTTGTTGTAGAAAAATTCTGCTAATGGTAGATGTCGATACCAACTGTTTCCGAAATCAATAACACATGCTCGTAGCATGTTTTCAAGCGTTTGTATCGTCCTTTGGCTCTGCCCATCAGTTTGTGGATGATAGGCAGTACTCATGTCTAGACGAGTTCCTAATGCTTGCTGTAATGTCTGCCAGAATCTTGAAATAAATCTGCCATCCCTATCAGAGATAATAGAGATTGGTATTCCATGTCTGGAGATGACTTCCTTCAAATACAGTCGTGCTAACTTCTCCATCTTGTCATCTTCTATTATTGGCAGGAAGTGTGCTGATTTGGTGAGACGATCAACTATTACCCAAATAGTATCAAAACCACTTGCAGTCTTTGGCAATTTAGTGATGAAATCCATGGTAATGTTTTCCCATTTCCATTCCTGGATTTCAGGTTGTTGAAGTAGACCTGATGGTTTCTGATGCTCAGCTTTGACCTTAGAACACGTCAAACATTCTCCTACGTATTTAGCAACATCGGCTTTCATACCCGGCCACCAAAAATGTTTCTTGAGATCCTTGTACATCTTCCCCGTTCCAGGATGTATTGAGTATCGGGTTTTATGAGCTTCTCTAAGTACCATTTCTCTCATATCTCCAAATTTTGGTACCCAAATCCTTTCAGCCCTATACCGGGTTCCGTCTTCCCGAATATTAAGATGCTTCTCCGATCCTTTGGGTATTTCATCCTTTAAATTTCCCTCTTTTAAAACTCCTTGTTGCGCCTCCTTTATTTGAGTAGTAAGGTTAGTGTGAATCATTATATTCATAGATTTTACTCGAATGGGTTCTCTGTCCTTTCTGCTCAAGGCATCGGCTACCACATTTGCCTTCCCCGGGTGGTAACAAATCTCAAAGTCGTAATCATTCAACAATTCAATCCACCTACGCTGCCTCATATTCAGTTGTTTCTGATTAAATATGTGTTGAAAACTTTTGTGGTCGGTATATATAATACTTTTGACCCCATATAAGTAGTGCCTCCAAGTCTTTAATGCAAAAACAACCGCGCCTAATTCTAAATCATGCGTCGTATAATTTTGTTCGTGAATCTTTAATTGTCTAGACGCATAAGCAATCACATTCGTTCGTTGTATTAATACACAACCGAGACCTTGCTTTGATGCGTCACAATAAATCACAAAATCATCATTCCCTTCAGGCAATGACAATATAGGTGCCGTAGTTAGCTTTTTCTTCAATAACTGAAACGCTTTCTCTTGTTCATCCTTCCATTCAAATTTCTTCCCTTTATGCGTTAATGCAGTCAAGGGTTTGCTATTCTGGAAAAGTCTTGGATGAACCTTCTGTAGTAACCAGCTAGTCCTAAAAATTGGCGTATGTGTTTCGGAGTTTTTGGGGTTTCCCACTTTTCAACAGTTTCTATCTTTGCCGGATCCACCTTAATACCTTCTTTGTTCACTATGTGACCGAGGAATTGAACTTCTTCCAACCAAAATGCACACTTTGAAAATTTAGCGTACAATTCTTCCTTCCTCAATACTTCTAACACCTTTCTCAAATGTTCACCGTGTTCTTGGTCATTCTTTGAGTAAATAAGTATGTCATCAATGAAAACAATGACAAACTTGTCAAGGTATGGTCCACACACTCGGTTCATAAGGTCCATGAACATAGCTGGTGCATTAGTTAAACCAAACGGCATGACCATAAACTCGTAATGACCGTAACATGTTTTGAAAGCAGTTTTTGGAATATCATCTTCTTTCACCCGCATTTGATGATACCCGGAACGTAAGTCAATCTTTGAATAAACAGACGGGCCTTGTAGTTGATCAAATAAGTCGTCGATTCTCGGTAGTGGGTAGCGGTTCTTGATGGTAAGTTTGTTCAACTCTCGGTAGTCGATACAAAACCTGAATGTACCATCTTTCTGCTTGACAAACAAAACAGGAGCTCCCCACGGTGATGTGCTTGGTCGAATGAAACCACGCTCTAAAAGTTCTTGTAATTGGCTTTGCAGTTCTTTCATCTCGCTGGGTGCGAGTCTGTAAGGAGCACGAGCTATTGGTGCAGCTCCTGGTACAAGATCTATTTGAAATTCAACGGATCGATGTGGGGGTAATCCCGGTAATTCTTTCGGAAATACATCAGGAAATTCTTTTGCGACGGGAACATCATTGATGCTCTTTTCTTCAGTTTGTACTTTCTCGACGTGTGCTAGAATAGCATAGCAACCTTTTCTTATTATTTTTTGTGCCTTCAAATTACTAATAAGATGTAGCTTCGTGTTGCCCTTTTCTCCGTAGACCATTAAGGGTTTTTCTTTTTCTCGTATAATGCGAATGGAATTTTTGTAACAAACGATCTCTGCTTTCACTTCTTTCAACCAGTCCATACCGATTATCACATCAAAACTCCCTAACTCTACTGGTATCAAGTCAATCTTAACTGTTTCGCTAACCAGTTTAATTTCTCGATTCTGACATATATTATCTGCTGAAATTAATTTAGCATTTGCTAATTCGAGTAAAAATTTACTATCCAAAGGCGTCAATGGACAACTTAATTTAGCATAAAAATCTCTACTCATATAGCTTCTATCCGCACCCGAATCAAATAAAACGTAAGCAGATTTATTGTCAATAAGAAACGTACCCGTAACAAGCTTCGGGTCTTCCTGTGCCTCTGCCGCATTAATATTGAAAACTCTTCCGCGGCCTTGTCTGTGAAGACCCGTCCTAATCCATCCGGACGAAGTCCATATCAATTATAAACGATTCACAACAGTTGATTACATCGCGAGGTGCTTGACCTCTATATGATACATTTTACAAACATTGCATTAGTTTTTGAAAAGACAATCTTTCATTACATCGAAAGTTGACGGCGTGCATACCATTTTATAATATATCTAACTATAATTGACTTAATAATAATCTTAATGAACTCAACGACTCGAATGCAATGTCTTTTGAAATATGCCATGAATGGACCTCTATATGCCTTGAACGACTCCATGTAATGTCTTTAAAATGAGTAAATACACAGCGGAAGATTTCTTTCATACCTGAGAATAATCATGCTTTCGAGTGTCAACTAAAAGGTTGGTGAGTTCATAAGTTTATTGTAAACAGTAAAAATTCATCATTTTGATAGACCACAAAATTTAAATGATGCATGGTACAAATGGGCCCGAATCCTATACCCACCTGTAATGTACATGCTATATCTTTTAAATACAGTACATCTTTCTCATGTACGAAACCATTTTCATAAATCATAGTAACCGTACACATATCTTGTGCACAAAAATAACATACACATAACCTGTGTATAAAACCATTCTCTCGATATATAACATTCACATCAACTGGTGGCAATTATCATGTCCACATAATTCAATGGTGGCAATTATCATGTCCACATAATTCAATGGTGGCAATTATCATGTCCACATAATTCAATAATAATCCGCAGAACTTCTGTCTGCATAATAATTCATTCAAGGAATGTTTTGCTTGTGTCTATCTCGTCAAACATTTATAAAAACATTTCATGTATTCGCAGTTCAAAATATCTTTCAAAAGCATTTAATAAAGCAATTGTAAAAACAGCGCATGTATTCTCAGTCCCAAAAATGTAAAGAGTAAAAGGGAATCAAATGAACTCACTGTACGATATTTTGTAGTAAAAATATGCATGCGACAGAACTGAACAATGCAGGTTGGCCTCGAATTCACGAACCTATATTCAATCATGTATATTATTACATGTAATGGTAATCCAACAAAAAAATATATTTTATTAGTGATTTTAATTGTTATTTTATATCGTTTATTTTATTAATAACTTAATTATATATATTTATTTTCTATATATATAGTTAACATTTATTACTAAAGTATTAATAGGGTTAGGTTTTATGTCATAAGTATATTTTTATATAAAAAAAATCTTTATTTGATATACTAATAGTACCAATAATAATAATGATAAAAATAATACTAATTATGATAAAAATTTTGATAATTCAAATAATAATAAAAGTGGTACTTTTAAAATAAAATAAAAATGATAGTTTAAATAAAATGTTGATTTCAATATTAATACTAATAAAAATATAAATGATAAAAAATACTTTTAGTAATAAGGATCATAATAATACTATTTTTGATAATAATAATAACTATAATGACTTTACTCATAATGATATTACTAATAGTAATCTTAATGCTAATAATAATACTTTTAATGTTAATAATAATGATAATCATAATAATAATAATAATAATAATAATAATAATAATAATAATAATAATAATAATAATAATAATAATAATAATAATAATAATAATAATAATAATAATAATAATAATAATAATAATAATAAATAAATAAAATAACTACCTTGAATTGGAAAGGCTTAATAAAAATAAACTACCCTAGCCCGGGATTGAACCCAAGACCTCCCGTATAAACACCAACCCTCTAAACCACTTGACCATTTCTGTTTTTCTGTTTTTCTGTTTTTAATCCCTGCCTAAAACCTTTTAACCCGTTTATTTTCTGCTTCCCTTTTCTTCTTCTTCATCATCTATTATCTTCATCTACTCCTAACCTAACATATGTACATCATCTCCTTCACTATCATAATCTTCTGCAATCGACATCATTCATTCATATTTATAACATCCAAATTCTTTTCACTTCGTAATCATTATCATCATAATTATCATCTTTAACCTAAGCCATAATTATCATATTTATTCTCTACTCATCACCTGGATCATAAACCATTATCATAACTATCATCATCTATAATCATAATCATAATCACCTTACGATCGAAATTGTATCATTGTCATCGAATCTAACATCATCGATCTCTTTTCTATCTTTATCATACGCGTAGTACTATATTCATCAATATAGTCTTCTCATTCGTCCCACAGTACGTAACCAACTCGACTATTATTATTATTATTATAATTATTATTATTATTATCATTTTTTTTATTAATACTTTAAATATCCACGGCCCACATATCTAATTGTTTTGCATTCCTTGTTTATTTGTAAATGGCCGATCCTTCAACACACTCAAGACTTACGTGTAAAGTGTAATTAAGTCCTCTCCTAACTTTGCAAACACGTTGAAGTTTAGGGAGAAAAGAAACAAACGGGCTTTGGATGGTGTAATCGAACAGTAGAGGAAGGAAATAAAGTAACACAAGCATGTTATCCCACTATCTCCTTTAATCATGTAAGTGGGGTTTATATTAGGAAAATGTCGGCTACAAGAAAAGAATAAGGGACGTGTATTTGTATTATGAAATCCTAACATTTCATAGTGGATTATCACTTTACTAGTAGGTGGTCATAAAGAAAAAAAAACACACTAGTTAACTTCAACTTTACAGTGAGATTTCACGATGGCTCGATTGTTAACAGGTGTCTATAACATTTAGGATTTTAAAACAGAAAGGCGATTAGTGGGGATAATGTAGAGTGGTTAAAAAAATGTCGGGTTTTCAAATATTTAAGCAGAAAAAAAAATTGTTAAGTCGAATATTATAGAGAGAGAGGGCGAAAGGTGGTGTGTGGTTGTTCGTGCAGTAGACAGAAAAAGAAAACATGATAGTCGATGGTGTTTAAGTTTGGTTTCAACACACGATAGAAATAATATCATAATTGCTTTTGACGGTGGTTTTCAAGATGACGAAATCAGTAACATCGTAATGATGTAACGAAGGTTTGAATTACGGTTTTAAAACAGAAAGAGGGAGAAAGAGTTTGACGGTTGTTTATGGTGATTCAAGGTGGTCGTGTTTGCAAGTGTAATTGAAAAGAAAAGAACAAGGAAAGTGGCGATAGTGGTTGTGATGGTGCCTTGTTAGAAACTAAAGAAAACAGAAGCATGATTTCCAAATGGTGTTGTTATATAAAGATGGGTTCATGGTGGTTGTAGTAGTGATTAATATTCGAAGGTGATGGTCATGTTTGACTTGTGATGGTGTGATATGAGGTTAAGACAGGAAGCATTTAGCACAACAATTATGTTCCATGGTCATTTATGGTGTTGATCAAAGGCGAATAAGCAGAAGTAGGTGTTTACCTTGATGATGGCTTCAACCTTTATTGATAGTGGAAACAGATGGATAGCAACTGAAGGTGGGTTTCGAAGGTGTATGGACATAAAACATTAAGTATCATATGATTTACAAGTTAGAGTATTCGTGAAGTTGATTGAAGGTGATCATAGGAGTTTTGATATATTAAAGAGAAGAAGAGAGGAAGAATATGGTGGTCCTTGGTGACTGGGTGGTGATGTAGTAATATACTTGATCACGATTGCTTGTATTTTGGCAATTGAATTGACTGGTAACTGTATGTCGACATAAGGAATCAATCTCAGATGAAAGAACCAATAATTAGAGTGTAAAAATCAAACTAGGATAGAGACATTCAATAGATTTTTTTGGTTGCATCTGTTTATCTGATTTCGTGAGTAATAGGTCACAGATATGAAAAAGATTTGGTTGTGATATTAACAGATACTTATTTATTTAGGTATATCTTCGTATATATATATATGTGTAGCTATACCTGTATTTGCAATTATATATATATATATATATATATATATATATATATATATATATATATATATATATATATATATATATATATATATATATATATATATAATTTTGTATTTTTATATATGTATATGTATTTATATACATATCTATAATTATATATCATTTAATTTTAACTATTCTTAATAAGTGTTAATGTATTAATGATATTAATATTATTACATTTATATTAATAAGATTACTAATTTTAATAATAATTATAATGATTTTAGTATAGTAATAATACCATTACTTATAATACTAAACAAATTATATTCATATATTTCAAATAAAAAAATACACTTAATAATTTCAATAATACTATATTAATTATAATAATTATTTATGATAATATTATTATTAGTAATAATACTATAACAGTTTATATATATCAAGTTTCATATTTGTATATTATATTGATAATACTAATTTTGATATTACTATTGAAAATAATGCTAATATTACTATAACATTTATTTCTAACTTGTAATTACATTTAAAATTTATATTTTTTACAATTTGTTAATTATATCATCATCACTAGTTATCTAATATATAAAATATTTAATATTTATATATTTATATTTATTTACAAACAATGTTCACGAATTGTCGGAAATGGTCGAAGCTAATTTACATTCATAAAAATAGTTCAAAATCTTTGAGACTCAACCTATCAAACTTCGCTTATCGTGTCAAAATATTAAATCGTATCGAGAGTTCGGTTTAAAATTAGTCGAAATTTTTCGGGTCACTACAGTACCTACCCGTTAAAGAAATTTTGTCCCGAAATTTGAGTGAGGTGGCCATGGCTAACAATAAAAATGTTTTCATGTCGAATATGAGCTGATAAATAAAGTTTTATCATCATTGAGTAATATGGATAAGCAATTCGATTATTTGGAGCGCACGACCGAAGCTATCACAAAAGAATAAAATGAGAAGGACAAGTTTCACCATAACTTTTGACTAGTCATGGTTGAATTTAAAAAATAAGGTGCGTCTTAACTTTTGACGTTGTCTTGGTTGAATTCCGGAATTTAAAGGGATTTAAAGAAAATCTTGGAAATCTATAAGATTTGATTCTTCGGGATTTATGGGAAATAAGATCTCTATAATTAAATGCGATCACCTGTCTCGATTGCTCTGTCTGGTATTTTCACTATAAATGAACTTCTTCCGTTTCATTATTTCCCATCACTTCCAATTTCAA
Organism: Rutidosis leptorrhynchoides; assembly: GCF_046630445.1. Classification (NCBI taxonomy): domain Eukaryota; kingdom Viridiplantae; phylum Streptophyta; class Magnoliopsida; order Asterales; family Asteraceae; genus Rutidosis; species Rutidosis leptorrhynchoides. Next base: position 349,192,300 of record NC_092339.1, on the reverse strand, counting down.
TATTTTAATTCATTCTTCCAAATCATCAATCAATATGCTTCATCCAGTTTTAATTCTGGATATATTCCTGACTTTCATATTGATCATTCTCCTTTTTCATCTACCACCGGAGGAATCTGTCTACTTCTACTATGCTCTTGGGTTTATAGTGTTTTTAGTTCTCCCGAGTCTTTATATTTCTATTCGTATTAATATCTACGGTTTGTGACCTCTAAGTTGTTATTGGGCTTTATTTTTTTTTTAAATTTTTTTTTTCTGGGGCTCCTTGCCTTTTTATCCTCCTCTCGAACTCTGGTAAAGCGAGTATTGGTCCAGAATTCGTAAGTACGAAGTTTCGAATGAACTTAATGTTTTAAATAAGAAGGAACGTAATAGCACGATTTGATTTGTCAAATTACCAGATTCACTAAAAATAGAATTATCAAGAATATACTTTCTTGATATGTTCAGAAGTTAAGCAGAATGAAAGAGCTATGTAACATGGCACATGATGACGTTATGATCTGTGAATCATCATGTCCTATAAGAAACTCAGCATGACTTACTGTAATATAATCACGTTGATCAGGTGTCATTATATTATACTAACTCATGCATCAGTTCCCACACTACTTCAAAAACATTCATATTTTAAATTCGAAAGTTTACAGAATATAGAAACTAATAGTTTCTATATGATGTAACACTGATAGCACGAAGAGGTATATAATTTCAGACGATAATATTTATGAAAATATCCTCAGAAATATCGAAGATATTTATGATGATATTTTGGAATTTATAAGTTTGAAGGCTGATGAAGAAAAAATTTTCCGCAAGATTTTAACATGACTTCGGAGCAAGATATTCTCTAAAGATTTCAACGGATCCAGAATTACCTGGATTCTTTGAATATAGGGTATGGTCCTTGTATTTGTCCTTGGTCTCCTTCGTGATTAGCTCAATTCGTTTTCCAGTTCCAACTTTTCTGAGCTTTTCCAACATACTATTCTTTATCATCAAACTTCTGATGATTAAGGTCGTTTACGGCTGTCTACGGTTTCTGCTGCCTCATTCAGCTTTTTCAACATTTAGAGTATTGATTTGTAGACTGAGTGTTTTTCAGAATTTCAAAATGAAAGATCATAATTCTAAGAGATAAATGTTATACATATAACTGTTGATGTAGATATGCTGTGAGTTTTCAAAGTACTGATTGCTGATTCCCGATAATTGGTATGGCAGTTCTCGTTACAAGATGCGGATGAGTATATGATAAGACTTCAATAGATAAATATAGTGATTTGTCGGAGAGATTTAAGCCAAGGAGCAACGAGGTTGCTGGTACGTCTACTGATAATATGGTGGGATATAAAAGGTTTCCCGGTAACAATAAAAGAGCACGCATATATATCAAGATTATAATAAGGTTAATCTGAATGAAAATCGAAGTTGACTTACTGGAGCTGTGACAAAATTGACTAATTTTGGAAAGGGATAGCAAAGTTATTTTCGGTAATAACAGCGCCAAAGGAGCTAGAACGGACACGTGTTAAACGTTTACACAGGTTTCGAGTGTTTTTAGGTGCATAACTATATGCATCAATCTTTTCTTCCGTAGATGAAGTGCGGTTGGTTCATCCTCTAGATTGAAGTGTTTTTAAGAATCATGAAAGGTTTGAACGCAGATTGGAATCGTCAAGATACAAATGAGGTTTAAGATGAAATCAAGTGGCAAACTTGAAGAAATGTTTAGTTTCATATGTTATAATCAATATTTTAATTCATTTTAATTGTTCAATATTATTAGTCCATAGTCGATAGTCCACATTGACAGTCCAATAATTCATATACAGTTTAATATAAAATATTCGAATTAATTAATATGTATCGTGACCCGTGTACATGTCTCAGACTCGATCACAACTCAAAGTATATATATTATTATAGAATCAACCTCAACCATGTATAGAGAACTCGATCATTACTGCATATAGAGTGTCTATGGTGATTCCAAATAAGATATATAGATGCGTCGATATGATATGTCAAAACCTTGTATACGTGTCCTGATATTTAAAGTGCGTAAAATAAATAACAGAATTTAAATGACGATAAATAAAATTGCGAGAATATAAATTGCGATAAATAAACTGCGATAAATAAATTGCGATAATATAAAATGTAATACGGAATAAACAGTTAGCTAGGAACAGTTAGCTAGGATCTTGTTAGCGTGGATTCTTAACAGAATTTCATATTGTTAATTAGTCTGTTTCTAATCAATTTTTATTGTGTCCATTATTTCTTCATTATGCCACTTGTTGGATTCTGATAGGTCAAAATCCAAATATGAAATTGAATGAAAATGGTTATTCTGTGGTGAATCAGATTCGTATATCTGTAGATGTAAGTAGGATGGTAATTGACCGTTGAATCAGGTTCGAAGAATGTAACGTGTAACTTATTAATGTGAAATCTAAATATTCCTCGGGTATTACCTACCCGTTAAAATATTTTCATCATTAACAGTTTGTACGAAAGAATTTTTAATTACAATCTTTATGAAAACATACATACATATATATATATATATATATATATATATATATATATATATATATATATATATATATATATATATATATATATATATATATATATATTTCTTCAGATGTAATCATGGATTTAATGAGTCAATATGATATTAAACTCATTTGATTTTCGGTTTGAGTTAGAATAATTAATCTCTAAGACTTTAGAGACTACATAATTGCCATGAAGAATGAAGATAATTGATGTAGATCGATACGTAGAATGGTGATTATGCTCGAGGTACAGATGTTGAGGCATGAATTGTTGATGGTACTGGTGCTGTTATTGATGGTACGGTTGGTGCCGGTGATGTTGTTGAAGTTGATACGTTTTGCACCATATTTTCTAAATTGATTACTTGAGCGCGAAGTTCATTGACTTCTTCTATTATTCCGGGATGATTGTCGGTCGGAACGAGTGGATGAATAAGGTTTAAAATTGTGGATAGAATATAATCGTGTCGAGCTACTCTGGAAATGAGAGAGAAAATGGTGTCTCGAATAGGTTCGCCGGTAATTGTTTCAGGTTCTTCGTCAAAAGGTGAATTCGGTTGATGGAAAGGATCGCCTTCTTCGTGTCTCCATTGATTTAATCGACAACGAACCCATCAGATGAATTGGGGATGGCTGATTGGTTGTTTTCATTCTAGTGACACAGCTTTCGGAGTTTAGGTGAAACTCGATGTCAGAATAGCTGTCGGAATCCGAGGAATTCGAACTGGTTGAGGGATTCATCTCGTATGATCAGAATGAAGGATTTTCGATAAGAAATAGACTATAGGATGTAGATTAGTACCCTGCAATACATAATTTACATATGTATATTTAATACTAAAATCCCATAAGTTACGGAGGATTCTACGGAATTTTTCAGACAATGTTACAGTAACAGATACGCTAAGATATAAGGCAGCAGATACGCTAAGATATGAATTTTGTCTATACACTATTCATGCAATCAATGCAGTAAAATGTAACTAGACTAAGAGTGATAAACAAGTGATTCTCTAAGAATGATAAACAGGTAATTTTCGACACGAAATGATAAGCAAAACTTTTGACATGCAGACACGGTCGAAGTCCAGACTCACTAATGCATCCTAACGACTATTAGTTAGACACACTAATGCAAGACCCGGTTCGCTAAGACCACCGCTCTGATACCAACTGTGAAGACCCGTCCTAATCCATCCGGACGAAGTCCATATCGATTATAAACGATTCACAACAGTTGATTACATCGCGAGGTGCTTGACCTCTGTATGATACATTTTACAAACATTGCATTAGTTTTTGAAAAGACAATCTTTCATTACATCGAAAGTTGACGGCGTGCATACCATTTTATAATATATCTAACTATAATTGACTTAATAATAATCTTGATGAACTCAACGACTCGAATACAACGTCTTTTGAAATATGTCATGAATTGACCTCTATATGCCTTGAACGACTCCATGTAATGTCTTTAAAATGAGTAAATGCACAGTGGAAGATTTCTTTCATACCTGAGAATAAACATGCTTTCGAGTGTCAACTAAAAGGTTGGTGAGTTCATAAGTTTATTGTAAACAGTAAAAATTCATCATTTTGATAGACCACAAAATTTAAATGCTGCATGGTACAAATGGGCCCGAATCCTATGTTTAAAATTTATATTTTTTACAATTTGTTAATTATATCATCATCACTAGTTATCTAATATATAAAATATTTAATATTTATATATTTATATTTATTTACAAACAATGTTCACGAATTATCGGAAATGGTCGAAGCTAATTTACATTCATAAAAATAGTTCAAAATCTTTGAGACTCAACCTATCAAACTTCGCTTATCGTGTCAAAATATTAAATCGTATCGAGAGTTCGGTTTAAAATTAGTCAAAATTTTCCGGGTCACTACATTGTCCATTCGTGTTCTCTTGGTTCGGGCAATTTCTAATAATGTGGCCCGGTTTTCCACATTTATAACAAACTACATTGGCATAACTTGCTCCGACACTACTTGCTCTGCCATTACTCGTTCCCACACTATTTGTTCCTTTCGTTCTGTTAACCCCGCGTCCGTAGACCTCACAGTTCGCCGCGCTATGACCATTTCTTTTACACTTATTGCAAAATTTGGTGCAGAACCCCGAGTGATACTTTTCACACCTTTGGCATAGCTGCTTCTGATTGTTGTTGTTGTTGTTGTTGCGGTTATTATTGTTGTTGGGATGATTGTTGTAGTTGCTGCTGTTATTGTTGTTGTTGTTGTTGTTGTTGTTGTTGTTGTTGTTGTTGTTGTTGTTGTTGTTGTTGTTGTTGTTGTTGTTGTTGTTGTTATTGTTGTTGTTGTTGTTGTTGTTGGGCCATTTGTTGTAGTTGCGATTGATGTTGCGATTGTTGGGATAGTTGTTGCGATTATTGTTGTAATTGCTGTTGTTGTTGTATTGGTGATTCTTATCACCGTTTTCCTCCCACTTTCTTTTAACTTGCTTCACATTGGCCTCTTCAGCAGTCTGTTCTTTAATTCTTTCTTCAATCTGGTTCACTAGTTTGTGAGCCATTCTACATGCCTGTTGTATGGAGGCGGGCTCGTGTGAACTTATATCTTCTTGGATTCTTTCCGGTAATCCTTTCACAAACGCGTCGATCTTCTCTTCCTCATCTTCGAATCCCGGACACAATAGGCATAATTCTGTGAATCGTCTTTCGTACGTGGTAATATCAAATCCTTGGGTTCGTAACCCTCTAAGTTCTGTCTTGAGCTTATTGACCTCGGTTCTGGGACGGTACTTCTCGTTCATCAAGTGCTTGAATGCTGACCACGGTAGTGCGTAAGCATCATCTTGTCCCACTTGCTCTAGATAGGTATTCCACCATGTTAACGCAGAACCTGTAAAGGTATGCGTAGCGTACTTCACTTTGTCCTCTTCAGTACACTTACTTATGGCAAACACCGATTCGACCTTCTCGGTCCACCATTTCAATCCGATCGGTCCTTCGGTTCCATCAAATTCCAAAGGTTTGCAGGCAGTGAATTCTTTGTAGGTGCATGCTACACGATTTCCTGTACTGCTAGATCCAAGGTTATTGTTGCTATGTAGCGCAGCCTGTACTGCGGCTATGTTTGAAGCTAGAAAAGTACGGAATTCCTCTTCATTCATATTCACGGTGTGTCGAGTAGTCGGTGCCATTTCCTTCAAAATAGTCAAATGGAACAAGTTAATCATACAGAATATTAAGAGTAGTTAATAGTATTTCGTAGCATAATATGAACTCATTTATAAAAGCTTTTTCTTCATATTAGCGTTTTATAAGTTTAAATTCGGGTAGTACCTACCCGTTAAGTTCATACTTAGTAGCTAATATACAATTCAACTACTAGAATTCTATATGAAAAACTGATTATAATAATATTTTGCGTTCAAACTTTTATACAATATTTTACAAACTTACAATACCGCTTATTTTACATAAAGCATGAAAGATAGCACACAATAACTTTGATACAAGATAGTTGTGAAGATAATTCTAGCTAGTACACAAGTTGTTCAGCAAAGGCAATAAAGACACGTAATTCATACGTCCAGAAACAAGTCATGCATTCTGGTTTTACTAGGACTACTTCCCATCCTTGGTCTTGTGGAACATAACCGTTATGGCCGTTGATAAGACAGCGTGTTGTAACGTCGTCAAAGGGACGAGGGTTACGTAATGTCCAACAGTCCCGTAACAATCTAAAAACCTCATTTCTTACCCCAATTACCGACTCCGTCACTTGTGGGAACGTTTTGTTTAATAGTTGTAGCCCGATGTTCTTGTTCTCACTTTGGTGAGAAGCGAACATTACTATCCCGTAAGCATAACATGCTTCTTTATGTTGCATGTTAGCCGCTTTTTCTAAATCACGAAGTCCTATATTCGGATATATTGAGTCAAAATAATTTCTTAACCCGTTGTGTAAAATAGCATTTGGGTTCCCCGCAATATATGCGTCAAAGTAAACACATCGTAACTTATGGATTTCCCAATGTGATATCCCCCATCTTTCGAACGAAAGCCTTTTATAAACCAAGGCATTCTTGGAACGTTCTTCGAATGTCTTACAAACTGATCTCGCCTTAAATAGTTGTGCCGAGGAATTCTGACCGACTCTAGACAAGATTTCATCAATCATGTCTCTGGGTAGGTCTCTTAAAATATTGGGTTGTCTATCCATTTTGTGTTTTTATACTGTAAAATAGACAAGAGTTAGATTCATAAAAAAATACTTATTAATACAAGCAATTTTTACATATATCATAAAGCATAAGCACACTATATTACATATATTACACCACACGAATACAACTATCTTATTCCGACTCGCTCGTTTCTTCTTCTTCGGTTTTGGTTCGTTTTGCCAAGTTTCTAGGGATATATGATGTTCCCCTAATACGAGCCGTCGTTTTCCACATTGGTTTAGAAAAACCTGGTGGTTTAGAGGTTCCCGGGTTATTGTCACAACTTAAGAAATACGGGTGTTGACGATACATATAAAGTTCATCGGGTTTGGAATCAAATTTCTCTATTTTTATGTCCTTTTCCTTATTGTTCTCTTTTGCCTTATTAAATTGTGTTGGGGTAATTTCTTTAACATCATCGGAATCCTTGTCGGGATCTGATTCATCGGAGAATTGGTAATCCTCCCAATACTTTGCTTCCTTGGCGGAAACACCATTGACCATAATTAACTTTGGTCGGTTGGTTGAGGATTTTCTTCTACTTAACCGTTTTATTATTTCCCCCACTGGTTCTATTTCTTCTTCCGGTTCCGATTCTTCTTCCGGTTCCGATTCTTCTTCCGGTTCCGACTCTTGTTCCGGTTCCTCTTCGGGAACTTGTGAATCAGTCCACGAATCATTCCAATTTATATTTGACTCTTCATTATTATTAGGTGAGTCAATGGGACTTGTTCTAGAGGTAGACATCTATCACATAATATCAAACGCGTTAAGATATTAATATATCACATAATATTTACATGTTAAAAATATATAGTTTCCAACAAAATTTGTTAAGCAATCATTTTTCAAGTAAACACGGTCGAAGTCCAGACTCACTAATGCATCCTAACAAACTCGATAAGACACACTAATGCAAAATTCTGGTTCTCTAAGACCAACGCTCGGATACCAACTGAAATGTCCCGTTCATATTGATTATAAACGTTCCATATTAATTGATTTCGTTGCGAGGTTTTGACCTCTGTATGAGACGTTTTTCAAAGACTGCATTCATTTTTAAAACAACCATAACCTTTATTTTATCAATAAAGGTTTCAAAAGCATTACGTAGATTATCAAATAATGATAATCTAAAATATACTGTTTACACACGACCATTACATAATGGTTTACAATAGAAATATATTACATCGACATATGTTTCTTGAATGCAGTTTTTACATAATATCATACAAACATGGACTCCAAATCTTGTCCTTATTTTAGTATGCAACAGCGGAAGCTCTTAATATTCACCTGAGAATAAACATGCTTTAAACGTCAACAAAAATGTTGGTGAGTTATAGGTTTAACCTATATATATCAAATCGTAACAATAGACCAGAAGATTTCATATTTCAATATACATCCTATACATAGAGATAAAAATCATTCATATGGTGAACACCTGGTAACCGACATTAACAAGATGCATATATAAGAATATCCCCATCATTCCGGGACACCCTTCGGATATGATATAAATTTCGAAGTACTAAAGCATCTGGTACTTTGGATGGGGTTTGTTAGGCCCAATAGATCTATATTTAGGATTCGCGTCAATTAGGGTGTCTGTTCCCTAATTCTTAGATTACCAGACTTAATAAAAAGGGGCATATTCGATTTCGATAATTCAATCATAGAATGTAGTTTCACGTACTTGTGTCTATTTTGTAAATCATTTATAAAACCTGCATGTATTCTCATCCCAAAAATATTAGATTTTAAAAGTGGGACTATAACTCACTTTCACAGATTTTTACTTCGTCGGGAAGTAAGACTTGGCCACTGGTTGATTCACGAACCTATAACAATATATACATATATATCAAAGTATGTTCAAAATATATTTACAATACTTTTAATACATTTTGATGTTTTAAGTTTATTAAATCAGCTGTCCTCGTTAGTAACCTACAACTAGTTGTCCACAGTTAGATGTACAAAAATAAATCGATAAATATTATCTTGAATCAATCCACGACCCAGTGTATACGTATCTCAGTATTGATCACCACTCAAACTATATATATATTTTGGAATCAACCTCAACCCTGTATAGCTAACTCCAACATTCACATATAGAGTGTCTATGGTTGTTCCGCAATATATATATAGATGGGTTGACATGATAGGTCGAAACATTGTATACGTGTCTATGGTATCTCAAGATTACATAATATACAATATAAGTTGATTAGGTTATGGTTGGAATAGATTTATTACTAACTTTCACGTAGGTAAAATGAGTAGTTTTTATCAATCTTGTTTTACTCGCCATTTCTTCGTTTCTAATCCGTTTTGAGTGATTCCAGTGGCCACGGTTTCGTATTGAACTTAAATTTATGAATCTAAATAGAAAAATTATAAGTTTATAGTTTGAAATACAAGTTACAAGTCATTTTTGAAAGAGGTAGTCATTTCCGTCGAAAGAAGGACATCTTGATGACCATTTTGAAAAACATACTTTCACTTTGAGTTTAACCATGATTTTTGGATATAGTTTCATGTTCATAAGAAAAATCATTTTTCCAGAAGTATAGCTTTTAAATCAAGGTTCTTCTTAGCTTTTAATTATACCAACCAAAACAGCCCCCGGTTTTACTACGACGGCGTATATCCAGTTTTATGGTGTTTATCGTGTTTCCGGGTTTTAAATCATTAAGTTAGCATATCATATAGATATAGAACATGTGTTTAGTTGATTTTAAAAGTCTAGTTTGAAGGATTAACTTTATTTGCGAACAAGTTTAGAATTAACTAAATTATGTTCTAGTGATTACAAGTTTATAACGTTGAATAGAACAGCTTTTTATGTATGAATCGAATGATGTTATGAACATCATTACTACCTAAAGTTCCTTGGATAAACCTACTGGAAATGAGAAAAATGGATCTAGCTTCAAAGGATCCTTGGATGGCTTGAAAGTTCTTGAAGCAGAATCATGACACGAAAACAATTTCAAGTAAGATTTTCACTCGAAATAAGATTGTTATAGTTATAGAAATTGAATTAAAGTTTGAATATGATTATTACCTTGTATTAGAAAGATAACCTACTGTAAGTAACAAAGGTTTCTTGATCTTGGATGATTACTTGGAATGGATTTAGAAAACTTGGAAGTAAACTTGCAATCTTGGAAGTATTCTTGATTTTATGAAACTAGAACTTTTGGAATTTATGAAGAACACTTAGAACTTGAAGATAGAACTTGAGAGAGATCAATTAGATGAAGAAAATTGAAGAATGAAAGTGTTTGTAGGTGTTTTTGGTCGTTGGTGTATGGATTAGATATAAAGGATATGTAATTTTGTTTTCATGTAAATAAGTCATGAATGATTACTCATATTTTTGTAATTTTATGATATATTTCATGCTAGTTGCCAAATGATGGTTCCCACATGTGTTAGGTGACTCACATGGGCTGCTAAGAGCTGATCATTGGAGTGTATATACCAATAGTACATACATCTAAAAGTTGTGTATTGTACGAGTACAAATACGGGTGCATACGAGTAGAATTGTTGATGAAACTGAACGAGGATGTAATTGTAAGCATTTTTGTTAAGTAGAAGTATTTTGATAAGTGTCTTGAAGTCTTTCAAAAGTGTATGAATACATATTAAAACACTACATGTATATACATTTTAACTGAGTCATTAAGTCATCGTTAGTCGTTACATGTAAGTGTTGTTTTGAAACCTTTTGGTTAACGATCTTGTTAAATATTGTTAACCCAATGTTTATAATATCAAATTAGATTTTAAATTATTATATTATCATGATATTATGATGTACGAATATCTCTTAATATGATATATATACATTAAATGTCGTTACAACGATAATCGTTACATATATGTCTCGTTTCAAAATCATTAAGTTAGTAGTCTTGTTTTTACATATGTAGTTCATTGTTAATATACTTAATGATATGTTTACTTATCATAATATCATTTTAACTATATATATATCCATATATATGTCATCATATAGTTTTTACAAGTTTTAACGTTCGTGAATCACCGGTCAACTTGGGTGGTCAATTGTCTATATGAAACCTATTTCAATTAATCAAGTCTTAACAAGTTTGATTACTTAACATGTTGGAAACACTTAATCATGTAAATAACAATTTCATTTAACATATATATAAACATTGAAAAGTTTGGGTCACTACAGTTTTCCCACAGCAAAAGCAATATCTGGCCTTGTACAAGTCATGGCGTACATCAAACAGCCAATCACCTGAGAATAGTCATGTTGTGATACAGCTTCACCTTGATTAGGCATAAGCTTCTCACTTGGATCAACAGGGGTACTCACAGGAGTACATTCAAAGCAATTGAACTTTTTCAACACCTTCTCAACATAATGAGATTGACAAATCGAAATTCCTTTGCTTTCACGTTTGATCCTAATGCCAAGGATAACGTCAGCCTCCCCCATATCTTTCATGGAGAATTTTGATGAAAAAAATTCTTTTGTTAAATCAACCTGACTTTGATCAGTCCCAAAGATTAACATGTCATCAACATATAGACAAATTATAACTCCTTTACCAGAATCATCAAACTTGCTATATACACATTTATCTACTTGGTTTAATTTAAAACCACTAGATAAAACCACTTCATCAAATTTCTGATGCCATTGCTTAGGTGCTTGTTTCAAACCATATAAGGTCTTCACAAGTTTGCACACCTTGCCTTCATTACCTGGCATGACAAAGCCTTGAGGTTGGTTCATATAAACCTCCTCATCCAATTCACCATTCAAGAATGCTGTCTTCACATCCATCTGGTGAATAACCAGATTGTGAATTGTAGCCAAAGCAATCAACAGTCTAATGGTAGTTATACGTGCCACGGGAGCATAAGTATCAAAATAATCAATTCCAGACTTTTGTCTAAAGCCTTGAATGACTAACCTTGCCTTGAACTTTTCAATAGTTCCATCTACCTTCAACTTTTTTTTTGAAAATCCATTTGCAACCCAAAGTTTTGCAACCAGGAGGTAGATCAGCTAACACCCAAGTGTTATTTCCCATGATAAAATCCATCTCATCATTAATTGCCTCTTTCCAGAATGCAACATCCTGAGACCTCATTGCTTCATCATATGTTTTAGGATCATCATCAACATTGAAATAATACTAATATTGGGTAGAAACATCATCCCTAAAACCTTCAATTAAGTATAACTGAAAATCAGGTCCAAATGATTTAGGTTTCCCTTTTCTTTTGCTTTTTCGAATCTCAAGTGACTGATCAACAGCCTTTTCAGAGACTTCATCATTACAATCCTTATTGATTCCATTGTTACTTGCAATCATATCCTTTGGTCTAGGTATAGATGAAAATCGATTTTCATCAAAGAGTGCATCCCTTGATTCAATCACAGAATTAATTGAGACAAACTCATTAGGCTCTATAACATAGAACCTATACGCCTTGGAATGTTCAACATATCCAATAAATATGCAATCTATACCTCTTTCACCCAAACTTTTCTTATTGGGATCAGGCAGTCTTACAACAGCCCTACAACCCCATACCCGAAAATAGTTCAAGTTAGGTTTTCTTTTATTTCAAAGTTCATAAGGTGTAATCTTGTTCCTTTTGTTAGGAACTCTATTAAGTAAATAACAAGCTGTTAATATAGCTTCTCCTCAAAATTCCTTACTTAAACCCGAATAGGATAATATGGAATTAACCATCTCTTTGAGGACCCTATTCTTCCTCTCAGATATACCATTTTGTTGTGGAGTATAAGGAGCTGTGGTCTCATGGATAATACCAACGGATTGAAAATACAATTGGTCAATGTATTCACCTCCCTAATCCGTTCTAAGTCTTTTAATCAATGCCTTTTGTTGTAATTCTACTTCAGTTTTAAATATTTTAAATTTATCTAATGCTTCATTCTTAGTATGTAACAAATAAACATAGCAAAACCTAAAAGCATGATCAATAAAAGTCACAAAATATTTCTTGTTCCCTAAAGTAGGAGTTAATCACATAAATCACTATGTATTAATTCCAAAATCTCAGTATCACGATGTATATTTTGAAAAGGTTTCTTAGTGATCTTTGTCAACATACACGTTTTACACTTTTCATTGTTCATATCAAAGGCCGGTATTAATCCATCTTTAGACATATCTTGCATTCTTTTAAAGTGTACATGTCCTAGTCTAGCATGCCAAAGAATAGAATTATTTATGCTAGTAGTAGACATACAAGCAATATCAACACTTACATGTTCAATGTTTAGTCTAAACATTCCATTACTCAAATAACCAAATCCAACAAATAAACCATTTTTAGATAGAACAAACTTGTCAGATTCAACAACTTGCTTGTAACCACAATTATTCAACATACTACTTGAAACCAAATTTTTCCTAATTTGTGGTACATGCAAAACATTAAACAAAGAAACAATCTTTCCAGAACTAAAACTTAAATCCACACGACCACGTCCATGAATAGAGGCTGTTGACTCATTTTCCATATGAAGAATTCATCCATCAGTCACCGACTCGTAAGTCTTGAACCAACATCTATCCTTACATACATGAATAGTAGCTCCAGAGTCAACCCTCTACGCAACATCATCATCCTGCACAAAATAAATCTCAGATATATACGAAACATAATAATTCTCAATTGAATTATTAAATATATTCTGACCTTTCGCGGCTTGGTTGTTCGAACCATTTCCCGAACCATTTGTGCTAGATCCCTTAGCATTGTTAGTACCAAAAATAACCTTGCAATCCTTCTTCAAGTGTCCAGATTTACCACACTTCCAACAAGTCAATTTAGACTTCTTATTAGGATCAACTTTGTTATTACCTTGATGTTTACGTTTTCCCTTTTTGTCATTATTACTAGTGAACTTTTTATGTTCCACCATATTGACAACAGACGTACCAGCAACTTCGTTGCTCTTTGGCTTGTCATTTATCCTGCAACCTGAGGGATTCCTCAATACGCAGATGACTACCCAACTCAACAAGAGTTAACTCCTCCTTCTTATATTTCAAAGAATGTTTAAATTCTTTCCAAGATGGAGGTAGTTTATCAATTATGCTTGAGACTTGAATAGACTCATCCATGTTCATCTTATGTTGTGTGAATTGACCAAGTATACGAATGAGCTCATTGTATTGTTCCAAGACCGGTCTAGAATCGACCATCTTGTAATTATTAAAATTACTCACAAGGAACTTTTTACTAGAAGGATCCTCAGACATATACTTGGTTTCTAAACAGTCCCATAGTTCTTTAGCAGATTCAACATTTAGGTAAATATCAAAAAGGGAATCAGCCATACCATTGAGGATTAAACCTCTAGCGATGTAGTCATCGTTCTCCCACTTGAACCTTTTCCGAATTTGTTCAACAGTGGCATCATCACCATGATCTTCAGGAATTGGTGTGCTGAGTACGTACACCACACTCATGCTGCTCAGAAAGAAGTGCATCTTCTTTTGTCATCTCCTAAAATCAATTCCCTCAAACTTATCAAGTTTAGAGAAATTTGCCGTCATGTGTTTCATCGTAGCCGCCATCGATTATAACAAATAATTACTTTCGATTGTTGGAGGTTTTATTAAAATTTCGTGTAGGGTAAAATAATCGATAGCCGGATAAATCACTGAATCGTGGTATCACTTTCCGAAAGTAATTATTCGACCATTATTGCCTGGGTTACACGAATATCACTTTGGGATAAGACAGAGATTAGTTCTTGTTATTGGCAGTAAACAAGAACTCTTTTGCATAAGAGTATTAAGGTGTTTTTGTATCTCTATTTTTTCTCATGAATGATAGTCCTTATTTATAGGCATCCAAAAACAAGTATTATTCCACGATGGAGATGTTTCACTAACTAATTTCTTTTTCAAATCTAAAACAACTCCTTTTCATAAAGTTGTTTGTTTTATTTCCAACAACCAAATCAAGGAAATCGATTAAATCCTTTTCATAAAATTCAATTTCCTTTTCAAATCTAAAACAAATCCTATTCATAAAATTGTTTGTTTTATTTCCAACAACCAAATCAAGAAAATCGATTAAATCCTTTTCATAAAATTCAATTTCCTTTTCAAATCTAAAACAAATTCTTTTCATAAAGTTGTTTGTTTTATTTCCAACAACCAAATCAAGGAAATCGATTAAATCCTTTTCATAAAGTTGTTTGTTTTATTTTCAACAACCAAATCAAGGAAATCGATTAAATCCTTTTCATAAAGTTGTTTGTTTTATTTCTACGATGGAGATGTTTCACCTAGTGCAGGAATAATACTTCAGTAATCACTCAAATTTGTGATAATGGAAAACCACTTTCGGGTTCGGGTAATCTATCACTTAATGTGTGTACATTCCGTACCTCCTAACCCATTTACAAGTGTAGATTAAATCCCTCAATTACACTAAATTTCCAACACGTTACCCATTTCGTTACTTTCATTAGTTTCGGTTTTCTAACCGAGCAAGTTTGCTTTGGACAACCTAAGTTTTAAGTTCGTTAGTATAAAAATGATCGAAATCTAAGGTGAATGATATGAAATATAAATACCATAGGCCCACCCAAGGGCACATTGATTAAGCAGAATTCTAACCATTTCACACACATATCTCCCAAACGATATCTAGAAATCATCTAGAGTCCGAATTATATTCGAGATTAAAGAAGCTGTAGAACGCTTATTCAATTGTGGAAGGGTAATTGTTTAGTATTTAATGACAATGACAATGACAATTATATATTTGTTAATCATCTTGATCTTATATTAACCATTCAGGTTTGCCTGAGTGGCCACCGAGTTGCCCAATGAAGCACACCACCCGGATTCAATTTCTGGTCATGCCAAATTGTTCAAAAAGGGAGTGTGACTAGAGGGTGCGCATAATGCGCAATTCACCCGGTACCAGGTCTCGCGCTCGGGGACTTGATTACCCGAGGTTTTACCTTCTATGGGGGAGCCAATGTGCTCGTTCATAGGTGGGTTTCCTCGCTTACCAAAAAAAAAAAAAAAAAAAAAAAAAAATCTTGATCTTATACATACATATTACTCATTGTTATTGTTATTAAATCATCACCATTACCTTCACGTTACTGTTATTATTATCACAAATCCACATACTGTACTATTATCACAAATCTACTTACGCCAATTAAGCCATATTGGGTACAACAATTAAATACTCTATATAAAAATCATGACCTTAACCACGTGATATGTGCTTTTCTAGATCTAACCACCACCAACTCATCTACTTTCCTACTCGCAATTTTCTATTTCTATATCCTTCGATCATAGGATCCCTCATTTTTTTCCACCACGAAATCAAAGCTTAAAGATAACGTTGACGACTTGGATTATGGGGATGCAATTCAAATTTTGTTTATGGGTCCTCAAAATGGAAGAGACGGCGGTTCATCAAAAAATCGGGAGAGGAAATATGTCCGTGGAGGCTTTCGCGCCTTTCGATGATATGATGATACGTTTGACCGAGAAGAGCGCACCGGGTGATGGATTTGCCAATGCGTTATCTTACAAAATAGAGAATCGATCAGGGGAGAATTCTTTGAAAGAGACGGTTAATGGTAAATTGAAAAAAGCGGGTTCTCGAGATTAATTGTTGTGGTTCGTCTTGTATACTTCGGTTGGTTTCGTTCAAGTTATTTTCATGTAGTATTCTTTTTTTTTTTTTTTTTTTTTTTTTTTTTTTTGTTATTAAGGTTTCTTCAGGTTGTTAGGGAGACTCGTTTATAGATAGGTTTTTGATGCGGGATTCCCCGTATCTCCTGTCTTTTTGTAAATCCTTGTTGAAACGACCTAATATGAGTATTCGTTTTTTTTCTTAATTTAAAAAATAAATAAAAATCAAAATAAAAATCAACCATCTACCATATCTATCTATATCGTTTTTTATCAACATTTTATATTCAGCTTTTACACTTCGAAGAAATGTTATTCAATACTCCGTATTAAATTTAATTTAAATACAATATTGAATTGAAACTTTTGGTGATTTAAGCACATGATTAGCATAAATCATTTTCCATAACTCATATTTTGCCACTAACCCTCACATTTCAGATATTACTTTTTTAGTAAAGCCAACAAACATAATGAATGAAGAAAAAATCCACTTCTTGATTACACTATACAGTTACAAACAAACTAGCACTTACTCAAGTGAAGTCCCAAATTGAGCCCCACCTCGAGCATAATCATAAAGGGCTGCACCAATGCCTCCTATTTTAGGCAACACTACATGTTGATATCTTCAGCCAGCCAATAAAATAGGAACGCATCAAAAGTATCGTAGTAATCGTTTGTACTTTTATCTATAACCTTCATAATTGAATACACCACACTTGAAAGAGTCGTACGTTTAGCAGATTATCACACATGGTCCCTTAATTCACTATTATTGGAAATATATACACCCACAACCAATTTTTTTTAGCGGCGAATTTGCATCAGCGGATCATTTATTTCACGACTCTCATCATTTGCACCCACACACGCTAGAAGGAAACTCCTACCCGGGTTGCTTGGCAACTAATCGTGGGACCTGGGTTGCTTGGCAACTAATCGCAGAAAATTGGAGAGAAAACCTACCGCCCCCAGGAATTGAACCCGGGTTGCTTGGCAACTAATCGCGGGCCTTTCCACATTGAGACTTGATACCGTTCAACCAAACGTTCTTTGGTTACAGCCACAAACAATTTATGTTTAAACAAAGAATAAATATCATATCAAAATAAGAAGTTGATTGGTGTTTCAATTAATCAGATATGTCATTATCCAATGGTGACTTTGCTATGTTTGAAAGTTACATTATTATGATTAAATTGTTATTAGTATGATGATCAATTAGACTTTGAAGTTTCACTAGTGTGACACCATAAATAGAGCCACATTTCTCTGTTGAAAAGGTACATGCGAAAAGCATTACACGCATAACCGAGTTCATATTTGGGCTTAGGGCCATTAGGATTTACTTAGCTTTAGGGATTATGTAATTTATAAATAGTGATTAATGTTATCAATAATATTCATGGGGTTCATATTATTCAACAGAGAAAACTTAGAATGATTCGTTTATTACGAAGCAAACGCTTTGAAGAAATCTTAAGCTGTGAAACTCGAAAATCTTTCGTTTGTGATTGCTTTCACCAACTGGTGATATAAACATCGATACTTTCCGTTTTCGCTATTAGCTTTCGGGTATGTCTTGAACAATGCTAAATACTTTAACCATGTTCGTGAAAAGAAGTCGCACTAAATCCTTCTAAGGTGGCCTTAAAATTGAAGTGGTAACTTACGTTACTTTTTTGAACTATTTGCCCAATATATAATACATTAACCATATTAAAAATTTAATCTAAATTATAGTCTAATAGTCACATACAATTGGATCTAATAAAATAAAATGGACGTTAAAACTGAAGCGTAATAAGTACATAAAAAATAAATCCAAAAGTTCAAAGATAAACCTCAAGAGGTGGCATACTGATTGGATGTTTAGAAATATTAAAAAAAAAAAAAAAAAAAAAAAAAAAAAAAAAAATGGAAGTTCAATTCTCACTAGTTATACTTTGAAACATTACTTTTTTAATAAAAAAAATTAAAAAAATTCAAAGATAAAATTTCTATTACTCAAAATAACACCCATAACATATAATCGTCATATGCCTATAAAATAAGCTCTAACTGGCCTATAAACGATAGAAACATAGTTACGTCACACAAAATAACACATATATAACATATAATAATCCATCATAGATCTAGAACATAACAGTATAACACACATAACATGTAACACACGTAACTTATGATAATCCATCATAAATCTAGAACATAACACACATAACATGTATAATCATCATAATATATACACACCAACTGATGACTGATCGCTACCTACGAGTGACACGAAATGGTATTTTAATTAATAACTTTGTTACTACAACCGTTTTCCTTTCTGTTTCCAACTAACTATCGGTAACTAATTTCCCTATTTCATCTTCTGATTATTTTAGTACCCCTTGAATAAGATGTTATAAGTTATAACTGTTGAAAATTATGTCTATGTTTAGCTTGACTACTAATTTGATTGTATCTAAATTTAAAATTAACTAGACAACAAAGTTTGATAGATGTTGTACCTTGAAAATGTGAAGTTTATGGTGAAGTGGTTTGGAGTGTGAGTGACATGTGTGGTGTTAATGTGATAAAATATAATTATATTGATAGAATGGATAAAAATAGAATTAAAATAATATATTAAAATTAATTAAAAAAATCAACAACTCACAATCATTCATACCCAACTCACACCCCGTTTCATTCTCGATGAAAACTCACCCACACTCATAACCCCATTTTTGAGGCGTTGCTTTTGCCAATAAAGCAACCCACGTCGTGGGTATGCCTCCGTAACAAACAGTCTTAGGGAAGATGCTACTAGAGTATGATCAAAATGTGTATATCTTGGCAGGGATACCCGACCATGCGTTTCCTTTGAAAATTCACTAGGCTCACCCCAAAAGAGTCAGATAATAGAAAATTACCTCTACTGGGTACCTAGCTACACATGTAACAGGAGCAATCATCATCCCACTATCACAAGAGTTGTAAATTCTTGGAGTAAATGAGAATCGAACTTGCACCATTTTTAAAATCAAACTTTCACACGACATGCCTCAACTTCAAATGTACCGAGTACCACTGAGGTAGTGGTACATTGTTAGATGCTACATAGTACTAGAGTAGTAATGAACATACTTAAACTATTATTAATTCCTTTTTTTTAATAGCAAGTATTGTATTAAAAACACGACAACGAATACAAAGAGAATCCAGGAATCTAACCAAACGTGAAAGGACCCGTCCTAATTCACCTGGACGAATTCATCAACATTTGGTCCCATTGCGATGATCGGCTCCAAGTAATGTCCTTATATTGAGCAAATGCACAGCGGAAGACTTAATTCGTATCTGAGAATAAACATGCTTTAAAGTGTCAACCAAAAGGTTGGTGAGTTCATAGGTTTATCATAACAATCATTTCAATATGTTAATAGACCACAAGATTTCATAATCATAAACATAATACACTCGCAAGTGTATGTAAAGCATTCTAAGTGGTTGAACACTTGGTAACCATACTTAACATTTAATCAACGTCGCATATTCCCTTTATTATGAAATCTCACTACACCGTACCAAGTGTAGTCACCAAAACGAAGTACTGTGCAACCGTTGAATACTGGTCGTCCAGTCCGGTTGGGGTTGTCAGGCCCGATAGATCTATCAACAGGATTCGCGTTTACAATACCCATGTAAATAGTAGTTACCAAGCTACAGGGAAATATGCCAGTGGTACAACTCAACGTAGAATATATTTTAAGTACTTGTGTCTATTTTGTAAACATTTATAAAAGCAGCGCATGTATTCTCAGCCCAAAAATATATATTGCAAAAGCAATTAAAAAGGAAGCAAATGAAACTCACTTTTGCCTTAAAGGTATTTAATTCGACTTGGTCTCCGATAGATATCACGAACCTAACCATATATATAATATATCAACATATTTTCTTTTTAAGTAATCGTTACATATATATATACTTTTAATATTTTCTTAGTCCGTAGTTAGCAGTCCGATGTTAGTGGTCCACAATTAGTTGCTTAAATAAAATAAATAAAGACCCCATCGTATTCGTATTGATCAGAATTAATCTCGACCCATGGTACCATGTTGTCAAATGACGTGTTGCGTACATAAAGTACCGTGTTGTCAAATGACGTGTTGCGTACAATCATGAGGTCTTATGATTAATCTTCTCGTGTTGTTTACGAGTGGTCCTGAAATATATAAAATTAAATCATAAGTAATTATATATAAAATATCATATTAATTAGAAAAGATTTGATTAATTTACTTTTTCTCCAAATATTTTCGTAGCTAAACTAGCTTCGGATACCCAATCTTGTTTTAGTCGTAGTTTCTTCATTACAACTCCATTTTTGTTGGTTCAACTTGCCACTTCCTTGGATCGAGTCAAATTTTAAGAATATGAACTGAAAATACCTTTGTTTGTATTCGAAATCATAGGTTATAGGTCAAACTTTGGTGAAACTTATGAAAGTGATCATTTTCCATCATAAAAACAACATTTAATGATCATTTTTCTAAAAATACTTACACTTTGAGTTAAACCATGAAATTTTTATGTGTTAACATATTTATAAGAAATATCATTTTTCCAGAACATGAACTTCCAATTCAAATTTCAAGATGGTTTTTAATTATCCAACCCAAAACAGCCCCCGGTTGCACTCCGACGACGTAGATTCAGTTTTTAAGATGTTCTTTGTAAAACCAAGTTATATCTTGTTAGGTTAGCATATCATTATGATATATTACAGGTCTTGAAGTGTTTTAAAAGTCAAGTTAGAAGGATCTATTTAGTTTGCGAACAAGTTTGAAATCATTCAAACTATGTTCTTGTTGTTAAAATTTTATACCACAAAATAAGATAGCTATATGAAGATGAATTGAATAAGATTATGAACAAGGTTACTACCTCAAGTTACTTGGACAAAGTTACTGCAAAAGATAAGAAATAATCTTGGAATCAAAGAGTGGTGGAGTTAGATCAAAAGGTTGGAAGTAAACTTCTTCAAATGGGTGGTTATTTTGATATGTTCTTGAAAGAGTTTTCTTATGGTGTTTAAGGCTTGTAATTGAAGCTAAATGATGGGGAAAATGCTTGAAGATGATCAAGTATGAAGTTAGGAGTATTTTGAGAGAGAAATGAGGGTGTAGGTATGAGAAAATGGAGTGAAGAAATGGTGTTAATTTATAAAATCGTTTTTAGTTTATAAAGAAAGAAAAGGATTCCTAATTTTGTTTTCTTACTAATAATTCATAATACTTGACAAATCCTAGTTACCTCATATCTAGGGCAGTAATAATGTTGATTAGGATGTTGATTTGATGTGTATATACCAAAAGTAAATACGTATAGAAGCTGGGTATGATACGGGTACATATACCCTAGATATACGTATAGAAATCTTGAGGAAACGGAACGAGAATTCAAATATAGCTATCTTTTATGAATATACTTATATTGTTTTATGTATTTAAGTCCTTAAAAAGTGATTAAATACATTATATATACGATACATGTATAAGCATTATAGATTATAAGTATATATATCAAAGAATGTTACGTATAGTTATCGTTTTGAAAACTTAAGTTAGTAGTTTCAAAATATACTTATAACTCATTGTCATTAGTACACAATGAGATGTTAAACCATCCTTAGATCATGTTAAATATATATAAATACATATATATACACAAACATATAATTATCGTATGTTATATAGTTCGTGATATTATCGGTCATATTGGACGGTCAAACGTTGTGTAAAACTCTTTTCAAAAACACAAGTCTCAACAATTTGGATTTCTTATCATGTTGGTATGGTTTAATTTATGTAAATATTAATCTCATAAGTATAATTTGGTCGGAAAATTCCGGGTCATTACAGTACCTGCCCGTTAAAGAAATTTCGTCCCCGAAATTTGATAGAGGTTGTTATGGATAACAATAAGAAGGTTTTCATGACAAATATAAGGTGATAATGGAGTTTTATCATCATTGAGTAATGTAGATAAAATGATTCGATTATGCGAAGAATATAAATGAGACTATCGTAAAAGAGTGAGATGAGAAAAATATATTCGTCTTAACCGATGACGTAGTTATGATTGATTTCCGGGATTTAAGGGATTTAAAGAGAATCTTACGTAATAAGATTTGGTTCTTTGGTGATTAAGGAAATCAGGATCTTCTTTGATTATATGCAATAATCTGTTTCGATTGCTCTGTCGGATATTTCACTATAAATTCACCCCTTCGTTTCCTTATTTTCCACGACTCACACCTTCTATTCTTTCTCCCTTGATTCTTACTTTAAAGCATTCATCAATATGCTCCATCCAGTCCTGATTCTTGATATACTCCTAACTTTTATATCTGTCATTCTTTTTTTTCATCTACCACCAGAAGAATCTATTTACTTCTACTATACTTTTGTGTTTATAGTGTTTCTAATTCTCCCGTGTCTCTATATTGCTATCTGCATCAATATACACGGTTTGTAATTTCGGGGTTATTATCGGAGTTTATATTCTTCATTATTTTTCGGAGCTTCATGCTTTCGTTTTCTCTTCCCGACTTCGAGTTAAGCGAGTAATGGTCCGGAATTCGTAGATATGAAATTCAGAATGAACATAGCTAATGCTCTAAGAAGAAAATGATAATAGAACGATTTTGATTTGTTAAATTACCAGAATACCCTGAGAAGACCGAGTCATCCAGAAAAATATTCTCTTGATATGTTTAGAGATTAGATAGAATGTAAGAGTCGTGTAAATGGCACATGATGACGGTACTGTGAATCATCATGCTTCATTAGAAACTCAGCATGACTTACTGTAATATAATGACGTTGATCAAGTGTCATTATATTATACTAATCCATGCTTCAGTTCCCAACACTACTTCAAAACATTCATATTTTAAACTCGAAGGTTTCAGAATTTAGAAACTAACACAGTTTCTTTTATGTTGCAGATATTACGGAGAGATAAATGATCTCAGATAAGAATAGTTGTGAAAATATCGCCAGAAATATGGAGGATATTTATAATAAAACATACGAGAATATCTTAGAATTTATAATATCAATGGATGATGAAGAAGATTTGTCTGTGAAGGTTTAGAATGAGAAATAAGATGTTTGCTAACGATTTCAGCAGGCACAGAATCATTTGGATTCTTTGAAGGCAAACTTATTCTTTGTGATTTGTCCACGGCTTTCTTCATAGTTTCACATAATTCGCTTTTCAGTACTAAATTTTCTATCGAGCGTTCCTAACACTCCTTTCTTTATCATCAAACTTTTGGCCATTAAGATCATCTACAACATGCTGCTTCGTCAGCATTTTCAAAGTTAACTGATCTGGGTCATCGGTTATCAAACCGAGGTAGTTTCAGGAGAATTGTGTTTTTAGAATGATTAATCGATGATGGTAATATTGTGGAATATAAGAGGTTCCCCAGTAACAATAAATAGTACGCATATATATCGCGGTTATAATAAAGTTGTTTCTGATGAAAAGTCGGAGTTGACTTGCTGGAGCTGTGACAAAATTAGCTACTTTGGAAAGGGATTGCAAAATGATCTTCGGTAATAACAATGTCAAAGGAACTAGAACAGATACGTGTCAAACATTTACTCAGTTTCCGAGGGTTTTTCAGGTGCATAACTATATGCATCAATCTTTTCCTCCGTAGATGAAGTGCGGTTGGTTTATCCTCTCGATTGAGGTGTTTTTAAGAATCATGATAGATTTGAACGCTGATTGTAATCGTCAAGATACAATGAGGTTTAAGATGAAATCAAGTGGCAATCTTGAAGAAATGTTTAGTTTCATATGTTATAATCAATATTTTAATTCATTTTAATTGTCCAATGTCATTAGTCCACAGTCGATAGTCCACAGTAACAGTCCAATAATTCATATATAGTTTAATATATAATATACGAATTGATTAATACGTGTCGTGACCCGTATACCTCTCAGACTCGATCACAACTCAAACTATATATATTATTGTAGAATCAACCTCAACCCTGTATAGAGAACTCGATCATTACTGCATATAGAGTGTCTATGGTGATTCCAAATAATATATATAGATGCGTCGATATGATATGTCAAAACATTGTATACGTGTCCCGATATTTAAAGTGCGTAAAATAATTACAGAAATTAAATGACGATAAATAAAAGTGCGATAATTAAATTGCGATAAATAAACTGCGATAAATAAAATGTAATCAGTTAGCTAGGAACAGTTAGCTGGAACAGTTAGCGTGGATTCTTAACAAAATTTTTCATAGTTAATTTGTATGTTTCTAACAGATTTTATTTTGTCATATGTTTTCTTCATATGCCACTTGTTGGATTCTGGGAAGTCAAAATCCAAATATGAAATTGAATGAAAATGGTTATTCTGCGGTGAACGGATACGTATATCGGTGGTTGTAAGTAGGATAGTAAATGACTATTGAATCAGCTTCGACGAATGTACAATGTAACTTATTATGATGAAATTTAATTATTCCTCGAGTATTACCTCCCCGTTAAAAAACAAATTTCACCATTAATATTTTGTACAAAAGAACTTTTAATTACAATCTTTATGAAAACATATATACATATATATTTTCTTCAGATGAAATCATGAATTTAATGAGTTAATATGATATTAATCTCATTTGCTTTTCGATTTGAGCTAGAATAAGAAATCTCTAAAACTTTTTGAAACCACATATTCTTCGCAGAATATCAATGAAGTTATGTATCAATACTTCATCGTTCATTATTGTTGGTACTCCTTGATATCTATGGTGCGTATGATGTTGATGTTTGTGGGACAGATTATGATGTCGAGACGTGTGATGCGGATGTTGTTTGTTAGTGGTGATGATGGTATTGTTGATGTTATTGATGGTGGTGCTGATTATGCTGCTGGTGCTGCTACTGGTGTTTGCAACCTTCGCACCATGTTCTCCAAAGCCGTCACGCGAGCGTGAAGTTCGTTAACTTCTGCTAGTACACCGGGATGATTGGCGGTTGGAGCGAGCGAATGAACAAGATTTGTAATATGGGATAGTATATAATCGTGACGAGATACTCTAGAAATGAAAGAGAAATTGGTGTTTCGAAAAGGTTCGCCGGTAAGTGCTTCAGGTTCATCGCCAAGAGGGCAATTTGGTGGATGGAATGGATCACCTTCTTCTTGTCTCCAGTGATTTAGTATATTACGAACCCATCCCCAATTCATCCAGAATAGATAATGGGAAATTGGTTGATCCATTCCGGTGACGCTGCTTTCGGAGCCCGAATGGAAATCCATATCGGCATAACTGTCAGAATCTGAAGAATTCGAACTAGATGCGGAATCCATCTTGTATAATGGGGAAAATGAATTTTTAGTATGGAATAGATTATAGGAGTTAGATTTGGTACTCTTCAATACATAATTTACATATGTATATATAATACCAAAATCCCGTAAATTACGGAGAATCTTTGAAAAGATATCAGTCAAAGTTCGCAATAACAGATATGCTAAGATAAGAATTCGTCTATACACTATCAATGCAGTAAATGCAGTAAAACGTGTCTAGACTTATGAATGATAAGCAGGTAATTTCCTAAGGATGATAAGCAGATGATTTTCGACTAGAAATGATAAGCAAAACTTTTGACATGTAGACACGGTCGAAGTCCAGACTCATTAATGCATCCTAACAACTACTAGTTAGACACACTAATGCAAGACCTGGTTCGCTACGACCACCGCTCTGATACCAACTGAAAGGACCCGTCCTAATCCACCTGGACGAAGTCATCAACATTTGGTCCCATTGCGATGATCGGCTCCAAGTAATGTCCTTATATTGAGCAAATGCACAGCGGAAGACTTAATTCGTACCTGAGAATAAACATGCTTTAAAGTGTCAACCAAAAGGTTGGTGAGTTCATAGGTTTATCATAACAATCATTTCAATATGTTAATAGACCACAAGATTTCATAATCATAAACATAATACACTCGCAAGTGTATGTAAAGCATTCTAAGTGGTTGAGCACTTGGTAACCATACTTAAACATTTAATCAACGTCGCATATTCCCTTTATTATGAAATCTCACTACACCGTACCAAGTGTAGTCACCAAAACGAAGTACTGTGCAACCGTTGAATACTGGTCGTCCAGTCCGGTTGGGGTTGTCAGGCCCGATAGATCTATCAACAGGATTCGCGTTTACAATACCCATGTAAATAGTAGTTACCAAGCTACAGGGAAATATGCCAGTGGTACAACTCAACGTAGAATATATTTTAAGTACTTGTGTCTATTTTGTAAACATTTATAAAAGCAGCGCATGTATTCTCAGCCCAAAAATATATATTGCAAAAGCAATTAAAAAGGGAGCAAATGAAACTCACTTTTGCCTTGAAGGTATTTAATTCGACTTGGTCTCCGATAGATATCACGAACCTAACCATATATATAATATATCAACATATTTTCTTTTTAAGTAATCGTTACATATATATATATATATATATATACTTTTAATATTTTCTTAGTCCGTAGTTAGCAGTCCGATGTTAGTGGTCCACAATTAGTTGCTTAAATAAAATAAATAAAGACCCCATCGTATTCGTATTGATCAGAATTAATCTCGACCCATGGTACCATGTTGTCAAATGACGTGTTGCGTACATAAAGTACCGTCTTGTCAAATGACGTGTTGCGTACAATCATGAGGTCTTATGATTAATCTTCTCGTGTTGTTTACGAGTGGTCCTGAAATATATAAAATCAAATCATAAGTAATTATATATAAAATATCATATTAATTAGAAAAGATTTGATTAATTTACTTTTTCTCCAAATATTTTCGTAGGTAAACTAGCTTCGGATACCCAATCTTGTTTTAGTCGTAGTTTCTTCATTACAACTCCGTTTTTGTTGGTTCAACTTGCCACTTCCTTGGATCGAGTCAAATTTTAAGAATATGAACTGAAAATACCTTTGTTTGTATTCGAAATCATAGGTTATAGGTCAAACTTTGGTGAAACTTATGAAAGTGATCATTTTCCATCATAAAAACAACATTTAATGATCATTTTTCTAAAAATACTTACACTTTGAGTTAAACCATGAAATTTTTATGTGTTAACATATTCATAAGAAATATCATTTTTCCAGAACATGACTTCCAATTCAAAGTTCAAGATGGTTTTTAATTATCCAACCCAAAACAGCCCCCGGTTGCACTCCGACGACGTAGATTCAGTTTTTAAGATGTTCTTTGTAAAACCAAGTTATATCTTGTTAGGTTAGCATATCATTATGATATATTACAGGTCTTGAAGTGTTTTAAAAGTCAAGTTAGAAGGATCTATTTAGTATGCGAACAAGTTTGAAATCATTCAAACTATGTTCTTGTTGTTAAAATTTTATACCACAAAATAAGATAGCTATATGAATATGAATTGAATAAGATTATGAACAAGGTTACTACCTTAAGTTACTTGGACAAAGTTACTGCAAAAGATAAGAAATAATCTTGGAATCAAAGAGTGGTGGAGTTAGATCAAAAGGTTGGAATTAAACTTCTTCAAATGGGTGGTTATTTTGATATGTTCTTGAAAGAGTTTTCTTATGGTGTTTAAGGCTTGTAATTGAAGCTAAATGATGGGGAAAATGCTTGGAGATGATCAAGTATGAAGTTAGGAGTATTTTGAGAGAGAAATGAGGGTGTAGGTATGAGAAAATGGAGTGAAGAAATGGTGTTCATTTATAAAAACGTTTTTAGTTTATAAAGAAAGAAAAGGATTCCTAATTTTGTTTTCTTACTAATAATTCATACTACTTGAAAAATCCTAGTTACCTCATATCTAGGGTAGTAATAATGTTGATTAGGATGTTGATTTGATGTGTATATACCAATAGTAAATACGTATAGAAGCTGGGTATGATATGGGTACATATACCCTAGATATACGTATAGAAATCTTGAGGAAACGGAACGAGAATTCAAATATAGCTATCTTTTGTGAATATACTTATATTGTTTTATGTATTTAAGTCCTTAAAAAGTGATTAAATACATTATATATACGATACATGTATAAGCATTATAGATTATAAGTATATATATCAAAGAATGTTACGTATAGTTATCGTTTTGAAAACTTAAGTTAGTAGTTTCAAAATATACTTATAACTCATTGTCATTAGTACACAATGAGATGTTAAACCATCCTTAGATCATGTTAAACATATATAAATACATATATATACACAAACGTATAATTATCGTATGTTATATAGTTCGTGATATCATCGGTCATATTGGACGGTCAAACGTTGTGTAAAACTCTTTTCAAAAACACAAGTCTCAACAATTTGGATTTCTTATCATGTTGGTATGGTTTAATTTATGTAAATATTAATCTCATAAGTATAATTTGGTCGGAAAATTCCGGGTCATTACAAAACTAAATAAAGACTTGACTACCAACAAAAACAAACAAAGACAACTATATACAAATTTACAATACGAAAACCAATCGAAGATGTCGCTTAGCCGATTCCCAATCTATGGGATGTAGACTTGACATTGGAGCCCGGATTTATTGAGCCATTTGGAAATCCACCCAAAACTTCTTGTTTGGACATTGGTTAGGATTTTCACCACATTCCACACTTGATTTTTAAATACAAGGTCGTTTCGAGCTTTCCATATAAAATAGCAAGCCACCCATTTCACTCTTTGCCAAATAACTTATCCAGAATTAGAAGGCTAAGGGAAGAAAGAGTTATCGTCAAAAGCTTGATCCATCGAAAGAGAGTTGATGGAAGGAAGATTCAACCACTTGAGAATATCCTTCAAGGCTTCTTGTTGAGCAGCAAGAATCTGCCTTGCGAGGTTTGTTCGAATGGTCATACTCAAGGCTCTAAACCTGCGAGGTTCAACTCTCTCTTTTCAACTTAACGCATCGGCCACCACATTGGCCTTTACCGGATGATATAGGAGCTCACAATCATAATCGTTCAACGTCTCAACCCATCTTCGCTGTCTCATATTAAACTGTTTCTGATCAAGAATATGTTGAAGACTTTTGTGATCAGTGTACACTGTACTTTTGACCCCATATAGATAATGTCTCCAAATCTTAAGCGCAAACACAACAGCTCCCAATTCTAGATCATGGGTTGTATAATTCTGTTCATGGATCTTCAGCTGACGCGACGCGTAGGCAATGACTTTCTTTCGTTGAATCAAAACGCAACCAAAGCCTTGACGCGATGCATCACAATAGACAACAAAATCGTCATTATCCTCAGGTAGTGATAATATCGGAGCAGAGGTTAACTTCTTCTTCAGAGTTTGAAAAACAGCCTCTTGTTCATCCCTCCACTCATACTTCTTCCCCTTGTGCGTTAAAGCAGTTAGAGGTTTCGCTATTCGAGAGAAATCTTGGATGAACCTTCTATAATAGCCTGGTAAACCTAGAAACTGACGAATCTGAGTAGGAGTCTTTGGAATTTCCCACTTCTCAATCGCCTCAATCTTAGCAGGATAAACTTGGGTTCCCTTCTTACTAACAACGTATCCAAGGAATTGAACTTCTTTAAGCCAGAATGCACACTTTGAAAACCTAGCATACAGTTCCTCCTTTCTTAACAAATCGAGCACTAACTTCAAATGTTCTTCGTGCTCTTGATCACTCTTAGAATAGATAAGGATGTCGTCGATGAAAATGATAATGAACTTGTCCAAATACGGTCTATACATACGGTTCATGAGGTCCATAAATATAGCATGTGCTTTAGTCAATCCGAACAGCATAACAAGAAATTCGTTCAGTAATATTTTTACAGACAAGATCATCAATCTGAAATAGTTTGATTGATACATATAAGAAGATTGTACAATTAGTTTGATTTTTATAGTTTTATATAATAAATACTAATAATTTATAAATCCATAATAATAATTATATTAGTGATATTAATTTATAATGATACTAATAATTATAACAATTATATTGATACTGATAATAGATTGTATAAATTTCTAATATTAAATACCAATAGAATGAACTAATAATAATAATAATAATAATAATAATAGAAATAGTAATACTGATAATAATATCAATAATTGTATTAATAATAATAATAAATAGTAGTGATACTAAAAATCATAAGATTGATAATTTTAATAATTTTTCTAATAACAATAAAATGATAACATTAATACTTTTTAATAATACTAATAATTTTACTACTTATAATAATATTAATGATAATAATAATAATATTAATAATTTTAATAATATATCAACCTATACATTACAACTTTCATATATATAAATATATATCTATTTTATTTTTGACATATTATTAATAATACAACTATTAATGTTACTATGAAAATAATGATCATACTATTAATATAACATTTATACTTTAATTTGTAATTACATATGATACATAATATCTTTTATTGAATATTTGGCATTTATAAATTTTATAAGTATTACACTATACATTTAATAATAATTATACCTAGAATCATATATATTTATATATAGATTCATTTTAAATTACACTTAATTATTTTATATCATATTTTTACATTTTTAATTCTAATATTTAAATTATATTTTATAACTTCAAATTATACATATATTTTTACATTTACATGTATAGTTATCTCTATTTATTATTTATTGGTTCGTGAATCGTTGGAATTGGTCACGGGTTGAATGAATCCATGTAAACAGTTCAAAATTTATGAGACTCAACATTACAGACTTTGCTCATCGTGTCGAAATTATATAAAGATTAAGTTTAAATTTGGTCAGAAATTTCCGGGTCGTCACAATAAACTACCCAATCCTAGGTCGAATCCAAAAGTAATCCAAGCAAGCATCAAAAGGGTAGATCAACTAAATCCTGAGCATACCCTTTCCAAATCCGCTTCCGAACCTAAAAATGTAAGCAGCGAGAGGGTAAGCTAATGCTTAGTGAGTAAAACATTTATATACACATACATATATAGTTTACCTACACGCATACCCCAACACATAACACATATACGAGCGTATAAGCAATCTAGCAATACCACATATAACTATCAACAACGTTAGTATATACCTAAACACAATAATATACTAAACCAATACAATGCATAAACATACCAACCATTCCCGCTATAGTACTACCGCCTTGTAGTCGACCAATAACGTCGAGTCACACTCGTGTGATGTCACCGGCTTGTGAATCATCATAAGGTGTCACCGACTTATGAATCACCAAAGGGTGTCACCGACTTGTGAACTACCCACCAATACCTATGGGTCACCGACTTGTGAACGCCATGTGTTTTCACCGACTTGTGAAGCACCACTAAGTGTCACCTACTTATGAAACACTATGAAGTGTCACCGACTTATAAATCACTACCCGACATATGGTGTCACCGACTTGTGAATCACCATTAGGTGTCACCGACTTGTGAATCACCATTAGGTGTCACCGACTTGTGAATTACCTATCGAGACACTACCGACTTGTAGTTCTCATCCCATCATACCAACAAATAAGTCACCGTCTTGTGACACATACCAACATAATACTCACGATGTGGCACCGAAGACCCACATCGCATACGAGTAGATAAGCTACATACATACATGTATAAATATTCCACTCACCTCGATTACAAGGAAGGCAACTCCCGCTTGAGCTCCTAATCGTCCAAATGTGAATCACCTGGATAATTCACAAACAAATAAGCTAAACACTCTAGCTTATGCCCAAAACACCATAAGTGCAAATTCGACTCAAATGCACTTCCGAGCACAACCCGCGCCCAAACTAACCAATAATCACTAATACAAGTGAAAATGGACCTAAATCACCAATTAACCCAAATCATAATTGTTAACGCTTATCTTACCCAATTTGACACCAAACCCTAATTTTGACCCCTTTCAAAATTAGTCAACCAAAATACACCCAAATGAGTTTCAACACATACATGATCACTAAACCTACTAATTAACCCATTTTGCGAGTCTTGAACTTGACCAAAACAAAAACCAACCGAAAATCCACCAACGACACTACAAAACCCGATTACTAGCATCACTAAACTCACTTCATGAGTCTAAATGGGTTTCTCAACAATATCAAGTTCAAACCCTAACTTGAATATCAAATCAATTAATGAAATTCGGAGTTAGAACTTACTACTACTAACAAAACGTAGCTAGGAGCGAGATGAAAAACTTTAAAACCCGAGCTTTGGTGAGAATCCAACTCCTTCTTCTCCAAATCAAGCTCTCTCTCTCTAAACCCTTTCTCTCTCTCTAGAATTGGATGGGAGTGTTTGTGTGGATGAAATGTGATCTACAAATGGGATCTAGATCAGTTTTGAGGGCTCCAAACCAACACCCAAGTGATTTGACCAAAATACACCTTTTTAAAACCAAATAAAACAGATGGCTCGTCAGTACATCTGGACAGCGTCCCAATATTGGACGGCGTCCAATGCTTCACTGCTGGACGGCGTCCCACTTAGCTGAAAATGAAAATAGGGTCTTATAACTCTCCCCCACTTAAATCGTATCGCGTCCTCGCGATCTAAACCTGATCACGAACAAAGAAGGTACACCTTCCTCAACCTTTCGAGTTCTCACACAACCTTGGCCCCTTTTGATATCGCCATTGCATCCCATAAGTCCCACTTCTTTAGAATGTAACGTTCTATCCATGCAACGATCCTCCATGATCTCTTGGCACACTCTAACTTACAACTCAGAGTATCCTTACCAACCGTCAACTAGTTTGTGTCATCCGCACCACGCACACGGTGATGGAATTTCTCACAACATTTCGGTAACTGCAACCGACACGTAACCCCACAATTCCCAAAATTCGTCCACCATTACATGGTGAACATCCTTTCGATCGCCCATTAAAGATGATCTTCACACCTTTCGCATGTACAAGTCCTCAATACTCTAAGGAACTCACTCTCGAACGTGCTCGATACTAACATATCTCTACACGAGATAGTCGAAATCAACACTCTACGTCCCTAGTTTACCTCACAAAACGGGATGACTTTCGACAAATTACACAAACACGCCTACCAAACCGAGGCACTACTGTAACCTCCGGGTACTTACTCCCTCACTTAGGGTTTTAACCCCACACTATCACCGTCAAGATGATAATATCTCGCGAAATATCGATATTCCACAACACACATGACCGGTACCAATGTTGGTCATACTTAAAAATCTTATGCGGACTTACTACAAGGTACTCGAACCTCGACCTTTTCGAATCGGTCAAACGTTACGCCCGAAAATCATCACAATAAACCATTATCGTAGCTTTGGGTTTTCGCATCGGTACCCAAGTATAAGATAACCACACCATCGGAGTGAAGCATTCCACTAGCAGGTATACGGAGGTACCTGGCGCAGTGTTATACAACTCCCATTGCTACTACCGAGTCTCAATAACTTGACCCTTACGGGGTCCATCCTCGGTTTCATAAGTAACTTGACTATTCGAAGTCACACAAATCCCACGAACCTTACGTCTCAATGCCCATAACTCCCTAGCAATCAACTGCTAGTCGCGATCTACTTAGGCTGCAAAGTGAGCCTAGCAAACCATCACTTACAATAGCGATGCTTGGGATCACCAAGACTTACACCCTAACTCGCACAATCTCAACCGTTAACACGGTTACTTACATACAATCAAAGATAGTCAACAACCATGACTCTACTCGCACACAAACATGGTCAACGTAAACGCCTCTTGAACGTCATACCATTACTACGCTAACCCTTATGGAGAGCAATACAAGTAACCCTCCAATCAAATCACGGTTACACCCGACTTGGTTAAGCCTTCAACACCAAAACGATTAACCCAACCTGGTTAGTCAAATACGCCCGGTCAACCTACCTCGGCCAACCCTAACATCTAATTGATTAACCCGACCCAGTTAGTCAAACGCACTCGGTCAACCCAACTTGGTCAAACCCCTAATAACAATTGATTAACCCAACATGGTTAGTCAAGTTCCCTTGGTCAACCCGACTAGGTAAAACCCCCAACAATAATGGATTAACCCCACTTGGTTAGGCAAACTCTCTTGGTCAACCCGCCCTGGTCAACACCTAACGTCTAATTGATTAACCCGTCCCGGTTAGTCAAACGACCCTAACAACAAATGATTAATCTGACTTGGTTAAGTCACTCACTTGGTTAACCCGACTCAGTCAACACCTATCATTTAATTGATTAACCCGACCCGGTTAGTCAAATTCACTCGGTCAACCCGTCCTGGTTGAAACGACCCGTCCATATTACTATAAACGCAGTACGTTCTCATTGGTCCCATAGCGAGGTATTTGACCTCTATATGATACGTTTTAGAAAATATTGCATTCGTTCATAAAAAGCACATCATTATTATACATAATGCATGTTTTAAACAAGTGGGCGATTATTTAAGAAATAATCCCCAAAATACATCGGTTCCCAAATACTACACACGTGATGTTACAGTCGAATATAATACATGATAAAGGTTTTATTGAATGCAACACTTTATTTAAATAAAAGTATGAGACTCCATGCACAGCTTGCTAAGATAATGCAACAGCGGAAGACTTTCTTAAGGACCTGAGAATAAACATGTGTAAACAGTCAACACAATGGTTGGTGAGATATATAGGTTTATCATCGATATAAATATAGACCACAAGATTTCATAGTTATAAATATATGTACACTCGCAAGTGTATAAAAGTATTCTATAAGTTGTTGAGCGCTTCGGTAACCATACTTAACCATTAATGTGGCATATTCCCTTTATTATGAAATCTCCCTACACTGTACCAAGTGTAGTAAAAATGAAGTACTATGCAACCGTTTACGATACTAGAGCGACTAGCCCGGTTGGGGTTGTCAAACCCGATAGATCTATCAATAGGATTCGCGCTTACATGTTCTTACAACATGTAAATATTAGTTACCAAGCTATTAGGGAAGATATGCAAGGTGGTACAACTCAACGTAGAATATATTTTAAGTACTTGTGTCCATGGCGTAAAACATAAAATGCATGTATTCTCATCCC
The DNA here is from genome assembly GCF_046630445.1 of Rutidosis leptorrhynchoides. Classification (NCBI taxonomy): domain Eukaryota; kingdom Viridiplantae; phylum Streptophyta; class Magnoliopsida; order Asterales; family Asteraceae; genus Rutidosis; species Rutidosis leptorrhynchoides. Next base: position 349,156,585 of record NC_092339.1, on the reverse strand, counting down.
AAAATATTTTTAAAGTTTAAAAACGGGACTATATATACTCACAGTAGTAAAGTATATTAATAATAAGTTTTCAACTTATTAAAAATATGACCGTCGTCCTTGGATTCACGAACCTATAACAATAATAACGATTCAGATAATAATACGACATATGAATAAAATAAAGCAAGTTCATAGAATACGTATATAATAATTTTTAACATTTTATGTTAGTAGTCCATTGTTAGTAGTCCTTTGTTAGTAGTCCAAAATAGTCCGAAAAGTCCAACAGTCCAATAATCGGTATATATATATATATATATATATATATATATATATATATATATATATATATATATATATATATATATATATATATATAATCTTAGAATTACCCCACGACGTATTGTATACATATTGTCTTTGCATCAACCCAGAGATGTAGTGTATACGTATTGTCTTAGAATTAACTAAGACGCATTGTGTACGTATTGTCTTAGGATTTATCAAAACGTATTGTATACTTATTGTGTTAGGACGTACCAAGAATATTATTATACATATATACAATCACAGAATTTAACCAAGATTATAATATTTTGTTATACTACTGATAACATATCCAAATATATATAGGATATAAGAAAAGTTAACAAGGATATGGTTAATATAGTTTTTATAATATAAATTTCGTCCATACAACGTTAATTTTAGCAGATTTTGTTTTGCTCGCCAAATATTCATTACAACTCCGTTTAAAGTGAATCAAATTGCTATGGATTCATTAAGAAGTAAATTTAACAAAACCAATTCGAAAATTTCATCCCAAGTAGTAATTTTTAGAGCTTTACCCTCTTTTTGTGTCGGTGGACAGATTTGGAAAAATCCCGGCATCCACCCAATATATGATTTTTGATAAAATACTTCCACTTTGTCTAAAATCATGAAAAAAATACTGGAAGTCTTATTTACATATATTAACATATTTCCAAAGTATTAGCCTCGAACTCAAAGTCTAAGATAGGTTTTTAATTCCCAACCCAAAACAGTCCGCTTTTTACCGAATGGAGATTAAAGGATATATGTTAAGTTTCAAGGTGTTCTTCATATGTACAAGTTATAAGTTCTTATATTAACTTAATATAACATCATAATACATATAAATAAGTGTTATTAGAGTTAAGTTAGAAAGATTAGATTAGTTTTTCAAATAAGCTTGGTGTTCACCAAAACAAATTCTAGTTTTTACAAGTTTTATAAATATAATAAGATAGCAACTATACAAGGAATTGAACAAGGATTTTGAGAAATATTTTACCTTGATTATGAAGAGGAAAATTCCTGAGATTAAAGTATGATATGAGAGCATTCAAGTGTTTGTTTTTAGTTTAAGAAAATGTGGAGTAAAAATGAGTAAAAATGGTCCTTATTTATAAGCTTATAATTTTGGCTATTAGTGAAAATATCTAAGATAAGTTAAATTGTATTAAGTCATGCATGACATATTTAATTGATTAGGTCATGGATGATATATTACACAAATAATTGCATAATTCTATTGGTATATACTAATAGTAAATACTTCTAGAAGCTGTGTATAATAGGGTAAAAATAACGTATGAATGCAAGTAGAATTCTTTGAGGAAATTGAACAGAAATACGAGTATAGCTATCCTTTATATGTATTGGTATGTTATAAAGTATATTCAATACTTGTAACTATGTATTTACACTCGTAATACATTATATGTAAATACATTTTAACATAAGTTAATTACGTCATTTAAATAGTAATATATATTGTTTGAAAACTCTTTAAATTAGTAGTATGAAAATATATATATAATACTTTGTTAATATACTTAATGAGATATTTATGTAACATCCTCAATCGGGCCTAGATGTAAGATTACTAGATTGCCCTTAAGTTTGTATTGCGTTATTATATGATTTTATTTATATTTAATATTTATTGTTTATTTAATGATGTGGTTAGGACCAGTTTGTGACAAGGGTCACAGATTAGGTTTGTTTATTTATTTTAGACTCCGTTTGGGTTGCCAAATGATCTACGAAAGATATCAGATAACTGATAAATACCCGTGTGTTGCACAGTGTGGGAAATTAACCTAAATTAAGTGACTAGTCTGTGTGTTCTTCTTCCCATTTCTAGAAAATTCCCAAACACACCCGTTCTTCATCTCCCTCACCTACTTCAAACCCTAATCCTTGATTCTTGTTTTAGAGCTCAAATTGTTCATATCTTTGTGTTCCTTGTGATTCACTGATTCTTTTAAGGTAAGAATCACAAGCTTCCATGCTTTAATCTTTGAGAAATTTAAGGTTTTGTGCTAGTTTTCATAAAAGTGTAAATTTGTGTCAAAACAAGTGATTTAAGTGTTGTTATGGTCAAATTGTTGTGGGTTTTGAGCCTATAACATGTAGTGAACAAGTTGTGGTCGATTTTGGTGTTTAAAACGAGCTCTAGATCGAGATTTGAGGATTTCATCGTGAAGTCCGTAGCCTTTGTTCAGTTTCTGATGAAGATGAACACAGTCGGCCGACTGTCGGTCTACAGTCGACCGACTGAGGGTTGAACCGGCCGATTGACGAAGACAACCGACCGACTGTTGAGTGAACCGACCGACTGAAATTTACCTTCGGCCGATTGATGTAATACCAAATGAATTGACCGACTGGGAAGGTCAGTCGACCGGTTGTGTCGACAGTCGACCGACTGTAAGAGTCAGTCGACCGACTGAGTGTCCAGGGCAGAATATTGTACCTAAGTGTTGATTTTTAGCCGTTATGCTGCCCGTTTGTATTTTGATGTTCAGGATGTAAATTTTGAAAGTGTTAAGCAAAAATTTTTAGCGGACACTTTTTGATACAAAATTTTTGTATTGTGCTGTTTTGGGGTTAACGGACAGAAACTAACTTGTGTATATGTTTTTCTCAAGAGAAAAGGAGAAAGAGAAGGTTCAGTGATTAGATAGCTGAATACCTTCTCGTTTACTGGTAATTGGTGAGTGGGACTAACTGGAGAATATAGTATATAGAAGCATGTTATATTATGATTGCCATGCTTGTTAGATATACTTATTGTTATGGTTAGTTAGTACTTGTGATGACTGCATGTTAGTTGATGCTTGTCTGCTGGAGCCCAGTGCGTCCCTATTGTGTGGTAGCCTTGGTAGGAGAGATTAACCTGCGGGTTGGGTTCCTCTGTGGTAGCCTAGACAACCATGGTGTATATATATGTGAATGATGCATCTGTCGCGTGTGGATTATGTATATACATACGGTGGTTGAGGAACTTCTGGTAAGCCCCAGTCCGATCAGCTGGTGGTTAATGGTTTGGCCGAGCCGCCAGAGTCTCTGTAGACGGCACTTAGGTGATGTTTGTGTGTTAGAAGATTGTGACATGATTAGTATAACACTTATGTATGCTATGGCCTGTAGTTAGTCGTACTCACTTAGCTTCGTGCTAATTCCCCTCCATCTCCTCCCTGCAGGTTATTAGCTTTTGTAAATGTCGCATTTTGGGGAGAAGACGGGCATGACGATGTTATGTTTGACAGGGTTAACTCTGATGTGGTATTTTGGAATATGAACCGTGTACTTTTGATAACAGAATGTATTTACGTCTTTTCCTGTTAATATGTAATTTGTTTTAATGACACGTGACATCGGTTTGTAAAATTGTTGATATCGTATTTAATTAATATTATGCTTCCGCCACATATTTAAAAAAAATAAAATTTTTTTAGCGGTGTCACAATTTAATTATCATATTTTCAAGTTAAATATATATAAATCCATATATATACACAATAATTAAACAATTAAACATTTAAATCAAGTTATGACGTTCGTGAATCATCGAAATAAAAGGGTGACCAAAAGCTTGTGTAAACTCTTTTCGGAGGTTCAAGATTTATTAAAATTCATTGCTTATCAAGTCGGAATTATATAAAGATTAAGTTTAAATTTGGTCGAAAATTTCCGGGTCGTCACAGTACCTACCCGTTAAAGAAATTTCGTCCCGAAATTTGATCGAGGTCGTCATGGCTAACAATAAGAATGTTATTATGACGAATATAAGTTGATTCATAGGGTTTTATCATGATTGAGAAATTTGGATAAAATAATTCGATTACTCGAAACGTATGAGTGAAGCTATCGTAAAAGAGTGAAATGAGAAAATAGGGATTCGTCTTATTTTTGACGTCATCACGGTTGATCTCCGGATTAAAGAAAATCTTTGTAATCTATATAAGATTTAATTCTTCAGCGATTAAGGAAATTATGATCCTCTTCGATTTAATGCAATAATCTGTCTCGATTTCTCTGTCGGATATTTTACTATAAATCAACCTCCTACATTTCCTTATTTCCACATCTCCCATCTTTTATACTTTCTTCCTTTCTTCGTACTTCCAAAACATTCGTCAATATGCTCCATCCAGTTTTAATTCTTGATATATTCTTGACTATAACATCTGTCATTCTTCTTTTTCATCTTCCACCGGAGGAATCCGTTAATTTCTACTATGCTCTTGGGTTTATAGTGTTCTTAGTTTTCCCGTGTATTTATATTGCTATACGCATCGATATACACGGTTTGTAATTTCTGCGTTGTCTTCGTGCTTATATTTTCCTTATATTTTGGAGTTTCATGCTTCCGTCTTCTTTTCCCGACTTCAAGTCAAGCGAATAATGGTCTAGAATTCATAGATATGAAATTCGGAATGAACATAGCTAATGCTCTAAGAGAGAAATTGTAATAGCACAATTTGACTTGTGAAATTACCAGAATCCAAAGGAAAAGATAGAACTATCAATAGAATATGTTCTTGATATGTTTAGAGATTAGATTGAATGTAAGAGTCATGTAACATGGCACATGATGACGTTATGGTCTGTGAATCATTACGTTCCATTTAGAAACTCAGCATGACTTACTGTAATATAATCACGTTGATCAAGTGTCATTATATTATACTAACTCATGCTTCAGTTCCCAACATTACTTTAAAAACATTCATACTTTACACTCAGAGGTTTCAGATATTTAGAAACTAAAACAGTTTTCTTTATGTTGTGATACAGATAACGCGAAGGAATAAATGATTTTAGATAAGAATGGTTATGAAAATATCTTCAGAAATATGAAGGATATTTATAATGAAAGATACGATGATATCTTAGAATATTTAAGATAAAAGGATGATGAAGAATATTGTCCGCAAGGGTTTTAGAGTAAGGAGCAAGGTATTTGCTAAGCATTTTAGCAGAGACCGAATCATTTGGATTCTTTGAAGGTAGATTTCGTCCTTGTGATTTGTCTACAGCCTCCTTCAGGGTTTTCTCAATCCGTTTTCCAGTTCCAAACCTTCTCTTTTTCTGTGCTTTGCTAACACAATATTCTTTATCATCAACTTTTGACTGTTACGGCTGTCTACAGTTTCTGCTGCTTCATTCAGCTTTTTTTTAAAACTTCATAGTACTGATTCGTAGGCTGAAGTGCTATTTTGGATTTTAGAATTATAATTCCAAGAAATAACGTTATATGTATATGCAGAAATGATGTGAGATTCAAGAATAATTATTGATGCTTCCTGGGGTTTGGTATGACAATTATTGTTACAAGATGTAGATGGGTACATGACAAGGTTTTATAGTGATCTTTCAGAGAGATTTAAGTCAAAGACCAATAAAGTTGCTGGTAAGCTTACTACTAATGTGGTGGAATATAAAAGATTCCCTGGTAACGATGGCGAAAAGACAACGTATATATCAAGGTTATAATAAGGCTACTCCGGATGAAAAGTCGAAGTTGTCTTTTTGGAGCTGTGATAAAATTCGCTATTTTGAAAAGGGATTGTAAAGTTATTTTGGGTAATAATAATTCTAAAGGATCTGACACGGATACATGTTGAACCTTTGCTTAGGTTCAAATGTCCTCCGAATGCATATCTATATGCATATATTCTTCGTATGTATCGTGTCATTGGTTCATTCTCTCGATTGTTCCTTAGTTGAGGTGTTTTCAAGAATTTTGAAGGGTTTAGACGCAGGTTGTCATCGTCAATATCCGTATAATGAATTCGTCGTGAATCTTGAATGATACGAATATCTTTTTGAGTTCTGTGAATGAAAGTGATGTTCTAGTATAGTTTGAATTTAAAGTATGATTTTGAAGGATGTAGGATTCTAAGAGTGATGTCATCTGTTTAATCTTGACTTGGATTCTGATCTGTCAAAACCAGAATATGTAATTGAATTTGAATGAGAATGGTTGTTCTGGCTTTTATGAAAGAATGTATATTGTTGTGAAAGTAGTGAGTATTGTTAATGATTATTGAATCAGATTTGAAGAATGTACAGTATAACATATTAATTGTGAATTTGTATAATTCTCGGGTATTACCTACCTGTTAAAGTTTCACAAGTAATATTTTGTACAAGAGATTTTTTATTACAGTCTTTATGAAAATATATGTATGTATATTTTCTTCAGATGTAATATGGATTTAATGAGTTAATATTATATTAATCTCATTTGGTTTACGGTTGGAACTAGAAATGAATAATCCCTAAAACTTTAGAGATTACATAATCGCCGCGGAATATTTATTCAACGTAAATGAAATAATGAATTAATACTTCATCACTCATTATTGTTGGTATCCCTCAGTGTCTGTGGTGCGTATGATGTTGATGCTCGTAATGCGGCTTGCGATGTTGAGGCTTGTGATGTTGTTGGTAATGCTGCTGCTGCTGCTGGTGCTGGTAGTGGGTTGATGTGAGTATAGATGATGAGAATTTGTTTTGTTTTGTATTTTGAAAGAAGATGTTTAAAGTTTCTTGAATAAAAAGAGAGGTCAAGAGCTTTATAAAGGGAATGAAATGATGTAGGATGCACTTGCTAATGAAGTTTTGCTTTCATGACAGTAAATTTTTTATTTTTTTTTACTAAATAATTCACCATGCAAGACACGGAGTAAAGGTCGGATAGCCTCAATAATATTAGTAATATTATACTCGTTGCGGCATATCTTGGAAAGGAGAGGGAAAATGGTGTTGCGAACGGGTTCGCCGGTAAGTGCCTCATGTTCTTCACCAAGAGGGCAATGTGGTGAATGGAAGGGATCACCTTCTTCTTGTCTCCAATGATTAAGTAGACTACGAACCCATCCCCAATTCATCCAAAATAGATGATAGCTAATTGGTTGATCCATTCCGGTCACACTGCTTTATGAGCTCGAGTGAAATTTCATATCAGAATTCGAGGGACTTGAGCTAGTGGAGAGTTCCATTTCGTACGATTGAATAAAGGATTTTTCGATATGAAATTATTTTCGGCTATCGGATGGTATTCTAATTACATAGAATATCTATATATATAGAGCAAAAGATTTCATAGATTATGGAGGAATTTACGGAATATGTTAGGCAAATTTTCAGTAACAGATACGCTAAGATATGAATTAGCATATACGATAAAATATGAACTTTGTCTATACACTATTTATGCAATCAATGCAGTAAGATGTGTCTAGACTAAGAATGATAAGTATGAAATTTTCTAAGGGTGATAAGCAGATGATTTACGACTAGAAATGATAAGCAAAACTTTTGACATGAAGTTAAGGTCGAAGTCCAGACTCACTAATGCATCTTAATAACTATCCGTTAGACACACTAATGCAAGACATGGTTCGCTAAGACCACCGCTCTGATACCAACTGAAATGACCCGTCCATATTACTATAAATGCAGTACGTTCTCATTGGTCCCATAGAGAGGTATTTGACCTCTATATGATACGTTTTAGAAAATATTGCATTCGTTTCATAAAAAGCGCATCATTATTATACATAATGCATGTTTTAAACAAGTGGGCGATTATTTAAGAAATAATCCCCAAAATACATCAGTTTCCAAATACTACACACGTGACGTAACAGTCGAATATAATACATGACAAAGGTTTTATTGAATGCAACACTTTATTTAAATAAAAGTATGAGACTCCATGCACAGCTTGCTCAGATAATGCAACAGCGGAAGACTTTCTTAAGGACCTGAGAATAAACATGAGTAAAAAGTCAACACAAAGGTTGGTGAGATATATAGGTTTATCATCGATATAAATATAGACCACAAGATTTCATAGTTATAAATATATGTACACTCGCAACGTCAAAACTTCCTAGTTCAATCGGTATCAAGTCTACCTCAAAGTCTATACCATCCAGTTTAATGTTACATTTTCGGTACACGGTCTTAGCAGTAAGCACCTTACCATTAAATATCTCTACTACATAAGTTCTATCTAGAGGAGTAAACATTGTTTTGATTTTTGGACTAAATTTACTCGACACTTAATGGCTCCGTCACTTGGTCCCACAGCTTGATCGAAACTCTAAATGAATTTATTAAACAACATTGCATTCTTTATTAAAAATAATTCCCTATAAAGGAAATTTATCAAAATAAGTAGTTTAAACAAACTCAACTTATTAAAATAACCAAAGTTGACCAAAACATTGTCAACATACAGCCAAAGTTTAACAATTTAAAAGAGAATGCAAAGTTTTAATGTTTAACAAAAATCTGCCAAAATGCATGCAGACTCACTACCACAGCGGAAGCCATATAATCAAGTACCTGTGAAAACATGCAAGTAAACCGTCAACAAAAATGTTGAGTGAAGTATAGGTTTTAAAATAACGAATAAACTTTAGACCACAAGATTTAAAATGTTAGAAAATATTAAACTATTATTCCATTACCCCATGAGTCACCTGGTAACCACTTAACCATTTCCATACCCTTACCAAACACAATATACACAGATCAGGTGTATCTTCAAAAATAGCGAAGTACTAATACATTCCGATTATAAATTGCTAGCGCGACTAGCTCGAAATGGGGCTGATAGATCTATCCGTAGGATTCGCGTTCACCTGTGGAAACCAGTGATTACAGTTACCAGTTACCAGACGAGGGAATATTTTCGTTCAACTCATAATGAATAATTTAAATTTAATTGCTACTTGTGTCTAAACGTAAAACAAAAGTGCATTTAATCACATCCCAAAAATACCTTAAATAGTATGACAAACGGGACTACAACTCACCTTAACGTAAACGAAGTGATAACACAGATACGTGAGCATCAAAAGATAAAGTGATCAAGAATGATCACAAGGCCGACCTATAAACAAAGCAGGTCGATATAAATAACTAACTTAGGTCAAGTCTTAGTATGATAGATATAGTACTTGTTACAAATAAGCATAGAACAACACTCACTATGTTTTGGTATGATCAGGACAGTGTATAACACATACTTTCTATTTTTAGAAAGTTTCTATTTTTGGCAGGTTTCCATTTATAGACAGTTTCTATTTTAGAAAGTTTCTATTTTAGGAAAGTTTCTATATTTAGAAAGTTTTCATATTTAGAAGGTTTCTATTTTTGGAAAGTTTTTAACTTAGAAAAGTTTACATAATTAGAAAAGTCAACAAAAGTCAACTGAAAGTCAAGTCAACCGAAAGTCATCTCATAAGTCAACCTTGGTCAAACTTGGTCAACTTTGAATTTTAAGTGTATATTATATTAATAATATAAGTTATAATGTTATTTAAGGTCATATATGTATAATCATGTCATATCATAAGTTTAATTAAATTAAATTAAATTATTATAAAGTTAACATAAGTTTAAATGATATAATTAATATAACATAAGTATTTAATTAATTAATTAAATATTAGTCATAACATAAATATTATTAATTAATAATATATTTTTAATCATATCATAAGTATTATTAATTAATAATGAATTATTAATCATATCATAAGTTTTTTTAATTATAATTATTAAACCATAAGTATTTAATAATTAAATTATAATTAAATAATAATTAAGCCTTATAATAATTAAATAATTAAATAATCTTTATTATAAGTCTTAATGTAATAATCTCATAACATAAGTTTAATATTTATCATAAGTATTTTTTATTAATAATAAAAGTATTATTAATCATAAGTTTAATTAAAAGTATAATTAAATCATAATGCAATTAATAAATGATATAATCAATATATATATCATAAGTCTCAATTAAATTAATTACTTTTATATCATAAGTAATTTAATAATAATGAAAATCATTATTTATATCATAAGAAATTTTATAACCATAAGTTTCATTAAACGTTCGTCGGGTCATAACTTGAGCCCCGGGTGTCGATTTTTGACGAATTTTATATATATCCTCGTCTAACCAAACCACCCGACACCTTAGTGTACTCAAGAGCAACCTAAAGTCAGTTCCCAAGTTGTGACCTACAGCCATGAACCAACTTAGAACATTAAACCACTTAAAATCTTGTTTTAGTCATTCCGGGTGATCCGTGGCTCGGATTTCGATGACCCGAACATGAATGTTCATCCAATCATTAATACTAACCCACTAGCACACCCTAGAGCCTCCAAGGATGGTCACAAAGTCGGACCCGAACTGGTCATATTCGTTTTTATATTTTAATCTCATCAAAACACCAAATTAAGCATAACTTTTGATCCGGGACTCGAAATAACATGAATCCAAAGCCTAAAATTATTGTCTTGATGAGAGGAACTCATCTATACACTTCATTTTATCAATAACACATATTAAGTTTACTTATTTCATCAAAAAGTCCGCTGTCCCAATTTATTCAAACCGAAAACATACACAAACGAGCATTTCTACACATACAATCATCAATACAACAATTCACAAGTACTAAACAATCATAATAACATCAAAAACAGTAAAAAAAAATATAAAAATGAAAAATTTAGGGTTAGTGTTTATACCCTAAACAAGAATTGATTAGCATAGACGCGTAGAGAATGATGCGGTGAATCCGAAAATGATAAAAGCTCCTTGAAATGAGTTCTTTATTGATGAAGATGATGATGATTATGATGATGGTGGGTGATGGCTCAAAAAGGAGGAAAAGGGAGGAGAAAAGCTAGAGAGAAAAATTAGGTTTTAAGGAAATGTGTTAAAATGAAATGTAAAAATCAAAAATGGAAAAACAAGGGCTAAACACTCCTTCCTTGGAGTGTTCGGCCGAGAATTACATGGGGTGGGCCCCATTGGCCAATATTTGTTAAATGGTAATTTACTTTTGGCCCAAACGCCCGAACAAAACCCGAAACACGAAAACACCGCTACACGATTAAATATTCGGAAGAATAACACACGCGTGAAAAATAAAATATATAAACACTATATATATTCATTTGACATAAAAATATCTATTTAAAATAATTGGGATTCAAAAATCTCAAAAGTCTGACCGTTGGTTTGAAACCGAAAAGATTCGCCGGATAGAAATCCACGACACGTAGAAACGTACAAATTTAAATACGAATACAAATATTCATATAACACATAATAAATACTATATTATTACTAAAATAATAATATAAGTCGTAGAAATGACGTGGCATGAATAACAACTAACAGACGTTAAATAATAAATGGTAAAAGATAACGGAAAAAGTAGGGTCGTGACATTTAGCGTAGGTACACTAACTAGGACATGTGGATATGTGGGACCTTAGTTGGTATTTGCGCTTGTACCTTGGATAGATAGTCACCTAAAGTAGTAGGTTGACTATGAGGTTGCTTGACGATAGATCTTTAAGTAGTGGGATGATATTGCGGTTGCGATTATGTGCATTTATTATTATATTGTATATGGGTGTATATACATGTATCTATTGGTGCGGTGTCCTAGACACGAATCTATTGGAGAGATTCGGATGTTTGGTGATTTTTGAGTGATTGATAATGCTCCAAATGAACATATATTTAGGCACAATATCCTTCCAATATGTAAAGCTTTTAGTTGTAATTGTTCTATTTTTATGTAATATTCGTTTAAATAAATAAGTGCGAAGACAAAAGAAGAAAACGACGATTTGAAGACGCAAATGACCAAAAAGCTAAAAAGTACAAAGTACAATCCAAGTGGTTCGAAATATTGATGAGAAACGTCTAAAAATTACAAGAGTACGAGCCGCGGAACGCAAAATACAAAATATCTCAGCGTACGAAAGGACGTTCGAAAATCCAGAACCGGGACCTGAGCCAACTATCAACGCGTGACGCAACGGACCTAAAATTACAAGTCAACTATGCACAAGAATATAATATAATATATATATAATTAATATAAATTATATAAATTATATATATTTAAATAAAACGTCGCCAAAGAAGAAAACAAATGAATGTTAGCTGTCATAGAGGTCCATGCGATCGCATGGCCTGGAGGCACGATTTCCATGTGACCGTATGGCAGTAGTTTGCTGGTCAGGTACTATAAAAAGGCAACGAATTGGACGAGTACTATATATCTTTTTCTCTTCCTTTATATATATATATATATATATATATATATATATATATATATATATATATATATATATATAATTTAAAGTTTAATAATAATTGGGTTATTGTAAGAAATGTTTTAAGGTTTTGTAAGTCGGAACTCTGTCCGTGTAACGCTACGCGATTAATCACCACTGTAAGCTATGTTCTTCCTTTTTAAATTAATGTCTCGTAACTAAGTTAATATTATGCTTATTTGAGCCGAAGTAATCACGATGTTAGACTAAATATTATGACAGGGTTATTAGATTTTGTACCATAATTAAGGTTTGGACAAAAGACCGACACTTGTGGACATTGGACTATTGACTATTAATAGATAGGGGGTATTGTCTAATCGAATGACAACTCATTGGAACCTGTCGAACCGATCTTCAAATTAGTTAATCTAATAATTATTAAAATGATTATGTATGTTCTATTTAGTGACATTTATACGACATCTTTTACGATCATTTAATTAATTATTCGGGTTGGGTAATTGATTATTCATTCTTATCAAGTGGGTAAATTAATATTCATATCTCATTAAAACATGGGTGGATTACATACAAGGATAATTGATGTAATTGTTAACAAAGTATTAAAACCTTGTTACAGTCCGAATCCCTAATTAGTTGGAATATTTGACTTCGAGAATAAGGTTAATTTGAAGAGCATTTTATAATTATGACCGATGGACTATTATGGACAAAAACCAGAAAGGTATCAAATAAACCAGGACAAAGGACAATTAACCCGGGTAACAATTAATTAAAATCAACACGTCAAACATCATGATTATGGAAGTTTAAATAAGCATAATTCTTTTATTGTATTTCTCATCGTACTTTTAATTACTGTCATTTTATTATTCGCAATTTTATATTTCATCATTGTTATTTATTTTACGCATTTTAATTATCGTTATTTATCTTTACGCTTTATTTAAAATCGACAAACCGGTCATTAAACGGTAAACCCCCCTTTTATAATAATATTACTTCTTATATATATATACAAATATAGTTTTAAAAATATAGCGTTAAACTTGGCTAGTTCCCTGTGGACGAACCGGACTTACTAAAAACTACACTACTTTACGATTAGGTACACTGCCTATAGTGTTGTAGCAAGGTTTAGGTATATCCACTATATAAATAAATAAATAACTTGTGAAAAATTGTATCGTATTTAATAATATTTCGCAATAAAAATATAACTATTTCATATACACCGCTGCACACATCAAGTATTTTTGGCGCCGCTACCGGGAACGCCGAAGCGAAACGCTATAAAATAAAATAAAAATATTTTTATTAAGCTTTAATTCATTTTTATAAAAATACATTTTATATAATACAATCAAAAATATAAAAGAAAAAGAAAAATATATATCTATATTTTTAAGTTTAGTTAAATTTAAAAAGTTTATATTTCTATTTATTGTGAAAAGTTATAAAAACTAATAAGTAGATTTTTCTTATTTATAAGTTTTATATAAATATTTTACAAAAATATAAAACAAAAAAAAAAAAAAAATATATATATATATATATATATATATATATATATATATATATATATATATATATATATATATATATATATATATATATATATATATATATATACGGGCCAAACACTGTAGCAGCTCAAACATTTGGCCTGGTATGCACTGCCATGCGACCGCATGGAAAAACAAGTAACACCTCTTGCGATCGCATGAGGTGATTTGACTAGTCTGGTATTCTAGTCTGTACGATTAGGGTTAAGTTTAATATATAATTAATTATAATTAGGGTTTTAATTTAATATTAGTTCGTTTTAGTTTTAATTAATTTGTATTTTAAGTTTTAATTAGTTTTAAACTTAATACTTTTATAAAATAATAATATAAAAATAATATTTTATAAAAATTAGTAATTTCATCATATTTAGTTTCTTTTTATAAATCATATATTTTAATCGTTTATTTCGTAATTTTTATTTTTATCATTCGTAATTAGTTTTAATCTAGTATTTTGCCGTAGTTTATTTTTATTTCCAGATTTTTAGGCTTTGCCGTAAAATCCCTTAAGTGCTTTTTCTTTAGACTAAGATTTAGGTGCTTTAGAATTTTGCGACGCCGTTTTTAGTTTTAGTGCCTTTTTAAGTTATTGCCGTTTTGGATTTAGAATACCTTTTAAGCTTTAATACCTTTAGACGCAAGTTTTAATTTTTAGTTTTTAGGCTTTTAAGTTTTGACGCTGCATTTTTTTATTTTTCGACTGTTTGTTTTTCGACATTTGTTTTTCGACGTTTTATTTTTCGACGTTTTTCGACGCGCTCTTTTTCTTTCTAATTTCTCGATGCTCTAGTTTTTAGGACATAGAATTTTCTATTTCTTCTCTACAATTTCAAAACGAAAAATTATTTTAAGCGGTTAAATTGATAGACATCCAAAATTTTCTGGTTCGTAGTAATAGTTGGATTTGTTAGTAGCGAGTTGTGGGCTTCCGATTTAAAGGGTCCTGGCTACCTGCTGCATCTATTGGCTATTCGAAACGTGGGCAAAATCAGAAAATTCTATTAATTTGATAGCTTATATAATTTTTATCTTTTATAACTAATAGGATATTCAGTGAATGCACCGAGCAAAACGTTCACCACCTTTCATACGTTCACCACCTGTAACTCGATCAAGACATCTAGCCAATATTGTCGCCGTTGATTTTTCTTTAGAAACATCATCTAGTCGAACAAGAACTCTAATTCAAATTTCCGATAATACATCTTTTGGACCCGATTTCACAATTAAGAACCCGGAGGATATTCAAGGACAATTCCAAGATCCTGAACCACTAATCATTCCTCCTGAACTACAAACCGTTAAATCAGAATCCTCTAGTGATTCGTATTCAACAAATTCAATTATGGAAGTAACTAAACCATTAAGTATGGAAGACCGAATGAGAGCCACACGCACAGGCCAAGGACACGCCATTGTTAAGCCAGACATTAATGCGCCAGATTATGAAATCAAAGGACAAATCCTACACATGATAATTAATCAATGCCAATATAGTGGTACGCCAAAAGAAGATCCAAACGAACATCTTCGAACCTTTAATAGGAGTTGTACTCTATCCAAAATCAGAGAAGTTGAGGATGAACAGATCTATCTCATGTTATTTCCCTGGACTTTAAAGGGAGAAGCCAAAGATTGGTTAGAATCGTTACCTGAAGGGGCGATTGACACATGGGATGTTTTAGTTGAGAAATTTCTTAAAAGATTCTTTCCGGCATCTAAAGCTGTGAGACTTCAAGGAGAAATTGTTACGTTCACGCAAAAGCTAAATGAAACTCTATATGAGGCATGGAGAAGATTCGGAAAATTGTTGAGAGGATGTCCTCAACACGGTTTAGACACTTATCAAATAGTACAAATATTCTACCAAGGTGTCGACATTGCTATACGAAAAGACATCGACATAGCAGCTGGTGGTTCCATTATGAAGAAAACCGCAACTGAATCTCACAAAATTATTGATAACACAGCCTCCCACTCACATGAGTGGCACCAGGAAAAAGATATCTTTCATTCATCTAAAGCGACTAGAGCCGATTCTAGCCATGACTTTGATTCCGTTTCCGCAAAAATAGATGCTTTTGAGAGACGAATGGAAAAGATGACTAAAGATATTCACGCAATACGAATCAGTTGTGAGCAATGCGGTGCACCACACTTAATGAAAGATTGTCACATCGAGCAAATGATGGAACAACGAGAGAATGTTTCCTACATGAACCAAAGGCGGGGAAATAATTATCAAAATAATTATCAACCGCCAAGGCTAAATTTCAATCAAAATCAAAACATTCTTTACAATCTAAATGGACCCAATAATAACTCGTATAACCAACAAGGTCCGAATAACCAACCAACTCAAAACAACACTTTCAATCAACAAAGACCTAGCTTGTATAAACCACCACAACAAACCGAAGAGAAAAAGTCAAATCTGGAAGAAATGATGGCAAAGCTAATGGAATCTCAAACATAATTTATTACATCTCAAACCTAAACAAATGAGAGGTTTGATCAGTCATTAAGAACTCAGCAAGCTTCCATTTTGAATCTAGAAAAACACGTAGGTACTCTTGCTAGCATGATGAGTGAGAGGGAACAAGGAAAGCTACCGAGTAATACTTAAGTAAATCCTCGGAATGAGAATGTTAATATGGTGTCAACAAATTCTGAAAAATGAGCTCCAGAAGATGGGAAGGTTTTAGATGTGAGTAACAATGAAGAAGTTACACCATCACCACCACCCGAGTATGTAAAGCCAGTGGTGGCACCATACAGACCACCCATCCTGTTTCCAAGAAAAGGAGTTGAGTATGAGCAAGTGATAGGTAATAAAGTTTGTGATGCCTCTGGAAAGAAGAAGAAGAATAAGAAAGTGCAAGAAACAAAAATTGTAAAGATAAACCCGGTGAAGACAGTTCCACCAAAACCTCCACCCAGGTTGGGTGATCCGGGTGAATTTATTGTTCCTTGTCTACTTAGTGATTGTGTCATGTATGATGCACTAGCAGATTTAGGTGCAAGTGTGAGTTTTATGCCTCTTTCATTATATAAGAGATTAGGTTTAGGTAAGTTAAGTCCAACACAGATGAGTGTTCGACTCTTTGATCAAACCATTAGGCACCCAGTTGGAATTGCTGACAACCTACCCGTTCAAGTAGGTAATTTAACCTTTCTAGTAGAATTTATTGTCATTGACATAGAAGAGGACTCCAACATTTCTCTAATTTTAGGCCGACCTTTCTTAGCGTCTACCGGGGCGTTATTTGATGTACGAGAGGGTAGAATGACACTTAGTGATGGTGAAAAATCGGTCACCTTTGTGATTCGAAAGACTAAATCTCCACCAACCAAAACCGTTGAACCAGCAAAAATGATTGGTAAGAACCACATTGTTTTATCAACTCCAACGGTAGTTGATAATGCTAGAAACAAACATATATTTCATAGTATTATCCTTCAAGAAAGACAAGCTTTTGGTTGCAATTGTCCTATTTACAAGTTATATTCGTTTAAATAATAAAAGGTGAAGACAAAAGATAGATTCGACGAATTGAAGACACAAATGACCAAAAAGCTAAAAAGTACAAAGTACAATCCAAGAGGTTCAATTTATTGATGAGAAACGTCTCAAAATCACAAGAGTACAACCCTCAAAACGCAAAGTACAAGATATTAAATAGTACGAAAGGACGTTCAAAAATCCAGAACCGGGACCAGAGTCAACTCTCAACGCGCGACGCAATGGAGCTAAAATGACAAGTCAACTATGCACATGAATATAATATAATATATAAATAATTCTTAAAATTATATAATATATATATATATATATATATATATATATATATATATATATATATATATATATATATATATATATATATTATATATTAAAAACCGTAGGCAAACAAGAAAACAAAAGATTGTGAGCTGTCCCTAAACTCCATGCGATCTCATGGCAAATACAAAGGAAGCCCATGCGATCGCATGGCCCCAAAAGTTTGGCCAGGTCTATAAATTTCGTGAGTTTTGGCCGAATTTAACACATCCTTTATTCAATCTTTCTCACTCTCTACGATATATATATATATATATATATATATATATATATATATATATATATATATATATATATATATATATATATATATATATATATATATATATATATATATATATATATATTTATTAATTTTAATTTTAATTTAAGATTAATAATAATAAGGTTATGTTAGCGAATGTTGTAAGTGTGTAAGTCGAAATTCTGTCCGTGTAACGCTACGCTATTATTAATCATTGTAAGTTATGTTCAACCTTTTTAAATTAATGTCTCGTAGCTAAGTTATTATTATTCTTATTTAAATCAAGTAATCATGATGTTGGGCTAAATATTAAAGACGGGGTAATTGGGCTTTGGACCATAATTGGGGTTTGGACAAAAGAACGACACTTGTGGAAATTAGACTATGGGCTATTAATGGACTTTATATTTGTTTAACTGAATGATAGTTCGTTAATTTAATATAGAGATTTACAATTTGACGTATCTATAAATAACCATATACACTCGATCGGACACGATGGGCGGGATATTTATAAATACTAATAATCGTTCATTTAACGGGACACGAGAATGGATTAATATCAATAGACTCATTAAAACAGGGGTGGATTATGTACAAGGACACTTGGTGTAATTAATAATAAAGTATTAAAACCTTGGATTGCATACAGTCGATAACCTGGTGTAATCATTAACAATGTATTAAAACCTTATTACAGTTTAAGTCCCCAATTAGTTGGAATATTTGACTTCGGGTATAAGGATAATTTGACGAGGACACTGGCACTTTATATTTATAACTGATGGAATGTTATGGACAAAAATCGTATGGACATATTGAATAATCCAGGACAAAGGACAATTAACCCATGGTAATAAATTAAAATCAATACGTCAAACATCATGATTACGGAAGTTTAAATAAGCATAATTCCTTTATTTTATATCTTATCGCACTTTTAATTATCGTACTTTTTAATTATCGCAATTTTATTTATCTTCATTTTATTTATCGCACTTTAAATTATCGCACTTTTATTATCGTTATTTACTTTACGCTTTAAATCAAGTTATTTTTATATTTAATATTTTACATTAGGTTTTAATTGTAACTAAAGTTTTAAAATCGACAAACCGGTCATTAAACGGTAAAAACCCCCTTTTTATAATAATAATAATATTACTTATATATATATATATATATATATATATATATATATATATATATATATATATATATATATATATATATATATATATATATATATATATATATATATATATATATATATATATATATATATATATATATATAGTTTTAAAAATATAGCGTTAAACTTGGCTAGCTCCCTGTGGAACGAACCGGACTTACTAAAAACTACACTACTGTACGATTAGGTACACTGCCTATAAGTGTTGTAGCAAGGTCTAGGTATATCCACTCTAATATTAAATAAATAACTTGTGTAAAATTGTATCGTAGTATTTCGCAATAAAAATATAACTATTTCGTATATGCTGCTGCACACATCAAGTATTTTTGGTGCCGCTGCCGGGGATCTCATCAACGCCGAAAGCGAAACGTTAAAAAAAACTAGTTTTTAAGTTAGTCTTGTAAAAATATATAAGTTTTTTTTTTAAATATAAAAAGATAATATATATATATATATATATATATATATATATATATATATATATATATATATATATAAATATATATATATATATATATATATATATATATATATATATATATATATATATATATATATATATATATATTTCTATATTTTTAAGTATTTAAATTAAAAAGTTTATATTTTTATTTTTCTTTCGTTAAAAATTAAGATTAATAAGTAATTTTTTTAAGTTTTTTTTACAATTTTTTTTATATAAATTAAAAACAGAAATTTAAAAATCAAAATAAAAATTGAATTAAAATTTAGTTGGGCCGAAGCCTGTGAAGCCCAAAATCCGGCCTGGTAACCAACTCCATGCGAACGCATGGAATTCGTTCGCAAACCTCATGCGATCGCATGAGGTGATGTGACAGACCTGGTACCTCTGACGTACGAATTAGGGTTTTGGTTTAATAATTATTATTATTAATTAATTACCTAATTAGGGTTTATTAAAATAATAATTAGTTTAATTTAGTTTTAATTAGTTTTATTAAGTTTAATTAAATATATAAAACTAATACTTTTATATAAATAATATAAAAATAATATTTTTATAAAAATTGTATTTTTATAACTTTAAGCTTATTTTTACATTTTATATATTTTTATCGTTAATTCGTAATTTATATGTTTTTCGTTCGTAATTAGTTTTAAGTGTAGTATTTTGTCGTAGTTATTTTTATTTCTAAATTTTTAGGCTTTGCCGTAAAATCCCTTAAGTGCTTTTTCTTTAGACTAAGATTTAGGTGCTTTAGAATTTTACGACATCGCTTATTGCTTTAGTATTTAAAATTTTAGTATTTTTTAAGTAATTGCCGTTTTGGATATAGAATTCCTTTAAGCTTTAATACCTTTAGACGCAACGTTTAATTCTTAGTTTTTAGACTTATAAGTTTCGACGCGCTACGTTCTTTTTATTAATTTTCGACCTTTTATTTTTCGACGTTTTTTGACGCGCTCTTTTTCTTTCTTATTTCTCGATGCTCTAGTTTTTAGGACATAGAATTTTCTATTTCTTCTCTAAAATTTCAAAACGAAAAATTATTTTAAGCGGTTAAATTGATAGACATCCAAAATTTTCTGGTTCGTAGTAATAGTTGGATTTGCTAGTGGCAAGTTGCGGGCTTCCGATTTAAAGGGTCCTGGCTACCTGCTACATCTATTGGCTATTCGAAACGTGGGCAAAATCAGAAAAGTCTATTAATTTGATAACTTATATAATTTTTATTTTTATAACTAATAGGACATTCAGTGAATGCACCGAGCAAAATGTTCACCACCTTTCATACGTTCACCACCTGTAACTCGATCAAGACATTTAGCCAACATTATCACCGTTGATTTTTCTTTAGAATCGTCATCTAGTCGACCAAGTACTCCAATTCAAATTTCCGATAATCCATTTTTTGAAACCGACCTCACAATTGAGAATCCGGAGGATATTCAGGGACAATTCAGAGATCCTGAACCACTAATCATTCCTCCTAAACCACAAATCACTCATCCAGAGATTGTCGAGGAAGAAACCATTAAGTCAGAATCCTCTAGTGATTCAGATTCAACAAACTCAATCATGGAAAATCTGGAACCTCTATGTATGGAAGACCGAATGAGGGCTAAACGTACTGGCCAAGGTCATGCAATTACTCAACCAGACATTAATGCACCAGATTATGAAATCAAAGGACAAATCCTACACATGGTAACTAATCAATGCCAATTTAGTGGTGCGCCGAAGGAAGATCCAAACGAACATCTTCGTACCTTTAATAGGATCTGTACTTTATTCAAAATCAGAGAAGTGGATAATGAACAGATCAAATAGTACAAATATTCTACTAAGGATGCGACATCACTACACGAAAAGACATCGACATAGCAGCTGGTGGTTCCATTATGAAGAAAACCGCAACTGAAGCTTACAAAATTATTGATAACACTGCTTCCCACTCACATGAGTGGCATCAAGAAAAGGATATCGTTAGATCATCTAAAGCGGCTAGAGCCGATTCTAGCCATGACTTTGATTCCATGTCCGCAAAGATAGATGCTTTCGAAAGACGAATGGAAAAGATGACTAAAGATATTCACTCAATACGAATTAGTTGTGAGCAGTGTGGAGGACCACATTTGATAAAAGATTGTCTCAGTATTGAACAAACAATGGAACAAAGAGAGAATGTTTCATACATGAACCAAAGGCCTGGAAATAATTATCAGAATAATTATCAACCGCCAAGATCAAACTACAATCAAAATCAGAATTATAATCGAAATGTTCCATACAACAACCAACAAGGTCCTAGCAATCAACAAGTATCTAACAATACTTACAACCAGCAAAGACCTATTTTTCCAAATAAACCACCACAAACCGATGATAAAAAGCCAAATTTAGAAGACATGATGTCGAAGCTAGTTGAATCTCAAACGCAATTTTTCACATCTCAGAAACAAACGAATGAACAAAATGCTCAAGCATTTAGAAATCAACAAGCTTCTATTCAAAATCTGGAACAAGAAGTGAGTAACCTAGCAAGGTTGATAGGTGAAAGAAAATCGGGAACTCTACCTAGCGATACGAATGCTAACCCCCGGAATGAAACAGCTAAACCCATTACCACGATAAGTGGTATTACACTTAAACCACCTGAAATACCTGTAATTTCTGATGACTCTATTCCTACTCCACAAGAACCACAACCTGAGCAAGATAAGGAAAAAGAACCGGTAGTTGAAAAGGTTAATGAGGATACCACAGTTAAGGCAAAGCCTTATGTTAAACCATACCAACCACCACTTCCTTACCCGAGTAAAATGAGAAAAGAAAGACTTAAAGCCGAGCAATCCAAATTCTTGGATATGTTTAAACAAATAAATGTTAATCTTCCTTTCATTGATGTGATATCAGGAATGCCAAGGTATGCCAAATTCTTGAAAGATCTAATCACAAATAGAAATAAAATGGAAGAACTCTCGGCTGTTACAATGAATGCTAATTGTTCTGCAGTGCTGTTGAATAAGCTACCAGAAAAATTATCAGATCCAGAAAGTTTCACAATTCCATGTTTTCTGGGTAGTCTTAGTTTAATAGAAGCATTGGCAGACTTAGGTGCTAGTATAAATCTAATGTCATATTCATTATACACTAAACTAGACCTTGGAGAATTGAAACCAACACGAATAAGCATACAACTAGCCGATCGATCAGTAAAATATCCTAGAGGGATAATGGAGAACATGCTAGTTAAAGTTGGTACTTTAGTATTTCCAGTAGACTTTGTTATTCTGGACATGGAAGAAGATTCTCGAGTTCCTCTCATATTAGGAAGACCATTCTTATACACGGCTAAAGCAATAATAGACGTGTTTGGTAAGAAACTGACCCTAAGTATAAAGAACGAGAGTGTTACCTTTTCTGTTGATAGAGCCATGCAACAACCGCAATCTGCAGATGATACATGTTATTACATTCAAACCATAGATTCACATGCAGAATTGTTAGAAGAATTTCCAGAATTACAAGGAACAGGAGAATGTTCTTTAGGAGAAGGAACTAAACCAATTGATGAAACTGAAATATTAGCTACACTTATGGCTAATGAATACGAACCAACAACAGAAGAACTTCAAATGTTAAAAGAGGAAGACAGATATCGATACAAATCATCGATAGAAGAACCACCGACATTAGAGTTAAAGCCACTTCCAAACCATTTGGAATACGCTTATTTACATGGTGAATCTGAATTACCTGTAATAATATCGTCTTCTCTTACTGAAAATGAAAAATCTCAACTCATTTCTGTACTAAAGGCTCATAAACTAGCTATTGCATGGAAGATTCATGACACTAAAGGCATAAGTCCTTCGTATTGCACACATAAAATCCTTATGGAAGAAGTTCATAAAATGTATGTGCAACGCCAACGAAGACTAAATCCAAATATGCAAGGTGTTTTAAGAAAGAAATTATTAAACTGCTTGATGCAGGTTTAATTTATCCAATCTCTGATAGTCCATGGATAAGCCCAGTTCAATGTGTACCTAAGAAGGGTGGCATGACTGTCATCACAAATGAAAAAAATGAGCTTATTCCTACTAGGACTGTAACAGGATGGCGTGTTTGTATTAATTATAGAAAATTAAATGACGCCACCAGAAAAGATCACTTTCTCCTACCTTTCATTGATCAAATGTTGGAAAGGTTTGCCGGGAACAGTTACTATTGTTTTCTTGATGGTTTCTCCGGATATTTTCAAATTCCAATAGCACCCGAGGACTAAGAGAAAACCACGTTCATGTGCCCTTATGGTACTTTTGCATACAAACGCATGCCATTTGGACTTTGCAACGCCCCTGCAACCTTTCAAAGGTGCATGATGGCAATTTTTCACGACATGATAGAAGAATGCATGGAAGTTTTCATGGATGACTTTTCAGTCTTCAGTGATACTTTTGAAACATGTCTAGTTAATCTTGAACGAATTCTTATTAGATGCGAGCAATCAAATCTAGTACTTAATTGGGAGAAATGCCATTTCATGGTTAAAGAAGGCATCGTTCTTGGTCATAAAATTTCAAAGGAAGGAATTGAAGTGGATAGAGATAAAGTAGATGTAATTGCTAAACTTCCACATCCCACCAATGTTAGAGGAGTTAGGAGTTTTCTAGGGCATGCCGGTTTTTACCGACGTTTCATAAAAGATTTTTCTAAAATTGACATTCCTATGAATAAACTCCTAGAAAAGGATGCTCCATTCATCTTTTCAGATGAATGCATCAAATCTTTTAATATTCTTAAAGAAAAACTCACTAATGCGCCGATCATGATAACTCCAAATTGGAATCTACCATTTGAACTCATGTGCGATGCAAGTGATTTTGCAATGGGAGCCGTTTTAGGACAAAGGATTGAAAAATGATTTCAACCTATTTATTACACTAGTAAGACGTTACAAGGAGCACAAACGAATTACACAACTACTGAAAAAGAACTCCTTGCTATTGTCTTTGCTTTTGACAAATTTCGTTCATATCTCGTTCTAGCAAAAACGGTGGTCTATACCGACCATTCTGCTCTTAGATACCTATTTTCAAAACAAGATGCCAAACCACGATTAATACGTTGGATCTTACTCTTACAAGAATTCGATATTGAAATCCGAGACAAAAAAGGAGCAGAAAATCTCACCGCTGATCATCTTTCTCGTCTTGAAAATTCCGAATTAGAAGTTCTAAATGAATCGGCCATACAAGATAACTTTCCTGATGAATATCTATTGAAGATAGATTATAGTGAAATTCCATGGTTTACAGACTATGCAAACTACTTAGTATGTGGATTCCTTGAAAAAGGGTTGTCGTACCAAAAACGAAAGAAATTCTTTAGTGATATAAAACAATATTTCTGGGAAGATCCACATTTGTTTAAAAGTTGTCCCGATGGAATAATACGCCGATGTGTATTCGGAGATGAAGCTAGTCAAATCTTAAACCACTGTCACACAAAACTAACTGGAGGGCATTATGGGCCTCAACTCACAGCAAGAAAAGTTTACGACGCTGGATTCTATTGGCCTACAATTTTCAAAGACGCACACCTTCTTTGTAAATCCTGTGATGCTTGTCAAAGAGCCGAAAAAATAAGTCAACGTGATGAAATGCCACAAAATGTCATTCAAGTATGTGAAGTATTTTTCATTTGGGGTATTGACTTTATGGGTCCATTTTCAAAATCTCATAATAATCTCTACATTCTATTTGCCATTGATTATGTATCTAAATAGGCAGAAGCACAAGCTCTCCTAACTAACAATGCACGAGTTGAAGTCAACTTCTTAAAACGTCTTTTTGCAAGGTTCGGAACATCGAAAGCTTTAATAAGTAATCGGGGTACTCATTTTTGTAATAATCAACTTGAGAAAGTTCTTAAAAGATATGGAGTAACTCATAAAATCTCAACCGCTTATCATCCACAAACAAGTGGACAAGTTGAAAATACCAACCGAGCATTAAAACGTATTCTAGAGAAAACCGTAGGATCAAATCCGAAGGAATGGTCCATGAAATTGGATGATGCACTCTGGGCTTTTAGAACAGCCTACAAAACTCCAATTGGAACCACACCTTTTAAACTCGTTTACGGAAAAGCATGTCATCTTCCAGTAGAAATTGAGCACAAAGCATTTTGGGTTTTGAAGACATGTAATCTTGATTTGCATGAAGCGGGACGTCTACGGTTAAGTCAACTAAATGAATTAGAAGAATTAAGACATGATGCATACGAAAATTCATTAATATATAAGGAAAGAACAAAGAAATGGCATGATAAAAGAATCAGAAGTTTAAAAGAATTTAAGGAAGGAGACAGAGTTCTTCTTTTCAATTCACGATTCAAGCTATTTCCTGGAAAATTGAAATCAAGATGGTCTGGACCATTCATAGTTAAAAGAGTTTTCCCATACGGAACAGTAGAGTTAATAAATTTAAATGAGATTGAATTTAAGGTTAATGGTCACAGAGTTAAACATTACATACATGGTCCGATGGAAGTTGACAATGAAGTTAATCACAATTTTGACACCACATCTAACTAAGTATGAGAAGATTCGAGTCTTTTAAGTATAATATATATATTTTTATTAGAGTTAGATATTCTGTTTTCGTGTAGTTTCCGAGAATGGAATCTGAATGGTCTTTCCCTAGCAGACCCTAAAGAACTAGTCTTCTACCTCCATTCTAAATTTTTATTTTTTTAGGTTTTACGAGATGAAGAATTCCTTTGATCTGAACCATGGTCTACTACTACACGCTATGATTACTAAACGTAATAATGACACACTTCCGAGTGAACTGGTATCATTTATAAGAGAAAAAATGGACGGAGTAAGAAAAGAACTCAGAAAAGATCATCATAAGATACATTTTGGTAAAGGAAAATCAAAATCCGCAACAAAAAGAAGAGCACGACACCTTGAAAGATGTTATAAATGCGGAAAATGGTCACACGAAGGTAAATGTTCAAACAATCAAACATATTCAAACACCGAATTTGTTACTCTATGCAGAGAAGGACCATTCATATGTTTAGAAGAAAAGATATTGAAGATTCGAGGTTATGCTTACGTAGCTATAGAGAACCAAATCACACGACTCTCCTATGAGTCGGCTAAAGCAGGTCTCTGAAAATTCTTTCTCATAGGTAAGTATGTACAGTTTTTATTTATTTTTATTGCTTTTAACCTTTTGATAATAAATGCTGAATCGTTCGCTATAAAGTATTAAATTGGTATTCAATAAAATTAGGTATGCGAAATCGAAATTATTGACATCATACAAAAATTTATTACATCACTGCGAAATTTACCGTTTATTCTTAAGATATAAATATCTTTAATCAACCAATCCAAAATATTTCAGAAATTCGTCAGGAGTAAAACTAGGTTAAATAGCCGAAATTACTAAACGTAATAATAACACTTTCCCGAGTAAACTGGTATCCTTCATAAGAGGAAAAATGGACGAAGTGAGGAAAGAACTCAGGAAAGATCATCATAAGATACATTTTGGTAAAGGAAAATCAAAATCCGCAACAAAAAGAAGAGCACGACACCTTGAAAGATGTCATAAATGCGGAAAATGGTCACACGAAGGTAAATGTTCGAACAATCAAACATATTCAAATACCGAATTTGTTACTCTATGCAGAGAAGGACCGTTCATGTGTTTAGAAGAAAAGTTATTGAAGAATCTAGGTTATGCTTATGAAGCTATGGAAAATCAAATCACACGACTCTCCTATGAGTCAGCTAAAGCAGGTCTCTGAGAATTCTATCTCACAGGTAAGTATGTACAGTTTTTATTTTATTTTGTTGCTTTTAACCTTTTGATAATAAACGCTGAATCGTTCGCTATAAAGTATTAAATTGGTATTCAATAAAATTAGGTGTGCAAAACTGAAATTATTGACATCATACAAAAATTTATTACATCACTGCAAAATTTACCGTTTATTCTTAAGATATAAATATCTTTAATCAATCAATCCAAAATATTTCAAAAATTCGTCAGGAGTAAAACTAGGTAAAATAGCCGAAATTACTTTACCCAACAGAGGGACGTATATTTTTGATAATATTTGATTGATTAAAGTGGGATAAAAGACCAAAAAGATTTTTAATTTTAATTTTTACCTTGTTTTTAAAATTAGTATTAAATTATTATTGTAAATTTTTAAATCAATATATTTAAGTTTTTAAATATTTTAAAAATTAATATTTTCAATATAAGTTTGTAAAATTAATGTATAAAAATATTAATTATATTTAAATGAATTTTTAATTTTATGCATTTTAAATTTAAGTTTGATGTGAATTTAAAAACAAAAATTTACTTTATTTCACTAAGTTAAAAATATGATTTTTAAAATACGTCGTGAGTTAAAGACTAGGTCGTTGAACCGAAATTGCTTTACCCGAGGGCGGGACGAGAAATTTTATTATCATTATTTTTAATCTTATTGAATTAAAGTATGTCAAAAACATTAAAAAAACCCAAAAATCTTTGCTTTTAAAACAACGCTTAAAAATGATAAATTTTAAAATTTTGCCGAGAGACGAACTAGGACAACTATCCGAAACGCCCTCATCCTAAATAACAAGGAAAACAAAATTTTAAATTTATTTAATTTTTGTTTTATAAGTATAAGGTTTTTATATAAAAAAATAAAAAAAAATAATACCTGGGCCCATGCGATCGCATGAGATTTGCAAGAGGGATCCATGCGATCGCATGGAGGTAAAAAGCTGGGCAGAAACATTAAACCAGCGAGCTGCTCTCTGTATCTTCACAAAACACACACATATTCACGAATACACACACAAACACTCTCAAAATCCGCCATTTTTTACCAAAATTTACCAAATTTCTCACAATTATCCGCTACAATCATGCCTTTTCTTAGATGGGGAAGCAAGAAGGTAAAGATTTCACCCCTAAAACTCTTTAAATTCGAATTTTAGCGTTCTTGAGCTAAATTTTACCTAATTTAATTTTGATGATTTCTAGTGTAATTAAAGTTAAATTGTTAGTATATTATGCATGTATAACCTAGATTGATGCTATTTAACATGATTTGAAGCCAAAAACTTCAAAATTTTTAGAAATCTAGGGTTTGTGTTCTTGAGCAATTTGGGGCTTTTTGATATAAACAGGTTATGGCCGATTTTTGTTATGAATTTTTACTAAATTAAGTAGTGTAACATGTTTAGGTAGCTAAATGATCCAAACTTTGATCCTAAACATGATTTTTGAGAATTAAAGTGGACTTTTTAAGTCTAAAATTCATGAAATTGATTAAATTTATGTAAATGCCATTTGAAACTTGTTTAATTGCTAGTAATGGTTATTTTAACATGTTATTTGATTTGAATACTTATAAACTTTGTAAACATTTTCATATATGCTTATTTGAAAAAGTGTAGAATTGATAAAAATATGAATATAGGTATAAGTTTAATATGGATTAAACATGTTATTGTAATTGTTTTAATTTGTTATTTTGCTAACACTAATGCATATTTGGATGCACAAAATTTGTGTTTAATGTGTTTTTGCAGAAATATACCGAATCTGGTGGTGCATCATCATCCAGACAACCTGAAAACGGACCACAGCCAGAAATGCAATATGAGCCACAATATGAACCAGAACCTGAATAAGAACAACCACAGGAACAACAACAACAACAACCTGATCAACATATACCATACTATGAGCCGGATCTACAATTTTTTATTGCCTACGTAGTATTTCCCGCTCACCATATAGTAGAACACCCAACAATTCATGAAGAACAGTTGCATCCCAATTTACGGATTGATAGAAGTTGGAGAGATTTCCCGACGTACCAAAGTAACAAATTTAAACTGGTAACGAAAAATGTAGAAGTACCGAGGGTAATCGATTGGGAGCCTTTGGAAAGGGTCCAACTAGCTAACTCAGTTAGGCAGCAACTAATCCAAAGGTATGGGAACTATTCTTTTCCCGATTGGGAACGTTTATTCACCATTCGTAGGTCTGTATATAAGGAATGGTGTGTTGAGCTTATGAGTACTATATCACTTGATACGGATGTAGTTAGGTTAGACGATAGGAATTTTCTTAGATTTTTACTTGGCCGTAGGATGTACAGAATGTCCATGCTGGACATGGCCAGGGCTTTACAGATTTACACTCCCGCTGAATTACTATTACCTGATTGTACAAATTTGATTTATCATGGTGAAAGGATAGATAGAAATTTTGATGCTGACGCCGTCTGGAGGCGTATGTCAAATTATAATGTTTTTACGCGGGGAGGAAGACACTCCTATTTAGATATTAACAAACAGAGCTTCGTATTATACATATATTTTTAGCTAATTCGATTACACAAAGAGGTAACAACAAGGAGAAAATGACTCTACATGATTTATTTTACCTTAAGTGTATTCGAAACACTAGAAGCTTTGTTAATATTCCCTACTGTGTTGGTTTTTATCTGTCCAAAATGGTGGAAGGAATACAGGACGGGGGAATAATAGGAGGGGGTATTTTTGTTACTCTCACTGGAGAGTATTTAGGCATAGATAGGGATCAAGGGGGTCCACTGATGGTGTGTAGGGAACAGGTTGAGACTTTAGGATTGCGGGTCTATCAGGGTGTAAAGGTATTGATAATGCTAAAAACGAACATATATTTCATAGCATTATTCCTCAAGAAAGACAAGCTTTTAGTTGCAATTGTCCTATTTACAAGTGATATTCTTTTAAATAATAAAAGGTGAAGACAAAAGGCAGATTCGACGAATTGAAGACGCAAACGACCAAAAAGTTAAAAAGTACAAAGTACAATCAAAGATGTTCAAAATATTGATAAGAAACGCCTAAAAATGACAAGAGTACAAGCCGTGAAATGCAAAGTACAAGATATTAAATTGTACAAAAGGACGTTCGAAAATCCGGAACCGGAACCAAAGTCAACTTTCAACGTACGACGCAACGGACCAAAAATTACAAGTCAACTATGCTCAAGAATATAATGTAATATATAATTAATTATATATATTATTATATATTAAATATTTACGCAGCCCACGTTTTGGATCAATATGTGGGCTGTAATCCAGACCTCCGCACTCGCGGAGTTCTGATGTATAAAAAAACCGCACTCGCGGAGATCTACAGGAAAACATGGGCCTATAAAAGGAAACGAATTCTGTTAGCGAATGTTGTAAGGGTGTAAGTCAAAATTCTGTCCGTGTAACGCTACGCTATTTTTAATCATTGTAAGTTATGTTCAGCCTTTTTAAATTAATGTCTCATAGCTAAGTTATTATTATGCTTATTTAAGCCGAAGTAATCGTGATGTTGGGCTAAAATATTAAAGATTGGGTAATTGGGTTTTGTACCATAATTGGGGTTTGGACAAAAGAACGACACTTGTGGAAATTAGACTATGGGCTATTGATGGGCTTTATATTTGTTTAATTAAATTATAGTTTGTTAATTTAATATAAAGATTTACAATTGGACGTACCTATAAATAACCATATACACTCGATCGGACACGATGGGTGGGATATTTATAAGTACTAATAATCATTCATTTAACCGGACACGGGAATAGATTAATAGGAAATAGACTTATTAAAACAGGGGTGAATTATATACAAGGACACTTGGTGTAATTACAGTTTAAGTCCCCAATTAGTTGGAATATTTGACTTCGGATATAAGGATAATTTGACGAGGACACTCGCACTTTATATTTATGACTGATGGTTTGTTATGGACAAAAACCAGACGGACATATTGAATAATCCTGGACAAAGGACAATTAACCCATGGTAATAAACTAAAATCAACACGTCAAACATCATGATTACGGAAGTTTAAATAGGCATAATTCCTTTATTTCATATTTAATTGCACTTTTAATTATCGCACTTTAATTTATTGTCATTTTAATTATCGCACTTTTATTTATCGCAATTTCATTATCGTTATTTACTTTACGCTTTAAATTAAGTTATATTTATTTTTAATATTTTACATTTGGTTTTAACTGCGACTAAAGTTTTAAAATCGACAAACCGGTCATTAAACGGTAAAACCCCCTTTTATAATAATAATACTACTTATATTTATATATATATATTTATTTACAAATATAGTTTCAAAAAATATAGCGTTAAACTTGGCTAAGATCCCTGTGGAACGAACCGGACTTACTAAAAACTACACTACTGTACGATTAGGTACACTGCCTATAAGTGTTGTAGCAAGGTTTAGGTATATCCACTTTATAAATAAATAAATATCTTGTGTAAAATTGTATCGTATTTAATAGTATTTTGTAGTAAAAATATAACTATTTCGTATACACCTCTACGCACATCAATTATTTTTGGCGCCGCTGCTGGGGAAAGTTAAAAGCCGAAAGCGCAACGCTATATAAAAAAAGATTTTTATTAAGTTTTAGTTTATTTTTGTAAAAATACGTTTTAAATATTAAAAATACAAAAATATAAAAAAAATATCTATATATTTTTAAGAATTTGTTTAAAATATATAAAATTATAAAGTATTTCTATTTCTATTTTTCAAATTATAAGTTTTTATTTATTTTATATAAATATTTTATAAAAGAGAAAATTAAAATAAAAATTAAAAAAAATAAATAAAACAAACTTAACCTGCAAAATTGCACCATTCTCGTTTGAACCTGCAACATCCGCACTCGCGGAGTTTTTCTGGCACGTGGCACCACATTCGCGGAGCCGTCTGACAGGTCAAACCCTCAGCCAGCATTAATTACGGATTTAGGGTTAAATTTTTATTATTATTATTATTAAAACTAATTAGGTTTTATTATTTAATTAGTTTTTAGTTTTAAGTTTTAATTAATTTTGTAATTTAAGTTTTATCTAGTTTTATTAACTATTAAATTAATACTTTTATAAAATAAATAATATAAAAATAATATTTTTATAAAAATTAGTAATTTTATCATCTTTTTATAAATTGTATATTTTAATCGTTTAAATCATAATTTGTATATTTATCGTTCATATTTAGTTTTAAGTCATAGTTTTTGCCATAGTTATTTTTATTTCTAGATTTTTAGGCTTTGCCGTAAAATCCCTTAAGTGCTTTTTCTTTAAAGATTTAGGTGCTTTAGAATTTTGCGACGCCGTTTTAAGATTTTAATACTTTTTAAGTTATTACCGTTTTGGATTTAGAATTCCTTTTAAGCTTTAATATTTTTAGACACAACTTTTAATTCTTAGTTTTTAGACTTTTAAGTTTCGACGCGCTACGTTCTTTTTATTATTTTTCGACCTTTTATTTTTTGACGTTTTTCGACGCGCTCTTTTTCTTTCTTATTTCACGACGCTCTAATTTTTAGGACATAGAATTTTCTATTTCTTCTCTAAAATTTCTTTAAACGAAAAATTATTTTAAGTGGTTAAATTGATAGACATCCTAAATTTTCTGATTCGTAGTAATAGTTGGATTTGTTAGTGGCTGAGTTGTGAGCTTCCGATTTAAAGGGTTCTGGCTCCCTGCTACATCTTTTGGCTATTCGAAACGTGGGCAAAAGTAGAAAAGTCTATTAATTGGATAACTTATATAATTTTTCTTTCTTTTTAAAACTAATAGGATATTCAGTGAATGCACCGAGCAAAACGTTCACCACCTTTTATACGTTCACCACCTGTAACTCGATCAAGACATTTAGCCAATATTGTTGCCGTTGATTTTTCTTTAGAATCGTCATCAAGTCGACCAAGTACTCCAATTCAAATTTCCGATAATCCATTTTTTGAACCCGACAACACAATTGAGAATCCGGAGGATATTCAGGGACAATTCAGAGATCCTGAACCATTAATCTTTCCTCCAGAACCACCAATCATTCAAACGGAGATTGTCGAGGAACAAAACCCATTAAATCAGAATACTCTAGTGATTCAGATTCAACAAATTCAATCATGGAAAATCTGGAACCTCTAAGTATGGAACACCGAATGCAAGCTAGATGCACTGGCCAAGGTCACGCAATTACTCAACCTGACATTAATGCGCCAGATTATGAAATCAAAGGACAAATCCTACACATGGTAACTAATCAATGCCAATTTAGTGGTGCGCCGAAGGAAAATCCAAACGAACATCTTCGTACATTTAATAGGATCTGTACTCTATTTAAAATAAGATAAGTGGAGGATGAACAGATATATCTCATGTTATTTCCCTGGACTTTAAAGGGAGAAGCCAAAGATTGGTTAGAATCGTTACCCGAAGGAGAGATTGATACATGGGATGTTTTAGTTTAAAATTTTCTTAAACAATTCTTTCCGCCATCTAAAGCTGTGAGACTTCAAGAAGAAATTGTTACGTTCACACAAAAGCCAAATGAAACTTTATATGAGGCTTGGACAAGATTTGGAAAGTTATTAAGAGGATGTACGCAGCATGGTTTAGACACTTGTCAAATAGTACAAATATTCTACCAATGATGCGACATCACTACACGAAAAGACATCGATATAGCAGCTGGTGGTTCCATTATGAAGAAAACCGCAACTGACGCTTACAAAATTATTGATAACACTGCTTCCCACTCACATGAGTGGCATCAAGAAAAAGATATCGTTAGATCATCTAAAGCAGCTAGAGCCGATTCTAGCCATGATTAGATTCCATTTTCGCAAAGAAAGATGCTGTCGAGAGACGAATGGAAAAGATGACTAAAGATATTCACTCAATACGAATTAGTTGTGAGCAGTGTGGAGGACCACATTTGACAAAAGATTGTCTCAGTATTGAACAAATAATGGAACAAAGAGAGAATGTTTCATACATAAACCAAAGGCCTGGAAATAATTATCAGAATAATTATCTACCGCCAAGACCGATCTACAATCAAAATCAGAATTATAACCGAACTGTTCCATACAACAATCAACAAGGTCCTAACAATCAACAAGTATCTAATAATACTTACAATCAGCAAAGACCTATTTTTCAAAACAAACCACCACAAACCTATGATAAAAAACCAAATTTAGAAGATATGATGTCGAAGCTAGTTGAATCTCAAACTCAGTTTTTCACATCTCAGAAACAAACCAATGAACAAAATGCTCAAGCATTTAGAAATCAACAAGCTTCTATTCAAAATTTGGAACAAGAAGTAAGCAACATAGCAAGGTTAATAGGTGAAAGAAAACTGGGAAGTCTACCTAGTGATACTAATGCTAACCCCAGGAATGAAACAGCTAAAGCCATTACCACAAGAAGTGGTATTACACTTAAACCACCTGATATACCTGTAATTTCTGATGACTCTATTCCTACTCCACAAGAACCACAACCTGAGCAAGATAAGGAAACAGAACCGGTAGTTGAAAAGGTTAATGAAGATAACACAGTTAAGGCAAAGCCTTATGTTAAACCATACCAACCACCACTTCCTTACCCGAGTAAAATGAGAAAAGAGATACTTGAAGCCGAGCAATCCAAATTCTTGGATATGTTTAAACAAATAAATGTCAATCTTCCTTTCATTGATGTAATTTCAGGAATGCCTAGATATGCTAAATTTCTGAAAGATCTAATCACAAATAGAAAGAAAATGGAAGAACTCTCGGCTGTTACAATGAATGCTAATTATTCTGCAGTGCTATTGAATAAGATACCAGAAAAACTTTCAGATCCAGGAAGTTTCACAATTCCATGTTTTCTGGGTAGTCTTAGTTCAATAGAAGCATTGGCAGACTTAGGTGCTAGTATATAAATCTAATGCCGTATTCACTATACGCTAAACTAGACCTTGGAGAATTGAAACCAACACGAATAAGCATACAACTAGCCGATCGATCAGTAAAATATCCTAGAGGGATAACGGAAAACATGATAGTTAAAGTTGGTACTTTAGTATTTCCAGTAGATTTTGTTATTCTGAACATGGAAGAAGATTCTCGAGTTCCTCTCATATTAGGAAGACCATTCTTAAACACGGCTAAAGTAATAATAGACGTGTTCGGTAAGAAACTGAAATGTCCCGTTCTTATTGATTAAAAACGTTCCATATTAATTGATTTCGTTGCGAGGTTTTGACCTCTATATGAGACGTTTTTCAAAGACTGCATTCATTTTAAAACAAACCATAACCTTTATTTCATCAATAAAGGTTTAAAAAGCTTTACGTAGATTATCAAATAATGATAATCTAAAATATCCTGTTTACACACGACCATTACATAATGGTTTACAATACAAATATGTTACAACAAAATAAGTTTCTTGAATGCAGTTTTTACACAATATCATACAAGCATGGACTCCAAATCTTGTCCTTATTTAAGTATGCGACAGCGGAAGCTCTTAATAATCACCTGAGAATAAACATGCTTAAAACGTCAACAAAAATGTTGGTGAGTTATAGGTTTAACCTATATATATATCAAATCATAATAATAGACCACAAGATTTCATATTTCAATACACATCCCATACATAGAGATAAAAATCATTCATATGGTGAACACCTGGTAACCGACATTAACAAGATGCATATTTAAGAATATCCCCATCATTCCGGGACACCCTTCGGATATGATATAAATTTCGAAGTACTAAAGCATCCGGTACTTTGGATGGGGTTTGTTAAGCCCAATAGATCTATCTTTAGGATTCGCGTCAATTAGGGTGTCTGTTCCCTAATTCTTAGATTACCAGACTTAATAACAAGGGGCATATTCGATTTCGATAATTCAACCATAGAATGTAGTTTCACGTACTTGTGTCTATTTTGTAAATCATTTATAAAACCTGCATGTATTCTCATCCCAAAAATATTAGATTTTAAAAGTGGGACTATAACTCACTTTCACAGATTTTTACTTCGTCGGGAAGTAAGACTTGGCCACTGGTTGATTCACGAACCTATAACAATATATACATATATATCAAAGTATGTTCAAAAATATATTTACAACACTTTTAATATATTTTGATGTTTTAAGTTTATTAAGTCAGCTGTCCTCGTTAGTAACCTACAACTAGTTGTCCACAGTTAGATGTACAGAAATAAATTGATAAATATTATCTTGAATCAATCCACGACCCAGTGTATACGTATCTCAGTATTGATCACAACTCAAACTAAATATATTTTGGAATCAACCTCAACCCTGTATAGCTAACTCCAACATTCACATATAGAGTGTCTATGGTTGTTCCGAAATATATATAGATGTGTCGACATGATAGGTCGAAACATTGTATACGTGTCTATGGTATCTCAAGATTACATAATATACAATACAAGTTGATTAAGTTATGGTTGGAATAGATTTGTTACCAATTTTCACGTAGCTAAAATGAGAAAAATTATCCAATCTTGTTTTACCCATAACTTCTTCATTTTAAATCCGTTTTGAGTGAATCAAATTGCTATGGT
The DNA here is from genome assembly GCF_046630445.1 of Rutidosis leptorrhynchoides. Lineage (NCBI taxonomy): Eukaryota > Viridiplantae > Streptophyta > Magnoliopsida > Asterales > Asteraceae > Rutidosis > Rutidosis leptorrhynchoides. The sequence continues at coordinate 349,119,320 of NC_092339.1, read as the reverse complement.
TTCATATTGAACTCTATTTTATGAATCTAAACAGAAAAAGTATAGGTTTATAGTCGGAAAAATAAGTTACAAGTCGTTTTTGTAAAGGTAGTCATTTCAGTCGAAAAAAAACGACGTCTAGATGACCATTTTAGAAAACATACTTCCACTTTGAGTTTAACCATAATTTTTGGATATAGTTTCATGTTCATAATAAAAATAATTTTCTCAGAATAACAACTTTTAAATCAAAGTTTATCATAGTTTTTAATTAACTAACCCAAAACAGCCCGCGGTGTTACTACGACGGCGTAAATCCGGTTTTACGGTGTTTTTCGTGTTTCCAGGTTTTAAATCATTAAGTTAGCATATCATATAGATATAGAACATGTGTTTAGTTGATTTTAAAAGTCAAGTTAGAAGGATTAACTTTTGTTTGCGAACAAGTTTAGAATTAACTAAACTATGTTCTAGTGATTACAAGTTTAAACCTTCGAATAAGATAGCTTTATATGTATGAATCGAATGATGTTATGAACATCATTACTACCTTAAGTTCCTTGGATAAACCTACTGGAAAAGAGAAAAATGGATCTAGCTTCAATGGATCCTTGGATGGCTCGAAGTTCTTGAAGCAGAATCATGACACGAAAACAAGTTCAAGTAAGATCATCACTTGAAATAAGATTGTTATAGTTATAGAAATTGAACCAAAGTTTGAATATGATTATTACCTTGTATTAGAATGATAACCTACTGTAAGAAACAAAGATTTCTTGAGGTTGGATGATCACCTTACAAGATTGGAAGTGAGCTAGCAAACTTGAAAGTATTCTTGATTTTATGAAACTAGAACTTTTGGAATTTATGAAGAACACTTAGAACTTGAAGATAGAACTTGAGAGAGATCAATTAGATGAAGAAAATTGAAGAATGAAAGTGTTTGTAGGTGTTTTTGGTCGTTGGTGTATGGATTAGATATAAAGGATATGTTATTTTGTTTTCATGTAAATAAGTCATGAATGATTACTCATATTTTTGTAATTTTATGAGATATTTCATGCTAGTTGCCAAATGATGGTTCCCACATGTGTTAGGTGACTCACATGGGCTGCTAAGAGCTGATCATTGGAGTGTATATACCAATAGTACATACATCTAAAAGCTGTGTATTGTACGAGTACGAATACGGGTGCATACGAGTAGAATTGTTGATGAAACTGAACGAGGATGTAATTGTAAGCATTTTTGTTAAGTAGAAGTATTTTGATAAGTGTAATGAAGTCTTTTAAAAGTGTATAAATACATATTAAAACACTACATGTATATACATTTTAACTGAGTCGTTAAGTCATCGTTAGTCGTTACATGTAAGTGTTGTTTTGAAACCTTTAGGTTAACGATCTTGTTAAATGTTGTTAACCCAATGTTTATAATATCAAATGAGATTTTAAATTATTATATTATCATGATATTATCATGTATGAATATCTCTTAATATGATATATATACATTAAATGTCTTTACAACGATAATCGTTACATATATGTCTCGTTTAAAAATCATTAAGTTAGTAGTCTTGTTTTTACATATGTAGTTCATTGTTAATATACTTAATGATATGTTTACTTATCATAGTATCATGTTAACTATATATATATCCATATATATATCATCATATAGTTTTTACAAGTTTTAACGTTCGTGAATCACCGGTCAACTTGGGTGGTCAATTGTCTATATGAAACATATTTCAATTAATCAAGTCTTAACAAGTTTGATTGCTTAACATGTTGGAAACATTTAATCATGTAAATATCAATCTCAATTAATATATATAAACATGGAAAAGTTCGGGTCACTACAGTACCTACCCGTTAAATAAATTTCGTCCCGAAATTTTAAGCTGTTGAAGGTGTTGACGAATCTTCTGGAAATAGATGCGGGTATTTTTTCTTCATCTGATCTTCACGCTCCCAGGTGAACTCGGGTCCTCTACGAGCATTCCATCGAACCTTAACAATTGGTATCTTGTTTTGCTTAAGTCTTTTAACCTCACGATCCATTATTTCGACGGGTTCTTCGATGAATTGAAGTTTTTCGTTGATTTGGATTTCATCTAATGGAATAGTGAGATCTTCTTTAGCAAAACATTTCTTCAAATTCGAGACGTGGAAAGTGTTATGTACAGCCGCGAGTTGTTGAGGTAACTCAAGTCGGTAAGCTACTGGTCCGACACGATCAATAATCTTGAATGGTCCAATATACCTTGGATTTAATTTCCCTCGTTTACCAAATCGAACAACGCCTTTCCAAGGTGCAACTTTAAGCATGACCATCTCTCCAATTTCAAATTCTATATCTTTTCTTTTAATGTCAGCGTAGCTCTTTTGTCGACTTTGGGCAGTTTTCAACCGTTGTTGAATTTGGATGATCTTCTCGGTAGTTTCTTGTATAATCTCCGGACCCGTAATCTGTCTATCCCCCACCTCACTCCAACAAATCGGAGACCTGCACTTTCTACCATAAAGTGCTTCAAACGGCGCCATCTCAATGCTTGAATGGTAGCTGTTGTTGTAGGAAAATTCTGCTAACGGTAGATGTCGATCCCAACTGTTTCCGAAATCAATAACACATGCTCGTAGCATGTCTTCAAGCGTTTATATCGTCCTTTCGCTCTGCCCATCAGTTTGTGGATGATAGGCAGTACTCATGTCTAGACGAGTTCCTAATGCTTGCTGTAATGTCTGCCAGAATCTTGAAATAAATCTGCCATCCCTATCAGAGATAATAGAGACTGGTATTCCATGTCTGGAGACGACTTCCTTCAAATACAGTCGTGCTAACTTCTCCATCTTGTCATCTTCTCTTATTGGTAGGAAGTGTGCTGATTTGGTGAGACGATCAACTATTACCCAAATAGTATCAAAACCACTTGTAGTCCTTGGCAATTTAGTGATGAAATCCATGGTAATGTTTTCCCATTTCCATTCCGGGATTTCGGGTTGTTGAAGTAGACCTGATGGTTTCTGATGCTCAGCTTTGACCTTAGAACACGTCAAACATTCTCCTACGTATTTAGCAACATCGGCTTTCATACCCGGCCACCAAAAATGTTTCTTGAGATCCTTGTACATCTTCCCCGTTCCAGGATGTATTGAGTATCTGGTTTTATGAGCTTCTCTAAGTACCATTTCTCTCATATCTCCAAATTTTGGTACCCAAATCCTTTCAGCCCTATACCGGGTTCCGTCTTCCCGAATATTAAGATGCTTCTCCGATCCTTTGGGTATTTCATCCTTTAAATTTCCCTCTTTTAAAACTCCTTGTTGCGCCTCCTTTATTTGAGTAGTAATGTTATTATGAATCATTATATTCATAGATTTTACTCGAATGGGTTCTCTGTCCTTCCTGCTCAAGGCATCGGCTACCACATTTGCCTTCCCCGGGTGGTAACGAATCTCAAAGTCGTAATCATTCAACAATTCAATCCACCTACGCTGCCTCATATTCAGTTGTTTCTGATTAAATATGTGTTGAAGACTTTTGTGGTCGGTATATATAATACTTTTGACCCCATATAAGTAGTGCCTCCAAGTCTTTAATGCAAAAACAACCGCGCCTAATTCCAAATCATGCGTCGTATAATTTTGTTCGTGAATCTTCAATTGTCTAGACGCATAAGCAATCACCTTCGTTCGTTGCATTAATACACAACCGAGACCTTGCTTTGATGCATCACAATAAATCACAAAATCATCATTCCCTTCAGGCAATGACAATATAGGTGCCGTAGTTAGCTTTTTCTTCAATAACTGAAACGCTTTCTCTTGTTCATCATTCCATTCAAATTTCTTCCCTTTATGCGTTAATGCAGTCAAGGGTTTTGCTATTCTGGAAAAGTCTTGGATGAACCTTCTGTAGTAACCAGCTAGTCCTAAAAACTGGCGTATGTGTTTCGGAGTTTTCGGGGTTTCCCACTTTTCAACAGTTTCTATCTTTGCCGGATCCACCTTAATACCTTCTTTGTTCACTATGTGACCGAGGAATTGAACTTCTTCCAACCAAAATGCACACTTTGAAAACTTAGCGTACAATTCTTCCTTCCTCAATACTTCTAACACCTTTCTCAAATGTTCACCGTGTTCTCGGTCATTCTTTGAGTAAATAAGTATGTCATCAATGAAAACAATGACAAACTTGTCAAGGTATGGTCCACACACTCGGTTCATAAGGTCCATGAACACAGCTGGTGCATTAGTTAAACCAAACGGCATGACCATAAACTCGTAATGACCGTAACGTGTTCTGAAAGCAGTCTTTGGAATATCATCTTCTTTCACCCGCATTTGATGATACCCGGAACGTAAGTCAATCTTTGAATAAACAGACGAGCCTTGTAGTTGATCAAATAAGTCATCGATTCTCGGTAGTGGGTAGCGGTTCTTGATGGTAAGTTTGTTCAACTCTCGGTAGTCGATACACAACCTGAATGTACCATCTTTCTTCTTGACAAACAAAACAGGAGCTCCCCACGGTGATGTGCTTGGTCGAATGAAACCACGCTCTAAAAGTTCTTGTAATTGGCTTTGTAGTTCTTTCATCTCGCTGGGTGCGAGTCTGTAAGGAGCACGAGCTATTGGTGCAGCTCCTGGTACAAGATCTATTTGAAATTCAACGGATTGATGTGGGGGTAATCCCGGTAATTCTTTCGGAAATACATCGGGAAATTCTTTTGCGACAGGAACATCATTGATGCTCTTTTCTTCAGTTTGTACTTTCTCGACGTGTGCTAGAACAGCATAGCAACCTTTTCTTATTAGTTTTTGTGCCTTCAAATTACTAATAAGATGTAGCTTCGTGTTGCCCTTTTCTCCGTACACCATTAAGGGTTTTCCTTTTTCTCGTATAATGCGAATTGCATTTTTGTAACAAACAATCTCTGCTTTCACTTCTTTCAACCAGTCCATACCGATTATCACATCAAAACTCCCTAACTCTACTGGTATCAAATCAATCTTAAATGTTTCGCTAACCAGTTTAATTTCTCGATTTCGACATATATTATCTGCTGAAATTAATTTACCATTTGCTAATTCGAGTAAAAATTTACTATCCAAAGGCGTCAATGGACAACTTAATTTAGCACAAAAATCTCTACTCATATAGCTTCTATCCGCACCCGAATCAAATAAAACGTAAGCAGATTTATTGTCAATAAGAAACGTACCCGTAACAAGCTCCGGGTCTTCTTGTGCCTCTGCCGCATTAATATTGAAAACTCTTCCGCGGCCTTGTCCATTCGTGTTCTCCTGGTTCGGGCAATTTCTAATAATGTGGCCTGGTTTTCCACATTTATAACAAACTACATTGGCATAACTTGCTCCGACACTACTTGCTCCGCCATTACTCGTTCCGACACCATTTGTTCCTTTCGTTCTATTAACCCCTGGTCCGTAGACCTCACACTTCGCCGCGCTATGACCATTTCTTTTACACTTGTTGCAAAATTTGGTGCAGAACCCCGAGTGATTCTTTTCACACCTTTGGCATAGCTGCTTCTGATTGTTGTTGTTGTTGCGGTTATTATTGTTGTTGGGATGATTGTTGTAGTTGCTGTTGTTGTTGTTGTTGTTATTGTTGTTGTTGGGCCGTTTGTTGTAGTTGCGATTGATGTTGCGATTGTTGGGATAATTGTTGCGATTATTGTTGTAATTGCTGTTGTTGTTGTATTGGTGATTCTTATCACCGTTTTCCTCCCACTTTCTTTTGACTTGCTTCACATTGGCCTCTTCAGCAGTCTGTTCTTTAATTCTTTCTTCAATCTGGTTCACTAGTTTGTGAGCCATTCTACATGCCTGTTGTATGGAGGCGGGCTCGTGTGAACTTATATCTTCTTGGATTCTTTCCGGTAATCCTTTCACAAACGCGTCGATCTTCTCTTCCTCATCTTCGAATGCTCCCGGACACAATAGGCACAATTCTGTGAATCGTCTTTCGTACGTGGTAATATCAAATCCTTGGGTTCGTAACCCTCTAAGTTCTGTCTTGAGCTTATTGACCTCGGTTCTGGGACGGTACTTCTCGTTCATCAAGTGCTTGAATGCTGACCACGGTAGTGCGTACGCATCGTCTTGTCCCACTTGCTCTAGATAGGTATTCCACCATGTTAACGCAGAACCTGTGAAGGTATGCGTAGCGTACTTCACTTTGTCCTCTTCAGTACACTTACTTATGGCAAACACCGATTCAACCTTCTCGGTCCACCGTTTCAATCCGATCGGTCCTTCGGTTCCATCAAATTCCAAAGGTTTGCAGGCAGTGAATTCTTTGTAGGTGCATCCTACACGATTTCCTGTACTGCTAGATCCAAGGTTATTGTTGGTATGTAGCGCAGCCTGTACTGCGGCTATGTTTGAAGCTAGAAAAGTACGGAATTCCTCTTCATTCATATTCACGGTGTGTCGAGTAGTCGGTGCCATTTCCTTCAAAATAGTTAAATGGAACAAGTTAATCATACAGAATATTAAGAGTAGTTAATAGTATTTCGTAGCATAATATGAACTCATTTATAAAAGCTTTTTCTTCATATTAGCGTTTTATAAGTTTAAATTCGGGTAGTACCTACCCGTTAAGTTCATACTTAGTAGCTAATATACAATTCAACTACTACAATTCTATATGAAAAACTGGTTATAATAATATTTCGCGTTCAAACTTTTATACAATATTTTACAAACTTACAATACCGCTTATTTTACATAAAGCATGAAATATAGCACACAATAACTTTGATACAAGATAGTTGTGAAGATAATTCTAGCTAATACACAAGTCGTTCAGCAAAGGCAATAAAGACACGTAATTCATACGTCCAGAAACAAGTCATGCATTCTGGTTTTACTAGGACTACTTCCCATCCTTGGTCTTGTGCAACATAACCGTTATGGCCGTGGATAAGACAGCGTGTTGTAACGTCATCAAAGGGACGAGGGTTACGTAATGTCCAACAGTCCCGTAACAATCTAAAAACCTCATTTCTTACCCCAATTACTGACTCCGTCACTTGTGGAAATGTTTTGTTTAATAGTTGTAGCCCGATGTTCTTGTTCTCACTTTGGTGAGAAGCGAACATTACTAATCCGTAAGCATAACATGCTTCTTTATGTTGCATGTTAGCCGCTTTTTCTAAATCACAAAGTCCAATATTCGGATATATTGAGTCAAAATAATTTCTTAACCCGTTGCGTAAAATAGCATTTGGGTTCCCCGCAATATATGCGTCAAAGTAAACACATCGTAACTTATGGGTTTCCCAATGTGATATCCCCCATCTTTCAAACGAAAGTCTCTTATAAACCAAGACATTCTTGGAACGTTCTTCGAATGTCTTACAAACTGATCTCGCCTTAAATAGTTGTGCCGAGGAATTCTGGCCGACTCTAGACAAGATTTCATCAATCATGTCTCCGGGTAGGTCTCTTAAAATATTGGGTTGTCTATCCATTTTGTGTTTTTAAACTGTAAAATAGACAAGAGTTAGATTCATAAAAAAATACTTATTAATACAAGCAATTTTTACATATATCATAAAGCATAAGAACACTATATTACATATATTACACCACACGAATACAACTATCTTATTCCGACTCGCTCGTTTCTTCTTCTTCGGTTTTGGTTCGTTTTGCCAAGTTTCTAGGGATATATGATGTTCCCCTAATACGAGCCGTCGTTGTCCACATTGGTTTAGAAAAACCTGGTGGTTTAGAGGTTTCCGGGTCATTGTTACAACTTAAGGACTTCGGGGGTTGACGATACATATAAAGTTCATCGGGGTTGGAATTAGATTTCTCTATTTTTATGCCCTTTCCCTTATTATTTTCTTTTGCCTTTTTAAATTCAGTTGGGGTAATTTCTATAACATCATCGGAATTCTCGTCGGAATCCGATTCATCGGAGAATTGGTAATCCTCCCAATATTTTGCTTCCTTGGCGGAAACACCATTGACCATAATTAACTTTGGTCGGTTGGTTGAGGATTTTCTTTTACTTAACCGTTTTATTATTTCCCCCACCGGTTCTATTTCTTCATCCGGTTCCGATTCTTCTTCCGGTTCCGATTCTTCTTCCGGTTCCGACTCTTCTTCCGGTTCCTCTTCGGGAACTTGTGAATCAGTCCACAAATCATTCCAATTTACATTTGACTCTTCATTATTATTAGGTGAGTCAATGGGACTTGTTCTAGAGGTAGACATCTATCACATAATATCAAACACGTTAAGAGATTAATATATCACATAATATTCATATGTTAAAAATATATAGTTTCCAACAAAAATGTTAAGCAATCATTTTTAAAGAAAACACGGTCGAAGTCCAGACTCACTAATGCATCCTAACAAACTCGATAAGACACACTAATGCAAATTTTCTGGTTCTCTAAGACCAACGCTCTGATACCAACTGAAATGTCCCGTTCTTATTGATTAAAAACGTTCCATATTAATTGATTTCGTTGCGAGGTTTTGACCTCTATATGAGACGTTTTTCAAAGACTGCATTCATTTTTAAACAAACCATAACCTTTATTTCATCAATAAAGGTTTAAAAAGCTTTACGTATATTATCAAATAATGATAATCTAAAATATCCTGTTTACACACGACCATTACATAATGGTTTACAATACAAATATGTTACAACAAAATAAGTTTCTTGAATGCAGTTTTTACACAATATCATACAAGCATGGACTCCAAATCTTGTCCTTATTTAAGTATGCGACAGCGGAAGCTCTTAATAATCACCTGAGAATAAACATGCTTAAAACGTCAACAAAAATGTTGGTGAGTTATAGGTTTAACCTATATATATCAAATCATAATAATAGACCACAAGATTTCATATTTCAATACACATCCCATACATAGAGATAAAAATCATTCATATGGTGAACACCTGGTAACCGACATTAACAAGATGCATATTTAAGAATATCCCCATCATTCCGGGACACCCTTCGGATATGATATAAATTTCGAAGTACTAAAGCATCCGGTACTTTGGATGGGGTTTGTTAAGCCCAATAGATCTATCTTTAGGATTCGCGTCAATTAGGGTGTCTGTTCCCTAATTCTTAGATTACCAGACTTAATAACAAGGGGCATATTCGATTTCGATAATTCAACCATAGAATGTAGTTTCACGTACTTGTGTCTATTTTGTAAATCATTTATAAAACCTGCATGTATTCTCATCCCAAAAATATTAGATTTTAAAAGTGGGACTATAACTCACTTTCACAGATTTTTACTTCGTCGGGAAGTAAGACTTGGCCACTGGTTGATTCACGAACCTATAACAATATATACATATATATCAAAGTATGTTCAAAAATATATTTACAACACTTTTAATATATTTTGATGTTTTAAGTTTATTAAGTCAGCTGTCCTCGTTAGTAACCTACAACTAGTTGTCCACAGTTAGATGTACAGAAATAAATTGATAAATATTATCTTGAATCAATCCACGACCCAGTGTATACGTATCTCAGTATTGATCACAACTCAAACTAAATATATTTTGGAATCAACCTCAACCCTGTATAGCTAACTCCAACATTCACATATAGAGTGTCTATGGTTGTTCCGAAATATATATAGATGTGTCGACATGATAGGTCGAAACATTGTATACGTGTCTATGGTATCTCAAGATTACATAATATACAATACAAGTTGATTAAGTTATGGTTGGAATAGATTTGTTACCAATTTTCACGTAGCTAAAATGAGAAAAATTATCCAATCTTGTTTTACCCATAACTTCTTCATTTTAAATCCGTTTTGAGTGAATCAAATTGCTATGGTTTCATATTGAACTCTATTTTATGAATCTAAACAGAAAAAGTATAGGTTTATAGTCGGAAAAATAAGTTACAAGTCGTTTTTGTAAAGGTAGTCATTTCAGTCGAAAAAAACGACGTCTAGATGACCATTTTAGAAAACATACTTCCACTTTGAGTTTAACCATAATTTTTGGATATAGTTTCATGTTCATAATAAAAATAATTTTCTCAGAATAACAACTTTTAAATCAAAGTTTATCATAGTTTTTAATTAACTAACCCAAAACAGCCCGCGGTGTTACTACGACGGCGTAAATCCGGTTTTACGGTGTTTTTCGTGTTTCCAGGTTTTAAATCATTAAGTTAGCATATCATATAGATATAGAACATGTGTTTAGTTGATTTTAAAAGTCAAGTTAGAAGGATTAACTTTTGTTTGCGAACAAGTTTAGAATTAACTAAACTATGTTCTAGTGATTACAAGTTTAAACCTTCGAATAAGATAGCTTTATATGTATGAATCGAATGATGTTATGAACATCATTACTACCTTAAGTTCCTTGGATAAACCTACTGGAAAAGAGAAAAATGGATCTAGCTTCAACGGATCCTTGGATGGCTCGAAGTTCTTGAAGCAGAATCATGACACGAAAACAAGTTCAAGTAAGATCATCACTTGAAATAAGATTGTTATAGTTATAGAAATTGAACCAAAGTTTGAATATGATTATTACCTTGTATTAGAATGATAACCTACTGTAAGAAACAAAGATTTCTTGAGGTTAGATGATCACCTTACAAGATTGGAAGTGAGCTAGCAAACTTGAAAGTATTCTTGATTTTATGTAACTAGAACTTGTAGAATATATGAAGAACACTTAGAACTTGAAGATAGAACTTGAGAGAGATCAATTAGATGAAGAAAATTGAAGAATGAAAGTGATTGTAGGTGTTTTTGGTCGTTGGTGTATGGATTAGATATAAAGGATATGTAATTTTGTTTTCATGTAAATAAGTCATGAATGATTACTCATATTTTTGTAATTTTATGAGATATTTCATGCTAGTTGCCAAATGATGGTTCCCACATGTGTTAGGTGACTCACATGGGCTGCTAAGAGCTGATCATTGGAGTGTATATACCAATAGTACATACATCTAAAAGCTGTGTATTGTACGAGTACGAATACGGGTGCATACGAGTAGAATTGTTGATGAAACTGAACGAGGATGTAATTGTAAGCATTTTTGTTAAGTAGAAGTATTTTGATAAGTGTAATGAAGTCTTTTAAAAGTGTATAAATACATATTAAAACACTACATGCATATACATTTTAACTGAGTCGTTAAGTCATCGTTAGTCGTTACATGTAAGTGTTGTTTTGAAACCTTTAGGTTAACGATCTTGTTAAATGTTGTTAACCCAATGTTTATAATATCAAATGAGATTTTAAATTATTATATTATCATGATATTATCATGTATGAATATCTCTTAATATGATATATATACATTAAATGTCTTTACAACGATAATCGTTACATATATGTCTCGTTTAAAAATCATTAAGTTAGTAGTCTTGTTTTTACATATGTAGTTCATTGTTAATATACTTAATGATATGTTTACTTATCATAGTATCATGTTAACTATATATATATCCATATATATATCATCATATAGTTTTTACAAGTTTTAACGTTCGTGAATCACCGGTCAACTTAAGTGGTCAATTGTCTATATGAAACATATTTCAATTAATCAAGTCTTAACAAGTTTGATTGCTTAACATGTTGGAAACATTTAATCATGTAAATATCAATCTCAATTAATATATATAAACATGGAAAAGTTCGGGTCACTACAGAAACTGACCCTAAGTATAGAGGACGAGAGTGTTACCTTTTCTGTTGATAGAGCCATGCAACAACCGCAATCTGCAGATGATACATGTTATTATATTCAAACTATTGATTCACATGCAGAATTGTTAGAAGAATTTCCAGAATTACAAGGAACAGGGGAATGTTCTTTAGGAGAAGGAATTGAACCAATTGATGAAACTGAAATGATAGCTACACTTCTGGCTAATGGATATGAACCAACAATAGAAGAAATTCAAATGCTAAAAGAGGAAGACAGATATCGATATAAATCATCGATAGAAGAACCACCGACATTAGAATTAAAACCACTTCCAAACCATTTGGAATATGCTTATTTACATGGTGAATCTGAATTACCTGTAATAATATCGTCTTCTCTTACTGAAAATGAAAAATCTCAACTCATTGCTGTGCTAAAAGCTCATAAACCAGCTATTGCATGGAAGATTCATGATATTAAAGGAATAAGTCCTTCGTATTGCACACATAAAATCCTTATGGAAGAAGGTCATAAAACGTATGTGCAATGCCAACGAAGACTAAATCCTAATATGCAAGATGTTGTTAAGAAAGAAATTATTAAACTGCTTGATGCAGGTTTAATTTATCCAATTTCTGATAGTCCATGGATAAGCCCAGTTCAATGTGTACCTAAGAAGGGTGGCATGACTGTCATCACAAATGAAAAAAATGAGCTTATTCCTACTAGGGCTGTAACAGGATGGCGTGTTTGTATTGATTATAGAAAATTAAATGACGCCACCAGAAAAGATCACTTTCTCCTACCTTTCATTGATCAAATGTTGGAAAGGTTTGCCGGGAACAGTTACTATTATTTTCTTGATGGTTTTTCTGGATATTTTCAAATTCCAATAGCACCCGAGGATCAAGAGAAAACCACATTCACGTGCCCTTATGGTACTTTTGCTTACAAACGCATGCCATTTGGACTTTGCAACGCCCCTGCAACCTTTCAAAGGTGCATGATGGAAATTTTTCACGACATGATAGAAGAATGCATGGAAGTTTTCATGGATGACTTTTCAGTCTTCGGTGATACATTTGAAACACGTCTAGTTAATCTTGAACGAATGCTTATTAGATGCGAACAATCAAATCTAGTTCTTAATTAGGAGAAATGTCATTTCATGGTTAACGAAGGCATCGTTCTTGGACATAAAATTTCAAAGGAAGGAATTGAAGTGGATAGAGCTAAAGTAGATGTAATTTCTAAACTTCCATATCCCACCAATGTTAGAGGAGTTAGGAGTTTTCTAGGGCATGCCAGTTTTTACCGACGTTTCATAAAAGATTTTTCTAAAATTGCCACTCCTATGAATAAACTCCTAGAAAAGGATGCTCCATTCATCTTTTCAGATGAATGCATCAAATCTTTTAATATTCTTAAAGAAAAACTCACTAATGCGCCGATCATGATAACTCCAAATTGGAATCTACCGTTTGAACTAATGTGCGATGCAAGTGATTTTGCAATGGGAGCCGTTTTAGGACAAAGGATTGAAAAACAATTTCAACCTATATATTATGCTAGTAAGACGTTACAAGGAGCACAAACGAACTATACAACTACTGAAAAAGAACTCCTTGCTATTGTCTTTGCTTTTGACAAATTTCGTTCATATCTCGTTCTAGCTAAAACGGTGGTCTATACCGACCATTCTGCTCTTAGATATCTATTTTCGAAACAAGATGCCAAACCACGATTAATCCGTTGGATCTTACTCTCACAAGAGTTCGATATTGAAATTCGAGATAAAAAGGGAGCAGAAAATCTCGCCGCTGATCATCTTTCTCGTCTTGAAAATCCTGAATTAGAAGTTCTGAATGAATCAGCCATACAAGACAACTTTTCTGATGAATATCTATTGAAGATAGATTATAATGAAATACCGTGGTTTGCAGACTATGCAAACTACTTAGTATGTGGATTCCTTAAAAAAGGATTATCGTACCAAAAACGAAAGAAATTCTTTAGTGATATAAAACACTATTTCTGGGAAGATCCACATTTGTTTAAAAGTTGTCCCGATGGAATAATACGCCGATGTATATTCGGAGATGAAGCTATTCAAATCTTAAACCATTGTCACACAGGACCAACAGGAGGGCATTATGGGCCTCAACTCACAGCAAGAAAAGTTTACGATGATGGAATCTATTGGCCTACAATTTTCAAAGACGCACACCTTCTTTGCAAATCCTGTGATGCATGTCAAAGGGCCGGAAAAAATAAGTCAACGTGATGAAATGCCACAAAATGTCATTCAAGTATGTGAAGTATTTTACATTTGGGGTATTGACTTTATGGGTCCATTTCCAAAATCTCATAATAATCTCTACATTCTTGTTGCCATTGATTATGTATCTAAATGGGTGGAAGCACAAGCTCTCCCAACAAACGATGCACGAGTTGTAGTCAACTTCTTAAAACGTCTTTTTTGCTTGGTTCGGAACACCGAAAGCTTTAATAAGTGATCGGGGTACTCATTTTTGTAATAATCAACTTGAGAAAGTTCTCAAAAGACATGGAGTAACTCATAAAATCTCAACCGCTTATCATCCACAAACAAGTGGACAAGTTGAAAATACCAACCGAGCTTTAAAACGTATTCTAGAGAAAACCGTAGGATCAAATCTGAAGGAATGATCCATGAAATTGGAGGATGCACTCTGGGCTTTTAGAACAGCCTACAAAACTCCAATTGGAACCACACCTTTTAGACTCGTTTACGGAAAAGCATGTCATCTTCCAGTAGAAATTGAACATAAAGCATTTTGGGCTTTGAAGACATGTAATCTTGATTTACATGAAGCCGGACGTCTACGGTTAAGTCAATTAAACGAATTAGAAGAATTAAGACATGAAGCATATGAAAATTCGTTAATCTATAAAGAAAGAACGAAGAAATGGCATGTTAAAAGAATCAGAAGTTCAAAAGAATTTAAAGAAGGAGACAGAGTTCTTCTTTTCAATTCACGATTCAAGCTATTTCCTGAAAAATTAAAATCAAGATGGTCTGAACCATTCATAGTCAAAAGAGTTTTCCCATATGGAACAATAGAGTTAATAAATTCAAATGGGATTAAATTTAAAATTAATGGTCACAGAGTTAAACATTACATAGATAGTCCAATGGAAGTTGAAGATGAAGTTAATCACAATTTTGACACCACAGCTAACTAAGTGTGGGAAGGTTCTAATCTTTTTAGGGTAATATGTATTTCTGTTAGAGTTAGATATTCTGTTTTCGTGTAGTTTCCAAGAATGGAATCCGAATGGTCTTTCCCTAGCAGACCCTAAAGAACTAGTCTTCTACCTCTATTCTAAATTTTTATTTTTTTAGGTTTTACGAGATGAAGAATTCCTTTGATCTGAACCATGGTCTACTACTACACGCTATGATTACTAAACGTAATAATGACACACTTCCGAGTGAACTGGTATCATTTATAAGAGAAAAAATGGACGGAGTAAGAAAAGAACTCAGAAAAGATCATCATAAGATACATTTTGGTAAAGAAAAATCAAAATCCGCAACAAAAAGAAGAGCACGACACCTTGAAAGATGTTATAAATGCGGAAAATGGTCACATGAAGGTAAATGTTCAAACAATCAAACATATTCAAACACCGAATTTGTTACTCTATGCAGAGAAGGACCATTCATATGTTTAGAAGAAAAGATATTGAAGATTCGAGGTTATGCTTACGTAGCTATGGAGAACCAAATCACACGACTCTCCTATGAGTCGGCTAAAGCAGGTCTCTGAAAATTCTTTCTCATAGGTAAGTATGTACAGTTTTTATTTATTTTTATTGCTTTTAACCTTTTGATAATAAATGCTGAATCGTTCGCTATAAAGTATTAAATTGGTATTCAATAAAATTAGGTATGCGTAACCGAAATTATTGATATCATACAAAAATTTATTACATCACTGTGAAATTTACCGTTTATTCTTAAGGTATAAATATCTTTAATCAATCAACCCAAAATATTTCAGAAATTTGTCAGGAGTAAAACTAGGTCGTTGAACCGAAATTACTTTACCAAAAAAGAGGGGCGTATATTTTTGACAATATTTGATTGATTAAAGTGGGATAAAAGACCAAAAAGATTTTTTTTACCTTGTTTTTAAAATTAATATATAAATATTAAATTAATATTGTAAACTTTTTAAAATCAATATATTTAAGTTTGTAAATATTTGAAAAATTAATATTTTTAACTTAAATTTGTATGTATAAAAACAAAAATACAATATAAAATTAGTGTGAATTTTTAATTTTAATAAAATGAATTTTTAATTTTATGCATTTTAAATTTAAGTTTGGTGTGAATTTAAAAACAAAAATTTACCTTATTTCACTAAGTTAAAAATATGATTTTTAAAATTCGTCGTGAGTTGAAAACTAGGTCGTTGAACCGAAATTGCTTTACCCGAGGGCGGGACGAGAAATTTTATTATCATTATTTTTAATCTTATTGAATTAAAGTATGCCAAAAAAAAATCCGCACTCGCGGAGTTTGGATTGGGCCCACCTCCGCACTCGCGGAGTTTAAAAATTCCAGAAAAAAATAAAACTGGTCGAACAGACCAGTTTGCACACACCCACACCCAAATACTGCGAAGAACACACACAAACACCTCCCAAATTCACGATTTTTCACCATAAATCATCAAATTTTTTGCTAAAATCACAATGAGGAGATTATTTACAAGGAGTTACTCAAGGAAAACGGTAATTTATACATCTAAAAACTCTTTAATCCGGATTTTTAATGTTCTTGAGCAAATTTATACCAATTTGATTTTGATGATTTTTAGTGTAATTGTGCTTAAATTAGTTATATATTATGCTTGTATAACCTAGATTGATGCTATTTAACATGATTAAAAGCCTTAAACTTCAAATTTTGAGTAATCTAGGGTTTGTTTTCTTGAGAAAAATTGGGGCTTTTTGATATAAACGGGTTATGGCCGAATTTTGTTATTAGTTTATGTTAAATTGAGTTATGTAACATATTTAGGTTGCTAAATGATCAAAACTTTGATCCTAAACACAATTTATGAAGATTAAAGTGGACTTTTTGAGTCAAAAATACATGAACTTGATCTAATTCATATGAATGCCATGTGGAACCTGTTTAATTAATATAATGATTATTTTTGACATGTTTTAGAAGTTAAATGATTTGAAATGTTGTATACAGTTTCATATAAGTTTATTTGTAAAAATATAGAATTGTTAGTATTATGAAAATGTGTATAAAGTTTAATATAGTTTAAACATGTCGTTGTAATTGTTTTGATTTATGATTTTGCTAACACTAATGCATATTTGGATGCACAAAAATTGTGGTTGATGTGTTTTGCAGACTGAAAGGGGTGAATCTTCATCCCAGGCTCGCAATGCTCCTCCTCCTGAGAATGCGGAACAACAGGAAGTTAATGACTTTTATCGACAAAATGTACCTCATCCAGTCGCTTCATATTCAAATATTCATGAGGTAGATTTACATCCAAATTTGAGATTCGATAGATTTTGGATAGACTATCCAAAATATCAGAGGAACTTGCACACCCTTCAATCTAATGTTGTTGAGGTGCCTAGGATAATAGAATGAGACCCGTTAGAAGCAGTTGGATTAACCGAACCAATTAGAGAATTACTTACACAAAGGTATGGTAATTCTACTTTTAATGATTGGGTACGTTTATTCAACATATATAGGCCTGTATATAGAGAATGGTGTGTGGAGTTGTTATGTAGTATAGAAATAAATGATCGGGTATCTACTTTAACCGATCGAAGTTTTCTTAGATTTTTATTAAGAGGTGAGATGCGCCATATGTCCCTACTAGATATGACTCAGGCTTTACGTATATATACACCTGAGGAGTTAGCATCTGCTGATCGTCAAAGGTTGATAGTTGAGGGTAGGAGGGTTGATGAGAATTTTGATATGAATGGTGTATGGAGTAGAATGACTAGCCATAACCGATTCAAAAGGGGATTTTACTCTTATCTTGATATTGATAGAGCTGAATTAAGAGTAATTTACAGGTTTTTAGCCAACTCGATTACACAGCGAGGTAGAAACAAAGAGAAGGTAAATGAATAAGATTTATTCTACCACATGTGTATTCGAGACCCACAGAGTGCTGTAAGTATACCTTATTGTGTGGGTTATTATCTATCGACTATGATTAGGGGTATACGGCCTAATAGCATAATAGGAGGTGGTATCTTTGTTACATTAATTGCTGAACATCTCGGTGTGGATAAAAGTCGGGGGGGATTATTAATGGCAGAACCAGAACCCCGTGATAGGATAGATTTACGCGTGTATCATGGTGCTAAGGTTTTAAAGAAACGAAAAAACACTGCAGCACAATATGATGGCAGGCATTCACAGGTCGAGAGAGATCAACAGCAAGGTAATGAAGGAGGGGGGTAATCAGATGACAGAAATGCAACTTTTTATGGCTCATCATGTAGTAACCCGAACTTTTCTGAACCTTTCTATGATTATATGTTTAATGAAAACTATATTTACATGATTAAATATTTCCAACATGTTAAGCAATCAAACTTGTTAAGACTTGGTTAATTGAAACAGAAATTTTGTAAACGTCTGATTACCCAGTTTGACCAATGATTCACGAACGCTATAAGTTGTATATGACATGATGATACATAAATGAATAAATATATATGTTTAACATGATATAATGATCATCAAGTATCTCATTAAAAATAGTAACAATAAGTTATATACTTAAAAAGGAGACTATTGACGTATGAAACTCGAAACAATACATATAACGATTATCGTTATAACCACGTCTTACTAAATATATATATGAAGCATATTAATACATTGTTATATTATATATAACATGATAATATGATAATTAAATATATCATTAAGTGTATTAACAATGAACTACATAAGTAAAAACAAGACTACTAACTTAAGGATTTCGAAACGAGACATATATGTTACGATTATCGTTGTAACGACATTTAAATGTATATATCATATTAAGATATATTAATATATCATAATATCATGATAATATAATAATTTAAAATCTCATTTGATATTATAAACTTTGGGTTAACAACATTTAACAAGATCGTTAACCTAAAGGTCTCAAAACAACACTTACATGTAACGACTAACGATGACTTAACGACTCAGTTAAAATGTATATACGTGTAGTGTTTTAATATGTATTCATACACTTTTGAAAGACTTCAAGACACTTATCAAAATACTTCTACTTAACAAAAATGCTTACAATTACATCCTCGTTCAGTTTCATCAACAATTCTACTCGTATGCACCCGTATTCATACTCGTACAATACACAGCTTTTAGATGTATGTACTATTGGTATATACGCTCCAATGATCAGCTCTTAGCAGCCCATGTGATTCACCTAACACATGTGGGAACCATCATTTGGCAACTAGCATGAAATATCTCATAAAATTACAAAAATATGAGTAATCATTCATGACTTATTTACATGAAAACAAAATTACATATCCTTTATATCTAATCCATAAACCAACGACCAAAAACACCGACAAACACTTTCATTCTTCAATTTTATTCATCTAATTGATCTCTCTCAAGTTCTATCTTCAAGTTCTAAGTGTTCTTCATAAATTCTACAAGTTCTAGTTTCATAAAATCAAGAACACTTCCAAGTTTGCTAGCTTATTTCCAATCTTGTAGAGTGATCATCTAACCTCAAGAAATCTTTCTTATTTACAGTAAGATATCTTTCTAATACAAGGTAATACTCATATTCAAACTTTGATTCAATTTTTATAACTATAACAATCTTATTTCGAGTGAAAATCTTACTTGAACTGTTTTCGTGTCATGATTCTGCTTCAAGAACTTTCAAGCCATCCAAGGATCCTTTGAAGCTAGATCCATTTTTATAATTTCCAGTAGCTTTATCCAGAAAACTTGAGGTAGTAATGATGGTCATAACATCATTCGATTCATACATATAAAGCTATCTTATTCGAAGGTTTAAACTTGTAATCACTAGAACATAGTTTAGTTAATTCTAAACTTGTTCGCAAACAAAAGTTAATCCTTCTAACTTGACTTTTAAAATCAACTAAACACATGTTCTATATCTATATGATATGCTAACTTAATGATTTAAAACCTGGAAACACGAAGAACACTGTAAAACCGGACATACGCCGTCGTAGTAACACCGCGGGCTGTTTTGGGTTAGTTAATTAAAAACTATGATAAACTTTGATTTAAAAGTTGTTCTTCTGGGAAAATAATTTTTCTTATGAACATGAAACTATATCCAAAAATCATGGTTAAACTCAAAGTGGAAGTATGTTTTCTAAAATGGTCATCTAGACGTCGTTCTTTCGACTGAAATGACTACCTTTACAAAAATGACTTGTAACTTATATTTCCGACAATAAACCTATAATTTTTATGTTTAGATTCATAAAATAGAGTTCAATATGAAACCATAGCAATTTGATTCACTCAAAACGGATTTAAAATGAAGAAGTTATGGGTAAAACAAGATTGGATAATTTTTCTTGTTGTAGCAACGTGAAAATTGGTAACAAATCTATATTAATTATATCCTAGCTAACTTATATTGTATTATACATGTATTCTAATATATTATGTAATCTTGGAATACCATAGACACGTATGCAAATGTTTTGACATATCATATCGACCCATGTGTATATATTATTTGGAACAACCATAGACACTCTATATGCAGTAATGTGAGAGTTAGCTATACAGGGTTGAGGTTGATTCCAAAAATATATATACTTTGAGTTGTGATCTAGCCTGAGACGTGTATACACTGGGTTGTGGATTGATTCAAGATAATATATATCAATTTTTTTCTGTACATCTAACGTTGGACAACTAGTTGTAGGTTACTAACGAGGACAGCTGACTTAATAAACTTAAAACATCAAAATGTATTAAAAGTGTTGTAAATATATTTTGAATATACTTTGATATATATGTACATATTTGTTATAAGTTCGTGAATCGACCAGTGGCCAAGTCTTACTTCCCGACGAAGTAAAAATCTGTGAAAGTGAGTTATAGTCCCACTTTTAAAATCTAATATTTTTGGGATGAGAATACATGCAGGTTTTATAAATGATTTACAAAATAGACACAAGTACGTGAAACTACATTCTATGGTTGAATTATCGAAATTGAATATGCCCCTTTTTATTAAGTCTGGTAATCTAAGAATTAGGGAACAGACACCCTAATTGACGCGAATCCTAAAGATAGATCTATTGGGCCTAACAAACCCCATCCAAAGTACCGGATGCTTTAGTACTTCGAAATTTATATCATATTCGAAGGGTGTCCCAGAATAATGGGGATATTCTTATATATGCATCTTGTTAATGTCGGTTACCAGCTGTTCACCATATGAATGATTTTTATCTCTATGTATGGGATGCGTATTGAAATATGAAATCTTGTGGTCTATTGTTACGATTTGGTATATATATAGGTTAAACCTATAACTCACCAACATTTTTGTTGACGTTTAAAGCATGTTTATTCTCAGGTGAATACTAAGAGCTTCCACTGTTGTATACTAAAATAAGGACAAGATTTGGAGTCCATGTTTGTTTGATGTTGTGTAAAAACTGCATTCAAGAAACATATGTCGATGTAATACATTTCTATTGTAAACCATTATGTAATGGTCGTGTGTAAACAGTATATTTTAGATTATCATTATTTGATAATCTACGTAATGCTTTTGAAACCTTTATTGATAAAATAAAGGTTATGGTTGTTTTAAAAAATGAATGCAGTCTTTGAAAAACGTCTCATATAGAGGTCAAAACCTCGTAACGAAATCAATTAATATGGAACGTTTATAATCAATATGAACGGGATATTTCAGTTGGTATCAGAGCGTTGGTCTTAGAGAACCAGAATTTTGCATTAGTGTGTCTTATTGAGTTTGTTAGGATGCATTAGTGAGTCTGGACTTTGACCGTGTTTACTTGAAAAATGATTGCTTAACAAATTTTGTTGGAAACTATATATTTTTAACATGTGAATATTATGTGATATATTAATCTCTTAACGTGTTTGCGTTAACATGATAGATGTCTACCTCTAGAACAAGTCCCATTGACTCACCTAATAATAATGAAGAGTCAAATGTAAATTGGAATGATTCGTGGACTGATTCACAAGTTCCCGAAGAGGAACCGGAAGAAGAGTCGGAACCGGAAGAAGAATCGGAACCGGAAGAAGAATCGAAACCGGAAGAAGAAATAGAACCAGTGGGGGAAATAATAAAACGGTTAAGTAGAAGAAAATCCTCAACCAACCGACCAAAGTTAATTATGGTCAATGGTGTTTACGTCAAGGAAGCAAAGTATTGGGAGGATTACCAATTCTCCTTTGAATCGGATCCCGACAAGGATTCCGATGATGTTATAGAAATTACCCCAACACAATTTAATAAGGCAAAAGAGAACAATAAGGGAAAGGGCATAAAAATAGAGAAATTTGATTCCAAACCCGATGAACTTTATATGTATCGTCAACACCCGTATTTCTTAAGTTGTGACAATAACCCGGGAACCTCTAAACCACCAGGTTTTTCTAAACCAATGTGGAAAACGATGGCTCGTGTTAGGGGAACATCATATATCCCTAGAATCTTGGCAAAACGAACCAAAACCGAAGAAGAAGAAGAAACGAGCGAGTCGGAATAAGATAGTTGTATTCGTGTGGTGTAATATATGTAATATAGTGTGCTTATGCTTCATGATATATGTAAAAATTGCTTGTATTAATAAGTATTTTTTATGAATCTAACTCTTGTCTATTTTACAGTATAAAAACACAAAATAGATAGACAACCCAATATTTTAAGAGACCTACCCGGAGACATGATTGATGAAATCTTGTCTAGAGTCGATCAGAATTCCTCGGCACAACTATTTAAGGCGAGATCAGTTTGTAAGACATTCGAAGAATGTTCCAAGAATGCCTTGGTTTATAAAAGGCTTTCGTTCAAAAGATGGGGGATATCACATTGGGAAATCCATAAGTTACGATGTGTTTACTTTGACGCATATATTGCGGGGAACCCAAATGCTATTTTACGCAACGGGTTAAGAAATTATTTTGACTCAATATATCCGAATATAGGACTTCGTGATTTAGAAAAAGTGGCTAACATGCAACATAAAGAAGCATGTTATGCTTACGGGTTAGTAATGTTCACTTCTCACCAAAGTGAGAACAAGAACTTCGGGCTACAACTATTAAACAAAACGTTACCACACGTGACGGACTCAGTAGTTGGGGTGAGAAACAAGGTTTTTAGATTGTTACGGGACTGTTGGACATTACGTAACCCTCGTCCCTTTGACGACGTTATAACACGCTGTCTTATCAACGACCATAACGGTTATGTTCCACAAGACCAAGGATGGGAAGTAGTCCTAGTAAAACCAGAATGCATGACTTGTTTCTGGACGTATGAATTACGTGGCTTTATTGCCTTTGCTGAACGACTTGTGTACTAGCTAGAATTATCTTCACAACTATCTTGTATCAAAGTTATTGTGTGCTATATTTCATGTTATATGTAAAATAAGCGGTATTGTAAGTTTGTAAAATATTGTGAAAAAGTTTGAACGCGAAATATTATTATAATCAGTTTTTCATATAGAATTGTAGTAGTTGAATTGTATATTAGCTACTAAGTATGAACTTAACGGGTAGGTACTACCCGAATTTAAACTTATAAAACGCTAATATGAAGAAAAAGATTTTATAAATAAGTTCATATTATGCTACGAGATACTATTGACTACTCTTAATATTCTGTACGATTAACTTGTTTCATTTGACTATTTGAAGGAAATGGCACCGACTACTCGACAAACCTTGAATATGAGCGAAGAGGAATTTCGTGCCTTTCTTGCTTCAAACATAGCCGCAGTACAGGCTGCGCTACATACCAACAATAACCTTGGATCTAGCAGTACAGGAAATCATGTAGGATGCACCTACAAAGAATTCACTGCCTGCAAACCTTTTGAATTTAATGGAACCGAAGGACCGATCGGATTGAAACGGTGGACCGAGAAGGTCGAATCGGTGTTTGCCATAAGTAAGTGTACTGAAGAGGACAAAGTGAAGTACGCTACGCATACCTTCACAGGTACTGCGTTAACATGGTGGAATACCTATCTAGAGCAAGTGGGATAAGATGATGCTTACGCACTACCGTGGTCAGCATTCAAGCACTTGATGAACGAGAAGTACCGTCCCAAAACCGAGGTCAATAAGCTCAAGACAGAACTTAGAGGGTTACGAACCCAAGGATTTGATATTACCACGTATGAAAGACGATTCATAGAATTATGCCTATTGTGTCCGGGAGCGTTCGAAGATGAGGAAGAGAAGATCGACACGTTTGTGAAAGGATTACCGAAAAGAATCCAAGAAGATATAAGTTCACACGAGCCCACCTCCATACAACAGGCATGTAGAATGGCTCACAAACTAGTGAACCAGATTGAAGAAAGAATTAAAGAACAAACTGCTGAAGAGGCCAATGTGAAGCAAGTCAAAAGAAAGTGGGAGGAAAACGGTGATAAGAATCACCAATACAACAACAACAGCAATTACAACAATAATCGCAACAACTATCCCAACAATCGCAACATCAATCGCAACTACAATGAACGGCCCAACAACAACAACAACAACAACAATAACAGCAACTACAACAGTAATCCTAACAACAATAATAACCGCAACAACAACAACAATCAAAAGCAGCTATGCCAAAGGTGTGAAAAGTATCACTCGGGGTTCTGCACCAAATTTTGCAACAAGTGTAAAAGAAATGGTCATAGCACGGCGAAGTGTGAGGTCTACGGACCAGGGGTTAACAGAACGAAAGGAACAAATGGTGTCGGAACGAGTAATGGCGGAGCAAGTAGTGTCGGAGCAAGTTATGCCAATGTAGTTTGTTATAAATGTGGAAAACCGGGCCACATTATTAGAAATTACCCTAACCATGAGAACACGAATGGACAAGGCTGCGGAAGAGTTTTCAATATTAATGCGGCAGAGGCACAGGAAGACCCGGAGCTTGTTACGGGTACATTTCTTATTGACAATAAATCTGCTTACGTTTTATTTGATTCGGGTGCGGATAGAAGCTATATGAGTAGAGATTTTTGTGCTAAATTAAGTTATCCATTGACGCCTTTGGATAGTAAATTTTTACTCAAATTAGCAAATGGTAAGTTAATTTCAGCAGATAATATATGTCGGAATTGAGAAATTAAACTGGTTAGCGAAACATTTAAGATTGACTTGATACCAGTAGAGTTTGGGAGTTTTGATGTGATAATCAGTATGGACTGGTTGAAAGAAGTGAAAGCAGAGATCGTTTGTTACAAAAATGCAATTCGCATTATACGAGAAAAAGGAAAACCCTTAATGGTGTACGGAGAAAAGGGCAACACGAAGCTACATCTTATTAGTAATTTGAAGGCACAAAAACTAATAAGAAAAGGTTGCTATGCTGTTCTAGCACACGTCGAGAAAGTACAAACTGAAGAAAAGAGCATCAATGATGTTCCCATCGCAAAAGAATTTTCCGATGTATTTCCGAAAGAATTATCGGGATTACCCTCACATCGATCCGTTGAATTTCAAATAGATCTTGTTCCAGGAGCTGCACCAATAGCTCGTGCTCCTTATAGACTCGCACCCAGCGAGATGAAAGAACTGCAAAGCCAACTGCAAGAACTATTAGAACGTGGTTTCATTCGACCAAGCACATCACCATGGGGAGCTCCTGTTTTGTTTGTCAAGAAGAAGGATGGTACATTTAGGTTGTGTATTGACTACAGAGAGTTGAACAAACTTACCATCAAGAACCGCTACCCACTACCGAGAATTGATGACTTATTTGATCAACTACAAGGCTCGTCTATTTATTCAAAGATTGACTTACGTTCCGGGTATCATCAAATGCGGGTGAAAGAAGATGATATTCCAAAGACTGCTTTCAGAACACGTTACGGTCATTACGAGTTTATGGTCATGCCGTTTGGTTTAACTAATGCACCAGCTGTGTTCATGGACCATATGAACCGAGTGTGTGGACCATACCTTGACAAATTTGTCATTGTTTTCATTGATGACATACTTATCTACTCAAAGAATGACCAAGAACACGGTGAACATTTGAGAAAGGTGTTAGAAGTATTGAGGAAGGAAGAATTGTACGCTAAGTTTTCAAAGTGTGCATTTTGGTTGGAAGAAGTTCAATTCCTCGGTCACATAGTGAACAAAGAAGGTATTAAGGTGGATCCGGCAAAGATAGAAACTGTTGAAAAGTGGGAAACCCCGAAAACTCCGAAACACATACGCCAGTTTTTAGGACTAGCTGGTTACTACAGAAGGTTCATCCAAGACTTTTCTAGAATAGCAAAACCCTTGACTGCATTAACGCATAAAGGGAAGAAATTTGAATGGAAGGATGAACAAGAGAAAGCGTTTCAGTTATTGAAGAAAAAGCTAACTACGGCACCTATATTGTCATTGCCTGAAGGGAATGATGATTTTGTGATTTATTGTGACGCATCAAAGCAAGGTCTCGGTTGTGTATTAATGCAACGAACGAAGGTGATTGCTTATGCGTCTAAATAATTGAAGATTCACGAACAAAATTATACGACGCATGATTTGGAATTAGGCGCGGTTGTTTTTGCATTAAAGACTCAGAGGCACTACTTATATGGGGTCAAAACTATTATATATACCAACCACAAAAGTCTTCAACACATATTTAATCAGAAACAACTGAATATGAGGCAGCGTAGGTGGATTGAATTGTTGAATGATTACGACTTTGAGATTCGTTACCACCCGGGGAAGGCAAATGTGGTAGTCGACGCCTTGAGCAGGAAGGACAGAGAACCTATTCGAGTAAAATCTATGAATATAATGATTCACAATAACCTTACTACTCAAATAAAGGATGCGCAACAAGGAGTTTTAAAAGGGGGAAATTTAAAGGATGAAATACCCAAAGGATCGGAGAAGCATCTTAATATTCGGGAAGACGGAACCCGGTATAGGGCTGAAAGGATTTGGGTACCAAAATTTGGAGATATGAGAGAAATGGTACTTAGAGAAGCTCATAAAACCAGATACTCAATACATCCTGGAACGGGGAAGATGTACAAGGATCTCAAGAAACATTTTTGGTGGCCGGTGAAAGCCGATGTTGCTAAATACGTAGGAGAATGTTTGACGTGCTCTAAGGTCAAAGCTGAGCATCAAAAACCATCAGGTCTACTTCAACAACTCGAAATCCCGGAATGGAAATGGGAAAACATTACCATGGATTTCATCACTAAATTGCCAAGGACTGCAAGTGGTTTTGATACTATTTGGGTAATAGTTGATCATCTCACCAAATCAGCACACTTCCTGCCAATAAGAGAAGATGACAAGATGGAGAAGTTAGCATAACTGTATTTGAAGGAAGTCATCTCCAGACATGGAATACCAATCTCTATTATCTCTGATAGGGATGGCAAATTTATTTCAAGATTCTGGCAGACATTACAGCAAGCATTAGGAACTCGTCTAGACATGAGTACTGCCTATCATCCACAAACTGATGGGCAGAGTGAAAGGACGATACAAACGCTTGAAGACATGCTACGAGCATGTGTTATTGATTTCGGAAACAGTTGGGATCGACATCTACCATTAGCAGAATTTCCCTACAACAATAGCTACCATTCAAGCATTGAGATGGCTCCGTTTGAAGCACTTTATGGTAGAAAGTGCAGGTCTCCAATTTGTTAGAGTGAAGTGGGGGATAGACAGATTACGGGTCCGGAGATAATACAAGAAACTACCGAGAAGATCATTCAAATTCAACAACGGTTGAAAACCGCCCAAAGTCGACAAAAGAGCTACGCTGACATTAAAAGAAAAGATATAGAATTTGAAATTGGAGAGATGCTCATGCTTAAGGTTGCACCTTGGAAAGGCGTTGTTCGATTTGGTAAACGAGGTAAATTAAATCCAAGGTATATTGGACCATTCAAGATTATTGATCGTGTCGGACCAGTAGCTTACCGACTTGAGTTACCTCAACAACTCGCGGTTATACATAACACTTTCCACGTCTCGAATTTGAAGAAATGTTTTGCTAAAGAAGATCTCACTATTCCGTTGGACGAAATCCAAATCAATGAAAAACTTCAATTCATTGAAGAACCCGTTGAAATAATGGATCGTGATGTTAAGAGACTTAAACAAAACAAGATACCGATTGTTAAGGTTCGATGGAATGCTTGTAGAGGACTCGAGTTCACCTGGGCACGAGAAGATCAGATGAAAAAGAAGTACCCGCACTTATTTCCAGAAGATGAGCCAACACCTCCAATCGCTTAAAATTTTGGGACGAAATTTATTTAACGGGTAGGTACTGTAGTGACCTGAACTTTTCCGAACCTTTCTATGATTATATGTTTAATGAAAACTATATTTACATGATTAAATGTTTCCAACATGTTAAGCAATCAAACTTGTTAAGACTTGGTTAATTGAAACGGAAATTTTGTAAACGTCTGATTACCCAGTTTGACCAATGATTCACGAACGCTGTAAGTTGTATATGACATGATGATACATAAATGAATAAATATATATGTTTAACATGATATAATGATCATCAAGTATCTCATTAAAAATAGTAACAATAAGTTATATACTTAAAAAGGAGACTATTGACGTATGAAACTCGAAACGATACATATAACGATTATCGTTATAACCACGTCTTACTAAATATATATATGAAGCATATTAATACATTGTTATATTATATATAACATGATAATATGATAATTAAATATATCATTAAGTGTATTAACAATGAACTACATAAGTAAAAACAAGACTACTAACTTAAGGATTTCGAAACGAGACATATATGTTACGATTATCGTTGTAACGGCATTTAAATGTATATATCATATTAAGATATATTAATATATCATAATATCATGATAATATAATAATTTAAAATCTCATTTGATATTATAAACTTTGGGTTAACAACATTTAACAAGATCGTTAACCTAAAGGTCTCAAAACAACACTTACATGTAACGACTAACGATGACTTAACGACTCAGTTAAAAAATATATACGTGTAGTATTTTAATATATATTCATACACTTTTGAAAGACTTCAAGACACTTATCAAAATATTTCTACTTAACAAAAATGCTTACAATTATATCCTCGTTCAGTTTCATCAACAATTCTACTCGTATGCACCCGTATTCGTACTCGTACAATACACAGCTTTTAGATGTATGTACTATTGGTATATACACTCCAATGATCAGCTCTTAGCAGCCTATGTGAGTCACCTAACACATGTGGAAACCATCATTTTGCAACTAGCATGAAATATCTCATAAAATTACAAAAATATGAGTAATCATTCATGACTTATTTACATGAAAACAAAATTACATATCCTTTATATCTAATCCATAAACCAACGACCAAAAACACCTACAAATACTTTTATTCTTCAATTTTCTTCATCTAATTGATCTCTCTCAAGTTCTATCTTCAAGTTCTAAGTGTTCTTCATAAATTCTACAAGTTCTAGTTTCATAAAATCAAGAAACTTCCAAGTTTGCTAGCTTACTTCCAATCTTGTAGTGTGATCATCCAACCGTAAGAAATCTTTCTTATTTACAGTAATATATCTTTCTAATACAAGGTAATACTCATATTCAAACTTTGATTCAATTTCTATAACTATAACAATCTTATTTCGAGTAAAAATCTTACTTGAACTGTTTTCGTGTCATGATCCTGCTTCAAGAACTTTCAAGCCATCCAAGGATCCTTTGAAGCTAGATCCATTTTTCTCATTTCCAGTAGCTTTATCCAGAAAACTTGAGGTAGTAATGATGGTCATAACATCATTTGATTCATACATATAAAGCTATCTTATTCGAAGGTTTAAACTTGTAATCACTAGAACATAGTTTAGTTAATTCTAAACTTGTTCGCAAACAAAAGTTAATCCTTCTAACTTGACTTTTAAAATCAACTAAACACATGTTCTATATCTATATGATATGCTAACTTAATGATTTAAAACCTGGAAACACGAAGAACACTGTAAAACCGGACATACGCCGTCGTAGTAACACCGCGGGCTGTTTTGGGTTAGTTAATTAAAAACTATGATAAACTTTGATTTAAAAGTTGTTCTTCTGGAAAAATGATTTTTCTTATGAACATGAAACTATATCCAAAAATCATGGTTAAACTCAAAGTGGAAGTATGTTTTCTAAAATGGTCATCTAGACGTCGTTCTTTCGACTGAAATGACTACCTTTACAAAAACGACTTGTAACTTATATTTCCGACTATAAACCTATACTTTTTCTATTTAGATTCATAAAATAGAGTTCAATATAAAATCATAGCAATTTGATTCACTCAAAACGGATTTAAAATGAAGAAGTTATGGGTAAAACAAGATTGGATAATTTTTCTTGTTGTAGCAACGTGAAAATTGGTAACAAATCTATATTAATCATATCCTAGCTAACTTATATTGTATTATACATGTATTCTAATATATTATGTAATCTTGGGATACCATAGACACGTATGCAAATGTTTTGACATATCATATCGACCCATGTGTATATATTATTTGGAACAACCCTAGACACTCTATATGCAGTAATGTGGGAGTTAGCTATACAGGGTTGAGGTTGATTCCAAAAATATATATAATTTGAGTTGTGATCTAGCCTGAGACGTGTATACACTGGGTCGTGGATTGATTCAAGATAATATATATCAATTTTTTTCTGTACATCTAACGTTGGACAACTAGTTGTAGGTTACTAACGAGGACAGCTGACTTAATAAACTTAAAACATCAAAATGTATTAAAAGTGTTGTAAATATATTTGAATATACTTTGATATATATGTACATATTTGTTATAGGTTCGTGAATCGACCAGTGGCCAAGTATTACTTCCCGACGAAGTAAAAATCTGTGAAAGTGAGTTATAGTCCCACTTTTAAAATCTAATATTTTTGGGATGAGAATACATGCAGGTTTTATAAATGATTTAAAAAATAGACACAAGTACGTGAAACTACATTCTATGGTTGAATTATCGAAATCGAATATGTCCCTTTTTATTAAGTCTGGTAATCTAAGAATTAGGGAACAGACACCCTAATTGACGTGAATCCTAAAGATAGATCTATTGGGCCTAACAAACCCCATCCAAAGTACCGGATGCTTTAGTACTTCGAAATTTATATCATATCCGAAGGGTGTCCCGGAATGATGGGGATATTCTTATATATGCATCTTGTTAATGTCGGTTACCAGGTGTTAACCATATGAATGATTTTTATCTCTATGTATGGGATGCGTATTGAAATATGAAATCTTGTGGTCTATTGTTACGATTTGATATATATATATATATATATATATATATATATATATATATATATATATATATATATATATATATATATATATATATATATATATATATATATATAGGTTAAACCTATAACTCACCAACATTTTTGTTGACGTTTAAAGCATGTTTATTCTCAGGTGAATACTAAGAGCTTCCGCTGTTGCATACTAAAATAAGGATAAGATTTGGAGTCCATGTTTGTATGATATTGTGTAAAAACTGCATTTAAGAAACATATGTCGATGTAATATATTTCTATTGTAAACCATTATGTAATGGTCGTGTGTAAACAGTATATTTTAGATTATCATTATTTGATAATCTACGTAATGCTTTTGAAACCTTTATTGATAAAATAAAGGTTATGGTTGTTTTAAAAAATGAATGCAGTCTTTGAAAAACGTCTCATATAGAGGTCAAAACCTCGCAACGAAATCAATTAATATGGAACGTTTATAATCAATATGAACGGGACATTTCACATCATGAGTATGAAATGGCTAGACAACGAGCATTTCAAGATTGGCAGTATCATCAAAACCAAATCATAAGTCATCGTGCACACATAAATGCAAACTACATTGCTACTCCAATGCCCGTATTTCCTCCCAGGACTATAGAGACCCGACCACCGTACCCTACATATGACCCAGCTCAAGCATTCTACAACACATACGGCTATGAATGGGATCCCTATTGGCACCATCCTCATCAACCCTAATTTTCTTTATGCTTATTTTTATTTATTTGGTAACTTGTAATTTTATACTTTTAATATTTCTTTTGATACTTTAATAGTTTTTATAATTTTCTAACTTTTCTTATTAGATTTTTAATAATTTTTGAATGTGGGGTGATATACCCAACTTCAAAACTATATGTATATATGTTTGTAGTTTATCTCATGTACAAAACAGGGTAAAACAGCGCATTTTCAAAGACTGACATTAAGTTCAGCAAAAGCTACTAATTTTGACGACAAAACAAAAAACAAATGTGATGTAACAACAAGACGGAATGAACAAATGATGTGCACCATTTATCATTCAACAAACAAACGCCAATATGTTTGGAAACTTTGGTAAAATTTAATCTTTTTTCTACGCTAATCACCCTCAATAATTTAAATTGTTACTGATTTCTTGCAAATGAGGGCATTGCAAGACCTTAAGTGTGGGAAGGGGTTAAATTCTTTCGGATTTTTAAAATTTTTTAACTTATACACTTGGTTACCATTAAAAATACTAGTAACGCAGTAGTTGTATTAGAATCTAGTGCTCTCTGATAATAAAGAACAGCCCTAGTCTTATATACTAACTACCCAATTCTAGTAAAAATTTTCAAAATTTTCAATTAAATGAACTCAAAATCATGTTTATACATATTTATGAACGATAAAACTAGGTGTTAACACCGAAATTATTGTTATCTCGGAAAGGACATAAATTGAGAAACAACCCAAAATGTTAGAATTCATTTAAAATGGAATAGATGACAATAAAAAGGCAAAGAAAGGAAAATAAAAGCCAAGTGTGGGAAAAATTTACCAAGTTGTTTAGAACATATATCACATATTTTTGTACAAATAACTGAAGATACTTTTGTTTTGGACGATATTAATCATTTTTACCCAGTTTATTGTAATATAAATGGAATTTAAAAGGAAGTAAAG
Organism: Rutidosis leptorrhynchoides; assembly: GCF_046630445.1. Lineage (NCBI taxonomy): Eukaryota > Viridiplantae > Streptophyta > Magnoliopsida > Asterales > Asteraceae > Rutidosis > Rutidosis leptorrhynchoides. The sequence goes on along the minus strand of NC_092339.1, from coordinate 349,086,288 downwards.
TCTTCCGAGAAAAAGACACGCGCTTCTTGATTTAGGTCAGGAAGTTGTCGTCCAGACCAGTTGTAGAGTCTACGAAAAACCTTGAAAAGTTTTCTCGAAAATCAGCTAGAAATCCACGGACCTCAGCATCAAACAGGGTCGCCAAGTGGTCAGACATATCTTAACCATGAGAGGATCTGTCTCGTACAATGGGGGCACCGTGCAAATTAGCTTATAAGACTAATGAATCAGATCCCCAGAAAGGATAATCTCCTTAAAGATCAAAAATCAGTTTTTAAGCCTGATATTACTCAATCCTTGAGTTGACTTTTAAAGATTGAGAATTACAAACTCATGGAATTCAATGATATCTAAACTCGAGCTTGAACGAGAAAATATTTTAATCAAATTACAAACCGATTTGTTTTCTGAAAACCCTATTTTCAATGCGTTCATTTCCATTGAACGTAAAATCCTAGGAATTCACCCGGAATTCATTAGGTCACCTGAACCAAATCGGGTGTCAACCGTAAGAACGGTGGTTGCATAGCATGGTCGAAGACAGGACCTTGTGCCAGACCAAAAAACTATAGGGTGATCTTTACTATTTCTCCTACAAAGGATAGTAATTACATCCGACACGATATAGACCATAATCAAAAGCATGTCACGGGACATTGCCTTAACAGGTGCTTGTTCAACGCTTTCCTTTACAACCGGACAGTAGTTTACCAAAAGGTAATATATGGAGCAAGTATACTGGACGTGTTGCTTTCCCAATACAAGGTTAGTGTGACGATCGCTCTAAATCCACTTGGACGAACACGTCATTCATCGATTTCATTGCGAGGTATTTGACATCTATATGATACGTTTTGTAAACATTGCATTCTTTTGAAAAGGCACACCATAAATGAATATTTAAATAAAAGGTTTTCGATATCTGATGATTTCTACATATAGACAATCACCGTAATACAATAATTTACAATAATACTTCCGTTGACAATGCAGTCAAAATAAGATACATGGTGATGATTTGGTGAATGCACCGTTTCCTTGAAAAATATGCCATGTATGACTCCATGCACATAGCTTGTCTAACATATAAGCAAACAGCGGAAGACTTCTAGGGAACCTGAGAATAAACATGCTAACAAGTGTCAACACAAAGTTTGGTGAGTTCATAGTTTTAATGTTGCGCATAATCTGTATATAAAGGTGGATCACAAGATTTCAGTTGTTCAATCCAGAAACGTTTATCAAAATATTCTATAAAATTGAGCACCCTGGTAACTAAACTTAACGTATATATAATTTGTACCCTTTGTATAATCATCTTAGTAATACACGCAAACCAACGTGTACGCTTCTCAAATAGCATACGTCCGTTAAAAGGCTAGTGCTCTAGCTCGGACGGGGATATCAAGCCCTATGGATCCATATACTACTACTCGCGCCCACCAGTTCTTATAACTGGCAGTTACTAGTTACCAAAGCTAAGGGATTTTCGGTTCAAAGTCAGTGTAGAATTTAGTATGTACTTGTATCCATTGCGTTTAAAATAAAGTGCATGTATTCTCAGCCCAAAAATATAGATTGCAAAAGCAATTAAAAAGGGAGCAAATGAAACTCACCTTAGCAGCATATAAAGTCGTTCACCAAAATGTGATCGAAACTCGGATTACCAAATAACCGTAGATCTCAACCTAGAGAACATATGTTGGTCAATAAATGTCTATCAAGCTAGGTCAGGTCATAGTATATAACAATCCTAATGCTCGAGATCGACATACAAAAGTTATCCAAAGTCGTTTCAAAAAGTCAATTTTGACAATAATTCAACAAAACGAGACGTGCCTTATATATAGATTCATTTACTTGGCTGGTAATATTCAAAAATCCAATTTATCATTCTTACAAACAAGTTTCAAAAGCAATTTCAATCAATGTCAATCATAATTCAGTTGATCATATCTTTTAATTCGTTCACTGAAATTACGCGATATCTAAATGAAAAGTTATTGATTTTTCGCCAGCTTTCCAAAAACATGCATATCATATACCTTTTATCAGTAATATATGTATTTACTTCGTGATTCATCATAACTGTTTAACGATAAAATTTAGCATACAAGCATGCATAAATATATATACTCGAGCACTAGACATGGATACACAATTAATGTATAAAAGATAAAATATGAGTGCTTACGTATCAATATTGAGATTCAATATTGTAGGAAAGTACGTAGATGCAACAGAGATGATAAGCACTAGATTTGATTCACAAATATACCCTCAAACATTACCCATAACCTCCTTGGCAATAACCCATAATTTCCTTAGCTCTATCCCGCTTAAAAACCCATTTTGAAGGTGACACGCTCATAACCTCGTCGTAGTATTTTAGGTATATATATACTACTAATAATAATATTATAATAAGATTAATAATAATAATATTAATCTTAATAATAATAATAATAATAATAATAATAATAATAATAATAATAATAATAATATAAAAAAATAATAATACGCAGGAATGAATCGAGCTTTTATAGTATGTGGCCTGCTACAGTACCTCATGCGATCGCATGAGTTTTCAGTGTTTTTGCCATGCGATCGCATGGCCGCCTTATCCGTTTTTGTTTGCTAGTTCGTCGACATCAAATAGTGTTTTACTGTAGCAAAGTCATTTTACTGTAGCAAATAGTGTTTTACTGTAGGAAAGTCGTTTTTACTTGTACATATATATATATACATACATATAATTGTTCATGAATCATCGAGAGCAGTCAAATGTAATGAAACAGTTCTAAAATTTTGAGATTCAACTTCATAGACTTTGCTTATCGTGTCGGAAACGTTAAATCATTTAAAGATAAAGTTTAAATTTGGTCAAAAATTTCCGGGTTGTCACAGTACCTACGCGTTAAAGAAATTTCGTCCCGAAATTTGAGTGAGGTCGTCATGGCTGACAATCAAAATGTTTTCATGACGAATATGAGTTGGTAAATAGAATTTTATCACCATTGAATAATACGGATAAAACAATCCGATTACTCGAAGCGTATGTGAGAAGTTATCGTAATAGAGTGAAATGGAGAATAGAGATTCGTCTTATCTCTTGATGTAGTAATGATTGATTTTCGGAATTTAAGGAATAGAAAATCTTCATAATTTAAATAAGATTTGATTCTTCAGAATTTAAGGAAATTAGGATTTCCTTTGATTAAATGTGTAATCTGCCTCGATTGTTATGTCTGATATTTTGCTATAAATTAACCACTTCCGTTTCATTATTTTCACCACTCCTACATCTTCTTCCTTATTTCATACTTCCAAAAGATTGTGAAATGCTTAATCCAGTTCTGATTCTTGATATTTTCTTGGCTATCGTATCCTTCATTCTTCTTTTTCATCTGCCACCAGAGGAAGTTATTTTCTTCTACTATTACCTTGGGGTTATAGTATTTTTCATTCTCCCGTGTCTTTATATTGCTATACGCATTGATATACACGGTTTGTAATATATGTGTTGTTGTCAGGCTTTATATTTTATTTTATATTTAGGAGCTCCATGCTTTCGTTTTCTCTTCCCGACTTTAAGTCAAACGAATAATGGTCCAGAATTCGTAGGTATGAATTTTGGAATAAACATAATTAATGTTCTAAGAAATAAACGGTAATGGCACAATCTGACTTGTCAAATTACCAGAATATCCGGAAAAGACCGAATCATCAAGAAATATATTTTCTTGATATATTTAGAGATTATATAAAATGAAAGAGTTATGTAACATGGTTTATGATGAGGGTGTGATCTGTGAACCTTTGTCACGTTCCATTAGAAACTCAACATGACTTACTGTAATATAATCACGTTGATCAAGTGTCATTATATTATACTAACTCATGCTTCAGTTCCCAACATTACTTCAAAACATCCATTTTTTTGAATTTTTCAGATTTTAGAAACTAAAATAGTTTCTTTTATGATGTAACACAGATAGCGCGAAGAGGTAATGATTTCAGATAAGGATGGTTTCGAAAAATATCTTCAGAAATATGGAGGATATTTATAATGGGAGATACGATGATATCTTAGAATATTTAAGATAAGATGATGATGAAGAATATTGTCCGCAAAGGTTTTAGAGTAAGGAGCAAGGTATTCGCTAATGATTTCAGCAGACTCTGAATCATTTGGATTCTTTGAAGGTAGATTTAGTCTTTGTGATTTGTCCACAGCCTCCTTCATGGTCTGCTCAATCCGTTTTTCAATTCCAAACCTTCTCTTTTTCTTAGCTTTACCACCATACTATTCTTTATCATCAAACTTTCGACTGTTAAGGTCGTTTATAGTTTTTGCTGCTTCATCAACATTTTTCCAAAATTTGGAGAACTAGTTTCGTAGTTTAGGGTGTTTTTCGGAAACTTCACATTCGAAGTATGTAAGTCCAGGAGGTAGACGTTATATGTACACATATAACTGTTGGCGTAGACGTGCTACAAGATTTCAAAATACTGATTGCTAATTCCCGATAGTTGGTATGGCAATTGCCGTTACAAGATGTGGATGAGTACATGATACGGTTTCAATGAGTATAAGGATTTTTCGGAAGGTTAAAGATCAATGAAGTTGTTGGTAAATTTAATGCTAATGTGGTGGAACATGAAAGATTCCCCGATAACAAAAACGTGTATGCCAAAGTTACAATTCTGAAAGGTCGTCGTTGACTGGTTGAACGGTGATAATACTGGATACTTTGAAAAGAAATTGCAAGGTTATTTTCAGTAATAACAATGTAAGGATCTTTCACATTTTTGAAGTCAAAGTATAGCTTTGAAAGATGTAGAGATCTAAGAATGATGTCACCCGTTAAATCTTGACTTGGATTCTGATCCGTCAATATCAGAATATGTAATTGAATTTGTATGGAAACAATTGTATATTGCTGTGAGCATAGTTAATAATTTTTGAATCAAAGTTGAAGAATGTACAGTATAACATATTAATTGTGAACTTATATATTTTCCGGGAATTACCTACCCGTTAAAGATTTCACAAGTAATATTTTGTACCAAAGAATTTTTATTACCGTCTTTATGAAAATATATGTATGTATATTTCTTCAGATGTAATACAGATTTAATGAGTTAATATCATATTAAGCTCATTTGATTTTCGGCTTGACTTAGAAATGATTAATCTCTAAAACATTAAAGATTACATAATCTTTGCGGAGTTTTTCACTAATGAAATCAACACTTCATTATTTATTCTTATTGATATTCCTCGGTGAAAGATGTTGGTGCTCGTGGAATTTTTGTGAACCTTACAAGGCACAGATGATGTTTTCTTGAAAGTTTCGAGTATATCAAAATTGAAAATGTAAAATCAATTATGTAATTGATTAATACACTTGGTTTATTATGAAATGGAATTCATTGGGTTGAAACAGAGATTGTAGTTAACAATGGTTAAGTTGTTAAGGAAGGATGTACATTATTGCATATTAGTAATATGAACTAACCGAGTAGTACCTACCAGTTAAGATTCACACGTAATAGCTTTGTACGAAAAGATTTATTTTGATTTCAAAATTCATATATATTAAATATACATAAAATTTCTTCAGGGGAAATGAGTTAATACTTCATCGGTTATTGTTGCTGGTATTTCTTGGTAACTACGATGCGTATGACGTTGATGCTCGTGGAACAGATTGTGAAGTTGAGGTTTGCGATGCGGATGTTATTGGTGGTGGTAATGGTACTGTTGGTGTTGTTGTCGGTGGTACTGTTGATGCCGGTGATGCTGCTGGTGCTTGTAACCTTTGCCCCATATTCTCCAAAGACACTACCCGAGCACAAAGCTCGTTGACTTCTTCTACTACACCGGGATGATTGGCGGTTCGGACGAGCGGATGAATAAGATCCAGAATTTGAGAGAGTATATGATCATGACGAGATATTCTGTAGATGAGAGAGAAAATGGTATTACGAACAGGTTCGCCGGTAAGTGCTTCAGGTTCTTCGCCAAGAGGGCAATGTGGTGGATGGAAGGGATCGCCTTCTTCTTGTCTCCAATAATTAAGTAGGCTACGAACCCATCCCCAATTCATCCAGAATAGATGATGGCTAATTGATTGATCCATTCCGATTACACTTTCTTCAGAGTTCAGGTGAATATCCATATCGGAATAGCTGTCAGAGTTTAAGGAATTTGAACTAGACACGGGATCCATCTTGTATAATTAGGAAGATGATTTTTTTTTTTATATGAATTAGATTATAGAATTTAGTTTGGTATTCTTCAATACATAATTTACATATGTATATATAATTTCAAATTCCATAAATCACGGAGAAATTTTCGGAAGATGTCAGGAAAAATTTAAAGTAACAGATACGCTAAGATATGAATTTTGTCTATACACTATTCATGCAATCAATGCAGTAAAACATGTCTAGACTAGGAATGATAAGTAGGTAATTTTTGACAAAAATGATAAGCAAAACTTTTGACATGCAGACACGGTCGAAGTCCAGACTTACTAATGCATCCTAACAACTATCAGTTAGACACACTCATGCAAGACCTGGTTCGCTAGGACCAATGCTCTGATACCAACTGTGACGATCGCTCTAAATCCACTTGGACGAACACGTCATTCATCGATTTTATTGCGAGGTATTTGACCTCTATATGATACGTTTTGTAAACATTGCATTCTTTTGAAAAGGCACACCATAAATGAATATTTAAATCAAAGGTTTTCGATATCTGATGATTTCTACATATAGACAATCACCGTAATATAATAATTTACAATAATACTTCCGTTGACAATGCAGTCAAAATAAGATACATGGTGATGATTTGGTGAATGCAACGTTTCCTTGAAAAATATGCCATGTATGACTCCATGCACATAGCTTGTCTAACATATAAGCAAACAGCAGAAGACTTCTAGGGAACCTGAGAATAAACATGCTAACAAGTGTCAACACAAAGGTTGGTGAGTTCATAGTTTTAATGTTGCGCATAATCTGTATATAAAGGTGGATCACAAGATTTCAGTTGTTCAATCCAGAAACGTTTATCAAAATATTCTATGAAATTGAGCACCCTGGTAACTAAACTTAACGTATATATAATTTGTACCCTTTGTATAATCATCTTAATAATACACGCAAACCATCGTGTACGCTTCTCAAATAGCATACGTCCGTTAAAAGGCTAGTGCTCTAGCTCGGACGGGGATATCAAGCCCTATGGATCCATATACTACTACTCGCGCCCACCAGTTCTTATAACTGGCAGTTACTAGTTACCAAAGCTAAGGGATTTTCGGTTCAAACTCAGTGTAGAATTTAATATGTACTTGTATCCATTGCGTTTAAAATAAAGTGCCTGTATTCTCAGCCCAAAAATATAGATTGCAAAAGCAATTAAAAAGGGTGCAAATGAAACTCACTTTAGCAGCATATAAAGTCGTTCACCAAAATGTGATCGAAACTCGGATTACCAAATAACCGTAGATCTCAACCTAGAGAACATATGTTGGTCAATAAATGTCTATCAAGCTAGGTCAGGTCATAGTGTATAACAATCCTAATGCTCGAGATCGACATACAAAAGTTATCCAAAGTCGTTTCAAAAAGTCAATTTTGACAATAATTCAACAAAACGAGACGTGCCTTATATATGGATTCATTTACTTGGCTGGTAATATTCAAAAATCCAATTTATCATTCTTACAAACAAGTTTCAAAAGCAATTTCAATCAATGTCAATCATAATTCAGTTGATCATATCTTTTAATTCGTTCACCAAAATTACGCGATTTCTATATGAAAAGTTATTGATTTTTCGCCAGCTTTCCAAAAACATGCATATCATATACCTTTTATCAGTAATATATGTATTTACTTGGTGATTCATCATAACTGTTTAACGACAAAATTTAGCATACAAGCATGCATAAATATATATACTCGAGCACTAGACATGGATACACAATTAATGTATAAAAGATAAAATATGAGTGCTTACGTATCAATATTGAGATTCAATATTGTAGGAAAGTACGTAGATGCAACAGAGATGATAAGCACTAGATTTGATTCACAAATATACCCTCGAATATTACCCATAACCTCCTTGGCAATAACCCATAATTTCCTTAGCTCTATCCCGCTCAAAAACCCATTTTGAAGGTGACACGCTCATAACCTCGTCGTAGTATTTTAGGTATATATATACTACCAATAATAATATTATAATAAGATTAATAATAATAATTTTAATCTTAATAATAATAATAATAATAATAATAATAATAATAATAATAATAATAATAATAATAATAATAATATAAAAAATAATAATACGGAGGAATGAATCGAGCTTTTATAGTATGTGGCCTGCTACAGTACCTCATGCGATCGCATGAGTTTTCAGTGTTTTTGCCATGCGATCGCATGGCCGCCTTATCCGTTTTTGTTTGATAGTTCGTCGACATCAAATAGTGTTTTACTGTAGCAAATTCATTTTACTGTAGCAAATAGTGTTTTACTGTAGGAAAGTCGTTTTTACTTGTACATATATATATATATATATATATATATATATATATATATATATATATATATATATATATATACATACATATAATTGTTCATGAATTGTCGAGAGCAGTCAAATGTAATGAAACAATTCTAAAATTTTGAGATTCAACTTCATAGACTTTGCTTATCGGGTCGGAAACATTAAATCATTTAAAGCTAAAGTTTAAATTTGGTCAAAAATTTCCGGGTTGTCACAGTTAGCAAGTGGGTGACACAAAACCGCAAGTTTTGAGCTAAAATTTTCAAATCTGAAACCCACGAAACCCACAAAAATAATTTGCAAACACCGGTGAAGGGTTATTCCGGAAAACTTATCTAGGGTAAAAGCTAGATTGAATATTCAAAAGATCAAATGTTTTCATAAAGATCCAATTTCCTAAAGGATCTAAATTTTTATAGTCATGTGGGACTGTAAACCACAACGTTACTATCATTGTTCATAACGCTGTATTAAAATCACTGATGTATAAAGTGTGAAGAATAAAGAAGTGATTCTAATAAAGTTATATTCAAGTTCTATATTGCTTGAGGACAAGCAACGCTCAAGTGTGGGAATATTTGATAATGCTAAAAACAAACATATATTTCATAGCATTATCCTTCAAGAAAGACAAGCTTTTGGTTGCAATTGTTCTATTTACAAGTTATATTCGTTTAAATAATAAAAGGTGAAGACAAAAGACAGATTCGATGAATTGAAGACGCAAATGACCAAAAAGCTAAAAAGTACAAAGTACAATCCAAGGGGTTCAATTTATTGATGAGAAACGTCTCAAAATCACAAGAGTACAAGCCGCAAAACGCAAAGTACAAGATATTAAATAGTACGAAAGGACGTTCGAAAATCCAGAACCGGGACCCGAGTCAACTCTCAACGCGTGACGCAACAGAGCTAAAATGACAAGTCAACTATGCACATGAACATAATATAATATATAAATAATTCTTAAAATTATATATATATTATATTATATATTAAAAACCGTCGGCAAACAAGAAAACAAAAGATTGTGAGCTGTCACTAGACTCCATGCGATCGCATGGCAAATGCAAAAGGAAGCCCATGCGATCGTATGGCCCCAAAAGTTTGGCCATGTCTATAAATTTTGCGAGTTTTGGCCGAATTTAACACATCCTTTATTCAATCTCTCTCACTCTCTACGATATATATATATATATATATATATATATATATATATATATATATATTATAATTTTAATTTTAATTTTAATTTAAGATTAATAATAATAAGGTTATGTTAGCGAATATTGTAAGTGTGTAAGTTGAAATTCTGTCCGTGTAACGCTATGCTATTATTAATAATTGTAAGTTATGTCGTAGCTAAGTTATTATTATGCTTATTTAAATCGAAGTAATCATGATGTTGGGCTAAATATTAAAGACGGGGTAATTGGGCTTTGGACCATAATTGGGGTTTGGACAAAAGAACGACACTTGTGGAAATTGGACTATGAGCTATTAATGGACTTTATATTTGTTTAACTGAATGATAGTTCGTTAATTTAATATAGAGATTTACAATTTGACGTATCTATAAATAACCATATACACTCGATCGGACACGATGGGCGGGATATTTATAAATACTAATAATCGTTCATTTAACCGGACACGGGAATGGATTAATAGTCAATAGACTCATTAAAATAGGGGTGGATTATGTACAAGGACACTTGGTGTAATTGATAATAAAGTATTAAAACCTTGGATTGCACACATTCAATAACCTGGTGTAATCATTAACAATGTATTAAAACCTTATTACAGTTTAAGTCCCCAATTAATTGGAATATTTGACTTCGGGTATAAGGATAATTTGACGATGACACTCGCACTTTATAGTTATGACTGATGGACTGTTATGGACAAAAACCGTATGGACATATTGAATATCCAGGACAAAGGACAATTAACCCATAGTAATAAATTAAAATCAACACGTCAAACATCATGATTACGGAAGTTTAAATAAGCATAATTCCTTTATTTTATATCTTATCGCACTTTTAATTATCGTACTTTTTAATTATCGCTATTTTATTTATCGTCATTTTATTTACCGCACTTTAAATTATCGCACTTTTATTATCGTTATTTACTTTACACTTTAAATCAAGTTATTTTTATATTTAATATTTTACATTAGGTTTTAATTGTGACTAAAGTTTTAAAATCGACAAACCGGTCATTAAACGGTAAAAACCCCCTTTTTATAATAATAATAATATTACTTATATATATATATATATATATATATATATATATATATATATATATATATATATATATATATATATATATATATATATATATATATATATATATATATATATATATATATATATTTATACAAATATAGTTTTAAAAATATAGCGTTAAACTTGGCTAGCTCCATGTGGAACGAACCAGACTTACTAAAAACTACACTACTGTACAATTAGGTACACTGCCTATAAGTGTTGTAGCAAGGTTTAGGTATATCCACTCTAATAATAAATAAATAACTTGTGTAAAATTGTATCGTAGTATTTCGCAATAAAAATATAACTATTTCGTATACGCTGCTGCACACATCAGTAGTGCTTAACAATAATAAAATGCCTAAGTGTGGGGAAAATGAAGTAAAACCTAATGATGACTTGATAACAAAGAACCCCGTTGTTGATACGAAATTAAATGACTCCGTTATTAACAGTTTAATGAAGAAACTTATTAAACGGATTCGCGATGCTAGAACTAAGGGGAACTTTAAGTTATGTAACAGGTTAATATCCAATCTATCGCCTAAAGAAAAGGCGAAACTAGTTGAATTTGTGGAAATTACACAGGAATCCGACCAATGGGTTAAAGCAAAAGTCACAGATATGCAAGTTGATTATGGTCCAAAAGAAATTGACAATGAAGTTAATCACAATTTCGACATCACAGCTACCTAAGTGTGGGGAGATTCAAATGTTCTAAAAAATTAATTGCTGTCTAGAGTTAGTTGTTCTGTTCTCGTGTAGATCCGAGAATGGAATCCGATTGGTCTTTTCCGTTAGCAGACACTAAAGAACTAGTTTTCTTCCCTCATTCTGATTTTATTTTTTTATTTTTTTAGGTTTTGTATGAAATTAATACGCTTTTTAAATTTAAGTTTTGTGTGAATTTAAAAACAAAAATTACTTTATTTCATTAAGTTTAAAAAATGATTTCTAAAATTCATCGTAAGTTGAAGACTAGGTCATGGAACCGAAATTGCTTTACCCGAGGGCGGGGCGAAAAATTTTGTTATAATTATTTTTGATCTAAAGTATACCAAAAAAATTATAAAAAAAACCCAAAAAAAAAAATCTTTGCTTTTAAAACAATCGCTTTAAAAACGACAAATTTTAAATTTTGTCGAGGAACGGACTAGGTAAACATACCGAAACTACCTAAAGTAAAAGGAAACAAAATTAAAAAAAAAAAAAAAAGCTAAGTGTGGAAATACAACGCATTTTCAAAGATTGACATTAAGTTAAGCAAAAGCTACTAATTTTGACGATAAGACGCAAAACATATGTGAAATTACGACAAAAGGAATGAACGATGAGGCGCGCCATCTATCCTTCGACGACCTTAGTAATTACAAACTCGGTATTTTTAATCACTTTTCTACACTAATCACCCTCATGAATTTATAATTATAGTCAGATTTCATGCAAATGAGGGCATTGCATGATCTCAAGTGTGGGGAAGAGTTATAAATTCTCTAGGGTTTACACTTAGTTTATTTGCCAAATTTTGTGAAAATTTGAAAAATTTTCAACTAAATGAATTCAAAATCATGTTTATACATATTTATGAACGATAAAACTAGGTATTAATGCCGAAATTATTGTTACCTCAGAGAGAACATAAATGGAGAAACCACCCAAAACGTTAGAATTCATTTAAAATGGAATAGAGGAGAATAAAAAGGCAAAGAAAAAAATAAATAAAAGCTAAGTGTGGAAAGAATTTACCAAGTTATTTAAAACACATATCACATATGTTTGTACAAGATTATTACAGGTACTTTTATTTTGGACGATAATAATCAGTTTTACCCGATTTATTGTAATACCTTTGAATGAAAAGATGGATCTACATGATGAATCAATTCCAACATTAAAAGTAAGTAAAGTCTTCCGAAAAAGACACGCGCTTCTTGATTTAGGTTAGAAGTTGTTATCCAGACCAGCTGTAGGTTGACGAAAAATCTAGAAAAGTCATTACTAAAATTTGCTGGAAATCCACGGACCTCAGCATCAAACAGGGTCGCCATGTGGTCAGACTTATCCTAACCATGAGAGGATCTGTCTCGTAAAATGGGGAGGGTGCCGTGAAAATTAGCTTGATAAGACTAATGATTCAGACCTCCAGAAAGGATAATCTCCTTAAAAGATTAAAAAATCAACTTTTAAGCCTGATATTATTCAATCCTTGAGATTGACCTTAAAGATTGAGAATTACAAACTCATAGAATTCGATGATATCAAAACTCGAGCTTGAACGAGAAAATATTTTGATCAAATTAAAACCGATTTGTTTTCTGAAAACCTATTTTCAATGCGTTCATTACCATTGAACGTAAAATCCTAGGAATTCACCTGAAATTCATTAGGTCACCTGAACCAAATCGGGTGTCAACCGTAAGAACGGTGGTTGCATAGCATGGTCGAAGACAGGACCTTGTGCCAGACCAAAAAAACTATAGGGTGATCTTTACTATTGCTCCTACAAAGGATAGTAATTGCATACGACACGATATAGACCATAATCAAAAGCATGTCACGGGACATTGCCTTAACAGTTGCTTGCTCAACGCTTTCCTTTACAACCGGACGGTAGTTTACCGAAAGGTAATATATAGGGCAAGTAAACTGGACGTGTTGCTTTCCCAATACAAGGTTAGCAAGTGGGTAACACAAAACCATAAGTTTTGAGCTAAAATTTTCAAATCTGTAACCCACAAAACCCACAAAAACATTTTGCAAACACCGGTGAAGGGTTATTCCGAAAAACTTATCTAGGGTAAAAACTAGATTGAATTTTCAAAAAGATCAAATGTTTTCACAAAGATCCAATTTCCTTAAAGGATCTAAATTTTTATAGTCATGTGGGACTGTAAACCACATCGTTACTATCATTGTTAATACCACTATATCAAAATCACTGATGTATAAAGTGTGAGAATAAAAAAAAGTGATTCGAGTGAAGTGTGATTTTATTTTAAGTTCTGTATTGCTTGAGGATAAGCAACGCTCAAGTGTGGGGATATTTGATAGTGCTCCAAATGAACATATATTTAGGCACAATATCTTTCAAATATGTAAAGCTTTTAGTTGTAATTGTTCTATTTTTATGTAATATTCGTTTAAATAAATAAGTGCAAAGACAAAAGAAGAAAATGACGATTTGAAGACGCAAATGACCAAAAAGCTAAAAAGTACAAAGTAAAATCCAAGTGGTTCGAAATATTGATGAGGAACGTCTAAAAATTACAAGAGTACGAGCCGCGGAATGCAAAATACAAAATATCTCAGCGTACGAAAGGACGTTCGAAAATCCAGAACCGGGACCTGAGCCAACTATCAACGCGCGACGCAACGGACCTAAAATTACAAGTCAACCATGCACAAGAATATAATATAATATATATAATTAATATAAATTATATAAATTATATATATTTAAATAAAACGTCGGCAAAGAAGAAAACAAATGAATGTTAGCTGTCATAGAGGGCCATGTGATCGCATGGCCTGGAGGCACGATTTCCATGCGATCGCATGGTAGCAGTTTGCTGGTCAGGTACTATAAAAAGGCAACGAATTGGACGAGTAATATATATCTTTTTCTCTTCCTTTCTCTGTAAGAAACATATATATATATATATATATATATATATATATATATATATATATATATATATATATATATATATATATATATATATATATATATAAAATTTAAAGTTTAATTTAAGTTTAATAATAATTGGGTTATTGTAAGAAATGTTTCAAGGTTTTGTATGTCGGAACTCTGTCCGTGTAAAGCTACGCGATTAATCACCACTGTAAGCTATGTTCTTCCTTTTTAAATTAATGTCTCATAAATAAGTTAATATTATGCTTATTTGAGCCGAAGTAATCACGATGTTAGACTAAAAATTATGACGGGGTTATTAGATTTTGTACCATAATTAAGGTTTGGACAAAAGACCGACACTTGTGGACATTGGACTATTGACTATTAATAGATAGGGGGTATTGTCTAATCGAATGACAACTCATTGGAACCTGTCGAACCTATCTTCAAATTAGTTAATCTAATAATTATTAAAATGATTATGTATGTTCTATTTAGTGACGTTTATACGACATCTTTTACGATCATTTAATTAATTATTTGGGTTGGGTAATTAATTATTCATTCCGATCAAGTGGGTAAATTAATATTCATATCTCATTAAAACAGGGGTGGTGTACATACAAGGATAATTGATGTAATTGTTAACAAAGTATTAAAACCTTGTTACAGTTCGAATCCCTAATTAGTTGGAATATTTGACTTCGGGAATAAGGTTAATTTGAAGAGCATTTTATAATTATGACCGATGGACTATTATGGACAAAATCCGGATAGGTATCAAATAAACCAGGACAAAGGACAATTAACCCGGGTAACAATTAATTAAAATCAACACGTCAAACATCATGATTACGGAAGTTTAAATAAGCATAATTCTTTTATTGTATTTCTCATCGTACTTTTAATTACTGTCATTTTAGTATTCGAAATTTTATATTTCGTCATTGTTATTTATTCTACGCATTTTAATTATCGTCATTTATCTTTACGCTTTATTTAAAATTGACAAACCGGTCATTAAACGGTAAACCCCCCTTTTATAATAATATTACTACTTATATATATATATATATATATATATATATATATATATATATATATATATATATATATATATATATATAGTTTAAAAAATATAGCGTTAAACTTGGCTAGTTCCCTGTGGACGAACCGGACTTACTAAAAACTACACTACTTTACGATTAGGTACACTGCCTATAGTGTTGTAGCAAGGTTTAGGTATATCCACTCTATAAATAAATAAATAACTTGTGTAAAATTGTATCGTATTTAATAATATTTCGCAATAAAAATATAACTATTTCGTATACACCGCTGCACACATCAGTGATCAAGTTCACCGTAAGGACCTTGGTCATTCGGGTACTAGGAGTTATCGTGTGTTATTTTGTGTGAATGTCGCGTTTGTCCGGGTAAAGTACTTTGCGTGACCATGTGAAAATGGTAAGGTACGCAATTGGAATAGTGACTGGTCACCACTATTACAACTGTGTATCTTGACACCAAGCATCACATGACGAGTACCGAACGGAGGAAACGTAGCATGGTTGGGGTAAATACGAGGTGAATTAGGAATCTTGTATTGTTTCCTATGATAGAGTGGTCTCGGGTGATGTGCTTGTTGTCACATCGGGTTCATTGTGAGTCAGGAAGTGTTACGATGGTTTCGGTTAGCTAAGGTGAGTGAGCAAACTCACGAGTTTGGTGCGTTCTTAGTCTCCCTAAGTAGTGGGTACACTATTGTGATTGTCATTGGTTGTAGTTGCACATCGTAACTAGGATGACTGACTTATGTGTGCGTGCGTGTGTGACGAGGACTTAAATTTCGTATTGGGATGCGACAAGTCTAATGATTGTAGTTTGGGGTTATACTCGGTAGAGTGTGTGGTTATAGAATCGTGTAAGGATTCTAGTTGTGAGTCGCCTTGGAATTTGCTAATCGGTGAGTCTTCGGGTCGTTAAACTCAAGGGAGTGGGACCCGTATGGTGATGATTGTGTTAGTGTATTAGCGTGTTGTGGATTATAGGGTAACATTCCTAACGGAATACCCCTTGTAGTAGTGGTTGTGCCGATATTTAGAAGGGTGTAAGACTTGGTGTTTCCAAGCATCTCTTAGTGTTAGACGAAAGGTTTCATTAGGCTATATCGTTTGGCCTTGTGGAAATTGCGGTTTGCGTGTGATCGCTAGGAACATTTGATAAGACAATGTACCGTAAGGTTTGTCGGGTAGGTATTTTCATGACCCGTCCTAATCCATCCGGACAAAGTCCACATCGATTATAAACGATTCACAATAGTTGATTACATCGCGAGATACTTGACCTCTATATGATACATTTTACAAACATTGCATTTGTTTTTGAAAAGATAATCTTTCCTAACATCGAAGTTGATGGCATTCATACCATTTCATAATATATCCAACTATAATTGACTTATTAATAATCTTGATGAACTCATCGACTCGAATGCAACGTCTTTTGAAATATGTCATGAATGATTCCAAGTAATATTTCTAAAATGAACAAATGCACAGCGGAATATTTCTTTCGTACCTGAGAATAAACATGCTTTAAAGTGTCAACCAAAAGGTTGGTGAGTTCATTAGTTTAACATAAATAATCATTCATAATTTTAATAAACCACAAGATTTCATATATCCATTTCTCATAAACATACGTCACATGCATAGAGACAAAAATATCATTCATATGGATTGAACACCTGCTAACCGACATTCACAATATGCATATAAGAATATCCCCATCATTTCGGGATCCTCCTTCGGACATGATATAAATTTGGAAGTACTAAAGCATCCGTTACTTTGGATGGGGCTTGTTGCACCCAATAGATCTATCTTTAGAGTTCGCGTCAATTAGGGTGTCTGTTCCCTAATTCTTAGATTACCAGACTTAATAAAAAGGGCATATTCGATTTCAATAATTCAACCATAGAATGTAGTTTCACGTACTTGTGTCTATTTTATAAATCATTTATAAAAGCAGCGCATGTATTCTCAGTCCCAAAAATATATATTGCAAAAGCATTTAAAAGGGGAGTAATGAAAACTCACCTAATGTATTTTGTAGTAAAAATACATATGACAATATTGAACAATACAGGGTTGGCGTCGGATTCACGAACCTATATCATTTGTATATATATTAACACATATAATCGTAATCGGATAAATATATATTAATACTAAAATAATATTATCAGTGATTAAAATAATGATAATGATATTACTAGGTTAATAATGATAATAATAATATTAATGAGTTTATTAATAATGATAGTTTTAATGATAATTTTTATGGTAATGTTAGTAGTTTTTAATAAATTATGTAATTTAATAATAATGATAATGAAAATTATACTTTTTGATATTAATACTTAGTACTTAGTAATACTAATTGTACAACCTTATTATTTATGGTAATCTTTAATAGTAATACTTTTATAAAAATAATAATTCTAAAATGTTACTAATATTAATATTAATAAAAATGATAGTAAATTTTATTATTTTCATTATAATATTAATAATGATTCTCATAATACTTAATGACATTACTTAATAACAAAATGATAATATTATTAATCATAGTATTTTTGTTAACATAATAATAATGAACATAATGATAGTAATAACAATATTCTTAGTTAACTATGATTATAATAATAATAATGAAAATTGATAATTAATACATATTGGTATTAATAATAATACTAACTATAATATTTAGTACTAATAACAATAATTAATGATAACATTAATAATAATAATGATACTTGTACCAATGTTAATAATAATAATAATACTAATAGTGCTTAGTGATATTAATTACTAATAACCAAAAATGAAAATAATATTAACCCTATTATTTATATTAACTTAATCAACAACAATCATTAATAATAATAACAATTACAAAGACAATAATAATAATTATTATAATATTAATAATAATAATAATGATGATAATAATAATAATAATAATAATAATAATAATAATAATAATAATAATAATAATAATAATAATAATAATAATAATAATAATAATAATAATAAAGAACTACCTCTTAGAGTTTCTTTTAAAAAAAATAGCAACCCTTGTAGGGGCTCGAACCTGCGACCACTTCCAAACCCGACACCCTCCTAAACCATCGTGTTGTGCTTGTTTTTCTGTTTTAATGCTATTATTAATTTACTTATCCCGTAATCTTTTCTGTTTACTCATCTTCTTCTACCTCACAACAACTAGTCGATCAGTGGACTACCAAATAACAATCAAGACTTATTTTAAGACTGGAACTTAATTATAAACGAATTGTAATGAAATACTTTTGTGTAATTAATCAAGATAAAATTAAAAATAAAAAGTCTGCTGTGCTGCTGTTTGCCGTACCAAAATAAAATAAAACCCAAACTCTAATTTTGATATTTAGAAAGTTTTAGGCAAAGGTTAAAACATGAAATATAATTCAAATCAATCCTAGAAACTTTCTCCATTGTCAATTTAACTGGAAACATCAAAATAAGATCGAATTTTATTGAAAACGAACGGTTGACTTTTTGAATTCTTAACTTTGATCTCGAAATTCTCACTTGATACAAAGATTTGGCAAATGATACTTTTCAGAAAGTTTTCATGGAAGTTTTCTAACAGAATGGCATTTAAGGATTTTAAAAATTATTAAGAAATCGAATTCTTGGAGAATGGAAGCAAGAACAGAGGTAAAAGTTTTTATTTTCAGTGTTTTTATTTTAAATCTCGAATTTGCAGAAGTGTATAGCTTATATATTGATAGATATCATATAAATGAAGCTTAATAAAAATAATAGAATCATTTTGGCTGCTCTGTAACATGATATAGACTGGTAACGATTTTTGGACAGCAAAACTCAAACAGAATATTTAAAGTAAAAAAGAAACCAGATACATAATTCCAATATTTTGTACGATTAATATAGTTAAATGATGCTTTTAGGGACACAAACAAAATCATATAAAGTGTTATTGTTACGTAAAACAACTTCTGATTCCTAATCTATACATGTGATTTATATATATGATATTAAGGAATTAACAATTAATAATTATAATTATATCAATAATAATCACAAATACTAATAATAATAATATTAATATTAATAATTATACATAATAATAATAAGTCATGATGATAATAATTTTACAGAAATTTATAATGATTATTTTAGTTTCATTAATTATATTGATATTAATAATAATATTAGTAGTAATAACAAATTTCTTAACTTTATACATTTTATTTAAAACAATAATAATGTAACAAATCTAATGTATTAATTTTTACATCTATATATTATATGATAATATTAATAATACTAATTTTGATACTAATATTATTATTTATGTCAATGATAGTAATAATAAGAATTATAATTTAACTTCTAATTAGATTTAATATAATGATAATACATATTACTTAATTATGTAATTCTAATATTATATATTGGCATAATTGCGTATTTAATATTTATATATATTATATGTATTACAACATACATATAGTATTAATTTTGTACAGAATTCGTATATATTTATTTTAATAACTTATTATTTATTTTTGTATATTACTCTACATATTTAATTCAAATGATTAATTGATATTATATCCATTCAAATTAATAAATATGTTTTTATTATATATATATATATATATATATATATATATATATATATATATATATATATATATATATATATATATATATATATATATATATATATATATATATATATATATATATTCACTTATTTATTTTCACACACCTGTTCGTGAATCGGCAGAAACAGTCGAAGGGTTTTTGAATACATGAATATAGTTTTAAAATTTTCGAGACTCAACTTTACAGACTTTGCTTATTGTGTCGAATTCATATAAAGATTAAGTTTAAATTTGGTCAGAAATTCCCGGGTCATCACAGGTATGACTTCGGGTCTTTATTGTGGAGAGATGGGTGACATCAAGTGTATGGAACCCAAAGATTGAGTTTCTAAAATTCGGTAGATAGTGGCGGGAGTCTGCATGACACTGCGTCAGGTGCCTTTTTATACTTGCTAGTGTAATGTTCAACTCCGGTGATGGCGTGATTTCTTTGTTCTTAGGGTACCCTTGAGATACCCTTGGAAGCAGTGGAGATTACAATAGTGATTGATGGGTGATAATAATTCGACGGTTGTGAAAGTCGAAGTTTAAGAGCATTGCGGTAAATACTTCTTATGAAGTGACGGATAAGTGAATCTTGTTGCTCTTAAGTGATAGACGGGTAAAGATGACCGGTGAGCCGGTGATGGATTTAATGGTCGGTTAGGTGATCAATCATATTTCCACCGAATGCTAGAGATATGCTTGAGTGCAATAGATGAGAGTTTGTTATGTACAGCGGCTTTAACCTCCGGTCCGGTTACCGTGATAACCCTAGCCGAGATGATGATTTCGGGAGGGTGGTTATGGCTGTTTGGCCGCCATCGAGGCGTGTCGACTGGCGGCTAGGGAAAAACCCTACACTTACGTAGGTAAAACACTAGAGGGAGAGGAGAGCATTTAAGCTTCTAGTTGATATTTAGGGTTGAAGTCATGCCCTTTATTTATAGAGGCAATATTAGGGTTTTGAGGGAAAAGGCCAATGGACCGCTAACGGGCCAGGCTCAAGCACAAATCCAATTATTAGGTCGATGCGCTATACGGATCATCACGTCCCCCAAGTTCGGTATGATATATAGCAAATGTATTATATCGAATTTATTATGTATGCCACCGCATGTAACTTGAAAGAACTGTCACGTTTAATAAAGTTGCAATAAGCATTTGATGCGCATCTTGTGCGCAAAGTAATGATGTGCAATGAGCATCTATTGCGCCAAGTGATCATGACAGCTCCAATGTCGAACACCTATACTTATGAACGATATACTTTAGGTGTGATTTAGACAATTATGTCTATGCGGGACAATTACGAAACATAAACCCCATATAACAATGCCGTAAAAGTATACTAATAGTATATTAGTATATCTTTACTCCCACAGTTCAATATAACTAAAGTATTTAGTTGTGTTGAACTATGATAATGACCATGAGCATTTCGTGATCATGGATTTACAAAGTACTGCCAAGCGTCCATGGTCTTACGCATAACGGCCAAGGGCATTTTGCGACCAAGGACTTATGAAAATATGCCATGAGCGTCTACGCGACCATGATCTTAGTAAAGATATGCCATGGGTGCGCTTACGCGACTATGGACTTAGTAAAGAGTGGTCCATAGCACAAAGTCATGGTCTACTCATAAAACGTTTTATCGTAAAGTAAGGCTTTCCTGAAGCAAACATTGTTCGGAATTTCTGTTTGCGTTCAAGACATCTCGCTAGTGACTTAGAGTTCCGAATCTCAAGGCCACGTCGAGGCTTCTCCAGCTATTTGCATAGGAGCCTTCTTGATGCAACAATGCGATAAATCGGAGATCGATGTTGCATTCAAGGCATCTTCGACTTGCAAGCTCCGTACTCAGTCATTTTGAGGCATCCCAACCAAAAGGTGAGGGGTATTTAATTGTGCAGGCAATTCAATGCCGTATATTTGCGTATATTTACGCAGGCAAAATAATGCCTTTTTTTATTTCTGATAGTATTTTAATGCGCGCGTCGTTATTCTACATTTAGTTTTTATTCTGGCATATGCTCGAGCAAAGAAACAACTTAGTTCCTTAAGTTTTGTAAAATAACAAATTAAAAAGCCAGTTTTCATTATTTGCACAATAACGTAGAATAAATGTTATGCTGCATGACGGGAGCGACCCCTCTATACTGACATAATCTTTTTATTCTTGCGGCAACAATCCAATGTTGTCCACATAGAGAGCAAGCCAATGCTCTAAATATTATACTCTTGACTTTTATAAATTTCTTATAAGTATTTTACGCATGGACAAACCAATGTCACTATCCGTATATAAGCAAACCAATGCTTATTCAAGAGTCTTCCGGCCAAACCAATGCCCGGGTATTTGGGCAAGTAAACCAATACTTGTATTTTATAGTCATGACTTTGCAGATCTCCATCCTGCGCGGTGTACAAGCGTTTGAAACAAACCAATGTTTTACTACTGTCACCATTATTTATAGTTTTAGTAACCAAACTAAACTATGCCACTTGGGATTTAGAGCGTTCCCTGTGCGGCGGTGCGTGCAATCAACATACTTAATGTTTATAAAGTTTTGGACTCACTAAATAAGAAACACTACAGAAGGTGGATCAGTTCCCTCGATATGTGTGTTTTCTTTACGGGCTTAACCGCGAAAATAATATATGTGATGCGTATGCGGGTCTATCCTACCTGCTTAAAGGATTTTTGGCATGCAACCGCTAATCACTAAAAGGGAAATAATCCTTTCTAATAGTTATGCTCATATCATGGTAGCACCCATTTCAATAGTACTAAAGTACTTAGTGATGTTGAAATCTAGAATGAAACTTAAACCACTTTTATAAGGGAAGTCCAAAAGCACGTATGCGACCATGAGCAAATAAAGTGATCTCATGGACTTACGCAATGCTGCCATGAGATTATAATAAATGTCCATGGTCTTATGCGTTGCTGCCATGTATTTAATAAATATGCCATGGGCGCCCTTACGCGGCCATGACCTTTAAATAATTGTCCATGGGCTTATGCCTTGCGGCCATGGACTTAATGAATATGCCATGGCGCGCTTACGCGACCATGGTCCTTAAATAATTGTCCATGGGCTTACACCTTGTGGCCATGGACTTAATAAATATGCCATGGCGCGCTTACGCGACCATGGTCTTTAAATAATTTTCCATGGGCTTACACCTTGCGGCCATGGACTTAATAAATATGCCATGGGCGCACTTATGCGACCATGACCTTTAAATAATTGTCCATGGGCTTACGCCTTGCGGCCATGGACTTAATGAATATGTCATGGCGCGCTTACGCGACCATGGTCTTTAAATAATTGTCCATGGGCTTACACCTTGCGGCCATGGACTTAATAAATATGTCATGGCGCGCTTACGCGACCATGGTCTTTAAATAATTGTCCATGGGCTTACACCTTGCGGCCATGGACTTAATAAATATGCCATGGGCGCGCTTACGCAACCATGGTCTTTAAATAATTGTCCATGGGCTTACGCATTGCAGCCATGGACTTAATAAATATGCCATGGGCGCACTTATGCGACCATGACCTTTAAATAATTGTCCATGGGCTTACGCCTTGCGGCCATGGACTTAATGAATATGCCATGGCGCGCTTACGCGACCATGGTCTTTAAATAATTGTCCATGGGCTTACACCTTGCGGCCATGGACTTAATAAATATGCCATGGGCGCGCTTACGCGACCATGGTCTTTAACTAATTGTCCATGGGCTTACGCCTTGCGGCCATGGACTTAATGAATATGCCATGGCGCGCTTACGCGACCATGGTCTTTAAATAATTGTCCATGGGCTTTCACCTTGCGGCCATGGACTTAATAAATATGCCATGGGCGCGCTTACGCGACCATGGTCTTTAAATAATTGTCCATGGGCTTACACCTTGCGGCCATGGACTTAATAAATATGCCATGGGCGCGCTTACGCGACCATGGTCTTTAAATAATTGTCCATGGGCTTACGCATTGCAGCCATGGACTTGATAAATATGCCATGGGCGCGCTCATGCGACCATGGTCTTATAATAATTGTCCATGGGCTTACGCATTGCAGCCATGGACTTAATAAATATGCCATGGGCGCTCACACGACCATGGTCTTATAATAATTGTCTATGGGCTTACGCATTGCAGCCATGGACTATTTTAGTGCGCAAATAGTGTGTAATGTGATATCGTGTGATTAACACTGCAAGGGGGTATTATGGAGCGGTATTATGGAGTAGTATTTTGGAAATTTTAGCATCATGATGCCCATCTCCAAAAGGAGACACTTTCGAACCTTTCAAGAGGTTTTAGGTGTACGACCGTCACCGATAAAGGAAACATTCTTTTTTCGCTAGTTATAGTATATACTATGTCAGCCCCCAGTTCAATATAACTAAAGTATTTAGTTGTATTGAACTTAAATTGATCTCACACCAAAAATTTGCACGAGATACTTTTAGTAATATGCGAATATTGTGTGCCAACAGGTTTATTTGAACCAATCGTGGACTTAAATGAGATGGGATTTGTGGTACCCATGGTTGCGCTATGCATTTACATATTATCATAGTACAAAATTTGTGTGCAAAAGAGTCAAATATTTTACTCGTGATCATGAAGCAAACCAGTATCGACTATAATAAAGCATAAAATACTTTAATGAAAATATATTTGCACATCTAATATATACGTCCTATGTGTAGCTTGCATGTATGCGTTTAAATCTTAGACAAAAGAGTCAATACCATATTGTCCATAACTTATGTACTTGTGTATGCAACTTGTTAAATCTGTGTTTCGCAGACTATATCATACAAGGAAGCTAAATAACTTCTTATTTAAATACTTAGCAATATACTTTCACGATTCTGTTGAAAAAGGATAAGTCAATACAAACACATTCATTGTTTTTAAAGAAACTAACTTTCTGTATTTCTCAGTATTTATTAATTAAAGATCGTATCCCGCATTATGTTTTTGTCTCGTAGATATTATTATCTCCGTTTGTTTTAAGAGAAAATAATAAGCCTATTTGTTATGAATATTTTATGGCTCCGTTTTGCGATAAATCTTAAAGATTCCCTTTATTCCATTATATGCCAATGATTTTTATTACCGCAAAATTTACGTAAAGCAATATACGTTTTAAAATAGTGCGCATCGTATCCAAATAAATAATTAATTGACATTAATAGTTTTAGTAATAAAAAAGTATTACCAATTACTTTTTTTTTTATTTATTACTGGGTTAACCGATGATCTGATTTCAGGAAAAATAAAAAAGGAAATCAACAGGGAAAATTATAACCCTAATTAGTTTAAGACCCCCAACTTGTGTAGATGTATACATATTCAAGTATAATAAGTAAAGATACATACCGATTACCAATATAATTAGAGGATTCTCGATTGGTAACATCACGGCTATTACAAATCTTGGAAGTATTTTTGGACTTTCTCTGGTGACGGATTGAAGCAAGATCCAGATTAATTAATACTTGTAGATTTGTACGTAGTTTGTGGAGAACGTGAAGCACGTAAATCGATCCACTTGCTACTTCTTTTTCGTCTCAACCCATACACTCATGAACAAACATATTAGTGTAGTCATATACATAATTAGCATATCTAACGTAAAAACGCATGTTAGCATCTTGATTGTCTTAATACATGTCATGACGCATAGCGTCTAATTTAGTATTAATTTTAACATTAGCTCAAATTTCTATGGCTGTTTTTTCGTTTCCATATATTACTCAAAATTATCTCTTTCACACATATTTATTCATGCGAGTTTATAAAGTTTTTACAAAAACATGAACATAAAGAAATCTGGAGTTTTTCTTTCGTTCGGTGATTTCAGTAGACGAAATACCTAAACACTTCATGCAATATTATGAGTTGGTCAAACACATATTAATTTAGTGTAAAGGAAACTTACCGAACAACTTGAATCTGTTTCGCGTAGATAGATCAGAATAGTATTTGACTTGTTGCTGCTAATCAGATGATGTTAACAAGAAAAGTAACCAGCGTCATGCGACCAGCTTTGTGTGGATGGCAAGAACATGAGACATATTGTCACGAGTCCCACGGATGGCGCCAATTGATCAAGCATATTTCCACCGAATGCTAGAGATACGCTTGAGTGCAATAGATGAGGGTTTGTTATGTACAGCGGCTTTAACCTCCGGTCCGATTACCGTGATAACCCTAGCCGAAATGATGATTTCGGGAGGGTGGTTATGGCTGTTTGGTCGCCATCGAGGCGTGTCGACTGGCGGCTAGGGAAAAACCCTACACTTGCGTAGGTAAAACCCTAGAGGGAGAGGAGAGCGTTTAAGCTTCTAGTTGATATTTAGGGTTGAAGTCATGCCCTTTATTTATAGAGGCAATATTAGGGTTTTGAGGGAATTTGCCAATGGGCCGCTAACGGGCTAGGCTCAATTACAAATCCAATTATTAGGCCGATGCGCTATGCGGATCATCATTAGGCCGAAGGTTATGATGAAGTGATGATATGGCGATAGACGCAATTATTGTATCGGATTGGTCACTCTTCTCCATGAGAGTGAGCAATTGTTGATAAAGGTTCGTTGAGTGGATGGTCGGGTGAACACGACTGAGATACACGACCGATTAAGCGGAGTGACATATGCCTAGGCTTAGAGGCGTATGTGGGACTTTTGGTGGAGTTCGCTTTGAGAATGATGAAGGGCTGTTAATTGTGATTTGTGGTATGAAGGTGCGATGTCGTCGCGTTTACGACATCAAAAGTGATTGTGTATAACGACTCTGAGAGTCTAAAGTGAGTTTGCGGTGATTTGGTGTTTATGACCAACGGTGAGAATGTTCATGTGTGACGTGGAATTACGATTCTGCGGGATGTTATCATCTTGGCGGTGAGAATGTGGATGTGAGTCCTAAGTGGGGGATTTTTTATTACCACCTGAGGAAGCTCCGGTGGTGTTATGTATAGCGAAGTGTCGGAGTGTACCGTGCTAGGTCTCAATAGGGATTCGGAGTTCCTAACGAGGAAGAGTGACGGGTTGTTGATGTCGACTAGAGATCGTGCGTTACGATAGTGAGTTACGATTCCGAAATGTTATGTGTAGAGTTGTGATGATGGGATCGAATGAAGTGTAAGCCTTCTTATGTAAGGTAGTCGTGCAGTACCAAAATGCGGTATGAGACCAAATGTGAAGCTTGAGATCTCGGAGTGAGAGAACGAAGCTGTTGTTATGACTGTTCTCGTAGTGTAAATATGGGTTGCTGTGAAACTCGGATAGTACTATTGAGAAGGTACGAGATCGATTTTGTGGTGGATACTGTATTTTCCCTGTCGAGAAACGTGATCATGGAAATTGTCAGTGGATTATTCCACATAATGGATGATTGTGAGGCGGGGAGTGGCGGTTCCGATTGTCTCACATAGAGACACGCGGATCTTGTTTGTTTGCGAGGGTGTGTTCCCTAGTGATGTAAACCATTGGTTGCATCGAAATGTCGAGGCCATCCTTAACGGACGGTCTAGGTATGAGGATTCGCCCGGCGTTGGTGAATATATTTGTGGGTCGTGTGGCGATTTGCGAATTTGAGTGATGATAATTCTCTATTGACAGGATTCTAGTATACGAATAGTTTCCATGATAGTACTAGGAAATCGTCTTGCGTGGTTGTGTTGTAGGGTAGAGGAGAAACCCTGTGTCGAGTGTTGACATGTTGTCTAGCTCGTGGTGTATTATTGTCATCCTGGATTAACCAGTGACGGATGGTTGGGTAAGAATCAATTGATGGGAAAGTTGTGCCCTAGAGTGATTATTTTGGTGATACCAAAATTTCTTCGTTGAAGGAATAACCCGGTTGGGGTGACCGGGGGAATTGGTTCTTGAATCGAAGAACATTCAAGATTGACCGGTTGAGTGGTGCGTTTATGAACCGATGAAGTAAGGAGTTTTATGATTCCTTCTCGATTTGGAATAATGCAAGACTTGGTTCACGGCGTAGTAGACCTAGTAGATCGCGTTGGTGATATAGTTATGGACGTAGCTTGTTGCGGGTTGTAGCCCGAGAGAACTTGTAGGGGTACATGGTGTTTTTTGTATTTTCTAAGTGGGCATTTTGGGTGATGAGTGTATGAAATACCGCTGATTTCGGTGATGCACGATAGTGATTATTAGCGTGTGGTGAAATCTTCGAATTAATGGAGGATATTATGGATGTCGGGCGTGGTTGTATTTCGTAGGATCGTATGGCGTGGTTCCTATTGTATGTAAGGGTGAAGGCATTGAAGCACTTACCTCTTGGTAAATGATGAGGATCACGGGGACGTGATCCAGTCTAAGTGGGGGAGAGCTGTAACACCCCGTTTTTCAGTTTACGCGTTATTTTCGACGTCATTTGAATTACAAGGCATGTAATTTTATATTTCGACCCCAAATAAAGTTTGAGTTAATGTTTTAGAACCTTACCATTGGAAAATAGACCTTATTACGTTTCCAACGATATTTGATTCATAAAAAACGGAGTTACGGTCTGAAAGTTACGACCAAAAAAAGTTTCACCAAAAATGATGAAATGGGGTACATTAAGGTCGCGAGATTTTAATCGCGGTCGCGAGATTTGAGCCAGGAAACAGCTTTTAACTCCTATCTTAGAGAGAGACATAGTGAGTTCTAGAGAGAGGAAGCTTGAGTTGGTGATGATGATGGTGATTTTTGCCTAAATTGTAAGCGGGTCCTGGTTCTCCCTGATGTTTTTAGCTACTAGCTCGGTTTTGGAGTTGAGGTAAACCCTAAATTCGATTTTATTTACTTTAATTTTGATTGGGGTTAAGGTTTATGCTAGTTAGGGTTATAAACTCCATTTCTTATGAAATTGAGGGTTTTGTTGTATTGTTAGTGTAAGTGAACCCGACTATTGTGGGTTTAGGGTTTGATGATGAATTTGGAAATATTTTGTCACGACCCTACTTTTTCCGTTATCCTTCACCATTTATTATTTAACGTTCGTTAATTGTTATTCGTGCCACGTCATTTCTATGACCTATATTATTATTTTAGTAATAATATATTATTTATTATGTGTTATATAAATATTTGTATTCGTATTTAAAATTGTACGTTTCTACGTATCGTGGATTTCTATCCGGCGAATCATTTCGGTTTTCAAACCAACGCTTAGACTTTTGGGATTTTTGAATCCAAATTATTTTATTTATGATATTTTTATATCATATGACACTATAAAATATTTCTATATTTTATTTTTCGCGGATGCGTGTTCTTTCCGAAATTTTAATCGCGTAACGGTGTTTTCTCGAATCGGGTTTCGTTCGGGCATTTGGGCCACAAGCATTTATCCATAAGATCAAAGTGGGCCATGTGGGCCCACCCTCTTGCTAAAATCGGCCGAGTATGGGGCCATACTCCTCCCATTTTTTATTTTACCATTTACTAGTCATTTTTGGTATTTTCCACATTTTAATTCCTAAACCTATTTCCTCTCATTTTTGTTTGTTTCCTTCCTCTTTTTGATCATCATCTTTTTGATTTTGCCTTGAAGATTTAGGGATTCTTGCATCAACGGATTCATCTATTCGATCTCTACACGATCATACCTTTCATTTCTCGATTAGGGTATAAACCCTAACTCTAGCTTTTTGATTTTTATTCAACTTTACTGATTTTGAATGTTATTATGATAGTATAGCACTTGTGTATTGTTGTATTGATGATTGTATGCGTAGAAATGCTCGATTGTGTATGTTTTCGGTTTGATTGATTTTGGACAGCGGACTATTTGATCATTTCAGTACATTTAACTGATGTTTTCGATAAATTAAAGTGTTTAGATTTGTTCCTATCATCAATACATTGATTTTAGACTCCGGATTCATGTTATTTCGATTCCCGGAACTTAAGTTATGATTAATTTGGTGTTTTGATGAAATTGAAATGTAAAAACGAATATGATCAGTTGGGGTCCGACTTTGTGACCATTTTTGAAGGCTCTAGGGTATACTAGTGGGTTAGGATTGATGATTGGATGAACATTCATATTCGGGTCATCGAAATCCGAACCACGGATCATCCGGAATGGCCAAAACAAGATTTTGAACGGATTAAAGTTCCAAGTTGATTCATGGCTGTAGGTCACGACTTGGGTACTGATCTTAGGGTGTTCTTGAGTACACTAATGTGTCGGGTGATTTGGTTAGATGAGGATATATATAAGACTCGTCGAAAACCGACACCAGGGGCTCAAGTTATGACCCGACGAACGTTTAATTAAACTTATGGTTATAAATTTGAACTTATGATATAAAATAATGATTTTCATTATTATTAAATTACTTATGATATAAAAGTAATTATTTTAATTTAAGACTTATGATATATATATTTATTATATCATTTATTAATTACATTATGATTTAATTAAACATTTAATTAAACTTATGATTAATAATACTTTTATTATTAATGAAAAATACTTATGATAAGTATTAAACTTATGTTATGAAATTATTATAATAAGACTTATAATAAAGATTAATTAATTATTTAATTATTATAAGACTTAGTTATTATTTAATTATAATTTAATTATTAAATACTTATGGTTTAATAATTATAATTAAATACTTATGATATGATTAATAATTCATTATTAATTAATAATACTTATGAAATGATTAAAAATTTATTATTAATTAATGATACTTATGTTATGATTAATATTTAATTAATTAATTAAATACTTATGTTATATTAATTATGTCATTTAAACTTATGTTAACTTATTAATTCAATTTAATTTAATTAAACTTATGATATGACATGATTATACATATATGACTTTAAATAAAATTATAACTTATATTATTAATATAATATACACTTTAAAATTTAATGTTGACTATGTTTGACCAAGGTTGACTTTTGAGTTGACTTTCAGTTGACTTTGACTTTCAGTTGACTTTTGTTGACTTTCTAATTAAGGAAACTTTCCTAAGTTAGTTATTTATATCGACCTGCTTTATTTATAGGTCGGCGTTGTGATCATTTTTTATCACTATTTCTTTTGCGGTTCACGTTTCCGTGTTATTACTTCGATTTCGTTAAGGTGAGTTATAGTCCCATTTTTCTATTTTAAATCTTTTGGGATGAGAATACATGCAATTTATTTTACATATTGGACAAAAGTTTAATTTGATTTAAATTATTCATTGTGAGTCGAACGAAAATATTCCCTAATCTGGTAATTGTAATCACTGATTTCTACTGGTAAACGCGAATCCTATGGATAGATCTATCGGGTTTGACAACCCCATTTCGAGCTAGTCGCGCTAGCAATTTATAATCAGAATGTATTAGTACTTCGTAATTATTTGAAGATACACCTGTTCAGTGTATATTGTTGTTTGGTAAGGGTATGGAAATGGTAAAGTGATTACCAGGTGGCTCACGGGTTAATGGAATAATGTTTTTATATGTTTTCGAGCATATAATTTTGTGGTCCAAAATGAGTCTTTATGTTTTCAAACATAAATTTTATGGTTTAAATTGATTATTGTTTGCAATATCAAACCTATAATTCACTCAACATTTTTATTGACAGTTACTCGCATGTTTTATTCTCAGGTTCATGATTGATTGCCTCCGCTGTGCTTAGAGAGTCTGCATATTTATGATGGCAGCTTTTGTTAAACATTAACTTGCATTCTATTTTGATACATTAAATTGTGGGTGTTTGTTGACTTTGTTTTGGTCAACTTTTGGTTAAGTATTTATGTATGGTTTTTCTAAACTTACATATTTTGGTAGGTTTCCTTTATAGGAAATCATTTTTTTTAATAAAGAATGCAAGGTTATTTATTAAATTCATTTAGAGTTATGATCAAGCTGTGGGACCAAGATAATGATGGTCGTCAAGTGTACTTTGACGAGTCGTTAAAGTTGGTATCAGAGCCTTGGTTGTAGGGAATTAGGTTGCATTGATGTCGTTACCCGAGTCAATAGGGTGCATTAGTGAGTCTAGACTACAGCCCGACCTATAGCATATTATTATATGTGATTATTTGTATTCTATGGTATGTATTTTATTATCATACATACATCTCTGTTATGTTCTAAATCTGGGAGGAATTCCCATTCCGATTTAAACGTATTCTCCTACTCATGCGAGTTTATCTTTATAAGAACACCTCGGATAGTGAAACCGAGTGATGTCATTCTTGACTTCTAAAATTCTCGACATTTCTATGTCATCTATTATGGTTATGTATTTAACGTTTGAGTTATATTACGCGAGATGTCATTCTTGACTTCTAAAGGCTCGGCAGTTCAATGTCAGCTATTATGTTTAGGTATATAACATTCTGATTATATTACGTGCCTTTGTGCCGTTGTACCTTTGTGCTTTGGGTTGCAAACCGGAAACGTCATTCTTGACATTTAAAGATTCTTGATGCTTCAAAGACATTTTTATGTCATCGTTACTCTTATTCATTACTTTTGATGTTTTTGTCTCTTGTGCTATCCTTAGCACGTTGTTTAAGAAATCGTTTTAGAGAAATTGTGGTGGAATTCGAGGTTGATCGCGTGTCATGACCTCATGTAGTGCTATTGGAATGGAATTATGAATTAGTGTAATATAATGACATCATGCCAACGTGATTATAGTACGTTAATTCATATAGAAATTCCAATATTGTGACATGAGGAATAGAAAGCGAGTCAAAGAAAAAAAAATTACACCACACGTTCAGAAATTCCAATGTTATTACATGAGTAAGGAAAATACTCATTTTCCTTGTGTTGATATACGAGAAACTCGTTATAACCAAGCTACCTATCTCATGCTTTATCCTTTATACCTCACTTGTGTAGTGACCCGAACTTTTCCATGTTTATATATAATAATTGAGATTGATATTTACATGACTAAATATTTCCAACGTATTAAGCAATCAAACTTGTTGAGACTTGATTAATTGAAATAGGTTTCATATAGACAATTGACCACCCAAGTTGACCGGTGATTCACGAACGTTAAAACTTGTAAAAACTATACGATGACATATATATGGTTATATATATAGTTAACATGATTTTATTATAAGTAAGTATCTCATTAGGTATTTTAACAATGAGTTATATACATAAAAATGAGACTATTAAATTAAGAAACTCGAAAACGATATATATAACGATTATCGTTATAACAACGTCTTACTAGGTACATATGAATCATATTAAGATATTGATACACTTGGTTAATTATGTTAAATTATAAGTAAATATGTCATTAAGTGTATTAACAATGAACTACATATGTAAAAACAAGACTACTAACTTAATGATTTCGAAACGAGACATATATGTAACGATTATCGTTGTAACGACATTTAAATGTATATATATCATATTAAGATATATTAATATATCATAATATCATGATAATATAATAATTTAACATCTCATTAGATATAATAAACATTGGGTTAACAACATTTAACAAGATCGTTAACTTAAAGGTTTCAAAACAACATTTACATGTAACGACTAACGATGACTTAACGACTCAGTTAAAATGTATATACATGTAGTGTTTTAATATGTATTCATACACTTTCGAAAGACTTCAAGACACTTATCAAAATACTTCTACTTAACAAAAATGCTTACAATTACATCCTCGTTCAGTTTCATCAATAATTTTACTCGTATGCACCTGTATTCGTACTCGTACAATACACAGCTTTTAGATGTATGTACTATTGGTATATACACTCCAATGATCAGCTCTTAGTAGCCCATGTGAGTCACCTAACACATGTGGGAACCATCATTTGGCAACTAGCATGAAATATCTCATAAAATTACAAAAATATGAGTAATCATTCATGACTTATTTACATGAAAACAAAATTACACATCCTTTATATCTAATCCATATACCAATGACCAAAAACACCTACAAACACTTTCATTCTTCAATTTTCTTCATCTATGTTGTCTCTCTCAAGTTCTATCTTCAAGTTCTAAGTGATCTTCATAAATTCTATAAGTTCTAGTTTCATAAAATCAAGAATACTTCCAAGTTTGCTAGCTTACTTCCAATCTTGTAAAGTGATCATCCAACTTCAAGAAATCTTTCTTATTTATAGTAAGATATCTTTCTAATACAAGGTAATACTCATATTCAAACTTTGATTCAATTTCTATAACTATAACAATCTTATTTTGAGTGGAAATCTTACTTGAACTTGTTTTCGTGTCATGATTCTGCTTCAAGAACTTTCAAGCCATCCAAGGATCCTTTGAAGCTAGATTCATTTTTTTCATTTCCAGTAGTTTTATCCAGAAAAATTGAGGTAGTAATGATGTTCATAACTTCATTCGATTCACATATATAAAGCTATCTTATTCGAAGGTTTAAACTTGAAATCACTATAACATAGTTTAGTTAATTCTAAACATGTTCGCAAACAAAAGTTAATCATTCTAACTTGACTTTTAAAATCAACTAAATACATGTTCTATATCTATATGATATGCTAACTTAATGAATTAAAATCGAAAAACACGAAAAACACCGTAAAATCGGATATACGCCGTTGTAGTAACACCGCGGGCTGTTTTGGGTTAGTTAATTAAAAACTATGATAAATTTTGATTTAAAGTTTTTCTTCTGAGAAAATGATTTTTCATATGAACATGAAACTATATCCAAAAATCAAGGTTAAACTCAAAGTGGAAATATGTTTTCTAAAATGGTCATCTAGACGTCGTTCTTTCGACTGAAATGATTACCTTTACAAAAATGACTTGTAACTTATATTTCCGACTATAAACCTATACTTTTTCTGTTTAGATTCATAAAATAGGGTTCAATATGAAACCATAGCAATTTGATTCACTCAAAATGGATTTAAAATGAAGAAGTTATGGGTAAAACAAGATTGGATATTTTTGATCTTTTTAGCTACGGGAAATGTTTAACAAATCTATACAAATCATACCTAGCTAACTTATATTGTATTATACATGTATCTAATATAGTATGTAATCTTGGGATACCATAGACACGTATGCAAATGTTTTGACATATCATATCGACCCATGTATATATATTATTTGGAACAACCATAGACACTCTATATGCAGTAATGTTGGAGTTAGCTATACAGGGTTGAGGTTGATTCCAAAAATATATGTACTCTGAGTTGTGATCTAGCCTGATACGTGTATACACTGGGTCGTGGATTGATTCAAGTTAATATATATCGATTTACTAACGAGGACAGCTGACTTAATACACTCAAATCTTTAAAACATAATAAAAATGGTTGTAACTATATTTTGATCATACTTTGATATATATGTACATATTTGTATAGGTTCGTGAATCGATCCGTGGCCAAGTCTTATTTTCGAGGAAGGAAATATCTGTGAAAGTGAGTTATAGTCCCACTTTTAAAATCTAATATTTTTGGGATGAGAATACATGCAGGTTTTATAAATGATTTACAAAATAGACACAAGTACGTGAAACTACATTCTATGGTTGAATTATCAAAATCGAATATGCCCCTTTTATTAAGTCTGGTAATCTAAGAATTAGGGAACAGACACCCTAATTGACGCGAATCCTAAAGATAGATCTATTGGGCCTAACAAACCCCATCCAAAGTACCTGATGCTTTAGTACTTCGAAATTTATATCATATCCGAAGGGTGTCCCGGAATGATGGGGATATTCTTATATATACATCTTGTTAATGTCGGTTACCAGGTGTTCACCATATGAATGATTTTTATCTCTATGTATGGGATGTGTATTGAAATATGAAATCTTGTGGTCTATTGTTACGATTTGATATATATATATATAGGTTAAACCTATAACTCACCAACATTTTTGTTGACGTTTAAAGCATGTTTATTCTCAGGTGAATACTAAGAGCTTCCACTATTGCATACTAAAATAAGGACAAGATTTTGAGTCCATGTTTGTATGATATTGTGTAAAAACTGCATTCAAGAAACATATGTCGATGTAATATATTTCTATTGTAAACCATTATGTAATGGTCGTGTGTAAACAGTATATTTTAGATTATCATTATTTGATAATCTACGTAATGTTTTTAAAACCTTTATTGATAAAATAAAGGTTATGGTTGTTTTAAAAATGAATGCAGTCTTTGAAAAACGTCTCATATAGAGGTCAAAACCTCGCAATGAAATCAATTAATATGGAATGTTTATAATCAAAATGAACGGGACATTTCAGTTGGTATCCGAGCGTTGGTCTTAGAGAACCAGAAAATTTGTATGAGTGTGTCTTATCGAGTTTGTTAGGATGCATTAGTGAGTCTGGACTTCGACCGTGTTTTCCTTAAAAATGATTGCTTAACATTTTTGTTGGAAACTATATATTATTAACATGTAAATATTATGTGATATATTAATCTCTTAACATGTTTGATATTGTGTGATAGATGTCTACCTCTAGCACAAATCCCATTGACTCACCTAATAATAACGAAGATTCGAATTTATATTGGCAAGATTCACAAGTTCCCGAAGAACCGGAAGAAGAGGAAACGGAACCGGAAGAAGAGGAACCAGAAGAAGAGGAACCGGAAGAAGAAGAGGTTCCGGAGGGGGGAATAGTAGGAACCATAGAAAATCGGTCAAATAAAAGAAAATCCTCAACCAATGGACCAAAGTTAATAATGGTCAATGGTGTTTCCGCTAAAGAATCAAAATATTGGGAAAATTACCAATTTTTCGATGAATCGGATCCTGATGAGGATTCCGATGATGTTATAGAAATTACCCCGACCCAATTTAATGAGGCAAAAGAAAATAATAAGAGAAAAGGCATCAAAATAGAGAAATCTGATTCCGACCCCGATGAACTTCATATGTACCGTCAACACCCGTATTTTCAATATCGTGACAATAACCCGGGAACCTCTAGACCACCAGGTTTTTCTAAACCAATGTGGAAAACGACGACTCGTATTAGAGGAACATCATATATCCCTAGAAGATTAGGAAAAAGAGCCAAGTCCGAAGAAGAAGAAACCAGTGATTCAGATTAGAGGGGTGTGAGCATGTTGTGTAATAAATGTATTGTAATATGCATGTACTTTTATGTTCTATGTAAAAATTGCTTGTATTGTTTGTTATTACAAATCTAATCCTTGTCTATTTTATAGTATAAAAACAAAATGGACGTTAAGGGTAGACAACTGAATATTTTAGAAGACCTACCAGAGGATATGATTGAGGAAATCTTGTCTAGAGTCGGTCAGAATTCATCAGCACATTTAGTTATGGCGAAATTAACTTGTCAAACATTTGAAAAACTTTCCAGAAATGTCTTAGTTTATAAAAGGCTTTCCTTTGATAGGTGGGGTATATCACATTGGGGAGACCGTAAGTTACGCCGTGTTTTCTTTAAAGCGTTAAATGCGGGGAACCCAAATGCAATTTTACGCTACGGGTTAAGAACCTATTTTGACTCAACATATCCCAACATAGGATTTCGTGAATTAGAAAGAGCTTCTAACATGCAACATAAAGAAGCATGTTATGCTTACGGGTTAGTGATGTTCGCTTCTTACCAAAGTGAGAAAAATAACATCGGATTGCAACTTTTAAATAAAACCTTCCCACAAGTGACGGATTCAGTAGTTGGGGTGAGAAACAAGGTTTTTAGATTATTACGGGGCTGTTGGACTTTACAAAACCCTCTTCCTTTTGACAACATTACAACATGATGCCTAGCTAATGGTCATAACGGTTATTTTCCACAAGACCAAGGATGGGAAGTCGTCTTAGTAAAACCAGAATGCATGACTTGTTTCTGGACTTACGAATTACGTGTCTTTATTTTCTTTGCTGAACAACTTGCGTATTAACTAAATTTATCTTCAAAACTGTCCTGTATCATGGTGTACTATATTTCATGTTATATGTAATATAGCGAAGTTGTAAGTTTGAAGAATATTTGTATGTGATATATTATATAATCAGTTTTTCATATGGAATTGTAGTAGTTGAATTGTACATTAGCTACTAAGTATGAACTTAACGGGTAGGTAGTACCCGAATTTAAACTTATAAAACACTAATATGAAGAAAAAGCTTTTATAAATAAGTTCATATTATGCTACGAGATACTATTGACTACTCTAAATATTCTATATGATTAAATTGTTTCATTTGACTATTTTGAAGGAAATGGCACCGACTACTCGACACACCTTGAATATGAGCGAAGAGGAATTTCATGCCTTTTTTGCTTCAAACATAGCCACAGTACAGGCCGCGCTACATACCAACAATAACTCTGAATCTAGCAATACAGCTAACGGCGCAAGAAATCGTGTAGGATGCTCCTAAAAGGAATTCACTACCTGCAAACCTTCAGAATTTGATGGGGCCGAAGGACCAATCGGATTGAAACGGTGGACCGAGAAAGTTGAATTGGTGTTTGCCATAAGTAAGTGTGCTGAAGGAGACAAAGTTAAGTACGCTACGCATACCTTCACAGGTATTGCGTTAACATGGTGGAATACCTATCTAGAGCAAGTGGGACAAGATGCTGCTTACGCGCTACCGTGGTCAGCATTCAAGCACTTGATGAACGAGAAGTACCGTCCCAGAATCGAGGTCAATAAGCTCAAGTCGGAACTCAGAGGGTTACGAACACAGGGATTCGATATTACTTCGTACGAAAAACGATTCACAGAATTGTGCCTATTGTGTCCGAGACCGTTCGAAGATGAGGAAGAGAAGATCGACGCGTTTGTGAAAGGGTTACCAGAGAGAATCCAAGAAGATATAAGTTCACACGAGCCTACCTCCATACAAAAGGCATGTAGAATGGCTCACAAACTAGTGAACCAGATTTAGGGAAGAATTAAAGAACAGGCGGCCGAAGATGCCAACGTGAAGCTAGTCAAAAGCAAGTGGGAGGAAAACGGTGATAAGAGTCACCAATACAACAACAACAATCCCAACAATCGCAACTACAACAAACGGCACAACAACAATAACAACAACAACAACAACAACAACAACAACAACAACAACAACAACAACAACAACAACAACAACAACAACAACAACAACAACAACAACAACAACAACGACAACAACAACAACAATAACAGCAACAACAACAACAACAACAACAACTACAACAATCATCCCAACAACAATAACAACCACAACAACAACAACAACAATCAGAAGCAGCTATGCCAAAGGTGTGAAAAGTATCACTCGGGGTTCTGCACCAAATTTTGCAACAAGTGTAAAAGAAATGGTCATAGTGCAGCGAAGTGTGAGGTCTACGAACCAGGGGTTAATAGAACAAAAGGAACAAATGGTATCGGAACGAGTAATGGAGGAGCAAGTAGTGTCGGAGCAAGTTATGCCAATGTAATTTGTTATAAATGTGGAAAACCGAGCTACATTATTAGAAATTGCCCGAACCAGGAGAACACGAATGGACAAGACCACGAAAGAGTTTTCAATATTAATGCGGCAGAGGCACAGGAAGACCCGGAGCTTGTTACGGGTACGTTTCTTATTGACAATAAATCTGCTTACGTTTTATTTGATTCGGGTGCAGATAGAAGCTATATGAGTAGAGATTTTTGTGCTAAATTAAGTTATCCATTGACGCCGTTGGATAGTAAATTTTTACTCGAATTAGCAAACGGTAAATTAATTTCAGCAGATAATATATGCCGAACTCTAGAAATTAAACTGGGTAGCGAAATATTTAAGATTGATTTGATACCAGTAGAGTTAGGGAGTTTTGATGTAATAGTTGGCATGGACTGGCTGAAGAAGATGAAAGCAGGATCGTATGTTACAAAAATGCAATTCACATTGTACGATAAGAAGGAGAACCCTTAATGTTGTATGGAGAAAAGGGCAACACGAAGCTACATCTTATTAGTAATTTGAAGGCACAAAAATGAATAAGAAAAGGTTGCTATGCTGTTCTAGCACACGTCGAGAAAGTACAAACTAAAGAAAAGAGCATCAATGATGTTCCCATCGCAAAAGAATTTCCCGATGTATTTCCAAAAGAATTACCGGGCTACCTCCACATCGATCTATTGAATTTCAAATAGATCTTATACCAGGAGCTGCACCAATAGCTCGTGCTCCTTACAGACTCGCTCCCAGCGAGATGAAAGAACTGCAAAGCCAACTGCAAGAACTATTAGAACGTGGTTTCATTCGACCAAGCACATCACCATGGGGAGCTCCTGTTTTGTTTGTCAAGAAGAAGGATGGTACATTTAGGTTGTGTATTGACTACAGAGAGTTGAATAAACTTACCATTAAAAACCGTTATCCACTGCCGAGAATTGACGACTTATTTGATCAACTACAAGGCTCGTCGGTTTATTCGAAAATCGATTTACGTTCTGGATATCATCAAATGCGAGTAAAGGAGGATGATATTCCAAAAACTGCTTTTAGGACGCGTTATGGTCATTACGAGTTTATGGTTATGCCATTTGGATTGACTAACGCACCAGCTGTGTTCATGGACCTTATGAACCGAGTGTGTGGGCCATATCTTGACAAGTTTGTCATTGTTTTCATCGATGACATACTTATTTACTCAAAGAATGATCCAGAGCAAGAAGAACATTTGAGAAAAGTGCTAGAAGTAATGAGGAAAGAAAAACTGTACGTTAAGTTTTCAAAGTGTGCATTTTGGTTGGAAGAAGTTCAATTCCTCGGTCATATAGTGAACAAAGAAGGTATCCAGGTGGACCCGGCAAAGATCAAAATCGTTGAAAAGTGGGAAACCCCAAAAACTCTGAAGCATATACGTCAATTTTTAGGATTGGCTGGTTACTACAGAAGATTCATCCAAGATTTCTCTAAAATAGCAAAACCCTTGACTGCATTAACGCATAAAGGGAAGAAATTTGAATGGAAGGATGAACAAGAGAAGGCGTTTCAGTTATTGAAGAAAAAGCTAACTACGGCACCTATATTGTCATTGCCTGAAGGGAATGATGATTTTGTGATTTATTGTGATGCATCAAAGCAAGGTCTTGGTTGTGTATTAATGCAACGAACGAAGGTGATTGCTTATGCGTCTAGACAATTGAAGATTCACGAGCAAAATTATACGACACATGATTTGGAATTAGGCGCGGTTGTTTTTGCATTAAAGACTTGGAGGCACTACTTATATGAGGTCAAAAATATTATATATACCGACCACAAAAGTCTTCAACACATATTTAATCAGAAACAACTGAATATGAGGCAGCGTAGGTGGATTGAATTGTTGAATGATTATGACTTTGAGATTCGTTACCACCGGGGGAAGGAAAATGTGATAGCCGACGCCTTGAGCAGAAAGGACAGAGAACCCATTCGAGTAAAATCTATGAATATAATGATTTACGCTAACCTTACTACTCAAATAAAGGAGGCGCAACAAGGAGTTTTAAAAGAGGGAAATTTAAAGGATGAAATACCCAAAGGATCGGAGAAGCATCTTAATATTCGGGAAGACAGAACCCGGTATAGGGCTGAAAGAATTTGGGTACCAAAATTTGGAGATATGAGAGAAATGGTACTTAGAGAAGCTCATAAAACCAGATACTCAATACATCCTGGAACGGGAAAGATGTACAAGGATCTTAAGATACATTTTTGGTGGCCAGGTATGAAAGCCGATATTGCTAAATATGTAGTAGAATGTTTGACGTGTTCTAAGGTCAAAGCTGAACATCAGAAACCATCAGGTCTACTACAACAACCTGAAATCCCGGAATGGAAATGGGAAAATATTACCATGAATTTCATTACAAAATTGCCAAGGACTGCAAGTGGTTATGATACTATTTGGGTAATAGTTGATCGTCTCACCAAGTCAGCCACTTCCTGCCAATGAGAGAAGATGACAAAATGGAGAAGTTGGCGCGATTGTATTTGAAGGAGGTTGTCTCCAGAAATGGAATACCCGTCTCTATTATCTCTGATAGGGATGGTAGATTTGTTTCAAGGTTCTGGAAGACGTTGCAACAAGCATTGGGGACTCGTCTAGACATGAGTACTGCCTATCATCCACAAACTGATGGGCAGAGCAAAAGGACGATACAAACGATTGAAGACATGCTACGAGCATGTGTTATTGATTTCGGAAACAGTTGAGATCGACACCTACCGTTAGCAGAATTTTCCTACAACAACAGTTATCATTCTAGTATTGAGATGGCGCCATTTGAGGCACTTTATGATAGAAAGTGCAGGTCTCCGATTTGTTGAAATGAAGTGGGGGATAGACAGATTACGGGTCCGGAGATAATACAAGAAACTACCGAGAAAATAATCCAAATTCAACAACGATTGAAAACCGCCCAGAGTCGACAAAAGAGCTACGCGGACAGTAAAAGAAAAGATATAGAGTTTGAAATTGTAGAAATGGTCATGCTTAATGTTTCACCTTGGAAAGACGTTGTTCGATTTGGTAAACGGGGGAAACTAAATCCAAGGTACATTAGACCATTCAAGATTATAGATCGTGTCGGACCAGTAGCTTACCAACTGGAGCTACCTCAACAACTCGTGGCTGTACATAACACTTTCCACGTCTCGAATTTGAAGAAATTTTTTGCTAAAGAATATCTCACTATTCCATTGGACGAAATCCAAATCAATGAAAAACTTCAATTCATTGAAGAACCCGTCGAAATAATGGATCGTGAGGTTAAGAGACTTAAGCAAAACAATATACTGATTGTTAAGGTTCGATGGAATGCTCATAGAGGACACGAGTTCACTTGGGGGCGTGAAGATCAGATGAAGAAGAAATACCCGCATCTATTTCCAGAAGATTCGTCAACACCTTCAACAGCTTAAAATTTCGGGAGGAAATTTATTTAACGAGTAGGTATTGTAGTGACCCGAACTTTTCCATGTTTATATATATTAATTGAGATTGATATTTACATGACTAAATATTTCCAACGTGTTAAGCAATCAAACTTGTTGAGACTTGATTAATTGAAATAGGTTTCATATAGACAATTGACCACCCAAGTTGACCGGTGA
Source organism: Rutidosis leptorrhynchoides (assembly GCF_046630445.1). Taxonomy (NCBI): domain Eukaryota; kingdom Viridiplantae; phylum Streptophyta; class Magnoliopsida; order Asterales; family Asteraceae; genus Rutidosis; species Rutidosis leptorrhynchoides. Next base: position 349,042,887 of record NC_092339.1, on the reverse strand, counting down.
TTTACGAACGTTAAAACTTCGAAAAACTATACGATGACATATATATGCTTATATATATAGTTAACATAATTTTATTAAAAATCATAAGTAAGTATCTCATTAGGTATTTTAACAATGAGTTATATACATAAAAATAAGACTATTAAATTAAGAAACTCGAAAACGATATATATAACGATTATCGTTATAACAACGTCTTACTAGGTACATATGAATCATATTAAGATATTGATACACTTGGTTAATTATGTTAAATGATAAGTAAATATGTCATTAAGTGTATTAACAATGAACCACATATGTAAAAATAAGACTACTAACTTAATGATTTCGAAACGAGACATATATGTAACGATTATCGTTGTAACGACATTTAAATGTATATATATCATATTAAGATATATTAATATATCATAATATCATGATAATATAATAATTTAACATTTCATTAGATATAATAAACATTGGGTTAACAACATTTAACAAGATCGTTAACTTAAAGGTTTCAAAACAACATTTACATGTAACGACTAACGATGACTTAACAACTCAGTTAAAATGTATATACATGTAGTGTTTTAATATGTATTCATACACTTTTGAAAGACTTAAAGACACTTATCAAAATACTTCTACTTAACAAAAATGCTTACAATTACATCCTCGTTCAGTTTCATCAATAATTCTACTCGTATACACCTGTATTCGTACTCGTACAATACACAGCTTTTAGATGTATGTACTATTGGTAAATACACTCCAATGATCAGCTATTAGCAGCCCATGTGAGTCACCTAACACATGTGGGAACCATCATTTGGCAACTAGCATGAAATATCTCATAAAATTACAAAAATATGAGTAATCATTCATGACTTATTTACATGAAAACAAAATTACACATCCTTTATATCTAATCCATATACCAATGACCAAAAACACCTACAAACACTTTCATTCTTCAATTTTCTTCATCTATGTTGTCTCTCTCAAGTTCTATCTTCAAGTTCTAAGTGATCTTCATAAATTCTATAAGTTCTAGTTTCATAAAATCAAGAATACTTCCAAGTTTGCTAGCTTACTTCCAATCTTGTAAAGTGATCATCCAACTTCAAGAAATCTTTCTTATTTACAGTAAGATATCTTTCTAATACAAGGTAATACTCATATTCAAACTTTGATTCAATTTCTAAAACTATAACAATCTTATTTCGAGTGGAAATCTTACTTGAACTTGTTTTCGTGTCATGATTCTGCTTCAAGAACTTTCAAGCCATCCAAGGATCCTTTGAAGCTAGATCCATTTTTCTCATTTCCAGTAGTTTTATCCAGACAACTTGAGGTAGTAATGATGTTCATAACATCATTCGATTCATACATATAAAGCTATCTTATTCGAAGGTTTAAACTTGAAATCACTATAACATAGTTTAGTTAATTCTAAACTTGTTCGCAAACAAAAGTTAATCATTCTAACTTGACTTTTAAAATCAACTAAACACATGTTCTATATCTATATGATATGCTAACTTAATGATTTAAAATCGAAAAACACGAAAAACACCGTAAAACCGGATATACGCCATTGTAGTAACATCGCGGGCTGTTTTGGGTTAGTTAATTAAAAACTATGATAAATTTTGATTTAAAGTTGTTCTTCTGAGAAAATGATTTTTCATATGAACATGAAACTATATCCAAAAATCAAGGTTAAACTCAAAGTGGAAGTATGTTTTCTAAAATGGTCATCTAGACGTCGTTCTTTCGACTGAAATGACTACCTTTACAAAAACGACTTGTAACTTATATTTATGATTATAAACCTATACTTTTTCTATTTAGATTCATAAAATAGGGTTCAATATGAAACCATAGCAATTTGATTCACTCAAAACGGATTTAAAATGAAGAAGTTATGGGTAAAACAAGATTGGATATTTTTGATCTTTTTAGCTACGGGAAATGTTTAACAAATCTATATAAATCATATCCTAGCTAACTTATATTGTATTATACATGTATTCTAATATAGTATGTAATCTTGGGATACCATAGACACGTATGCAAATGTTTTGACATATCATATCGACCCATGTATATATATTATTTGGAACAACCATAGACACTCTATATGCAGTAATGTTGGAGTTAGCTATACAGGGTTGAGGTTGATTCCAAAAATATATATACTTTGAGTTGTGATCTAGCCTGAGACGTGTATACACTGGGTCGTGGATTGATTCAAGATAATATATATCGATTTATTTCTGTACATCTAACTGAGGACAACTAGTTGTAGGTTACTAACGAGGACAGCTGACTTAATACACTCAAATCTTTAAAACATAATAAAAATGGTTGTAATTATATTTTGATCATACTTTGATATATATGTACATATTTGTATAGGTTCGTGAATCGATCCGTGGCCAAGTCTTATTTCCGAGGAAGGAAATATCTGTGAAAGTGAGTTATAGTCCCACTTTTAAAATCTAATATTTTTGAGATGAGAATACATGCAGGTTTTATAAATGATTTACAAAATAGACACAAGTACGTGAAACTACATTCTATGGTTGAATTATCAAAATCGAATATGCCCCTTTTTATTAAGTCTGGTAATCTAAGAATTAGGGAACAGATACCCTAATTGACGTGAATCCTAAAGATAGATCTATTGGGCCTAACAAAACCCATCCAAAGTACCGGATGCTTTAGTACTTCGAAATTTATATCATATCCGAAAGGTGTCCCGGAATGATGGGGATATTCTTATATATGCATCTTGTTAATGTCGGTTACCAGGTGTTCACCATATGAATGATTTTTATCTCTATGTATGGGATGTGTATTGAAATATGAAATCTTGTGGTCTATTGTTACGATTTGATATATATATAGGTTAAACCTATAACTCACCAACATTTTTGTTGACGTTTAAAGCATGTTTATTCTCAGTGAATACTAAGAGCTTCCGCTGTTGCATACTAAAATAAGGACAAGATTTGGAGTCCATGTTTGTATGATATTGTGTAAAAACTGCATTCAAGAAACATATGTTGATGTAATATATTTCTATTGTAAACCATTATGTAATGGTCGTGTGTAAACAGTATATTTTAGATTATCATTATTTGATAATCTACGTAATGTTTTTAAAACCTTTATTGATAAAATAAAGGTTATGGTTGTTTTAAAAATGAATGCGGTCTTTGAAAAACGTCTCATATAGAGGTCAAAACCTCGCATCGAAATCAATTAATATGGAACATTTATAATCAAAATGAACGGGACATTTGAACTTGTTAGCAACAGCTTCGCACGTGAACAGTTTTGGCCCAATGACTTATGTCATGATAATAGTTAAAACAACATTTAACTCATTGGTTTTCATGACCTCGTAACATTTGTTGGTCAAATGTCGCACGACGATTCAAGTTCTTCACTCGATCTTCTATGATCTTACTTCAACTCGTAACCTCTGAAATACGAATACCCTGCTTATCATCAGAATTTTTACACATTTGTTTAATTGGGCGGTCCTCATGAGATTTATGGACAAATAGAAGTAATAAAATTTTCTGTCACTTATGCAATTTATAAAATCATATATGTACGTATAAAACCAAAATAATTAAATTTATTTTTGCCTATTTTGGTTAGTACATGCTAAATTATACCTTCAAAATTATTTTAAAACCACTCTTTTATTGAGCTGTTTAACTAAGTCAAATTATTTTATGTAAAATGGTACACGATGTACATACTTCTAAATTTACTAAGAACTTCGTTCCGTTTATGTTGTCACCTCAAACGTTTAGAGCTTTTTCAAAACTTCATTGATTGATTATATTTTGCAATTACTCTGCAATGTGTTTGGGTCACAGTTCTTCTCGTCCCGTGCTTAAGGATGAAACTTACCATTAAGTTCATTGATATAAACTCTTACACCACTTTGGACGACGGTTTTATAAAATTTGTTGGGAAGTCTTTGCGCTCATAAAATTTTCCCTCTTACGGTTGGACATGGCCGAAACGCGGATTGATAAACCAGTTTCTGAGGTAGGTTCAGTGGTTACCCTGTTCTCAGGAAAGGCACTGGGTGGGTTTTTGCCCCAACAATTGTTATAGTTAGTATCACAGATAGATATTACACTAGACTGTCTGAGAAGTTTCTACTCTCGATATTCACGGCTAACCGCATCACCCTCGTAAACATCAATCTCATGATTCAATACTTTGAGGTGCACAAAATCATTTTTGGGAGATTCATCTCACCTGGAGTCGACTATTCTTTATAACCCATGATTCACGTTTCTTTTCATCCGCACATAAATTTAAGGATAAGGATGAATCCTAGATTGACTCGCTCATTGTGCGAGGAAGTTCACTCTCGTTGAAAGATCGCACCTTTCATACGTCTTCCTTTCGGAAATGTAATGAAAATTTACTTTGAAGTCCATGGTCCTCGTTATTCCCTTTGAAGGAATTGCCTTAAGCATCTATACCACTTATATGACTACTCTATATATTTCTTCCTTCGTTGGTTGCAACTGTATCTCATTCGTCTTAGTTCGTCCCCTTGGGAAGCCCTTGTTTTGTTTGTTAAGAAGAAAGATGGTTCGTTCCGATTGTGTATTGATTATTGCAAGTTAAACAAGCTTACTGATAAGAATCGTTATCCTTTTCCGAGAATTGATGATATGTTAGATCAGATCCAAGGTTCACCCATTTATTCTAAGATTGATCTCCGTTCTGGTTGTCACCAATTGCACGTTAAAGAAACTGATGTTCCAAAAACCGCTTTCCGAACCCGTTATGATCACTACGAATTTCTTGTTATGCCGTTCTAACTAACGCACCTGCTGTGTTCATGGACCTCATGAACCGTGTGTGTAGACCCTATCTGGACAAGTTCGTTATCGTTTTCGTCGATGATATTCTTATCTATTCCAAGAGTGATCAAGAGCACGAAGAACATTTGAAGTTAGTGCTTGATTTGTTAAGAAAAGAAGAGTTGTATGCTAAATTTTCTAAATTTGCATTCTGGTTGAAAGAAGTTCAATTCCTTGGGCACGTTGTAAGTAAACAGGGATTTCAAGTTGATCCTGCTAAGATTGAGGCAATTGAAAATTGGGAAATTCCGAAGACTCCTACTCAGATTCGTCAGTTCCTAGGTTTGGAAGACTATTATAGAAGGTTCATTCAAGATTTATCTCGAGTAGCAAAACCTCTAACTGCTTTAACACACAAGGGGAAGAAATATGAGTGAAAGGATGAACAAGAGGCTGCTTTTCAAACTCTGAAGAAGAAGTTAACTCCTGCTCCGATATTATCACTACCTGAGGGTAATGACGATTTTGTTGTCTATTGTGATGCTTCGCGTCAGGGCTTTGGTTGCATTTTGATGCAGCAAAAGAAAGTCATTGCTTACGCATCACATCAGTTGAAGATTCATGAACAGAATTATACAACCCATGATTTATAATTGGGAGCTGTTGTATTTGCGCTTAAGATTTGAAGACATTACCTATATGGGGTCAAAAGTACAGTGTACACTGATCACAAAAGTCTTCAACATATTCTTGATCAAAAACAGCTAAATATGAGACAACGAAGATGGATTGAGGTATTGAACGATTATGATAATGAACTCCTTTATCATCCGGGAAGGGCCAATGTTATGCCCGATGCTTTAAGTCGAAAGGAGAGAGTTAAACCTCGTAGGTTTAGAGCCTTGAGTATGACCATTCGAACAAACCTCGCAAGGAAGATTCTTGCGGCTCAACAAGATGCCTTGAAGTAGGAAAATTTTGCGAACGAGAAGGTCAGAGGCTTGGGTAAGCAATTTGAGGTACGAGCAGATAGTACTCGGTATTTTGCGGGACGTCTTTGGGTTTCGAAATTTGGTGATCTGCGACAGCTTGTTTTAGATGAAGCTCATAAGTCTAGGTACTCTATTCACCCTGGTTCAGGGAAGATGTATCATGATCTTAAGGAGCTGTATTGGTGGCCTAACTTGGAAGCTGATGTGGCTACTTATGTGGCTAAGTGTTTGACTTGTGCTAAAGTTAAGACTGAACATCAGAAATCGTCCAGACTTTTAGTGCAACCTGAGATTGCCGAGTGGAAGTGGGAAGGTATTGCTATGGATTTTATTACGAAGTTACCGAGAGTTGTGGGTGGTTATGATACCATTTGGGTGAGTGTTGACTGACTCACAAAGTCAGCTCATTTCTTGCCAATTAAGGAAACAGATTCGAGGGAGAAGCTTACTCATTTGTATTTGAAGGAGATTGTTTCAAGACATGGTGTTCTCGTGTCAGTTATTTCAAACCGAGACAGTCAATTCACATCGAGGTTTTGGCAGTCCTTATAGGAAGCTTTGGGGACAAAGTTGGATATGAGCACCGCTTATCATCCACAGTCGGATGGTCAGAGTGAAAGGACCATTCAAACGTTGGAAGACATGTTGCGAGCATGCGTGATTGATTTTGGTAATGGTTGGAATAGGTACTTGCCACTGGCTGAATTTCTTATAATAACAGCTATCATACAAGTATTAAAGCCGCACCGTTTGAGACTCTGTATGGTAGGAAGTGTAGGTCTCCTATCTGTTGGAATGAGGTTGGGGATGCTCAACTCACAGGCCCAGAGATTAATCATAAAACTACCGAGAAGATCGTACAGATTAGAGAAAGGTTAAGAACCGCCAGGAGTCGGCAAAAGAGTTATGCCGATTTTCGAAGGGAAGATTTAGAATTTCAGGTCAGTGACCATGTTATGTTGAAGGTATCACCTTGGAAAGGTGTGGTACATTTTAGTAAGAGGGGAAAGTTGAATCCTCGCTTTGTTGGACCGTTTGAGATTATCGAAAGAATTGGACGCGTGGCTTATCGTTTGAAATTACCACAAACACTCGGTGCTGTTCACGACGTTTTTCATGTATCGAATTTGAAGAAGTGTTTGGCCGAGGCTGATGAAACCATTCCTCTTGAGGAACTTCATGTTGATATACAACTCCATATTATTGAGGAACCTGTCGAGATTATGGATCAAGAGGTTAAGACCCTCAAGCAAAGTAGAATTCCTATCGTCCGAGTTAGATGGAAGGCCAGACACAGACCCGAGTTCACTTGGGAACGTGAAGATCAAATGAGGCAGAAGTACCCGCATTTGTTCTCAGATGTCGAGTCAACCCCTGCACCTTCTTAAATTTCGGGACGAAATTTCCGTAACGGGAAGGTACTGTCACGACCCTACTTTTTCCGTTATCCTTCACCGTTTATTATTTAATGTTCGTTAATTGTTATTCGTGCCACGTCATTTCTATGACCTATATTATTATTTTAGTAATAATATATTATTTATTATGTGCTATATGAATATTTGTATTCGTATTTAAAATTGTACGTTTCTACGTGTCGTGAATTTCTATCCGGCGAATCATTTCGGTTTTCAAACCAACGATTAGACTTTTGGGATGTTTGAATCCAAATTATTTTATTTATGATATTTTTATATCATATGACACTATAAAATATTTCTATATTTTATTTTTCGCGGATGTGTGTTCTTTCCGAAATTTTAATCGCGTAACGGTGTTTTCTCGAATCGGGTTTCGTTCGGGCATTTGGGCCACAAGAATTTATCCATAAGATCAAAGTGGGACATGTGGGCCCACCCTCTTGCTAAAATCGGCCGAGTATGGGGCCATACTCCTCCCATTTTTTATTTTACCATTTACTAGTCATTTTTGGTATTTTCCACATTTTAATTCCTAAACCTATTTCCTCTCATTTTTGTATGTCTCCTTCCTCTTTTCTTTTCGGTGGCCGTCACCTACATACCCAAAGATCATCATCATCTTTTTGATTTTTCCCTTGAAGATTTAGGGATTCTTGCATCAACGGATTCATCTCTTCGATCTCTACACGATCATACCTTTCATTTCTCGATTAGGGTATAAACCCTAACTCTAGCTTTTGATTTTTATTCAACTTTACTGATTTTGAATGTTATTATGATAGTATAGCACTTGTGTATTGTTGTATTGATGATTGTATGCGTAGAAATGCTCGATTGTGTATGTTTTCGGTTTGATTGATTTTGGACAGCAGACTATTTGATCATTTCAGTACATTTAACTGATGTTTTTGATAAATTAAAGTGTTTAGATTTGTTCCTCTCATCAATACATTGATTTTAGACTCCGGATTCATGTTATTTCGATTTCCGAAACTTAAGTTATGATTAATTTGGTGTTTTGATGAAATGTAAAAACGAATATGATCAGTTGGGGTCCGACTTTGTGACAATTATTGAAGGCTCTAGGGTGTAATAGTGGGTTAGGATTGATGATTGGATGAACATTCATGTTCGGGTCATCGAAATCCGAGCCACGAATCACCCGGAATGGCCAAAATAAGATTTTGAACGGATTAAAGTTCTAAGTTTATTCATGGCTGTAGGTCACGACTTGGGTACTGATCTTAGGGTGTTCTTGAGTGCACTAATGTGTCAGGTGGTTTGGTTAGACGAGGATATATATAAGACTCGTCGAAAACTGACACCCGGGGCTCAAGTTATGACCCGACGAACGTTTAATTAAACTTATGGTTATACATTTGAACTTATGATATAAAATAATGATTTTCATTATTATTAAATTACTTATAATATAAAAGTAATTATTTTAATTTATGACTTATGATATATATATTTATTATATCATTTATTAATTACATTATGATTTAATTAAACTTATGATTAATAATACTTTTATTATTAATGAAAAATACTTATGATAAGTATTAAACTTATGTTATGAGATTATTATAATAAGACTTATAATAAATATTAATTAATTATTTAATTATTATAAGGGTTAGTTATTATTTAATTATTATTTAATTATTAAATACTTATGGTTTAATAATTATAATTAAATACTTATGATATGATTAATAATTCATTATTAATTAATAATACTTATGAAATGATTAAAATTTTATTATTAATTAATGATACTTATGTTATGATTAATATTTAATTAATTAATTAACTAAATATTTATGTTATATTAATTATATCATTTAAACTTATGCTAACTTATTAATTCAATTTAATTTAATTAAACTTATGATATGACTTGATTATACATATATGACTTTAAATAACATTATAACTTATATTATTAATATAACATACACTTTAAAATTTAATGTTTGACCAAGGTTGACTTTTAAGTTGACTTTCGGTTGACTTTGACTTTCAGTTGACTTTTGTTGACTTTCTAATTAAGAAAACTTTCCTAAGTTAGTTATTTATATCGACCTAATTTATTTATAGGTCGGCGTTGTGAACATTTTTTTATCACTATTTCTTTTGCGGTTCACGTTTCTGTGTTATTACTTCGATTTCATTAAGGTGAGTTATATTCCCATTTTTCTATTTTAAATCTTTTGGGATGAGAATACATGCAATTTATTTTACACTGGTAATTGTAATCACTGGTTTCTACTGGTGAACGCAAATCCTATGGATAGATCTATTGGGTTTGACAACCCCATTTCGAGCTAGTCGCGCTAGCAATTTATGATCGGAATATATTACTACTTCGTAATTATTTGAAGATACACCTGTTCAGTTGATGTTTCGCGAGGTGTATATAAAATACTATTAAATTTTACAACGAAATACTATTAAATACGATACAATTTTACACAAGATATTTATTTATTTATAGAATGGATATACTTAAACCTTGCTACAACACTTATAGGCAATGTACCTAATCGTACAGTAGTGTAGTTTTTAGTAAGTCAGGTTCGTTCCACAGGGAAATCTTTAAACAAAGGTTAACGCTATATTATTTTACTTTTATAAAAATATAAATATATATATAAGTAATATTATTATTATAAAGGGGAGTTTTTACCGTTTAATAACCGGTTTGTCGATTTTAAAACTTTATTCACAGTTAAAACCAAATGTAAAATATTAAAAATAAATACAAGACTTAAATTAAAGCGTAAAGTAAATAACGATAATGAAATTGCGAATAATAAAAGTGCGATAAAATAAACTTGCGATAATTAAAAAGTACGATAATTAAAAGTGCAATTAAATACAATAACAATAAAAATGCGATAATTAGAAGTGCAATTAAATATAAAATAAAGGAAATTAAACATGAAATAAAAGAATTATGCTTATTTAAACTTCCATAATCATGATGTTTGACGTGTTGATTTTAGTTTTATGCCCATGGGTTAATTGTCCTTTGTCCTGGATTATTTAATATGTCCGTCTGATTTTTGTCTATAACAGTCCATGAGTCATAAATATAAAGTGCGAGTGTCCTCGTCAAATTATCCTTATACCCGAAGTTAAATATTCCAACTAATTGGGGATTCGAATTGTAACAAGGTTTTAATACTTTGTTTAATGAATACACCAGGTTATCGACTGCGTGTAAACCAAGGTTTTACTACTTTGTTAACAATTACACCAATTACCCTTGAATGTAATTCACCCTTGTTTCAACAAGTCTATTAACTATTAATCCAGTTCCGTATCCGGTAAAATGAATAATTATTGGTATTTATAGATATCCCGCCCACCGTACCCAGTCAAGCGTATGTGGTTATATATAAATACGTCGAATTATAAGTTTGTATATTAAATTAACAAGGTATTGTTTAATTAATATAAAACCCATTAATAACCCATAGTCTAATTTCCACAAGTGTCGTTCTTTTATCCAAACCCCAATTATGGTACAAAGCCCAATTACCCAATTTTAGTAATTAGCCCAACATCATGATTACTTCGGATTAAATAAGCATAATAATAACTTAGCTACGAGACATTAATGTAAAAAGGTTGAACATAACTTACAATGATTAAAAATAGCGTAGCGTTACACGGACAGAATTTCGACTTACACCCTTACAACATTCGCTAACATACCCTTATTATTAGTATTAAAATTAAAATTAAAATTAAAATATAAATTATATATATATATTTTACGTATATAGATAGAGAGAATGATATATGATGATGAAAAAATGCTCAGAATTCGGTTGCTTTTATAGGGAGTTTCAAAACTTGGGGCTCCGCGACTCGCGGCATTTTTGGCCTTCAAACTCCGCGAGTCGCGGAGTTTGTAAATACAGCTCACCCATTTTGGAGTCTCTCTTGCCGACGGTTTTTATTTATTTATATAATATATAAATAATGATAAGAATTATTTAAATATTATATTATATTTATGTGCATAGTTGCCTTGTAATTTTTAGTCCGTTGCGTCGAGCGTTGAGAGTTGACTCTGGTCCCGGTTCTGGATTTTCGAACGTCCTTGCGTACAATTTTATATTTTGTACTTTGCGTTTTGAATCTTGTACTCTTGTAATTTCGAGACGTTTCTTATCAATAATTGGAACCTCTTTGATTGTATTTTGTATTTTTGAGCAATCTGTCTTTTGTCTTCACCTTTTATTATTTAAACGAATATCACTTGTAAATAGAACAATTGCAACTAAAAGCTTGTCTTTCTTGAGGAATAATGCTATGAAATATATGTTCGTTTTTAGCATTATCAAATATTCCCACACTTGAGCGTTGCTTGTCCTCAAGCAATATCGTCTTGAAATACTAGAATCACTTCTTTATTCTTCACACTTTGTACATCAGTGATTTCTATACGGCGGTATAAACAATGGTAGTAACGATATGGTTTACAGTCCCACATGACTATATAAAAATTTAGATCCATTAAGGAAATTGGATCTTTATGAAAACATTTGATCTTTTGAAAATTAAATCTAGTTTTTACCCTAGATAAGTTTTCCGGAATAACCCTTTACCGGTGTTTGCAAAATATTTTTGTGGGTTTGGTGGGTTTCAGATTTGAAAATTTTAGCTCAAAACTTACGGTTTTGTGTCACCCACTTGCTAACCTTGTATTTGGAAAGCAACATGTCCAGTTTACTTGTCCCGTATATTACCTTTCGGTAAACTACCATCCGGTTGTAAAGGAAAGCGTTGAACAAGCAACTGTTAAGGCAATGTCCCCTGACATGCTTTTAATTATGGTCTATAATGTGTCGGATGCAATTACTATCCTTGGTAGGAGCAATAGTAAAGCTCACCCTTATGATTTTTCGGTCTGGCACAAGGTCATGTCTTTGACCACTATGCAACCACCGTTCTTACGGTTGACACCCGATTAGTTCAGGTGACCTAATGAATTCCAGGTGAATTCCTAGGATTTTACGTTCAATGGTAATGAACGCATTGAAAATGGGTTTTCAGAAAACAAATCGGTTTATAATTTTGATCAAAATATTTTCTCGTTCAAGCTCGAGTTTAGATATCATTGAATTCCATGAGTTTGAATTCTCAATCTTTAAGGTCAATCTCTAGGATTGAGTAATATCAGGCTTAAAAGCTGATTTTTGATCTTTTAAGGAGATTATCCTTTCTGGGGATCTGATTCATTAGTCTTATCCAGCTAATTTGCATGGTGCCCCCCCCATTGTACGAGATAAATCCTTCTCATGGTTAGGATAAATCTGACCACTTGGCGACCCTGTTTAATGCTGAGGTCCGTGGATTTCCTGCTGATTTTAGTGATGACTTTTTTAGATTTTTCGTCAACCTACAGCTGGTCTGAACGACAACTTCTTGACCTAAATCAAGAAGCGCGTTTCTTTTTCGGAAGACTTTACTTCCTTTTAATGATGGAATTGATTCATCGTGTAGATCCATCTTTTCTTTTCTTTCATCGGGTAAAACAGTTTAGTTTAGTCCAAAGCAAAAGTATTTTCAGTTATTTGTTACAGATATATGTGACATATGTTTAAGATAACTTGGTAAATTTTCCCACACTTGGCTTTTATTTTCCTTTTTATCGTCCTCTATTTCATTTTAAATGAATTTTAACATTTTGGTTTGTTTCTCAATTTATGTCCTTTCTGAGGTAACAATAATTTCGGTGTTAAAACCTAGTTTTATCGTTCATAAATATGTATAAACATGATTTTGAGTTCATTTAATTGAAAATTTTGAAAAATTTTACTAGAATTGGGTAGTCAGTATATAAGACTAGGGTTGTTCTTTATTATCAGAGAGCACTAGATTCTAATACAACTACTGCTTTACTAGTATTTTTAATGGTAACCAAGTGTTTAAGATAAAAATTATAAAATCCGAAAGTATTTAACCCCTTCCTACACTTAAGATCTTGCAATGCCCTCATTTGCAAGAAATCAGTAACAATTTAAATTATTGAGGGTGATTTGTGTGAAAATGATTAAATTTTTACCAAAGTTTCCAAATATATTGGCGTTTGTTTGCTGAATGATAAATGGTGCACATCATTTGTTCATTCCGTCTTGTTATTTCACATATATTTTGCATCTTGTCGTCAAAATTAGTTGCTTTTGCTGAACTTAATGCCAGTCTTTGAAAATGCATTGTTTTACCCTGTTGTGTACATAAGATAAACTACAAACATATATACATATTTTTGAAGTTTGGTATATTACCCCACATTCAAAAATTATTAAAATCTAAGAATAAAAGTTAGAAAATTATAACAACTATTACAATATTAACATAAGTATTAAACGTATCAACATTACAAATTACAAAATAAAATAAAAAAACTAAGTAGACTAGGGATGATACTGGTACCAATAGGGGTTCCAGGCATAACCATAGGTGCTATAGAATGCTTCGGCAGGGTTATACGTAGGATACGGTGGTTGCATCTCTATAGACCAGGGAGGGAAGATGGGTTTCGGTGTAGGAATATAGTTTCTACCTATATGTTGGCAATGAGCTATGATTTGGTTCTGATGAACTTGCCAATCTTCAAATGCTCTCTGTCTAGCATTTTTGTACTCCTGTGAAGCTATAAACCTTTGCATTTCTTGCATCTCATTTCCCCTCCTACATTACCTTGCTGTTGGTTTCTCTCAACCTGTGAATGTCTACCATGGTATTGTACTGCGGCGTTATTTCGCCTCTTCAAAACTTTCGCACCATGGTATACATTTAAACCTATAGTATCGCGGGGTTCTGGTTCTTCGACTAATAATCCCCCCCGACTTATATCCACACCGAGATATTCAGCAATCAAAGTAATAAAAATACCACCTCCTATTATGCTATGCGGCCTCATCCCCCTAACCATAGCTGATAAATAATAACCCACACAATACGGTATACTTACAGCGCTTTGTGGGTCGCGAAAACACATATGGTAAAACAAATCCTGTTCATTTACCTTTTCCTTGTTCTTACCTCTTTGTGTAATCGAATTAGCTAAAAACCTATGAATCACTCTTAATTCAGCTCTATCTATATCCAAATAAGAGTAATTTCCCCCTTTGAAACGGTGATGGCTTGTCATTTGACTCCATACACCGTGTGTATCAAAATTTTCATCTATCTTTCTACCATTTAGTATCAACCCTCTACAATCGGCAGATGCTAACTCCTCAGGCGTATATATACGTAAAGCCTGAGCCATGTCTAGTAAAGACATGTGGCGCATCGAACCTCCTAACAAAAATCTAATAAAAGAACGATCGGTTAAACTAGCTACCCGATCATTTAATTCTATACTACATAACAATTCTTCACACCATACTTTATATACAGGTCTACGCATGGTGAATAAACGTACCCAGTCATTAAAAGTAGAATTACCATACCTCTGTACAAGTAATTCCCTAATTGGCCCGGCCAATTCTACAGCTTCTAATGGTCCCCATTCTATGACCCTCGGTACCTCAACAACTTTAGAATGAAGAGTATGCAAACCCCTTTGGTATTTTGGATAATCTATCCAAAGTCTGTCAAATCTCAGGTTCGGGTGCAACTCTTCCAAGTGCATATCAGAAAATGTCATGACTGTGTGAGGTATATCTTGCTTGTAGTAGTTATCCACCTCCTGTTGTTCCGCATTCTCAGCAGGAGTATTGCGGGCTTGGGATGAAGATTCACCCCTTTCAGTCTGCAAAACACATCAAACACAATTTTTGTGCATCCAAATATGCATTAGTGTCAGCAAAATCATCAATCAAAATAATTACAATGACATGATCAATTTATATCAAACTTAAGCTCATTTTCACATTTTTATCAAATCTACACTTTTTCAAATAAACATATACGAAAATGTTCGCCAAGTTCATAAGCATTCAACTCAAATAACATGTCAAAATAATCATTACTAGCAATTAAACAAGTTTCAAATGGCATTATCTTTCAAAAATCAAGTTCATGAATTTTTAGACTTGAAAAAGTCCACTTTAATTCTCAAAATCATGTTTAGGCTCAAAGTTTGGATCATTTAACTACCTAGACATGTTACACTACTTAATTTAGCAACAATTCATGACAAAAATCGGCCATAACCTGTTTATATCAAAAAGCCCCAAATTTGCTCAAGAACACAACCCTAGATTACTCAAAATTTGAAGTTTAAGGCTTCTAATCATGTTAAATAGCATCAATCTAGGTTATACAAGCATAATACATAAACAATTTAAGCCTAATTACACTAAAAAGCATCAAAATCAAATTGGGTATAAAATTGCTCAAGAACACTAATTTTCGAATTTAGGTGTAGAAATTTACCGTTTTTCTTGAGTAATTCTTTGATAGCATCTTTCTCAACATGATTTTAGTAAAAAATTTGGTGATTAACGGTTAAAAATTGTGAATTTGGGGTGTATTTTTCGGGTTTTTGCGGGTATGTTTTGCTGTGTTCTTCGCAGTATGTGTTTTGTGGTGTGTGGACTGATCAGCTTTTGCGTTATATTTTTTTTCTGGGTTTTGGTCCTCCCGCGACTCGCGGTGATTTACCCTTCAAACTCCGCGAGTCGCGGAGTTTGCTTTTTTTTTTTTATATATATCTTATACTAATTAAAATAATTAATTAATTAATTTAAAATTTTGTTTCCCTTGTTATTTAGGACGAGGTCGTTTCGGATCGATGTCCTAGTGCGTCCTTCGACAAAATTTTAAAATTTGTCTTTTTGTAGCGATTGTTTTAAAAGCTAAGATTTTTTGTTTTTTAATGTTTTTGGCATACTTTAATTCAGTAAGATTAAAAATAATGATAATAAAAGTTCTCGTCCCTCCCTCGGGTAAAGCAATTTCGGTTCAATGACCTAGTCTTCAACTTACGACGAATTTTAAAAATCATATTTTTAACTTAATGAGATAAAGTAAATTTTTGTTTTTAAATTCACACAACTTAAATATAAAATTCACACCAAACTTACAATTTAAAATACATAAAAATAAAATTCATATTTTAAAATTAAAAATTCACACCAAACTTAATTTAAAAATTCATATTATAAATTCACACCAAACTTATATTAATTTTTTCAAATATTTACAATTTTAAATATATTGTTTTTACAAAGTTTACAATATTAATTTAAGATTTAAATATTAATTTTAAAAAAAAAACATGGTAAAAATAAAATTAAAAATCTTTTTGGCTTTTTATCCCACTTTAATCAATCAAATATTATCAAAAATATGCGCCCCTCTTTTCGGTAAAGTAATTTCGGTTCCAAAACCTAATTTAACCCATGACGAATTTTTGAAATATTTTTGGTTGATTGATTAAAGATATTTATACCTTAAGAATAAACGTTAAATTTCGCAGTGATGTAATAAATTTTTGAATGATATCAATAATTTCGGTCGCCAAACCTAATTTTATTCAATACCAATTTAATACTTTTTAGCGAACAAATTAGCGTTTATTATCAAAAGGTTAAAAATAAAATAAAATAAAAACTATACAGACTTACCTGTGAAATAGATTTCTTAGTTATATGATCTATCCCATTCATAAGATAGTCGGTTTAATTGGTTTTCCATAGCTACATAGGCGTAACCTCGAGCATTCAGTGTCTTTTCTTCTAAACATATGAACGGTCCGTCTCTACATAAAGTAACAAATTCGGTATTTGAATAGGTTTGATTATTTGAACATTTACCTCCATGTGACCATTTTCCGCATTTGTGACATCTTTCTAGGTGTCGTGCTCTTCTTTTCGCTGCGGATTTTGATTTTCCTTTACCAAATTGTAACTTATTATCTTCGCATCTGGATTCTTTTCTAACTCCGTCCATTCTTTCTCTGATTACTGATACTATTTCACTCGGAAGTGTGTCATTATTACGTTTAGTGATCAAAGCGTGTAGCATTAGACCATGGTTTAGTTCACAGGCAGTCTTCATTTTGTAAAAACCTAAAAAAAATAAAAATTCAGAATGGGGGGAGAAGACTAGTTCTTTAGGGTCTGCTAGGGAAAGACCATTCGGGTTCCATTTTCGAGAAATACACGAAAACAGACAATCTAACTTTAACAGAAATACATATTATCCTTTAAAGACTTGATTCTCCCCACACTTAGTTAGCTGTGGTGTCGAAATTGTGATTAACTTCGTTGTCGACTTCCATCGGACCATGTATGTAATGTTTAACTCTGTGACCACTAACTTTAAATTCAATCCCATTTGAATTTATTAATTCTATCGTTCCGTATGGGAAAACTCTTTTGACTATGAATGGTCCAGACCATCTTGATTTCAATTTTCCAGGAAATAGCTTGAATCGTGAATTGAAAAGAAGAACTCTGTCTCCTTCTTTAAATTCTTTTGAACTTCTGATTCTTTTATCATGCCATTTCTTCGTTCTTTCTTTATAGATTAACGAATTATCGTATGCTTCATGTCTTAATTCTTCTAATTCGTTTAGTTGACTTAATCGTAGACGTCCAGCTTCATGTAAATCAAGATTACATGCCTTCAAAGCCCAAAATGCTTTGTGTTCAATTTCTACTGGAAGATGACATGCTTTTCCATAAACAAGTCTAAAAGGTGTGGTTCTAATTGGAGTTTTGTAGGCTGTTCTAAAAGCCCAGAGTGCATCCTCCAATTTAATGGACCATTCCTTCGGATTTGATCCTACGGTTTTCTCTAGAATACGTTTTAAAGCTCGGTTGGTATTTTCAACTTGTCCACTTGTTTGTGGATGATATGCGGTGGAGATTTTATGAGTTACTCCATATCTTTTAAGAACTTTCTCAAGTTGATTATTACAGAAATGAGTTCCCCGATCACTTATTAAAGCTTTCGGTGTTCCAAACCTTGCAAAAAGACGTTTTAAAAAGTTGACTACAACTCGTACATCGTTAGTTGGGTGAGCTTGTGCTTCCTCCCATTTAGATACATAATCAATGGCTACGAGTATATATAGATTATTATGAGATTTTAGAAATGGACCCATAAAGTCAATACCCCAAATGTCAAATACTTCACATACTTGGATGACATTTTGTGGAATTTCATCACGTTGACTTATTTTTCCGGCCCTTTGACAAGCATCACAGGATTTGCAAAGAAGGTGTGCGTCTTTGAAATTGTAGGCCAATAGAATCCAGCATCATAAACTTTTCTTGCTGTTAGTTGAGGCCCATAATGCCCTCCATAATGCCCTCCTGTTGGTCCTGTGTGACAATGGTTTAATATTTTACTGGCTTCATTTCCAAATACACATCGGCGTATTATTCCATCGGGACAACTTTTAAACAGATGTGGATCTTCCCAAAAATAGTGTTTTATATCACTGAAGAATTTCTTTCGTCTTTGGTACGATAATCCTTTTTTAAGGAATCTACAAACTAAGTAGTTTGCATAGTCTGCAAACCATGGAATTTCTTTATAATCTATCTTCAATAGATATTCGTCAGGAAAGTTATCTTGTATGGCCGATTCATTTAGAACTTCTAATTCGGGATTTTCAAGACGAGAAAGATGATCAGCGGCGAGATTTTCTGCTCCTCTTTTATCTCGGATTTCAATATCAAACTCTTGTAAGAGTAAGATCCAACGGATTAATCTTGGTTTAGCATCTTGTTTTGAAAATAGGTATCTAAGAGCAGAATGGTCGGTATAGACCACCGTTTTTGCTAGAACGAGATATGATCGAAATTTGTCAAAAGCAAAGACAATAGCAAGGAGTTCTTTTTCAGTAGTTGTATAGTTCGTTTGTGCTCCTTGTAACGTCTTACTAGCATAATATATAGGTTGAAATCGTTTTTCAATCCTTTGTCCTAAAACGGCTCCCATTGCAAAATCACTTGCATCGCACATTAGTTCAAATGGTAGATTCCAATTTGGTGTTATCATGATCGGCGCATTAGTGAGTTTCTCTTTAAGAATATTAAAAGATTTGATACATTCATCTGAAAAAATGAATGGAGCATCCTTTTCTAGGAGTTTATTCATAGGAGTGGCAATTTTAGAAAAATCTTTTATGAAACGTCGGTAAAAACCGGCATGCCCTAGAAAACTCCTAACTCCTCTAACATTGGTGGGATGTGGAAGTTTAGCAATTACATCTACTTTAGCTCTATCCACTTCAATTCCTTCTTTTGAAATTTTATGACCAAGAACCATGACTTCTTTAACCATGAAATGGCATTTCTCCCAATTAAGTACTAGATTTGATTGTTCGCATCTAATAAGCATTCGTTCCAGATTAACTAGACATGATTCAAATGTATCACCGAAGACTGAAAAGTCTTCCATGAAAACTTCCATGCATTCTTCTATCATGTCATGAAAAATCGCCATCATACACCTTTGAAAGGTTGCAGGGGCGTTGCAAAGTCCAAATGGCATGCGTTTGTAAGCAAAAGTACCATAAGGGCACGTGAATGTGGTTTTCTCTTGGTCTTCGGGTGCTCTTGGAAATTGAAAATATCCGGAAAATCCATCTAGAAAACAATAGTAACTATTTCCGGCTAATCTTTCCAACATTTGATCTATGAAAGGTAAGGGAAAATGATCTTTTCTGGTGGCGTCATTTAATTTTCTATAATCAATACATACACGCCATCCTGTTACAGTCCTAGTAGGAATAAGCTCATTTTTCTCATTTGTAATGACAGTCATGCCACCCTTCTTAGGTACGCATTGAACTGGGCTTACCCATGGACTATCAGAGATTGGATATATCAAACCTGCGTCTAGCAGTTTAATAATCTCTTTCTTAACTACATCTTGCATATTAGGATTTAGTCTTCATTGGCGTTGCACATACGTTTTATGACCTTCTTCCATAAGGATTTTATGTGTGCAATACGAAGGACTTATTCCTTTAATATCATGAATCTTCCATGCAATGGCTGGTTTATGAGCTTTCAACACAGAAATGAGTTGTGATTTCTCATTTTCAGTAAGAGAAGACGATATTATTACAGGTAATTCAGATTCACCATGTAAATAAGCGTATTCCAAATGGTTTGGAAGTGGCTTTAACTCTAATTTCGGAGGTTCTTCTATCAATGATTTATATCGATATCTGTCTTCTTCTTTTAGCATTTGAATTTCTTCTGTTGTTGGTTCATATCCATTAGCTATAAGTGTAGCTAACATTTCAGCTTCATCAATTGGTTCATTACCTTCTCCTAAAGAACATTCTCCTGTTCCTTGTAATTCTGGAAATTCTTCTAACAATTCTGCATGTGCATCTATAGTTTGAATATAATAGCATGTATCATCTGCAGATTGCGGTTGTTGCATTGCTCTATCAACTGAAAAGGTAACACTCTCATCCTCTATACTTAGGGTCAATTTCTTACCGAACACGTCTATCATTGCTTTAGCCGTGTTTAAGAATGGTCTTCCTAATATGAGAGGAACTTGAGAATCTTCTTCCATGTCCAGAACAACAAAATCTACTGGAAATACTAAAGTACCAACTTTAACTAGCATGTTCTCCATTATCCCTCTAGGATATTTTATTGATCTATCGGCTAGTTGTATGCTTATTCTGGTTGGTTTCAATTCTCCAAGGTCTAGTTTAGCGTATAGTGAATACGGCCTTAGATTTATACTAGCACCTAAGTCTGCCAATGCTTCTATTGAACTAAGACTACCCAGAAAACATGGAATTGTGAAACTTCCTGGATCAGATAATTTTTCTGGTATCTTATTCAACAGCACTGCTGAACAATTAGCATTCATAGTAACAGCCGAGAGTTCTTCCATTTTCTTTCTATTTGAGATTAGATCTTTCAAGAATTTAGCATATCTAGGCATTCCTGAAATCACATCAATGAAAGGAAGATTTACATTTATCTGTTTAAACATATCCAAGAATTTGGATTGCTCGGCTTCAAGTTTCTCTTTCTTTATTTTACTCGGATAAGGAAGTGGTGGTTGGTATGGTTTAACATAAGGTTTATCCTTAGCTGTGTTATCTTCATTAACCTTTTCAACTACCGGTTCTTTTTCCTTATCTTGATCAGGTTGTGGTTCTTGTAGAGTAGGAATAGCTTCATCAGAAGTTACAGGTATTTCAGGTGGTTTAAGTGTTGTACCACTTCTTGTGGTAATGGCTTTAGCTGTTTCATTCCGGGGGTTAGCATTTGTATCACTAGGTAGACTTCCCGGTTTTCTTTCACCTATTAACCTTGCTAGGTTACTTACTTCTTGTTCCAGATTTTGAATAGAAGCTTGTTGATTTCTAAATGCTTGAGCATTTTGTTCATTGGTTTGTTTTTGAGATGTGAAAAACTGCGTTTGAGTTTCAACTAGCTTCGTCATCATATCTTCTAAATTCGGCTTTTTATCATCGGTTTGTTGTGGTGGTTTGTTTTGAAAATTAGGTCTTTGCTGATTGTAAGTATTATTGGATACTTGTTGATTTCTAGGACCTTGTTGGTTGTTGTATGGAATATTTCGGTTATAATTCTGGTTTTGATTGTAAATTGGTCTTGGCGGTTGATAATTATTCTGATAATTATTTCCAGGCCTTTGGTTTATGTATGAAATATTCTCTCTTTGTTCCATTGTTAATTCAATACTGAGACAATCTTTTGTCAAATGTGGTCCTCCACACTGCTCACAACTAATTCGTATTGAGTGAATATCTTTAGTCATCTTTTCCATTCGTCTCTCGACAGCATCTATCTTTGCGGAAATGGAATCTAAGTCATGGCTAGAATCGGATCTAGCTGCTTTAGATGATCTAACGATATCTTTTTCTTGGTGCCACTCATGTGAGTGGGAAGCAGTGTTATCAATAATTTTGTAAGCATCAGTTTCGGTTTTCTTCATAATAGAACCACCAGCTGCTATATCTATGTCTTTCCTTGTAGTGATGTCGCATCCTTGGTAGAATATTTGTACTATTTGACAGGTGTCTAAACCATGTTGCGGACATCCTCTTAATAACTTTCCATATCTAGTCCACGCCTCATATAGAGTTTCATTTGGTTTCTGTGTAAACGTAACAATTTCTGATTGAAGTCTTACGGCTTTAGATGCCGGAAAGAATTGTTTAAGAAATTTGTCAACTAAAACGTCTCATGTATCAATCGCCCCTTCAGGTAACGATTCCAACCAATCTTTGGCTTCTCCCTTTAAAGTCCAGGGAAATAACATGAGATATATCTGTTCATCCTCCACTTCTCGGATTTTAAATAGTGTGCAGATCCTATTAAAGGTACGTAGATGTTCATTTGGATCTTCCTTCGGCGCACCACTAAATTGGCATTGATTAGTCACCATGTGTAGAATTTGTCCTTTGATTTCATAATCTGGCGCATTAATGTCTGGATGAGTAATTGCGTGACCTTGGCCAGTGCGTTTAGCTCTCATTCGGTCTTCCATACTTAAAGGTTCCAGATTCTCCATAATTGAACTTGTTGAATCGGAATCACTAGAGGATTCTGATTTAATGGTTCGTTCCTCAACAATCTCTGTTTGAATGTGTGACGATCGGTCCAAATCCATATGGACGAACACGTCATTCATTGATTTCATTGCGAGGTATTTGACCTCTATGATACGTTTTGTAAACATTGCATTCTTTTGAAAAGGCACACCATAAATGAATATTTAAATCAAAGGTTTTCGACATCTAATGATTTCTACATATAGACAATCACCATAAATAATAGTTTACAACAGTACTTCCATTGACCATGCAGTCAAAATAAGATACATGGTGATGATTTGGTGAATGCAACGTTTCCTTGAAAAATATGTCATGCAAGACTCCATGCACATAGCTTGTCTAACATCTAAGCAAACAGCGGAAGACTTCTAGGAAACCTGAGAATAAACATGCTAACAAGTGTCAACACAAAGGTTGGTGAGTTCATAGTTTTAGTGTTTCGTATAATCTGTATATAAAAGTGGATCACAAGATTTTAGTTGTTTCATCCAGAAATGTTTATCAATAGATTATATAAAAGTGGATCACAAGATTTCAGTTGTTTCATCCTGAAACGTTTATCAAAATATTCTACGAAATTGAGCACCCTGGTAACTAAACTTTAAAGTATATATAATTTGTACCCTTTGTATAATCATCTTAATAATACACGCAAACCAACGTGTACGCTTCTCAAATAGCATACGTCCGTTAAAAGGCTAGTGCTCTAGCTCGGACGGGGATATCAAGCCCTATGGATCCATATACTACTACTCGCGCCCACCAGTTCTTATAACTGGCAGTTACTAGTTACCAAAGCTAAGGGATTTTCGGTTCAAACTCAGTGTAGAATTTAGTATGTACTTGTATCCATTGCGTTTAAAATAAAGTGCATGTATTCTCAGCCCAAAAATATAGATTGCAAAAGCAATTAAAAAGGGAGCAAATGAAACTCACGCATATAAATATTGTATATCGGTTAATAAAGCATTTGCATGTATTCTCAGCCCAAAAATGTAGAGAGTAAAAGGGATCTTATGAAACTCACAGTTTAATATTGATATACAATATTGCAGGAAAGCACGTAGACGCATCGGAGATGATAAACACGAGGTTTGATTCACAAAAATACCCCCGAACATTACCCATAATTTCCTTGGCAATAACCCATATTTTCCTTAGCTCTAGCTCGCTCGGAAACTCGTTTTGAAAATTACTTGGACATCACTCCGTCGTAATATTTTTTTGTACATTATTATTTTTGTATCGCAAAAATAATAACACTAATAATAATAAAAAAAAATAATAAGATTAATAATAATCTTATTAATAATAATAATAATAATAATAATAATAATAATAATAATAATAATAATAATAATAATAATAATAAATAATAAATAATATTACGGAGTATATATATATTTGTGTATGTGTGTGATTTAAATCGAGCGAAAACACTGAAATTTATAGATGTGGCCTGAAATCTGGAGTCATGCGACTCGCATGGAAATGGCCTTCTGGCCATGCGACTCGCATGAGGACCAGGGACAGCTCACATTGTTTTGGCTCCTAGCTTGTCGACATAATATAAAATAAATATAAATGTAATATATATAATTTAAATTAATTAATTATATATTATATTAAATTCACGTGCATAGTTGACTTGTAATTTTTTGTTCCGATAAGTCGTACGTTGTCACTCGACTTATGTCCCGGTTTCGGTTTTTCGAACGCCCTTTCGTACGCTGAGAAAACTTGTACTTTACGTTTCGTGAATCGTACCTTTGTCAAAATATAGTCTTAAATCATCCATAAAATATACCACTGTAGCAAAGTTACTGTAGCAAGTCAATTTTTACTGTAGCAATTCACTGTAGCAAAGTCAATTTCACTGTAGCAAATAGTGATTTTCAAAAACACTGTAGCATTTTGGGTACTGTAGCAATTTGAAATGTTACTATCGTTTACTAAATAACTTGAAATTATATATATGTATATATCTTTTTAATATATATAAATCAGTTTTTTAAATACACATTGGAAGTTATTTATAAATAAATTTTAATAATAAATATTTCAACTTATCATATATATTCAAATAGATATTTAAACCAATAAGTTTAATGTACGGTATCAAATAATTAATACATTGTTACCTTTTCAAGTTATAGTATATATGTATCTATTTACATATAATTGTTCGCGAATCGTCGAAAACAACCGAAAGGTATTTAAATATATAAAAGTAGTTCAAAAATTTTGAGATTCAGTTTTACAGACTTTGCTTATCGTGTCGAAAATGTTAATCATACAAAGATTAAGTTTAAATTTGGTCAGAAATTTTCGGGTCATCACAGAATGATTGGTGGTTCCGGAGGAAAGTTTAGTGGTTCAGGATCTATGAATCGTTCCTGAATATTCTCCGGATTCTCAATTGTGAGGTCGGGTTCAAAAAATGGATTATCGGAAATTTGAACTGAAGTACTTGGTCGACTAGATGACGATTCTAAAGAAAAATCAACGGCGGTAATATTTGCTAAATGTCTTGATCTAGTTATAGGTGGTGAACGTACAAAAGGTGGTGAACGTCTTGCTCGGTGCATTCACTGAATATCCTATTAGTTTTTAAAAGGAAAGAAAAATTATAATAAGTTATCCAATCAATAGACTTTTCTGATTTTGCCCACGTTTCGAATAGCCAAAAGATGCAGCAGAGGGGCAGGATTCGTTTAGTCTCAATATAATTGAGGACTGTTTGGCTCCAATAACCCGGTCCACGTACAAATCCAACTATTACTACGAACCAGAAAATTTTGATGTCTATCAATTTAACCACTTAAAATAAATTTACGAAATTTTAAGAAATTTAGATAAGAAGTAGAATAAAAATCTATGTCCTAAAAACTAGAATAGCGAGAAATAAGAAAGAAAAAGAGTTCGTCGAAAAAGGTCGAAAAAAAAATGGTTGAAAAATAAAAGGTGACGGAAAAATAAAAGAAACTTATAAAACTTAAAAACACTTAACTAACTTAACCTTATTACTACAACTAACTTAAAATTATAATCGCAAATTGAGATTACTAATTGGAATGATAATTGATACATAGGTAAAAGGTGTCTAAAAATATTAAAGCTTACAGGAAAAACTATATCCCAAATGGAAATAACTTAAAAAGAAACTAAAACTTAAAAAGGCGTCGCAAATTTCTAAAGCACCTAAATCTTAGTCTAAAAAAAAGCACTTAAGGAATTCTACGGCAAAGCCTAAAAATCTAGAGGTAAAAATAACTATGGCAAAAACTAAGTTTAAAACTAAATATGAGCGAAAAATACAAATATTACGCTAAAACAATTAAAAAGGGATAAAATATAAAAATATACAAAAAGTTGTAAAAGTACAATTTTTATAAAAATATTATTTTTATATTATTTATTTATTAAAACTATTAATTTTACAATTTAATTAAACTAATTTAACTAAATAAAACAAATTAAATAAAAAGTAAAACTTAAAATAAAACTAATTATAATAATAATAATAATAATTAGGGTTAAATAATAATAATAATTAATTAATACCCGTAATTAATTGCAGTTTAGGGTTTCTGTCGCGTGTCAGAGTTACTCCGCAAGTCGCGGTATTTCAAGCACCAAACTCCGCGAGTCGCGGGGGTCCAAATTTCAACTCTGGCACAGTTTTAAATCGACGCGTTTTTTTTTATGTTTTCTAATTTTCTGTTTTTATATAAATAAAAGATATTTAAATAAAACTTATATTTTTATAAACTAAAATAAAAATAAAGAAACTTATAAAACTTTTAACAAACTCTTAAAAATATATAAATTTTTGTTTTTCTTTTTATATTTTCGAATATTTAAAACGTACTTTTATAAAAACGAATTTTAATAAAAGTAAAATAAAAATCTTTTTTGTTTTTTTGTTTTTTTTATATATTAGCGTTGCGCTTTCGGCTTTTAAGAGATCCCCGGCAGCGGCGCCAAAAATAACTTGATGTTTCGCGAGGTGTATATAAAATACTATTAAATTTTACAAGGAAATACTATTAAATACGATACAATTTTACACAAGATATTTATTTATTTATAGAATGGATATACTTAAACCTTGCTACAACACTTATAGGTAGTGTACCTAATCGTACAGTAGTGTAGTTTTTAGTAAGTCCGGTTCGTTCCACAGGGAAATCTTTAAACAAAGCTTAACGCTATATTATTTTACTTTTATAAAAATACAAATATATATATAAGTAATATTATTATTATAAAGGGGGGTTTTTACCGTTTAATGACCGGTTTGTGGATTTTAAAACTTTATTCACAGTTAAAACCAAATGTAAAATATTAAAAATAAATACAAGACTTAAATTAAAGCGTAAAGTAAATAACGATAATGAAATTGCGAATAATAAAAGTGCGATAAAATAAACTTACGATAATTAAAAAGTACGATAATTAAAAGTGCAATTAAATACAATAACAATAAAAATGCGATAATTAGAAGTGCAATTAAATATAAAATAAAGGAAATTAAATATGAAATAAAAGAATTATGCTTATTTAAACTTCCATAATCATGATATTTGACGTGTTGATTTTAGTTTTATGCCCATGGGTTAATTGTCCTTTGTCCTGGATTATTTAATATGTCCGTCTGGTTTTTGTCCATAACAGTCCATCAGTCATAAATATAAAGTGCGAGTGTCCTCATCAAATTATCCTTATACCCGAAGTTAAATATTCCAACTAATTGGGGATTCGAATTGTAACAAGGTTTTAATACTTTGTTTAATGAATACACCAGGTTATCGACTGCGTGTAAACCAAGGTTTTACTACTTTGTTAACAATTACACCAATTACCCTTGAATGTAATTCACCCCTGTTTCAACAAGTCTATTAACTATTAATCCAGTTCCGTATCCGGTAAAATGAATAATTATTGGTATTTATAGATATCCCGCCCACCGTACCCAGTCAAGCGTATGTGGTTATATATAAATACGTCAAATTATAAGTTTGTATATTAAATTAACAAGGTATTGTTTAATTAATATAAAACCCATTAATAACCCATATTCTAATTTCCACAAGTGTCGTTCTTTTATCCAAACCCCAATTATGGTACAAAGCCCAATTACCCAATTTTAGTAATTAGCCCAACATCATGATTACTTCGGATTAAATAAGCATAATAATAACTTAGCTACGAGACATTAATGTAAAAAGGTTGAACATAACTTACAATGATTAAAAATAGCGTAGCGTTACACGGACAGAATTTTGACTTACACCCTTACAACATTCGCTAACATACCCTTATTATTAGGATTAAAATTAAAATTAAAATTAAAATATAAATTATATATATATATATTTTACGTATATAGATAGAGAGAATGATATATGATGATGAAAAAATGCTCAGAATTCGGTTGCTTTTATAGGGAGTTTCAAAACTTGGGGCTCCGCGACTCGCGGCATTTTTGGCCTTCAAACTCCGCGAGTCGCGGAGTTTGTAAATACAGCTCACCCAATTTGGAGTCTCTCTTGCCGACGGTTTTTATTTATTTATATAATATATAAATAATGATAAGAATTATTTAAATATTATATTATATTTATGTGCATAGTTGCCTTGTAATTTTTAGTCCGTTGCGTCGAGCGTTGAGAGTTGACTCTGGTCCCGGTTCCGGATTTTCGAACGTCCTTGCGTACAATTTTATATTTTGTACTTTGCGTTTTGAATCTTGTACTCTTGTAATTTCGAGACGTTTCTTATCAATAATTGGAACCTCTTTGATTGTATTTTGTATTTTTGAGCTTTTTGGTCGTTTGCGTCTTCAATTCGTCGAATCTGTCTTTTGTCTTCACCTTTTATTATTTAAACGAATATCACTTGTAAATAGAACAATTGCAACAAAAAGCTTGTCTTTCTTGAGGAATAATGCTATGAAATATATGTTCGTTTTTAGCATTATCATCAGTGTATACTATTGTTTGGTAAGGGTACAGAAATGGTCAAGTGATTACCAGGTAGCTCACGGGTTAATGGAATAATGTTTTTATATGTTTTCGAGCATATAATTTTGTGGTCCAAAATAAGTCTTTATGTTTTCAAACATAAATATTATGGTTTAAATTGATTATTGTTTGCAATATCAAACCTATAACTCACTCAACATTTTTGTTGACAGTTACTCGCATGTTTTATTCTCAGGTTCATGATTGATTGCCCCCGCTGTGCTTAGAGAGTCTGCATATTTATGATGGCAGCTTTTGTTAAACATTAACTTGCATTCAATTTTGATACATTAAATTGTGGGTGTTTGTTAACTATGTTTTGGTCAACTTTTGGTTAAGTATTTATGTATGGTTTTTCTAAACTTACATATTTTGGTAGGTTTCCTTTATAGGAAATCATTTTTTTTAAATAAAGAATGCAAAGTTATTTATTAAATTCATTTAGAGTTATGATCAAGCTGTGGGACTAAGATAACAATAGTCGTCAAGTGTACTTTGACGGGTCGTTAAATATTTGTCATGGTTTGGGTGTTAAATTACTAGGTTGAAAGTTTGTTAGTGATTTTGGTGTTCTTATGAACAGGGTTGCTACTCAAAATGGGTGTTGACTTTGGTTTAGTGTCAAAATAAGTTTTGGGTCAAGTTTAATTTTGGTGAATCAAGTATGTAAATACTTGATTTAGGTGTTAATTGGTGTTTTTGAAATATAATCACTAGCCGTTAGTGATTTTGGGCGTTTTTGGGACTTATGTCAAAATGGGTAAGTTGATTGGGTCGAATTTGGTAATGACACTAGTTCTAGTCAAATGGATGTTTAAACACTTGTATTAAGTGTTAAATGACGTTTTTGGAAGTAGCCGCTCATGAGAAGTGATTTTGAGTCAAAGTGGTATTTTTAACATAAGCCAAATGTGGTCAAGTGCAATATGTGTCAATATTGCATATGTTGTAACTTTGGTGTAAATGGCGTTTGAAATGATCACTACCTAAGTAGTAATCTAGTGTCGGGACCTAGGTTGGTCTAGTTAGTGTATAGTACAACTTAGGTTAACTTGAACTTATTAGTGTGGGTTTAAAATACAATCCGGAGTGGTAATTGGTTTGAGCTCATTAGGAGATAAATGGACGGGTCAAACGAGCAAGGTGAGATCCCTCGATTAAGGGATGTGAGTGTCGGGTTCTCTTTTAGAGAATTGTTATTTATGTGCATATTGTGCCTATGTGTGATATAGGTGGTTACTTGCTCGGATTTGTGGACGGGGATCATGTTATACATGACTTGTGCGGGCATTTCAAGGTGAGTGGAATAATTATACGTGTATGTATATAATGTATTTATTTATGTGGGATGCGATGTGGGATTAAAGTTCGGGCGTGCGATACCACATCGTGTTGGCATGGGATGAGGGTTTAAAGTTCAGGCGTTCGATACCTCATCATCATGTGTGTGTGGGCGTGAAGTGTGGGTTTCAAGTTCGGGCGTTCGATACCACATTTCATGTTAAGGGTGGTTTAAAGTTTGGGCGTTCGATACCACCTAGGGATTAGTGATATATGGCATTGTACACTAATGGTTGTTGAGAACACCGATGGTCATTCGCGAGTACCATTCCCTTGTACTTATGGTTAACCATGGTTGTGTGAGTTTTGTATTAGCATATTAAATTGTGAACTATATGCTATTGGCGAAGCTAGCTTGTTGTGAATTGAGGATATTTAGTTTTGCATTGTGATTGCATGGTTATTGAGTTGCTAGCTCGTATGCGGTAATTGTGTAAGTGTATGAAAGTAAGTAGATTATATATGTATATGTATAATTATTGCATTCACTAAGCTTTATGCTTACCCCTCTCGTTGTTTACCTTTTTACAGGTATTGTGATTGTGAAGCTAGCTGGTTGTTAGACTAGATGCGTAGGAGCACTTGGGCTCGATGGGGTAGCTTTTGGATATTGGAGGCGGATTGGGGATTTGGTGGTCCCCGAAATTATGCTCTTGGTATCGGGTTGGGTCATTGAGTATTAACCCGTATTTTGTGCGGTTGAGTCATTATTACAAATGCTTTTCTAATGTATCATTTGTGTACCAAGGGTCATTGTAAATAGTTAAACGTGTCGTTATGATATTATGTTTCTGGTTAAAACAAAGATAGAAATATTATGTATTAATGAGATCTAACCTATAAAAAAAAAGTGTTTCGTTTTCGGTAAACGGATTCGGGTTGTTTCAAATTAAATGACAAAATAGTTGTTGGATGTAAATGGCAACGGTCAAAAAAATCAAAAAATGGGCCAAGAACATGTCATGGAAAATGCTTGAGAAGGAGTGAACCAGGGCGGTGTGCTTGAGGGCGTGCGAGGGAGGAGGAGGGCGGTTCGATTGCCATCGGCGCTGTCCGAGGGCAGCTCCGATGACACACTTCAGGGTGTGTGGATGGGAGTGGTCTTATAATCTTTATGATGGTTCGGGTGCTTATAATTTAATTTCTTGTTTTTCGTCAATAATAATAATGATAAGGAGTAGTAATAATAATAATAATAATGATTATAATAAAAAAATCAGATGATAACCTGCTACTACCTACCTAGACCTATGATCCATATTATTTTATCAAAAATGTAAGTATCAAGATTTAGTAACTTCATATACGAGTATATAAGAAACACAAAGCACGATACCTGAATCCATATATCTATAAAATTAGACTTGTTAATTTATTCACTGAATTCACAATCCTCACTAAACAAACAAAATTTAACCTGTTACATCATCCTAAACATCCGTAATTAATGGAAGATATGTTGAAAACACTTCCTCAACACACTTGTAGCTGGTCCAAAGGCAACATAGCCTTTTACAAGTATCAAAACTTTTGGACGAGTCAAACATTAGTTGTGGGAGGACATCTAGCTCAACAAACCTTCAAGGCCGAGCCGACCGATATATTTCTATGTAGTTCCCCAAAAACTGGCACAACTTGGGTCAAGTCTTTGGCTTTTGCCATCGTAACCCGACAAAAGTTTGATGATTCCACCACTCCTTTACTCACCAAAAATGTTCATGAATGTGTTCCATTCTTAGAAAGAGACCTTGAAAAGATTGTGGAAAATCACAAAAACTCGAGCCTACCACTTGTCGCCACACACCTTCCTTACCCTTCATTGCCCGAATCAGTTATTGCGTCAAACTGCAAGATAGTTTACGTGTATCGCAACACCAAAGACGTCATAGTTTCACATTATCATTTCCTTAGGAAAGCGCTGAACTTAACCTGTGAAGATGCGCCGTTTGAGGAAGCGTTTGAAGAGTTCTGTCAGGGCATTTCGGGGTATGGACCTTACTGGGATCATATTTTAGGGTACTGGAAAGCAAGTCTTGAAAGGCCGGACATATTTCTGTTATTGAAATACGAAGATCTAAAAAAAGACACTACAAGCAATGCGAAGAGGCTTGCAGAGTTCATGGGTTACCCCTTTTCGACTGAAGAAGAGAAAGCGGGCGTTATTGAAAAGATTACAAGTTTATGTAGTTTTGAGAATATGAGCAACTTGGAAGTTAATAAAACGGGAAGTAATAGAGTTGGCGGGTTGGAAAACAAGCTTTATTTTAGAAAGGGTGAAGATGGAGATTGGAAAAACTACTTTACAAATGAGATGAAACAAAAAATAGATAAATTGATGGATGATAAACTTAGCGGAACCGGTTTAATTCTCAAGTAAAGGAGAGCGCTCTATTAAAGATCACACCGGCTATGGTACATATGTCTCATATTATATGCTTTATTTAGTTTTCCATTCAAACTTACCTTATATGTTATTGAATAATTGTGGACTATAAATGTCTCTTTGTACCGTCTATCTTAGCACTTGTTTCTCAAAGAGTGCTAATTAAAGAGCCAGTGTGGATTGAGTTAAAAATTGTACGTAGTAGTTAATAAAATGTGATTTTAGTGTTGTTTAAAGGTTCAAAATGATTTTGATTTTGAATGATAATAAATTGTTTGATGATAATTATGAATGAGCAACGTTAATGGTCTAAAATTAACTTATTAACCTTTATACTTTATATGAATAAAAAGTAGAATATATAATTGTTTAATAAGTATTATTGATATAATTTAAAAAAGGTATTACATAAAATTTATTTGCTTAATGGTTAAGAAAGTATTTTAGCTCTGAATAGTTCAATACTGAATATCTGAACCACTCATCATCATCTCATTCAATTGTAAGAAATAAACGCGCTGAGTACTGAATAATCCAGCATTCATCGCTGAGCCATTCCATTAAGAGGTAACAACACGCTAAATTAGTGGATCTAAGTTGTATGAAACATGAGAATGTATAACCAAATATAAAAGAACTTTTAAATCACCATTGAGACGCTCAAACTTGATCTCCAAAATCTTTCGAGTGTGTCGTAATTCTCTTAGTACTGTAACATCTTGAGTCTTTTGAACCTTTTTTAAATTTGTGGACTTACAGGCTCAAATAGTTAGTGAAAATTTTATTTTCTAGACTCATGTTTAACTTGTTGGGTTTGGACACTATTTTGTCTACAACTGTAAACGAGTCGAGTTGCGTCGAGCCCGAACACTAACAAACTCGAGTTCAGATCGTTTAAATTTCATAGAGCTCGAGCTCGACTTGTATGATATTTTATAAGCTCGAGCTTGGCTCGAGCTCGACTCGTTAATCATATAATCTTATTTTTTTATATAAATTAAATATA
Source organism: Rutidosis leptorrhynchoides (assembly GCF_046630445.1). Classification (NCBI taxonomy): domain Eukaryota; kingdom Viridiplantae; phylum Streptophyta; class Magnoliopsida; order Asterales; family Asteraceae; genus Rutidosis; species Rutidosis leptorrhynchoides. The sequence goes on along the minus strand of NC_092339.1, from coordinate 349,009,336 downwards.
TTATATTTCATATTTATTGTTTTTGTAAATTTTATTCACATATAATAAGATTTAGTATTATTTTTACAAGTATTATCGATATAATTTATTGATATGATTTATATAATACTACCTATTATAATTATATATTACGGAGTATATATTATAAATTATTAAAATATTATATATGTTGTTGTATATAAATGAAAAGTTCGTTTAGGCTCTCGAGCTTGTTCGAGCTCGAGATATGAAGCTCGAGCTTGTTCACTAAAGGAGTTTTAAATAAAGTTCAAGCTCTAGCTCGTTTAGGCTTGATTTTTTAACCAGTCGAGCTCGAGTAGTTCGCGAGTAGCTCGATAATGATACGCATACCCGATTAGCTCGTGTAGCGCATCACACATGCATTCCCTCACATGTCGCATAAATAGCGCGCCGCAATGCTCAGCGCGAGGAACAGGGCTTAACGCTCAATGGCATAAAGCCTGCAAGTACTGGATCGATGTACAATCTGTCAGAAAGCGTTGTAGCTTGCAGGGTGTATGCAACAGACAAGAATCAGGTCTGACATGATGCTTTTCACTTTTGTCGGCCCCCTCATACAAAGAAGTACTATTAGGACAAGCCACGATCCCCTAGCCTTATTACGTGACACTAGTTGACAAAAGAGGATTACCCTATAAATAAGAGGTCCAAGTCACGATACAAAAGGGGTGAAATTCACCTAGACTTGCACATAAACTATTTCCAGCATCAAAGCATAACAGACATAGTAGCGCTACTCACACAGCGACAACTTTCACCTGCGCTACTGGACTCATAGCATAATACTATACTCACTTACGGTCTACAGGTAACGTTCCATGAACATAAATCCTAGGACCTATCCCGATCCATCAATAACTGGCTATCCCGTCGATGGTGGGTCGACGTTTAACCACCCATGTCGAGATCCCCATCCTGCAATGGTTCACGGTACACCGAACCAGAGAGTTAAAGTCAAATGATGCTTAAATCTCTCTTTACTTGTTGACAAGTATGGACCGGACTCGACACTTCTATTCTATGCTTGATCAATAGCATTAAATTTTTGCCTAACATATATGAGTTGAGGTTTATCATTGACTTCGTTTTCGCCAATTGTCCCACCAAATAACCAGCACCATCTGTCAACCTAGATAATTTTAAAAATCTCATCCTTCAACAGTTCAACCACTTAGTAATTTATAATTATATTTTATATGGAGTAGTTTATAAAAGTGTTAATAATTGTAATAATAATTAATGATGAGACATGTGTACCTTTCAATTATTGAATGAGATTTTCAACATTGACCCTTCCTTAAACATGAAAAAATCCCCTAAAAAATAATAAGATAAAACGACCCGAATATCAACAAATACAACTCAAAAGTAACTAACAAAATGAGCTACAGCTGCAAATGATAGCCTAAACAAACAAATTCACAAACAGAATGAAAAAAAACATTTAACTAGCTTAGAAACTAATAAGGCAAATGGCCCAAAAAGGTAACATAAGTTACCAAATTTGACAATCAAGGTAACCTCCAAAAAAGATGCCCGAAAAGGATTTCAATTTAATTTTTGCTCAAGAAAAGGATTGCGTGTTTAAAAATTTTAAAATTGAGATAATATCCAATGAAAAAAAATCTAAAATCGCGAATTACCTTAATTTCAAAACTTGGAACAGATTCCCGGTGCTTCGATTAGCATTTGTTGTGAAGCAACTTGTTCCAAATCATCACGTAAAACAACGAATTCCGTTAAACAAGTCTTTTGAACAAAACGACTTGTTCATCTCGATTCGTTATTTTTCGTGATGTTTTGGATCAAGTTGCTTCACAACAAATGCTAATCGAAGCACTAGGAATCTGTCTCAAGTTTTAATTTGAAGTAATTCGCGATTTTAGATTATTTTTTTTTATTGGATATTACCTCAATTTTAAAAAATTTGAACACACAATTATTTTTTTGCGCAAAAATTAAATTGAAATCCTTTTCGGCGTTGTGAAAATCAGGGGTTACCTTGATTGTCAAATTTGGTAACTTATGTTACCTTTTTGGGCCATTTGCCCAAACTAATATGTGACTAAAGGTATAATACAGGCTACATAGAACCGACTACACTAAACTATTACCACAAGCTCAAAAGCCAATGGAAACCTCCAAGTCTCCACAGATCAGATAATAATAGGGAGACGAACAAGGGAACACCGCTCGCCAGAAAATGCCAACGACAAAACGCTCCAATTCATAGCATACGGACCCCGAACAAGTCACGAGTTGAGAATCTATATTGGAGAAACACCAAGGGGTGGCTTGGTGGTAAGATACTTGGAAAGTTTCAAAAGGACCCATGTTTAATTCCCACCTGCTACACTTTGGGGGCTTGCCTTTCAAAAAGAATATTGGAGAAACACCAGCATTAACAAAATGAATAAGACTTGAAAAAAACAGTAAAACTATATTTATTTATAACTCAAGGGGTAGCATGATGGTGAATACTTGAGAATCTATAACCGAGAAGCTACACTTTGGGGTTTCAACTTTTTTAAACAAAATATTTATTTATAGGGTGTCTTTGACCGACAATATTATGACAATTTAAAAAAAAAAAAAAAAAAAAAAAAAAAAAAAACAAACTTATAGATGTTTAAGCTTGTGATTTAATAAGCTTCGATAGCTTTAAAACAAAGTGATAATGTGATAATAATTGTGTTATTATACGGCGTTCACTATAAGAGTTGATTTTTTGACGCTTAGTTTTAAAAGCGTAAAGAATATCTTAAATTATTTATGCACTTATTTATAAAACTAGGTGGAGGTCCGGAGTAGCCCACTCCGTTGGGCCAGATAATCGGGATGAAAAAAAAAAAAAAAACTACTAAAAGTCGAAATAGGTGATGTCGTGATGACATCACCCGATTGCTATTCATTGGTGTTGGCTAATATATTTATTGTAAATGTAAATATAAATGACTATAGTTAAAAAAGTTTAATTCCTTGACGTTTTTGTAAATAAACTAGTTGACACATATAAGCGCTAAAATACTTTAGACACGCCCTTAACAATTGAAATTAACAATTCAATTATTATTTATTTTTTTTAATTTTTACCGAATAAACTTAATACTCACATTAAACGAATACGAAGAATAACAAGTACAACTGATATAAATAAAATAATACTTCGTAGTAAACTAACTCAACCAGTTAATAAATTCCATTATTATTTCTTTCTATTTAATGATTATAAATATGTATATAGAATATATATGGAAGAATCGAAATCAAAAGGTTTTTCGCAACAAAATGTGGTCCGGGTCGAGCTTGTTATATGAGATTCAAATTAGATCATATGAATGGATAACAAGAAGAGCTAAATCGCTTAACATCGAGTGGCATCAATGGCTTGTTAATCCTCGATTCTATCTCGACACAAGCTCACGAAGAACGGGTATCGGCTGATGTTATGGTTCGCTTTATGCTATTAGAATACATGTAAATTGTAATGTGTTGGTTTGTTTTGTGATAAGTCTTTTGTACATATTTTTGTAATTTTTGTCATCACTGGCGAATCTAGAGGTTCAAAAACGAGTTAGATAGTGGGGTCCTCAAGTCGGTTAATTCTAATTTGGTCCAATTTTACCTTAATTTTACACTAAATTTTTGTAATTAGTAGGTTCCTAGGACACCCTTAAAAGGGGCTAGAATTGCCCCTGTTTGTCATGCTTCTGTAAATGCATATATATGTATGACAAGGTATGTATCTTTTAATGTTTTGTTATGTTAATAAAAGTTGGCTTTTCCAAAAAAAAAAAATTACAATATATATACATATAGCTGGATATTGAAGCGCCCATTATGTGTCACCCCGTATGCTCGTATACAAGCGCTAGTATCGATTTGAGTCAAGACGTGTACACAAAATCTACAACTCTCATTTGTGCCAGACATAACATCTAGAAAACTATACAACCATAGATTGGTATTTTATTTTGCTGAAGATGGAGATTAGAAAAAGAACCTTACAATGAGATGAAAAAAAGATAGAAAACTGATGGATGAAAAATTGAATGGAATTAGTTTACTTTTGAAGTAAAGGAGAGCATCCTATTCAAGATCACACCGATCATGTCACATATGTATGATGATAATATATGCTTTATTTTAGTTTTCATTCCAAAGTTATGTTTTGAATAATTGAGGAATATATATATATATATATATATATATATATATATATATATATATATATATATATATATATATATATATATATATATATATATAGTAGAGTGATCAAATGAGAACTTTTAAGCAATGAGAACTCTGAGAACTAAGATAGTCGAGCAAAAAATAGGACGCGGCCGAACAAATAATAGACCTAGTCGAACAGTATGTATTGTTTGCTTGGTTCTACATTTTTTGTAGAACAGGATGTAGAACAGCATGTAGAACATGCTATTCTACACTTGTTCTACATCAATTCTCATCAAATTAAGTTAGGGTTTAGATTTTAGGGTTTAAGGGTTAATATTTTAGGATTTATGGTTTAGAATGAGTTTTTTACACGAACGATTTAGAGTTTAAGGTTTTGGGTTTAGGGTTGAGGGTTTACTCCGTAAACCCACAACCCTCAACCCTAAACTCTAAATCGGGCTAAATAAAAAAAAAGTTGATTTTTGAAAAAAACATGTGAAAGTCGAACACTTTTACGTTCTACATTTTTGTAGAACATGGTGATATTCGAACAAAAAACCAGCAGCCGAACAAAAATTGAAAATTCGAACATTTTTACTTTATACATTTTTGTAGAAGATGATGTATAGAACATAAATGTAGAACGAATTTTGATTTTGAGCTTTCTTTTTTTTGTTCGACTTAATACAAAATTGTTAGCCCGCGTGTTTTTTTTTTTGTTCGAATTCCCCTTTTTTGTTCGGCCGCGAGTTCTCACAGTTCTCAAAAAGTGGAGTTCTCACTGAATCCTATATATATATATATATATATATATATATATATAGTCTACTTGAATTATATTTATGTTAACAAGTGTGGATTGAATGATAACTTGTAGTTAATCAAATGCGCTTGTGATCTTGTTTTGATCTAATGTTAGCTTTTGCATTGACATTTAGACCCAACATTCTATTTGTTTATTCAAATAGTGTTGCCAAACAGAATTGGGTGTTCCTACAAATAGCTACGAGAAAGGAAAGAAGAGAGCACGCTCTCAGATGCAGTTGTCCCCACAAGTACAGACATCATATGTACCAATGGACAATAGAACAATTACATGGATAATATGACTACTATAAATAGAAGTATTCACTATTGTAATATTTAGTAGTGTGAGTTTATTTAATTAGAGTCCAAACGTGTAATAGCTTAAGATATCCTCTCTAGCTATAACTTAGGTGTAATCTGTAATCAACCAACTGTTATTCTACCAAGAACAGTTGTGATTCTTTGTGATTCATATCAATATAGAATAATCGTTGAAAATTACCCTTGACTCTTATTTAAATTGTATGCTTAAATACTAAACTGTTATATCATTTAAAATAAACAAAAGAATTGTATTCACCCCCCCCCCCCCCCCCCCCCCTTCTCTCTTACAATACTCTTGTTGTTAATTAAGGGACCAACAACTGATATCAGAGCTTCAGTCTTGATAAACTCATATCTTGAATCTGAAATTCTCTAATGGATGCATATTCTAATACAGCTTACCTTGAAGATGGTTCATCCAATAGACCACCTAAATTTGATGAAGATGAGTATGAAACCTGGAAAGCTATGTAACGACCCGACCCAAACCGTTATTGACGGCGTCGTTAACTTAGGTCCCGTTGCGTGGTCGTAGTCCCTATATGAGACTCGTTTGACCAAAATTATGTCGCGTTCATTTGAAAGGTACAAAGTTTAGTTTAACAAACGGATCGACAATAAGTTTAAGTTTACAAAGTTATAAAGTATGAATGAAATAACTTGCGACATAATTAGTTTGAAACCACAGTTGCTATAAATAGCGTAAGTAAGTAGACAAAAGTTTGAATCCAAAAATGCTATCCCTAGCGTATGCATGCATGGTAGACTCCAATCAAGTAATCAAAGAGTGCGGAAGCATGTATCAAGTAGCCGAGTATGAACCTGAGAAACATATAGAAAACTGTCAACGAAAAACGTTGGTGAAATCATAGGTGTATTTGTAAACGTTGTTTTTGAACCACAAGATTTAGTATTCCCATAGTTGATTATCAAAATCGTTTGCATTCCAAAAGTATTGTTCGCGAGCACCCAATTATCAAGACTTAACGTTTCCTTCCATAGAACCCCATCACAATAGTGTTAGAACATACACTGTTTCTCGAAAATATATTTCATCCGTAGACGGTAGCGAACCGTCCGAAATGAGGGTTTGTCAAACCCGTATGGCCACACAATATAAGTTCTCGCTTACACCCTGCAAGTGTAACTAATGATAATCGAATTGAGGATTTTTGTTCTAACTCGCTGTGGAATGTTTGTTTTCCTTGTACTTGTGTTCAAAGTATAAAAGTAAGTAGTACAAAATGTAACAAGGTATATGTTTTCTCAGCCCACGATTTAAAAGTATAAAAGTTGTTGAAAAGGTGGGACTATGATCTCACCTCGAGTGCACGAGTATAAAGGTACTTCAACAAGTAAACGTGTGCATGAAAGTTGCTTAGCCTTGACCTAAACAAGTAAGTTATATCAATTAACCGGTTACGACACGAAGTCGGGTGAAATGTGTTCAATTAGTCCTATGGCTCGTTACGACTTGATTAAGTATAGCATGTGAATCACGTTGTCAAGTTTCATACAAGAAACAAGTATAAAAGCATGTTAGAATGATTGTATAAAAGTTTGGTTAAGTTTGACTAAAAGTCAAACTTGGTCAAAGTCAACGAAAAAGTCAACGCGTTCGGGTCGGGTCCCGAACTATTTTTCTATGCTAAATATTCATATACAAGTATATTAAAACAAGTTTCATGTGAATCGGAGGTCGATAGCTAGTCAAACATTTCGCGTGAAATGCGCCAAACAAAGCAGAATCTGGCCAGGCCAATCCGCGCGCCGCGCCACCATCTGGGCAGAGATTTCTGGTCAGTTTTTCAAAGTATGCACGAACCAAAACATTTTCCAACCCAACTCTTGACCCGCAAACACTTATAATGCCTATCATATATCGTCGAAAAGGTATTTTGACGAGGAATACAACTAACCACATATCATCAATCAAAAACATCATTTACAATAACCGAAAACTCGTCAATTGATCAAGAAAGGTTTATTTTCAAAGTTTCAAGTTCGTAAAACGTATTTTATGATTCGGGAATCCAATTTACACATACGATATGCCGTTTTGAAGGTAATGAAGCATACATTACAACTAAACACTTACTAATAACATTTCATGGCATTCGAAACATCAAAAGCTCGTTTTAAGTCTATCAAACCCTAACCAAAATCCGCAAAAATCAATATTCATGTTTTTGAAGTTTCCTTAATCAACCTACGCATCAAAACGAAGCTAGTGATACTAGTAACACAATTAAAACATGAACTTTAACAATTTAACAACATTAACTCATCCAAAATCAAAGATTTAGCACACCCATTTCAAATGTTCAAACTAGTTACTCAAAACAACGAATCGAGCAAACAAAACATATATTCATGTTATACACGAGCCATAGACACTAACTAACACCATTTCAAGTCAAAAACACGAATTTAGAGAAATCTAGAGTTTTAGAAATGTTACCCAAACGAGATGAAGTTGGTATCAAATTGTAGAGGATGAAGAGAGGATTCCAAATATGTAATTTGTTTTGTTGTAAGCCTCTTAGATCGAATTTAGATGATGAATGATTGAATTGGGTGTTTGTGTGTGTGTTCTTGCTAGAGAGAAAGAGAGAGAGATGGAGGTGATTGAATGGTGGTGATTGGGGTGGACTAGTTGACCTAGTCAACTAGTTTGCCCCGTGTCAATTTTAGTCCCTCGAGTTTAGAAGCGGGTGCGGGATTTAACCGATCGAATATTTTTAAAATGCAAGTTAACGAGAGATGTTATAATTAAATGACAGAATTATTATGAACGTTAGTCAACGGAAACTACGAATTTAAATACGAAAGATTATGTTTAAAAAAAAAGACGGTGTTAAAATTAAATTTAACGGAAAAACGCGGGATGTTACATTATCCACGCCTCAAAAGAAATTTCGTCCCGAAATTTAGTTGGAAGTAGTAGTTGTTGAATCTTCCTCGAGATCTTGCGTTGCCAATTCTACGAGTGAGGGAGAAGTACGTCCTAGGGTATTTCAACGAATTTTGACGGTCGGGATCATATGTTGTTTTAAGGTTTGGCTTCACGATTTATGGTTTCAACCGGTCCTCCTAGGAAGTGAGGGTTATCGTCGATAGTGAGTTCATCAAAGGAGATAACAAGTTCTCGTTTCGCAAAACACGTCTTTAAGTTGATACATCGAATGTAGGATAAACGGAGACTCAAAATGAGTCGGAAAAGTCTACACGGCTAGCGACGGGTCCAAAACACCCCAAGAATTTAAAGGATCAAAATATCGCGGATTTAGCTTCCTACGTTTTCCCGAAACGGATTGCATCTTTCCAAGGTGCGACTCTTAACGTGACGCGGTTTCCCACGTGGAATTTGAAATGTTTACGTCTAACATCGGCGTAGCTCTTGGTGATTACGAGTCGCGTAGGGTTTTACCTGAATATGAATAAATTTTCTCGGTTGCTCATGAATAACCTCGGCCCCGGTGAATTGATCATCGTTTACTTGGTTCGACAAAGGAGAATGACGTTTCCGGTCACATGTGGTTTCAAAAGGAGTGACGTTAAAACTCGAATGAAAATCATTGTAGTACGAGGATTCGGTTTAAGGAAAATACTTTTCTCAAGTAAATTTGAAGTTGGTAATACAAACTTGTATTATGGTTTCCAAGGTTTAAATCGCATGTTTGTTCGGTCAGTCGGGTTGTGGATGGTACGCGGTACTCATGTCTAAATGCGGTCCCGAGGCTTTTTGTAAGGTACTCCAAAATCTAGAAATGAAACGAGGATCTCGATCCGAAACGGGGTATATTTCCCTAAGGCATATTGAACAAGTTTGCTAGGAATTGAAAATGTTAGCTAGGACAAGTTTCTCAAGAAAATTCGCGTCGCGGAAGATTTATCGGTTTCCAAAAACGTTCGTCGGGGCAAGTTCTTATCGGGTTTTGAAAACGATTGTTAGGACTATCCACCCTCGCGGCGAATACTTGTATGATGTGAAGAGTCGCTCTCCATTGAGAATTTAGAATAAGGACCTCCTGAACCGGAAGTACGAGGGTGATGCAAAAGAAGTTCCCACCCCGATGTGAGCATAACGAGTAAATTGTAGTTAGTCAATAAGACTGCGCGAGGACGAGCTAGTATACCCGTGTGACATATGGTTGAAGTCGAATGGAATCGGTAATTCATTCGGAAGCATAAATATAATTTGACAATAATTGAAGGTGTGTCCCCGGTATGGTTGTTATAAATATTCTCGGAGTTTTCGGATGTCCAAACCTGAAAAGATGAAGTCATGTACATGGCACATGGTGGTGTTTAGGTTGATCGAGTCTAACCACCATCACGCGTCACTAGAACTTTGGTATGTCTTACCGTAATATAACCACGTTGATCGAGTGTCGTTATATTACGCTAACTCATACCTCCATTCCCACATCACTCTATGGATTCAAGTTCGTGTAATCGTGAAGTTTAAAATAAACAAAGTGTAACAACGTCTCTAACGTGACTCGTATTGAATCGAAAGAATTAGTGCAACTATAAAGAAGCGTTCCCCGAGGGAAGTGTATAAATGATTGTTCACGGCAATGTGGTTCGAGTCAGACAATAAGGTATTCAGGTATGAAAAGAGTAACGAGTCATGATAACGAGTAGCACGCAACCGTAGTGATAAATGTTGATGACGATACTCACCTAGAGTAGTGATGGTAGTAACACCAAAAAGTAGATAGTAAGAAACACCAGTGGGAAACCGAGAGTAAGTTGAAACGGTGGCAAATAACAATCCGGGAGACAGAGTTCCCGAACGAGTGTGACTAACGAAGTCGTCGTCATCCATACGTGTATGAATCATGAATTTACGTGTGTTACCAAAAAGTGGCGGAATACGAGTTCGTATGATGAAGGTTGGGTACCATTAAAAAGTTTGCCTAAGAATGATTCAAGTATAATGCACAAGTAGTCAAGTAAGTGCTATCTATAGCAAATGTATGTCAGAATGCAATGGCTAACTATCCGGTTGTAGTCTAGACTCACTAATGCGTCCTAACGACTCTGTTAGACACAATAATGCACGTCCTAGTTCCCTACAACCAACGCTCTGATACCACTTGTAACGACCCGACCCAAACCGTTATTGACGGCGTCGTTAACTTAGGTCCCGTTGCGTGGTCGTAGTCCCTATATGAGACTCGTTTGACCAAAATTATGTCGCGTTCATTTGAAAGGTACAAAGTTTAGTTTAACAAACGGATCGACAATAAGTTTAAGTTTACAAAGTTATAAAGTATGAATGAAATAACTTGCGACATAATTAGTTTGAAACCACAGTTGCTATAAATAGCGTAAGTAAGTAGACAAAAGTTTGAATCCAAAAATGCTATCCCTAGCGTATGCATGCATGGTAGACTCCAATCAAGTAATCAAAGAGTGCGGAAGCATGTATCAAGTAGCCGAGTATGAACCTGAGAAACATATAGAAAACTGTCAACGAAAAACGTTGGTGAAATCATAGGTGTATTTGTAAACGTTGTTTTTGAACCACAAGATTTAGTATTCCCATAGTTGATTATCAAAATCGTTTGCATTCCAAAAGTATTGTTCGCGAGCACCCAATTATCAAGACTTAACGTTTCCTTCCATAGAACCCCATCACAATAGTGTTAGAACATACACTGTTTCTCGAAAATATATTTCATCCGTAGACGGTAGCGAACCGTCCGAAATGAGGGTTTGTCAAACCCGTATGGCCACACAATATAAGTTCTCGCTTACACCCTGCAAGTGTAACTAATGATAATCGAATTGAGGATTTTTGTTCTAACTCGCTGTGGAATGTTTGTTTTCCTTGTACTTGTGTTCAAAGTATAAAAGTAAGTAGTACAAAATGTAACAAGGTATATGTTTTCTCAGCCCACGATTTAAAAGTATAAAAGTTGTTGAAAAGGTGGGACTATGATCTCACCTCGAGTGCACGAGTATAAAGGTACTTCAACAAGTAAACGTGTGCATGAAAGTTGCTTAGCCTTGACCTAAACAAGTAAGTTATATCAATTAACCGGTTACGACACGAAGTCGGGTGAAATGTGTTCAATTAGTCCTATGGCTCGTTACGACTCGATTAAGTATAGCATGTGAATCACGTTGTCAAGTTTCATACAAGAAACAAGTATAAAAGCATGTTAGAATGATTGTATAAAAGTTTGGTTAAGTTTGACTAAAAGTCAAACTTGGTCAAAGTTAACGAAAAAGTCAACGCGTTCGGGTCGGGTCCCGAACTATTTTTCTATGCTAAATATTCATATACAAGTATATTAAAACAAGTTTCATGTGAATCGGAGGTCGATAGCTAGTCAAAAATTTCGCGTGAAATGCGCCAAACAAAGCAGAATCTGGCCAGGCCAATCCGCGCGCCGCGCGGGGATGGGGCGCGCCGCGCCACCATCTGGGCAGAGATTTCTGGTCAGTTTTTCAAAGTATGCACGAACCAAAACATTTTCCAACCCAACTCTTGACCCGCAAACACTTATAATGCCTATCATATATCGTCGAAAAGGTATTTTGACGAGGAATACAACTAACCACATATCATCAATCAAAAACATCATTTACAATAACCGAAAACTCGTCAATTGATCAAGAAAGGTTTATTTTCAAAGTTTCAAGTTCGTAAAACGTATTTTATGATTCGGGAATCCAATTTACACATACGATATGCCGTTTTGAAGGTAATGAAGCATACATTACAACTAAACACTTACTAATAACATTTCATGGCATTCGAAACATCAAAAGCTCGTTTTAAGTCTATCAAACCCTAACCAAAATCCGCAAAAATCAATATTCATGTTTTTGAAGTTTCCTTAATCAACCTACGCATCAAAACGAAGCTAGTGATACTAGTAACACAATTAAAACATGAACTTTAACAATTTAACAACATTAACTCATCCAAAATCAAAGATTTAGCACACCCATTTCAAATGTTCAAACTAGTTACTCAAAACAACGAATCGAGCAAACAAAACATATATTCATGTTATACACGAGCCATAGACACTAACTAACACCATTTCAAGTCAAAAACACGAATTTAGAGAAATCTAGAGTTTTAGAAATGTTACCCAAACGAGATGAAGTTGGTATCAAATTGTAGAGGATGAAGAGAGGATTCCAAATATGTAATTTGTTTTGTTGTAAGCCTCCTAGATCGAATTTAGATGATGAATGATTGAATTGGGTGTTTGTGTGTGTGTTCTTGCTAGAGAGAAAGAGAGAGAGATGGAGGTGATTGAATGGTGGTGATTGGGGTGGACTAGTTGACCTAGTCAACTAGTTTGCCCCGTGTCAATTTTAGTCCCTCGAGTTTAGAAGCGGGTGCGGGATTTAACCGATCGAATATTTTTAAAACGCAAGTTAACGAGAGATGTTATAATTAAATGACGGAATTATTATGAACGTTAGTCAACGGAAACTACGAATTTAAATACGAAAGATTATGTTTAAAAAAAAAGACGGTGTTAAAATTAAATTTAACGGAAAAACGCGGGATGTTACAAGCTAGGTTCATGTTCCATCTTGAATCTATTAACCCACTCATGCCTGGTATTTCCAATGATGGTCCATTCATCCCCACTGAAACACTTGATAGTGTTCCTGCTACAGCAGATACTCCTGCTATTCCTAACAGAGAAGTTGTTCTTCCCTCATCTAGATGGGAAGCTGAGGATAAACGTCGTGTTGGACTTGACCCTAAGATCAAAACCATGATAGTTACAACTCTACCTAAATATGTGTTCATGTAGTGACCCGACAAAATCGTCATTGACGGCGCCATCTACTTAGGTCCCATTACGTGGTCATAAGTCTTTAAAACAACGTTTGACCAAAAGTATGTCGCATTCATTTCAAAAGTAAGGATGTTTCAAGGTTTACAAAGTAGTTCGACAACTAGTTACATTACAATGTTTAAGGTACAATTGAAACATATGCGACACAATTTAAGAATGAGTCAAAAGACGCTCCACGTATGCAAGTATACTCGACATCCAAGCAAGTATTAAAAAGTATAGTGCGGAAGCATGTATCACCTAGTATTCAAGGACCTGAGAAAAATATAGAAAATATGTCAACGAAAAACGTTGGTGAAATCATAGGTGTATATATAAAGTATGTTTTGAACCACAAGATTTAGTATAAACCGATTATCAAGCGTATACATCTCAAAAGATGTGTTTGTATCACGAGCATCCAACTATCAAGCTTAACTGAATCTTACCTCTGCATATAGTGTTAGAACCTACACTATTCCGATAAAATTATATTTCATTCGCTAACGGTAGCGAACCGTCCAAATGAGGGTTCGTTAAACCCGTATGGCCACACAACATAAGTTCTCGCTTACACCCTACAAGTGTAACTAATGATAATTGGACTTGAGGATTTTCGTTCTAACTCGTACGTATCTTTGCTTTTGTATTCGTGTTCAAAGTATAAAAGTATGAATCGTTTATGTTTTCTCATCCCAAGTATAAGTATAAAAGAGTAAAAGTGGGACTATGATCTCACCTTGAGTGCAAGCGTAAATAAAGTACTTCACAAAGTAACGTGTGCAAGAACGAGTGCTAGTCTTGACCTAAACAAGTAGGTTGTATCAATAACGGTAACCACGGTTGGTAAAAGATGTTCAATTAGTCATATGGCTCGTTACCACTCGATTAATGTAGCATGGGAATCAAATTGTCAAGTTTCATGCAAGATTCAAGTATAAAAGCATGTTAGAAACGATTGCATAAGTATTCGGTTAAGCTTGATTAAAAGTCAAACTTGGTTAAACTTGTTCAGAGTCAAAGTCAAAGTTAACGGGGTCGGGTCGGGTATCCGACAATTTTTCTATGAAAGATAAACATATATAAGTATGTTGGCCAAGTTTCATGTTAATCGGACATGTATAGCATAGCGAGAATTAAAAGAAAAAAAAATTGGAGAGCAGCCCTCAGATGCGCCGCATCTGTAAGTGATGCGCCGCATCAGTAGCAGATGCGCCGCATCCAAGGCAGATGCGCCGCATCCCTATCTGATTCAGTGAAACTGCTTAATAATTTTACAAGTCTCGGACCAAACTTCAATTTATCATAACTAATGAATCGTAAACACCTAAAACGCATACCATACATAGTTAGAAAGGTAATTTAACGAGGAATACAACTAAACACTTTTCATCAAACAAAAATATCATTTACAATAACCTAAATTCTCGTCAAGTGATCATTAAAGGTTCATTATCAAGGTTTCAAGTTCGTAAAACGTATTTTATGATTCGGGAATCCAATTTACACATACGATATGCCGTTTCGAAGGTAATTACACATACATTGCAACTAAACACTTACTAACAACATTAACAAGCATTCAATGCATTAAAAGTTCATTTTAAAGTTCATCAAACCCTAACCAAAATCATGAATTCAACTATTTTGTAAATGAAGCTTTTCTAAATCAACCTACACATCAAATTGAAGCTAATAATGCTAGTAACACATTTAATACATGAACTTTAACATTTAATCATACAAAAATTCAAGATTAAGCACACCCATGTTTCATATTCAAGCTAGTTACTCAAAACAACAAATCGAGCAAACCAAACACATATTCATGTTAGACTTGAGCCATAGACACTAATTAACACTTTTATAAGTCAAAATTATCAAGAACACAAAATCTAGTGATTTTAGAAATTTACCTAAACTTGATGAAATCGGTATGGAATTGAAGAGGAAGATGCAAGGATTCCGAATATGTAATTTGTTTTGATGAACTCTTGCTAGATCGGATTTATATGAAGATTCTTTGTTTAAGGGTTTGAGAGAAAAAGTTTGGAAGTAAGAGAGAAAGAGGAGGATGAATGAATGGAGGAGAAGGTGTTGACCACTTTGACCTAGTCAAAACTTTGGCATCTTGGCAAGTTTAGTCCCTCAAGTTTAAAAGCGGGTGCGTGAATTACCTAAACGAGATATTTTAAAACGCGTATTAACGGAAGATGTTATAAATATATAACAGACTTTAAAATAGTATAAGGGAAGGTAAACGGAAAAAAGGCGGGATGTTACATTACCTACTCCTTAAAAGAAATTTAGTCCCAAAATTTAAGTAGGCGTAGTAGTCGTTGTTTCTTCCTCGAGATCTTGCGTTTTTGAATCCACGAATAAATGAGGATACTTCCTTAGCATTTGATCTTGTATTTCCCAAGTAAACTCGGGTCCCCTTTTGGCGTTCCAACGGACCTTAAGAATTGGAATTCGGATTTGTTTTAGCGTTTTGACGAAGTGGTCCACAATTTCAACCAGTTCCTCCACAAAATGGAGCTTGTCATCAATAGTGAGCTCCTCGAGAGGGATGACGAGTTCGGGTTCGGCAAAACACTTCTTCAAGTTCGATACATGGAAAGTAGGATGAACAGAGCTTAATTGAGGCGGAAGATCTAAACGATATGCAACGGTTCCAACACGCTCCAAGATTTCGAAAGGACCAATATACCGTGGATTTAACTTCCCGCGTTTCCCGAAACGGATTACACCTTTCCAAGGTGTGACTTTTAACATTACGCGATCACCGACTTGAAATTCAAGGTCGTTGTGTCTTTTGTCGGTATAGCTCTTTTGACGACTACGGGCCGTCCGGAGCCTATCTCGGATTTGTCGCCTACTTCGGCCCAACAAAGAGGTGAACGACATTTTCGGCCATATAATGCATAGAATGGTGCGGCGTTAATACTCGCGTGGTAACTATTGTTGTAAGAGAATTCGGCGAGAGGCAAGTGCTTGTCCCAAGCTTTTCCAAAATCGATAACACAAGCTCGTAGCATGTCTTCCAAGGTTTGAATTGTGCGTTCGCTTTGTCCGTCGGTTTGTGGATGATATGCGGTGCTCATGTCTAAATGCGTTCCCAACGCTTCTTGTAAAGTACGCCAAAATCTAGAAACAAAACGACCATCTCGATCGGAAATAATCGATAAAGGCACACCGTGACGGGCAATGATCTCTTTAATGTAAAGTTGTGCAAGTTTTTCCATGTTGTCGGTTTCCTTCATGGCTAGGAAGTGCGCGGATTTGGTGATACGGTCAACAATAACCCAAATAGTATCGTAATCGCCCAATGTCTTTGGTAGTTTGGTGATAAAATCCATCGTTATCCTTTCCCACTTCCATTGCGGGATTTCGGGTTGTTGAAGTAGTCCGGACGGTCTTTGATGTTCGGCTTTGACTTTGGAGCAAGTTAGGCATTTTCCAACATAAGTAGCGACGTCCCTTTTAATGTTCGGCCACCAATATTGTTCTTTGAGGTCGTGGTACACCTTATTGGCACCGGGGTGAATCGAATATCTTGACTTATGGGCTTCGTCTAAAATAAGGCTTCGTAGGTCCCCATAACTAGGTACCCAAATTCTTCCGGCGAAAATATCGGAGTCCGGTCTTGGGATACACGAATTTGACTATTGAGGTTGGTGTGAATGGTGATGTTTAAAGCTCGGACACGAAGAGTCACCACTCTTTCCTTTCGACTTAAGTCATCAGCTACTACGTTTGCCTTCCCAGGATGGTAACGAAGCTCGCAATCGTAATCGTTCAAAGTTTCAATCCACCGTCGTTGTCTCATGTTTAGTTGTTTTTAATCGAAGATGTGTTGAAGGCTTTTGTGATCGGTGAAGATAGTACTCTTGGTTCCATAAAGATAGTGTCTCCACATTTTGATTGCAAAGACAACGGCTCCGAGTTCAAGATCATGTGTCGTATAGTTCCGTTCATGAATTTTCAATTGTCGAGAGGCATAAGCAATGAATTTCTTTTGTTGCATCAATACACACCCAAAACCATGTTTCGAGGCATCGCAATATACAACAAAATCATCATTGCCTTCGGGAGGAGACAAGATAGGAGCGGTGGTTAGCTTTGTCTTCAAGATTTGAAACGCGGATTCTTGCTCGGTCGCCCAAATGAATTTCTTTCCCTTGTGGGTTAACGCGGTTAGAGAACGTGCAACCAAAGAGAAGTTTTTGATGAATCTATGATAGTATCCGGCGAGACCCAAGAATTGACGAATATGAGTAGGAGTAGTAGGAGTCTCCCATTTGCTAATGGCTTCGATTTTTGAGGGATCGACCTTAATACCTTGATCGCTTACAACATGACCAAGAAATTGAACTTCCTTCAACCAAAATTCGCACTTGAAGAATTTGGCACAGAGTCGTTCTTGTCTAAGGAGTTCGAGTATGAGTCGGGGGTGTTGTTCATGGTCTTCTTCGCTTTTAGAATAGACCAAGATATCATCGATGAATACAATAACGAACTTGTCGAGATACGGTTTGCACACGGTGTTCATAAGGTCCATGAACACCGCCGGTGCATTAGTGAGACCAAATGGCATTACAAGAAATTCATAACTACCATAACGAGTCCAGAAAGCGGTTTTGGAGACATCTTCCCCCTTAACCCTTAATTGGTGATAACCCGAGCGGAGATCGATTTTCGAATATATGCGAGATCCTTGTAATTGATCAAAGAGGTCATCGATGCGTGGAAGAGGATATCGGTTCTTAACCGTCAATTTGTTTAGTTCACGATAGTTGATACACATTCGTAGGGATCCATCTTTCTTCTTAACGAATAAAATCGGAGCGCCCCATGGTGAATGGCTAGGTTGGATAAAACCACGGTCAAGTAGTTCTTGGATTTGACTTTGCAATTCTTGCATTTCGGATGGAGCAAGTCTATACGGTGCACATGCTACGGGTGTGGCTCCCGGAATAAGATCGATTTGGAATGCAACCGGTCGATGATGTGGAAGTCCCGACAATTCGTCGGGAAATACATCGGAAAAGTCACTAACAATTGGCACATCATCGATATGCTTCTCATCGGTTTCAACTTCCTTAACGTGGGCTAGAATCGCGAAACAACCTTTACGAAGGTAGTTTTCAATTTTAAGGCATGAGACGAGGTTGAGTCCGGTGCAACTCTTATCGCCATAGACAATCAAGGGTTCACCATTCTCGATAAGAATTTGAATCGCTTTAAGATCGCAAAGAATGTGAGATTTCATTTTGGCTAAACAATCCATACCAATGATTACATCAAAGCTCCCTAGTTCTATAGGTATCAAGTCAATTTCAAACTCTTTACCCATTAAGTTTAACATACACCCCCGGTAAAATTTGTCGGCCCTCAATAGTTTCTTGTTGGCCACTTCAATGGTTTAAGTAGTATCTAGTGGGAGTGGTGGAGTGCTAAAAGAACGAGTCAAAGTCTTAGTTACAAAACTCTTATCGGCACCCGAATCGAATAAACAAGAGACATAAGAATCGTTGAGAAGGAACGTACCCGTGACTAGTTCATTGTCATCCCGGGATTCCTCGGTGTTGATGTTGAAAGCTCGACCGTGTGTATTGGGGTTAGCTTTCTTCTTTGGGCACGCATTCCTATAATGACCCGGTTGGCCACATTCATAACAAACACCTGGTCTTGGTGCGTTGGGCCCCTTTTGAGCAACGGGGGCGGTATTCCTACAATCGTGGGCCACGTGGCCACTCCTTTGGCACTTGACGTAAAATGGTTTGCCACATTCACCAAGATGATGTTTGTAGCACTTGTTACAATAAGGCAAGTTTCCGGCATAATTCTTCTTGCCGTCGGAGGTGAAAGGCTTTTTGGTGAAGTTGTTGATGTTGTTGCTTGATGGAGTGGCTTCCCATTTTCTTTTGTTGCCACCCGACTTGTCCTCGGCTTTAGGTGCCGATACTATGATTTCATCCACCGTTTCAATCAATTTATGGGCCATATTCAAAGCTTCTTGATGATTGGTGGGTTTGAATGACATTACTCCGTGTTTGATGCTCTTTCGAAGACCATCCATGTAAAGTTCAACCATTAAAGACTCGGGGTTCACAAGGTTTGGGAACATCAAGGCTAGTTCGGAAAATCGTTGATTATAAGCCCTGAGGTCGTTTCCGACCACCTTTAGAGTTCTTAGCTCTTGTTCGAGCTTTCGGGTTTCCTTGCGCGGAAAGTATTTGGTGATCATCTTTTCTTTCAAATCGGGCCAAGAGAGAGCGTGGGCTTCATCGGTACCTACCGATTGTACATACGTGTTCCACCACGTGAGAGCTATACCGACAAAAGTGTGGGTGAAATATTTAACCTTGTCTTGGTCCCGGCAGCCGCTTATGCTAAAAACGGCTTCCGTTTGCTCAAACCATCGAGTGAGAGCAACCGGTCCTCCGGTCCCATCAAAAGTATGAGGTTTGCACCCCATGAAAGCTTTGTAGGAGCATCCCTCGTTTGAGTTACCGGCACCATTGTTGTTGTTGTTGTTGTGGTTGTTGTTATTGTTGTTGTTGTTGGAAGAGTGACCGGCCATGGTCGCATCTACGGCGGTGGCTATCATTCGTTGAAGAGCTTGTTCGGGAGTTTCATTGCATGGTACACGGCGAGGAGGCATTGTTCCTTCAAAACACAAGAATATCGTTGATTAGTATTCTCAATAATACTAACCGTGATATGGAATAAGGATAAAGAGAAAAATTTCCTTGACTCGCCTTAAATTCTTTATGTCATAATGTCGGAACGTTCATATGAGTCACCGTAATATAATCCTGGAAATTATATTACCCTGATTCATATGAGCATTCGACATTATTTCATATAGTCAAGGTGGCGTGTCAATCAAATTAAAAAATGTGAGATTAAGATGAAACAAGAGTAGATATGAGTAGAAACGTTTGAGTATAAATACACAAGTAGTCAAGTAATTCCTACTTCAAGTCTATATGCCGGTTGTAGTCTAGACTCACTAATGTACCCTATGACTCGGGGTTGACACTAATGAACTCTAAATCCCAACAACCAACGCTCTGATACCATCTGTAGCGACCCGACAAAATCGTCATTGACGGCGCCGTCAATGACGATTTTGTCGGGTCGCTACAGTTCAAATTGATTAAGGGAAAACTAACTGCTAAGGCAATTTTAGACTATCTTGATGTTACATATGATGGTATGGATGAGGTTAGACAAAATAAGATAATAGCATTGAAAAGAGAATATGAAATGTTCTTTGCCTATAAGAGTGAGACCCTTAAGCAAACCTTCATTAGGTTTAACTCCTTAGTTGAAAGTTGAAACCTTCATTAGGTAAGGATGGTATGGTTGATGTTCTTTGCCATACAAAGTGAGCAAGAAACCAAGAGCTAGGTATGGTAGTAAATCAGTCAAGGGCCCTAAATCTGAGTGTTACAATCGTGGGAAGGTAGGACACTTTGCATCTGAGTGTATGTCCAGGAAACCTTCATCACATGCTAACTCATTTTCTAAAGCTAAAAAGTACAAGAACAAGTACAAGGCAATGAAGGCTCAAATGAAGGAGAAATCAAAGGTTGATAAGAAGGAGAAGAAACCAGTAAAGGTGCTAGTTGCTGAACATCATGATTAGGATGAAACCAGTTCATCTTCATCTTCCGATAGTGAAACTGATGAGGATTGTGCGGGTTATGCTTCTGGTAAAAAGCTGTGTTTGATGGCTAAAGAGGTTGATGAGTTTGGTGAGGATCATAGTTGTAGTGACCCGAACTTTTCCATGTTTATATATATTAATTGAGATTGATGTTTACATGATTAAATGTTTCCAACATGTTAAGCAATCAAACTTGTTAAGACTTGATTAATTGAAATAGGTTTCATATAGACAATTGACCACCCAAGTTGACCGGTGATTCACGAACGTTAAAACTTGTAAAAAAACTATATGATGACATATATATGGTTATATATATAGTTAACATGATATTATGATAAGTAAACATATCATTAATTATATTAACAATGAACTACATATGTAAAAACAAGACTACTAACTTAATGATTTTGAAACGAGACATATATGTAACGTTTATCGTTGTAACGACATTTAATGTATATATATCATATTAAGAGATATTCGTACATCATAATATCATGATAATATAATAATTTAAAATCTCTTTTGATATTATAAACATTGGGTTAACAACATTTAACAAGATCGTTAACCTAAAGGTTTCAAAACAACACTTACATGTAACGACTAACGATGACTTAACGACTCAGTTAAAATGTATATACATGTAGTGTTTTAATATGTATTTATACACTTTTGAAAGACTTCAATACACTTATCAAAATAATTCTACTTAACAAAAATGCTTACAATTACATTCTCGTTCAGTTTCATCAACAATTCTACTCGTATGCACCCGTATTCGTACTCGTACAATACACAGCTTTTAGATGTATGTACTATTGGTATATACACTCCAATGATCAGCTCTTAGCAGCCCATGTGAGTCACCTAACACATGTGGGAACCATCATTTGGCAACTAGCATGAAATATCTCATAAGATTACAAAAATATGAGTAATCATTCATGACTTATTTACATGAAAACAAAATTACATATCCTTTATATCCAATCCATACACCAACGACCAAAAACACCTACAAACACTTTCATTCTTCAATTTTCTTCATCTAATTGAACTCTCTCAAGTTCTATCTTCAAGTTCTAAGTGTTCTTCATAAATTCCAAAAGTTCTAGTTTCATAAAATCAAGAATACTTTCAAGTTTGCTAGCTCACTTCCAATCTTGTAAGGTGATCATCCAACCTCAAGAAATCTTTGTTTCTTACAGTAGGTTATCATTCTAATACAAGGTAATAATCATATTCAAACTTTGGTTCAATTTCTATAACTATAACAATCTTATTTCAAGTGATGATCTTACTTGAACTTGTTTTCGTGTCATGATTTTGCTTCAAGAACTTTGAGCCATCCAAGGATCCATTGAAGCTAGATCCAATTTTCTCTTTTCCAGTAGGTTTATCCAAGGAAATTAAGGTAGTAATGATGTTCATAACATCATTCGATTCATACATATAAAGCTATCTTATTCGAAGGTTTAAACTTGTAATCACTAGAACATAGTTTAGTTAATTCTAAACTTGTTCGCAAACAAAAGTTAATCCTTCTAACTTGACTTTTAAAATCAACTAAACACATGTTCTATATCTATATGATATGCTAACTTAATGATTTAAAACCTGGAAACACGAAAAACACCGTAAAACCGGATTTACGCCGTCGTAGTAACACCGCGGGCTGTTTTGGGTTAGTTAATTAAAAACTATGATAAACTTTGATTTAAAAGTTGTTATTCTGAGAAAATGATTTTTATTATGAACATGAAACTATATCCAAAAATTATGGTTAAACTCAAAGTGGAAGTATGTTTTCTAAAATGGTCATCTAGACGTCGTTCTTTCGACTGAAATGACTACCTTTACAAAAACGACTTGTAACTTATTTTTCTGACTATAAACCTATACTTTTTCTGTTTAGATTCATAAAATAGAGTTCAATATGAAATCATAGCAATTTGATTCACTCAAAACGGATTTAAAATGAAGAAGTTATGGGTAAAACAAGATTGGATAATTTTTCTCATTTTAGCTACGTGAAAATTGGTAACAAATCTATTCCAACCATAACTTAATCAACTTGTATTGTATATTATGTAATCTTGAGATACCATAGACACGTATACAATGTTTCGACCTATCATGTCGACACATCTATATATATTTCGGAACAACCATAGACACTCTATATGTGAATGTTGGAGTTAGCTATACAGGGTTGAGGTTGATTCCAAAATATATATAGTTTGAGTTGTGATCAATACTGAGATACGTATACACTGGGTCGTGGATTGATTCAAGATAATATTTATCGATTTATTTCTGTACATCTAACTGTGGACAACTAGTTATAGGTTACTAACGAGGACAGCTGACTTAATAAACTTAAAACATCAAAATATATTAAAAGTGTTGTAAATATATTTTGAACATACTTTAATATATATGTATATATTGTTATAGGTTCGTGAATCAACAGTGGCCAAGTCTTACTTCCCGACGAAGTAAAAATCTGTGAAAGTGAGTTATAGTCCCACTTTTAAAATCTAATATTTTTGGGATGAGAATACATGCAGGTTTTATAAATGATTTACAAAATAGACACAAGTACGTGAAATTACATTCTATGGTTGAATTATCAAAATCGAATATGCCCCTTTTTATTAAGTCTGGTAATCTAAGAATTAGGGAACATACACCCTAATTGACGCGAATCCTAAAGATAGATCTATTGGGCCTAACAAACCCCATCCAAAGTACCGGATGCTTTAGTACTTCGAAATTTATATCATATCCGAAGGGTGTCCCGGAATGATGGGGATATTCTTATATATGCATCTTGTTATTGTCGGTTACCAGGTGTTCACCATATGAATGATTTTTATCTCTATGTATGGGATGTGTATTGAAATATGAAATCTTGTGGTCTATTATTATGATTTGATATATATAGGCTAAACCTATAACTCACCAACATTTTTGTTGACGTTTTAAGCATGTTTATTCTCAGGTGATTATTAAGAGCTTCCGCTGTCGCATACTTAAATAAGGACGAGATTTGGAGTCCATGCTTGTATGATATTGTGTAAAAACTGCATTCAAGAAACTTATTTTGTTGTAACATATTTGTATTGTAAACCATTATGTAATGGTCGTGTGTAGACATGATATTTTAGATTATCATTATTTGATAATCTACGTAAAGCTTTTTAAACCTTTATTGATGAAATAAAGGTTATGGTTTGTTTTAAAATGAATGCAGTCTTTGAAAAACGTCTCATATAGAGGTCAAAACCTCGCAACGAAATCAATTAATATGGAACGTTTTTAATCAATAAGAACGGGACATTTCAGTTGGTATCCGAGCGTTGGTCTTAGAGAACCAGAAAATTTGCATTAGTGTGTCTTATCGAGTTTGTTAGGATGCATTAGTGAGTCTGGACTTCGACCGTGTTTTCTTTAAAAATGATTGCTTAACATTTTTGTTGGAAACTATATATTTTTAACATATGAATATTATGTGATATATTAATCTCTTAACGTGTTTGATATTATGTGATAGATGTCTACCTCTAGAACAAGTCCCATTGACTCACCTAATAATAATGAAGAGTCAAATGTAAATTGGAATGATTTGTGGACTGATTCACAAGTTCCCGAAGAGGAACCGGAAGAAGAGTCGGAACCGGAAGAAGCATCGGAACCGGAAGAAGAATCGGAACCGGATGAAGAAATAGAACCGGTGGGAGAAATAATAAAACGGTTAAGTAAAAGAAAATCCTCAACCAACCGACCAAAGTTAATTATGGTCAATGGTGTTTCCGCCAAGGAAGCAAAATATTGGGAGGATTACCAATTCTCCGATGAATCGGATTCCGACGAGAATTCCGATGATGTTATAGAAATTACCCCAACTGAATTTAAAAAGGCAAAAGAAAATAATAAGGGAAAGGGCATAAAAATAGAGAAATCTAATTCCAACCCCGATGAACTTTATATGTATCGTCAACCCCCGAAGTCCTTAAGTTGTAACAATGACCCGGGAACCTCTAAACCACCAGGTTTTTCTAAACCAATGTGGACAACGACGGCTCGTATTAGGGGAACATCATATATCCCTAGAAACTTGGCAAAACGAACCAAAACCGAAGAAGAAGAAACGAGCGAGTCGGAATAAGATAGTTGTATTCGTGTGGTGTAATATATGGAATATAGTGTTCTTATGCTTTATGATATATGTAAAAATTGCTTGTATTAATAAGTATTTTTTTTATGAATCTAACTCTTGTCTATTTTACAGTTTAAAAACACAAAATGGATAGACAACCCAATATTTTAAGAGACCTACCCGGAGACATGATTGATGAAATCTTGTCTAGAGTCGGCCAGAATTCTTCGGCACAACTATTTAAGGCGAGATCAGTTTGTAAGACATTCGAAGAACGTTCCAAGAATGTCTTGGTTTATAAGAGACTTTCGTTTGAAAGATGGGGGATATCACATTGGGAAACCCATAAGTTACGATGTGTTTACTTTGACGCATATATTGCGGGGAACCCAAATGCTATTTTACGCAACGGGTTAAGAAATTATTTTGACTCAATATATCCGAATATT
The DNA here is from genome assembly GCF_046630445.1 of Rutidosis leptorrhynchoides. Lineage (NCBI taxonomy): Eukaryota > Viridiplantae > Streptophyta > Magnoliopsida > Asterales > Asteraceae > Rutidosis > Rutidosis leptorrhynchoides. Next base: position 348,983,887 of record NC_092339.1, on the reverse strand, counting down.
GGACTTCGTGATTTAGAAAAAGCGGCTAACATGCAACATAAAGAAGCATGTTATGCTTACGGATTAGTAATGTTCGCTTCTCACCAAAGTGAGAACAAGAACATCGGGCTACAACTATTAAACAAAACGTTTCCACAAGTGACGGAGTCGGTAATTGGGGTAAGAAATGAGGTTTTTAGATTATTACGGGACTGTTGGACATTACGTAACCCTCGTCCCTTTGATGACGTTACAACACGCTGTCTTATCAACGGCCATAACGGTTATGTTGCACAAGACCAAGGATGGGAAGTAGTCCTAGTAAAACCAGAATGCATGACTTGTTTCTGGACGTATGAATTACGTGTCTTTATTGCCTTTGCTGAACGACTTGTGTACTAGCTAGAATTGTCTTCACAACTATCTTGTATCAAAGTTATTGTGTGCTATATTTCATGCTTTATGTAAAATAAGCGGTATTGTAAGTTTGTAAAATATTGTATAACAGTTTGAACGCGAAATATTATTATAATCAGTTTTTCATATAGAATTGTAGTAGTTGAATTGTATATTAGCTACTAAGTATGAACTTAACGGGTAGGTACTACCCGAATTTAAACTTATAAAACGCTAATATGAAGAAAAAGCTTTTATAAATGAGTTCATATTATGCTACGAAATACTATTAACTACTCTTAATATTCTGTATGATTAACTTGTTCCATTTAACTATTTTGAAGGAAATGGCACCGACTACTCGACACACCGTGAATATGAATGAAGAGGAATTCCGTACTTTTCTAGCTTCAAACATAGCCGCAGTACAGGCTGCGCTACATACCAACAATAACCTTGGATCTAGCAGTACAGGAAATCGTGTAGGATGCACCTACAAAGAATTCACTGCCTGTAAACCTTTGGAATTTGATGGAACCGAAGGACCGATCGGATTGAAACGGTGGACCGAGAAGGTTGAATCGGTGTTTGCCATAAGTAAGTGTACTGAAGAGGACAAAGTGAAGTACGCTACGCATACCTTCACAGGTTCTGCGTTAACATGGTGGAATATCTATCTAGAGCAAGTGGGACAAGATGATGCGTACGCACTACCGTGGTCAGCATTCAAGCACTTGATGAACGAGAAGTACCGTCCCAGAACCGAGGTCAATAAGCTCAAGACAGAACTTAGAGGGTTACGAACCCAAAGATTTGATATTACCACGTACGAAAGACGATTCACAGAATTGTTCCTATTGTGTCCGGGAGCATTCGAAGATGAGGAAGAGAAGATCGACGCGTTTGTGAAAGGATTACCGGAAAGAATCCAAGAAGATATAAGTTCACACGAGCCCGCCTCCATACAACAGGCATGTAGAATGGCTCACAAACTAGTGAACCAGATTGAAGAAAGAATTAAAGAACAGACTGCTGAAGAGGCCAATGTGAAGCAAGTCAAAAGAAAGTGGGAGGAAAACGGTGATAAGAATCACCAATACAACAACAATAGCAATTACAACAATAATCGCAACAATTATCCCAACAATCGCAACATCAATCGCAACTACAACAAACGGCCCAACAACAACAACAACAACAACAACAACAGCAACTACAACAATCATCCCAACAACAATAATAACCGCAACAACAACAACAATCAGAAGCAACTATGCCAAAGGTGTGAAAAGAATCACTCGGGGTTCTGCACCAAATTTTGCAACAAGTGTAAAAGAAATGGTCATAGCGCGGCGAAGTGTGAGGTCTACGGACCAGGGGTTAATAGAACGAAAGGAACAAATGGTGTCGGAATGAGTAATGGCGGAGCAAGTAGTGTCGGAGCAAGTTATGCCAATGTAGTTTGTTATAAATGTGGAAAACCAGGCCACATTATTAGAAATTGCCCGAACCAGGAGAACACGAATGGACAAGGCCGTGGAAGAGTTTTCAATATTAATGCGGTAGAGGCACAGGAAGACCCGGAGCTTGTTACGGGTACGTTTCTTATTGACAATAAATCTGCTTACGTTTTATTTGATTCGGGTGCGGATAGAAGCTATATGAGTAGAGATTTTTGTGCTAAATTAAGTTGTCCATTGACGCCTTTGGATAGTAAATTTTTACTCGAATTAGCAAATGGTAAATTAATTTCAGCAGATAATATATGTCGGAATCGAGAAATTAAACTGGTTAGCGAAACATTTAAGATTGATTTGATACCAGTAGAGTTAGGGAGTTTTGATGTGATAATCGGTATGGACTGGTTGAAAGAAGTGAAAGCGGAGATCGTTTGTTACAAAAATGCAATTCGCATTATACGAGAAAAAGGAAAACCCTTAATGGTGTACGGAGAAAAGGGCAACACGAAGCTACATCTTATTAGTAATTTGAAGGCACAAAAACTAATAAGAAAAGGTTGCTATGCTGTTCTAGCACACGTCGAGAAAGTACAAATTGAAGAAAAGAGCATCAATGATGTTCCCATTGCAAAAGAATTTCCCGATGTATTTCCGAAAGAATTACCGGGATTACCCCCACATCGATCCGTTGAATTTCAAATAGATCTTGTACCAGGAGCTGCACCAATAGCTCGTGCTCCTTACAGACTCGCACCCAGCGAGATGAAAGAACTGCAAAGCCAATTACAAGAACTTTTAGAGCGTGGTTTCATTCGACCAAGCACATCACCGTGGGGAGCTCCTGTTTTGTTTGTCAAGAAGAAAGATGGTACATTCAGGTTGTGTATCGACTACCGAGAGTTGAACAAACTTACCATCAAGAACCGCTACCCACTACCGAGAATCGACGACTTATTTGATCAACTACAAGGCTCGTCTGTTTATTCAAAGATTGACTTACGTTCCGGGTATCATCAAATGCGGGTGAAAGAAGATGATATTCCAAAGACTGCTTTCAGAACACGTTACGGTCATTACGAGTTTATGGTCATGCCGTTTGGTTTAACTAATGCACCAGCTGTGTTCATGGACCTTATGAACCGAGTGTGTGGACCATACCTTGACAAGTTTGTCATTGTTTTCATTGATGACATACTTATTTACTCAAAGAATGACCAAGAACACGGTGAACATTTGAGAAAGGTGTTAGAAGTATTGAGGAAGGAAGAATTGTACGCTAAGTTTTCAAAGTGTGCATTTTGGTTGGAAGAAGTTCAATTCCTCGGTCACATAGTGAACAAAGAAGGTATTAAGGTGGATCCGGCAAAGATAGAAACTGTTGAAAAGTGGGAAACCCCGAAAACTCCGAAACACATACGCCAGTTTTTAGGACTAGCTGGTTACTACAGAAGGTTCATCCAAGACTTTTCCAGAATAGCAAAACCCTTGACTGCATTAACGCATAAAGGGAAGAAATTTGAATGGAATGATGAACAAGAGAAAGCGTTTCAGTTATTGAAGAAAAAGCTAACTACGGCACCTATATTGTCATTGCCTGAAGGGAATGATGATTTTGTGATTTATTGTGATGCATCAAAGCAAGGTCTCGGTTGTGTATTAACGCAACGAACGAAGGTGATTGCTTATGCGTCTAGACAATTGAAGATTCACGAACAAAATTATACGACGCATGATTTGGAATTAGGCGCGGTTGTTTTTGCATTAAAGACTTGGAGGCACTACTTATATGGGGTCAAAAGTATTATATATACCGACCACAAAAGTCTTCAACACATATTTAATCAGAAACAACTGAATATGAGGCAGCGTAGGTGGATTGAATTATTGAATGATTACGACTTTGAGATTCGTTACCACCCGGGGAAGGCAAATGTGGTAGCCGATGCCTTGAGCAGGAAGGACAGAGAACCCATTCGAGTAAAATCTATGAATATAATGATTTATAATAACATTACTACTCAAATAAAGGAGGCGCAACAAGGAGTTTTAAAAGAGGGAAATTTAAAGGATGAAATACCCAAAGGATCGGAGAAGCATCTTAATATTCGGGAAGACGGAACCCGGTATAGGGCTGAAAGGATTTGGGTACCAAAATTTGGAGATATGAGAGAAATGGTACTTAGAGAAGCTCATAAAACCAGATACTCAATACATCCTGGAACGGGGAAGATGTACAAGGATCTCAAGAAACATTTTTGGTGGCCGGGTATGAAAGCCGATGTTGCTAAATACGTAGGAGAATGTTTGACGTGTTCTAAGGTTAAAGCTGAGCATCAGAAACCATCAGGTCTACTTCAACAACCCGAAATCCCGGAATGGAAATGGGAAAACATTACCATGGATTTCATCACTAAATTGCCAAGGACTGCAAGTGGTTTTGATACTATTTGGGTAATAGTTGATCGTCTCACCAAATCAGCACACTTCCTACCAATAAGAGAAGATGACAAGATGGAGAAGTTAGCACGACTTTATTTGAAGGAAGTCGTCTCCAGACATGGAATACCAATCTCTATTATCTCTGATAGGGATGGCAGATTTATTTCAAGATTCTGGCAGACATTACAGCAAGCATTAGGAACTCGTCTAGACATGAGTACTGCCTATCATCCACAAACTGATGGGCAGAGCGAAAGGACGATACAAATGCTTGAAGACATGCTACGAGCATGTGTTATTGATTTCGGAAACAGTTGGGATCGACATCTACCGTTAGCAGAATTTTCCTACAACAACAGCTACCATTCAAGCATTGAGATGGCGCCGTTTGAAGCACTTTATGGTAGAAAGTGCAGGTCTCCGATTTGTTGGAGTGAGGTGGGGGATAGACAGATTACGGGTCCGGAGATTATACAAGAAACTACCGAGAAGATCATCCAAATTCAACAACGGTTGAAAACCGCCCAAAGTCGACAAAAGAGCTACGCTGACATTAAAAGAAAAGATATAGAATTTGAAATTGGAGAGATGGTCATGCTTAAAGTTTCACCTTGGAAAGGCGTTGTTCGATTTGGTAAACGAGGGAAATTAAATCCAAGGTATATTGGACCATTCAAGATTATTGATCGTGTCGGACCAGTAGCTTACCGACTAGAGTTACCTCAACAACTCGCGGCTGTACATAACACTTTCCACGTCTCGAATTTAAAGAAATTTTTTGCTAAAGAAGATCTCACTATTCCGTTAGATGAAATCCAAATCAACGAAAAACTTCAATTCATCGAAGAACCCGTCGAAATAATGGATCGTAAGGTTAAAAGACTTAAGCAAAACAAGATACCAATTGTTAAGGTTCGATGGAATGCTCGTAGAGGACCCGAGTTCACCTGGGAGTGTGAAGATCAGATGAAGAAGAAATACCCGCATCTATTTCCAGAAGATTCGTCAACACCTTCAACAGCTTAAAATTTCGGGACGAAATTTATTTAACGGGTAGGTACTGTAGTGACCCGAACTTTTCCATGTTTATATATATTAATTGAGATTGATGTTTACATGATTAAATGTTTCCAACATGTTAAGCAATCAAACTTGTTAAGACTTGATTAATTGAAATAGGTTTCATATAGACAATTGACCACCCAAGTTGACCGGTGATTCACGAACGTTAAAACTTGTAAAAAAACTATATGATGACATATATATGGTTATATATATAGTTAACATGATATTATGATAAGTAAACATATCATTAATTATATTAACAATGAACTACATATGTAAAAACAAGACTACTAACTTAATGATTTTGAAACGAGACATATATGTAACGTTTATCGTTGTAACGACATTTAATGTATATATATCATATTAAGAGATATTCGTATATCATAATATCATGATAATATAATAATTTAAAATCTCTTTTGATATTATAAACATTGGGTTAACAACATTTAACAAGATCGTTAACCTAAAGGTTTCAAAACAACACTTACATGTAACGACTAACGATGACTTAACGACTCAGTTAAAATGTATATACATGTAGTGTTTTAATATGTATTTATACACTTTTGAAAGACTTCAATACACTTATCAAAATAATTCTACTTAACAAAAATGCTTACAATTACATTCTCGTTCAGTTTCATCAACAATTCTACTCGTATGCACCCGTATTCGTACTCGTACAATACACAGCTTTTAGATGTATGTACTATTGGTATATACACTCCAATGATCAGCTCTTAGCAGCCCATGTGAGTCACCTAACACATTTGGGAACCATCATTTGGCAACTAGCATGAAATATCTCATAAGATTACAAAAATATGAGTAATCATTCATGACTTATTTACATGAAAACAAAATTACATATCCTTTATATCCAATCCATACACCAACGACCAAAAATACCTACAAACACTTTCATTCTTCAATTTTCTTCATCTAATTGAACTCTCTCAAGTTCTATCTTCAAGTTCTAAGTGTTCTTCATAAATTCCAAAAGTTCTAGTTTCATAAAATCAAGAATACTTTCAAGTTTGCTAGCTCACTTCCAATCTTGTAAGGTGATCATCCAACCTCAAGAAATCTTTGTTTCTTACAGTAGGTTATCATTCTAATACAAGGTAATAATCATATTCAAACTTTGGTTCAATTTCTATAACTATAACAATCTTATTTCAAGTGATGATCTTACTTGAACTTGTTTTCGTGTCATGATTTTGCTTCAAGAACTTTGAGCCATCCAAGGATCCATTGAAGCTAGATCCATTTTTCTCTTTTCCAGTAGGTTTATCCAAGGAAATTAAGGTAGTAATGATGTTCATAACATCATTCGATTCATACATATAAAGCTATCTTATTCGAAGGTTTAAACTTGTAATCACTAGAACATAGTTTAGTTAATTCTAAACTTGTTCGCAAACAAAAGTTAATCCTTCTAACTTGACTTTTAAAATCAACTAAACACATGTTCTATATCTATATGATATGCTAACTTAATGATTTAAAACCTGGAAACACGAAAAACACCGTAAAACCGGATTTACGCCGTCGTAGTAACACCGCGGGCTGTTTTGGGTTAGTTAATTAAAAACTATGATAAACTTTGATTTAAAAGTTGTTATTCTGAGAAAATGATTTTTATTATGAACATGAAACTATATCCAAAAATTATGGTTAAACTCAAAGTGGAAGTATGTTTTCTAAAATGGTCATCTAGACGTCGTTCTTTCGACTGAAATGACTACCTTTACAAAAACGACTTGTAACTTATTTTTCCGACTATAAACCTATACTTTTTATGTTTAGATTCATAAAATAGAGTTCAATATGAAATCATAGCAATTTGATTCACTCAAAACGGATTTAAAATGAAGAAGTTATGGGTAAAACAAGATTGGATAATTTTTCTCATTTTAGCTACGTAAAAATTGGTAACAAATCTATTCCAACCATAACTTAATCAACTTGTATTGTATATTATGTAATCTTGAGATACCATAGACACGTATACAATGTTTTGACCTATCATGTCGACACATCTATATATATTTCGGAACAACCATAGACACTCTATATGTGAATGTTGGAGTTAGCTATACAGGGTTGAGGTTGATTCCAAAATATATATAGTTTGAGTTGTGATCAATACTGAGATACGTATACACTGGGTCGTGGATTGATTCAAGATAATATTTATCGATTTATTTCTGTACATCTAACTGTGGACAACTAGTTATAGGTTACTAACGAGGATAGCTGACTTAATAAACTTAAAACATCAAAATATATTAAAAGTGTTGTAAATATATTTTGAACATACTTTAATATATATGTATATATTGTTATAGGTTCGTGAATCAACAGTGGCCAAGTCTTACTTCCCGACGAAGTAAAAATCTGTGAAAGTGAGTTATAGTCCCACTTTTAAAATCTAATATTTTTGGGATGAGAATACATGCAGGTTTTATAAATGATTTACAAAATAGACACAAGTACGTGAAATTACATTCTATGGTTGAATTATCAAAATCGAATATGCCCCTTTTTATTAAGTCTGGTAATCTAAGAATTAGGGAACATACACCCTAATTGACGCGAATCCTAAAGATAGATCTATTGGGCCTAACAAACCCCATCCAAAGTACCGGATGCTTTAGTACTTCGAAATTTATATCATATCCGAAGGGTGTCCCGGAATGATGGGGATATTCTTATATATGCATCTTGTTATTGTCGGTTACCAGGTGTTCACCATATGAATGATTTTTATCTCTATGTATGGGATGTGTATTGAAATATGAAATCTTGTGGTCTATTATTATGATTTGATATATATAGGCTAAACCTATAACTCACCAACATTTTTGTTGACGTTTTAAGCATGTTTATTCTCAGGTGATTATTAAGAGCTTCCGCTGTCGCATACTTAAATAAGGACGAGATTTGGAGTCCATGCTTGTATGATATTGTGTAAAAACTGCATTCAAGAAACTTATTTTGTTGTAACATATTTGTATTGTAAACCATTATGTAATGGTCGTGTGTAGACATGATATTTTAGATTATCATTATTTGATAATCTACGTAAAGCTTTTTAAACCTTTATTGATGAAATAAAGGTTATGGTTTGTTTTAAAATGAATGCAGTCTTTGAAAAACGTCTCATATAGAGGTCAAAACCTCGCAACGAAATCAATTAATATGGAACGTTTTTAATCAATAAGAACGGGACATTTCAATAGTGGTAGTACATTTTTGGCTGATATGAGGGAAGCTGACTTGAAAAAGGATTCACCTCATTGGAAATCTGAAATGCTGTATAAGGTTGATAATTTTCGAACTTATACTGATGATGAAAAAGCTAAAATGTTTGACTATCTAAGAGTTGACTTATGCAGAGGCAGTAAACGTGAAGAAGTTTTTTATGTTGACTTATTTAAAAGCTGCAATCCGATGTTCATTTTCTCACTTTGGTAAGAAGCGAACATCACTAACCCGTAAGCATAACATGCTTCTTTATGTTGCATGTTAGAAGCTCTTTCTAATTCACGAAATCCTATGTTGGGATATGTTGAGTCAAAATAGGTTATTAACTCGTAGCGTAAAATTGCATTTGGGTTCCCCGCATTTAACGCTTTAAAGAAAATACGGCGTAACTTAAAGTCTCCCCAATGTGATATACCCCACCTATCAAAGGAAAGCCTTTTATAAACTAAGGCATTTCTGGAAAGTCTTTCAAATGTTTGACAAGTTAATTTCGCCATAACTAAATGTGCTGATGAATTCTGACCGACTCTAGACAAGATTTTCTCAATCATATCCTCTGGTAGGTCTTCTAAAATATTCGGTTGTCTACCCTTAACGTCCATTTTGTTTTTATACTGTAAAATAGACAAGGATTAGATTCGTAATAACAAACAATACAAGCAATTTTTGCATAGAACATAAAAGTACAAGCACACTACAATACATTTATTACACAACATGCTCACACCCCTCTAATCTGAATCACTGGTTTCTTCTTCTTTGGACTTGGTTCTTTTTCCTAATATTTTAGGGATATATGATGTTCCTCTAATACGAGTAGTCGTTTTCCACATTGGTTTAGAAAAACCTGGTGGTTTAGAGGTTCCCGGGTTATTGTCACGATATTGAAAATACGGGTGTTGACGGTACATATAAAGTTCATCGGGGTCGGAATCAGATTTCTCTATTTTGATGCCTTTTCCCTTATTATTTTCTTTTGCCTCATTAAATTGGGTCGGGGTAATTTCTATAACATCATCGAAATCCTCATCAGGATCCGATTCATCGGAAAATTGGTAATTTTCCCAATATTTTGCTTCCTTAGCGGAAACACCATTGACCATTATTAACTTTGGTCCATTGGTTGAGGATTCTCTTTTATTTGACCGGTTTTCTGTGGTTCCTACTATTCCCCCCTCTGTAACCTCTTCTTCTTTTGGTTCCTCTTCTTCTGGTTCCTCTTCTTCCGGTTCCGTTTCTTCTTCCGGTTCTTCGGGAACTTGTGAATCTTGCCAATATATATTCGACTCTTCGTTATTATTAGGTGAGTCAATGGGATTTGTGCTAGAGGTAGACATCTATCACACAATATCAAACATGTTAAGAGAATAATATATCACATAATATTTACATGTTAATAATATATAGTTTCTAATAAAAATGTTAAGCAATCATTTTTAAAGAAAACACGGTCGAAGTCCAGACTCACTAATGCATCCTAACAAACTTGATAAGACACACTAATACAAATTTTCTGGTTCTCTAAGACCAACACTCTGATACCAACTGAAATGTCCCGTTCATATTGATTATAAACGTTCCATATTAATTGATTTCGTTGTGAGGTTTTGACCTCTATATGAGACGTTTTTCAAAGACTGCATTCATTTTTAAAACAACCATAACCTTTATTTTATCAATAAAGATTTAAAAAAAAACATTACGTAGATTATCAAATAATTATAATCTAAAATATACTGTTTACACACGACCATTACATAATGGTTTACAATAGAAATATATTACATCGACATATGTTTCTTGAATGCAGTTTTTAAACAATATCATACAAATATGGACTCCAATTCTTGTCCTTATTTTAGTATGCAACAGCGGAAGCTCTTAGTATTCACCTGAGAATATACATGCTTTAAACGTCAACAAAAATGTTGGTGAGTTATAGGTTTAACCTATATATATCAAATCGTAACAATAGACCACAAGATTTCATATTTCAATACACATCCCATACATAGAGATAAAAATCATTCATATGGTGAACACCTGGTAACCGACATTAACAAGATGCATATATAAGAATATCCCCATCATTCCGGGACACCCTTCGGATATGATATAAATTTCGAAGTACTAAAGCATCCGGTACTTTGGATGGGGTTTGTTAGGCCCAATATATCTATCTTTAGGATTCGCGTCAATTAGGGTGTCTGTTCCCTAATTCTTAGATTACCAGACTTAATAAAAAGGGGCATATTCGATTTCGATAATTCAACCATAGAATGTAGTTTCACGTACTTGTGTCTATTTTGTAAATCATTTATAAAACCTGCATGTATTCTCATCCCAAAAATATTAGATTTTAAAAGTAGGACTATAACTCACTTTCACAGATATTTCCTTCCTCGGAAATAAGACTTGGCCACGGATCGATTCACGAACCTATACAAATATGTACATATATATCAAAGTAAGATCAAAATATAATTACAACCATTTTTATTATGTTTTAAAGATTTGAGTGTATTAAGTCAGATGTCCTCGTTAGTAACCTACAACTAGTTGTCCACAGTTAGATGTACAGAAATAAATCGATATATATTATCTTGAATCAATCCAGGACCTAGTGTATACACGTCTCAGGCTAGATCACAACTCAAAGTATATATATTTTTGGAATCAACCTCAACCCTGTATAGCTAACTCCAACATTACTGCATATAGAGTGTCTATGGTTGTTCCAAATAATATATATACATGGGTCGATATGATATTCAAAACATTTGCATACGTGTCTATGGTATCCCAAGATTACATAATATATTAGAATACATGTATAATACAATATAAGTTAGCTGGGATATGATTTGTATAGATTTGTTAAACATTTCCCGTAGCTAAAATAATCAAAAAAATATCCAATCTTGTTTTACCCATAACTTCTTCATTTTAAATCCATTTTGAGTGAATCCAATTGCTATGGTTTCATATTGAACTTAAGTTTATGAATCTATACAGAAAAATTATAAGTTTATAGTCAGAATTACAGGTTACAAGTCGTTTTTGTAAAGGTAGTCATCTCAGTCGAAAGAACGACGTCTAGATGACCATTTTGGAAAACATACTTCCACTCTGAGTTTAACCATGATTTTTGGATATAGTTTCATGTTCATAAGAAAAATCATTTTCCCAGAAGAACAACTTTTAAATCAAAGTTTATCATAGTTTTTAATTAACTAACTCAAAACAGCCCGCGGTGTTACTACAACGGCGTATATCCGGTTTTACGGTGTTTTTCGTCTTTTTCGTTTTTAAATCATTAAGTTAGCATATCATATAGATATAGAACATGTGTTTAGTTGATTTTAAAAGTCATGTTAGAAGGATTAACTTTTGTTTGCGAACAAGTTTAGAATTAACTAAACTATGTTCTAGTGATTACAAGTTTAAACCTTCGAATAAGATAGCTTTATATGTATGAATCGAATGATGTTATGAACATCATTAATACCTCAAGTTTTCTGGATAAAGCTACTAGAAATGAGAAAAATGGATCTAGCTTCAAAGGATCCTTGGATGGCTTGAAAGTTCTTGAAGCAGAATCATGACACGAAAACAAGTTCAAGTAAGATTTTCACTCGAAATAAGATTGTTATAGTTGTAGAAATTGAATCAAAGTTTGAATATGAATATTATCTTGAATTAGAAAGATAACTTATGGTAAATAACAAAGGTTCCTTGATCTTAGATGATTATTTGGAATGGATTAGAAAGCTTGGAAGTAGACTTGCAAACTTGGAAGTATTCTTGATTTTTATGAAACTATACTTATGGAATTTATGAAGAACACTTAGAACTTGAAGATGGAACTTGAGAGAGATCAATTAGATGAAGAAAATTGAAGAATGAAAATGTTTGTAGGTGTTTTTGGTCGTTGGTATATGGATTAGATATACAGGATATGTAATTTTGTTTTCATGTAAATAAGTCATGAATGATTACTAATATTTTTGTAATTTTATGAGATATTCCATACTAGTTTCCAAATGATGGTTCCCACATGTGTTAGGTGACTCACATGGGCTGCTAAGAGCTGATTATTGGAGTGTATATACCAATAGTACATACATCTAAAAGCGGTGTATTGTACGAGTACGAATACGGGTGCATACGAGTAGAATTGTTGATGAAACTGAACGAGGATTTAATTGTAAGCATTTTTGTTAAGTAGAAGTAATTTGATATGTGTCTTGAAGTCTTTAAAAAGTGTATGAATACATATTAAAACACTACATGTATATACATTTTAACTGAGTCGTTAAGTCATCGTTAGTCGTTACATGTAAATGTTGATTTGAAACCTTTAAGTTAACGATCTTGTTAAATGTTGTTAACCCAATATTTATTATAACTAATGAGATATTAAATTATTATATTATCATGATATTATGATATATTAATATATCTTAATATGATATATATACATTTAAATGTCGTTACAACGATATTCGTTACAGGTAAGTCTCGTTTCGTAATTCTTGAGTTAGTAGTCTTGTTTTTACATATGTAGTTCATTGTTAACACACTTAATGATATATTTAAATATCATTTTATCATGTTAAATATAGTGTATCAATATCTTAATATGATACATATGTATTTAGTAGACGTTATCATAACGATAATCGTTATATATATCATTTCGAGTTTCTTAACTTAGTAATATCATTTCTTATGTATATCACACATTGTTAATATACTTAGTGAGATACTTACTCATCATAATCTTATTTCAACCATATATATATGTCTATATATATACCACAACATGTAGTTTTTACAATTTTGTAACTTTCGTGAATCGCCGGTCAACTTGGGTGATCAATTGTCTATATGAAACTTATTTCATTTAATCAAGTCTTAACAAGTTTGATTGCTTAACATGTTGGAAACATTTAATCATGTAGATAACAATTTCATTTAATATATATAAACATGGAAAAGTTCGGGTCACTACAGTACCTACCCGTTAAATAAATTTCGTCCCGAAATTTTAAGCAGTTGGAGGTGTTGACGAATCTTATGGAAATAGATGCGGGTATTTCTTCTTCATCTGATCTTCTCATTCCCAGGTGAACTCGGTTCCTCTACGAGCATTCCATCGAACCTTAACAATTGGTATCTTGTTTTGCTTAAGTCTTTTAACCTCACGATCCATTATTTCGACGGGTTCTTCGATGAATTGAAGTTTTTCGTTGATTTGGATTTCATCTAACGGAATAGTGAGATCTTCTTTAGCAAAATATTTCTTCAAATTCGAGACGTGGAAAGTGTTATGTACCGCCGCGAGTTGTTGAGGTAACTCAAGTCGGTAAGCTACTGGTCCGACACGATCAATAATCTTGAATGGTCCAATATACCTTGGATTTAATTTCCCTCGTTTGCCAAATCGAACAACGCCTTTCCAAGGTGCAACTTTAAGCATGACCATCTCTCCAATTTCAAATTCTATATCTTTTCTTTTAATGTCGGCGTAGCTCTTTTGTCGACTTTGGGCGGTTTTCAACCGTTGTTGAATTTGGATGATCTTCTTGGTAGTTTCTTGTATTATCTTCGGACCCGTAATCTGTCTATCCCCCACTTCACACCAACAAATCAGAGACCTGCACTTTCTACCATAAAGTGCTTCAAACGGCGCCATCTCAATGCTTGAATGGTAGCTGTTGTTGTAGGAAAATTCTGCTAACGGTAGATGTCGATCCCAACTGTTTCCGAAATCAATAACACATGCTCGTAGCATGTCTTTAAGTTTTTGTATCGTCCTTTTGCTCTACCCATCAGTTTGTGGATGATAGGCAGTACTCATGTCTAGACGAGTTCCTAATGCTTGCTGTAATGTCTGCCAGAATCTTGAAATAAATCCGTCATCCCTATCAGAGATAATAGAGATTGGTATTCCATGTCTGGAGATGACTTCCTTCAAATACAGTCGTGCTAACTTCTCCATCTTGTCATCCTCTCTTATTGACAAGAAGTGTGCTGATTTAGTGAGACGATCAACTATTACCCAAATAGTATCAAAACCTCTTGCAGTCCTTGGCAATTTAGTGATGAAATCCATGGTAATGTTTTCCCATTTCCATTTCAGGATTTCGGATTGTTGAAGTAGACCTGATGGTTTCTGATGCTCCGCTTTGACCTTAGAATACGTTAAATATTCCCCTACGTATTTAGCAACATCGGCTTTCATACCTGGCCACCAAAAATGTTTCTTGAGATCCTTGTACATCTTCCCCGTTCCAGGATGTATTGAGTATCTGGTTTTATGAGCTTCTGTAAGTACCATTTCTCTCATATCTCCAAATTTTGGTACTCAAATTCTTTCAGCCCTATACCGGGTTCCGTCTTCCCGAATATTAAGATGCTTCTCCGATCCTTTGGGTATTTCATCCTTTAAATTTTCTTCTTTTAAAACTCCTTGTTGCGCCTCCTTTATTTGAGTAGTAAGGTTATTGTGAATCATTATATTCATAGATTTTACTCGAATGGGTTCTCTGTCCTTTCTGCTCAAGGCGTCGGCTACCATGTTTGCCTTCTCTGGGTGGTAACGAATCTCAAAGTCGTAATCATTCAACAATTCAATCCACCTACGCTGCCTCATATTCAGTTGTTTCTGATTAAATATGTGTTTAAGACTTTTGTGGTCGGTATATATAATACTTTTGACCCCATATAAGTAGTGCCTCCAAGTCTTTAATGCAAAAACAACCGCTCCTAATTCCAAATCATGCGTCGTATAATTCTGTTCGTGAATCTTCAATTGTCTAGACGCATAAGCAATTACTTTCGTTCGTTGCATTAATACACAACCGAGACCTTGCTTTGAGGCGTCACAATATATCACAAAATCATCATTCCCTTCAGGTAATGACAATATAGGTGCCGTAGTTAACTTTTTCTTTAACAATTGAAATGCTTTCTCTTGTTCATCTTTCCATTCAAATTTCTTCCCTTTATGCGTTAATGCAGTCAAGGGTTTTGCTATTCTAGAAAAGTCTTGGACGAACCTTCTGTAGTAACCAGCTAGTCCTAAAAATTGGCGTATGTGTTTCGGAGTTTTCGGGGTTTCCCACTTTTCAACGGTTTCGATCTTTGCCGGGTCCACCTGGATACTTCTTTGTTCACTATGTGACCGAGGAATTGAACTTCTTCCAACCAAAATGCACACTTTGAAAACTTAGCGTACAGTTTTTCTTTCCTCAATACTTCTAGCACTTTTCTCAAATGTTCTTCGTGCTCTTGATCATTCTTTGAGTAAATAAGTATGTCATCGATGAAAACAATGTCAAACTTGTCAAGATATGGCCCACACACTCGGTTCATAAGGTCCATGAATACAGCTGGTGCGTTAGTCAATTCAAACGGCATAACCATAAACTCGTAATGACCATAACGCGTCCTAAAAGCAGTTTTTGGAATATCATCCTCCTTTACTCGCATTTGATGATATCCAGAACGTAAATTGATTTTCGAATAAACCGACGAGCCTTGTAGTTGATAAAATAAGTCGTCAATTCTCGGCAGTGGATAACGGTTTTTGATGGTAAGTTTGTTCAACTCTCTGTAGTCAATACACAACCTAAATGTACCATCCTTCTTCTTGACAAACAAAACAGGAGCTCCCCATGGTGATGTGCTTGGTCGAATGAAACCATGTTCTAATAGTTCTTACAGTTGGCTTTGCAGTTCTTTCATCTTGCTGGGTGCGAGTTTGTAAGGAGCACGAGCGATTGGTGCAGCTCCTGGTACAAGATCTATTTAAAATTCAACAGATCGATGTGGAGGTAGTCCCGGTAATTCTTTCGGAAATACATCGGGAAATTCTTTTGCGACGGGAACATCATTGATGCTCTTTTCTTCAGTTTGTACTTTCTCGACGTGTGCTAGAACAGCATAGCAACGTTTTCTTATTAATTTTTATGCCTTCAAATTACTAATAAGATGTAGCTTCGTGTTGCCCTTTTCTCCGTACACCATTAAGGGTTTTCCTTTTTCTCGTATAATGCGAATTGCATTTTTGTAACAAATGATCTCTGCTTTCACTTCTTTCAACCAGTCCATACCGATTATCACATCAAAACTCCCTAACTCTACTGGTATCAAGTCAATCTTAAATGTTTCGCTAACCAGTTTAATTTCTCGATTCCGACATATATTATCTGCTGAAATTAATTTACCGTTTGCTAATTCGAGTAAAAATTTACTATCCAACGGCATCAATGGACAACTTAATTTAGCACAAAAATCTCTACTCATATAGCTTCTATCCGCACCCGAATCAAATAAAACGTAAGCAGATTTATTGAAAATAAGAAACGTACTCGTAACAAGCTCCGGGTCTTCCTGTGCCTCTGCCGCATTAATATTGAAAACTCTTCCGCGACCTTGTCCATTCATGTTCTCCTGGTTCGGGCAATTTCTAATAATGTGGCCTGGTTTTCCACATTTATAACAAACTACATTGGCATAACTTGCTCCGACACTACTTGCTCCGCCATTACTCGTTCCGACACTATTTGTTTATTTAGTTCTGTTAACCCCTGGTCCGTAGACCTCACACTTCGTCGGGCTATGACCATTTCTTTTACACTTGTTGCAAAATTTGGTGCAGAACCCTGAGTGATACTTTTCACACCTTTGGCATAGCTGCTTCTGATTGTTATTGTTGTTGCGGTTGTTATTGTTGTTGGGAAGATTATTGTAGTTGTTGTTGTTGTTGTGCCATTTGTTGTAGTTGCGATTGATGTTGTGATTGTTGGGATAGTTGTTGTTGTTTTGGTGACTCTTATCACCGTTTTCCTCCCACTTTCTTTTGACTAACTTCACATTGGCCTCTTCGGCCGCCTGTTCTTTAATTCTTCCCTCAATCTGGTTCACTAGTTTGTGAGCCATTCAACATGCCTTTTGTATGGAGGCAGACTCGTGTGAACTTATATCTTCTTGGATTCTCTCCGGTAACCCTTTCACAAACGCGTCGATCTTCTCTTCCTCATCTTCGAACGCTCTCGGACACAATAGGCACAATTTTGTGAATCGTCTTTCGTACGAAGTAATACCGAATCCCTGTGTTCGTAACCCTCTAAGTTCTGACTTGAGCTTATTGACCTCGGTTCTGGGACGGTACTTCTCGTTCATCAAGTGCTTGAATGCTGACCACGGTAGCGCGTAAGCAGCATCTTGTCCCACTTGCTCTAGATAGGTATTCCACCATGTTAACGCAATACCTGTGAAGGTATGCGTAGCGTACTTAACTTTGTCCTCTTCAGTACACTTACTTATGGCAAACACCGATTCGACTTTCTCGGTCCACCGTTTCAATCCAATTGGTCCTTCGGTTCCATCAAATTCCAAAGGTTTGCAGGCAGTGAGTTCTTTGTAGGAGCATCCTACACGATTTCTTGTGCTGTTAGCTGTATTGCTAGATTAAGAGTTATTGTTGATATGTAGCGCGGCCTGTATTGCGGCTATGTTTGAAGCAAGAAAGGCACAAAATTTCTCTTCGCTCATATTCAAGGTGTGTCGAGTAGTTGGTGCCATTTCCTTCAAAATAGTCAAATGAAACAATTTAATCATACAGAATATTAAGAGTAGTCAATAGTATCTCGTAGCATAATATGAACTCATTTATAAAAGCTTTTTCTTCATATTAGCGTTTTATAAGTTTAAATTCGGGTACTACCTACCCGTTAAGTTCATACTTAGTAGCTAATATACAATTCAACTACTACAATTCCATATGAAAAACGGATTATAATAATATATCACATACAAATATTCTTCAAACTTACAACTTCGCTATATTACATATAACATGAAATATAGTACACTATGATACAGGACAGTTTTGAAGATAAATCTAGTTAATACGCAAGTTGTTCAGCAAAGGAAATAAAGACACGTAATTCATAAGTCCAGAAACAAGTCATGCATTCTGGTTTTACTAAGACAACTTCCCATCCTTGGTCTTGTAGAAAATAACCGTTATGACCATTAGCTAGGCAACATGTTGTAATGTCGTCAAAAGGACGAGGGTTTCGTAATGTCCAACAGCCCCGTAACAATCTAAAAACCTTGTTTCTCACCCCAACTACTGAATCCGTCACTTGTGAGAAAGTTTTATTTAAAAGATGCAATCCGATGTTCTTTTTCTCACTTTGGTAAGAAGCGAACATCACTAAACCAGAAGCATAACATGCTTCTTTATGTTGCATGTTAGAAGCTCTTTCTAATTCACGAAATCCTATGTTGGGATATGTTGAGTCAAAATAGGTTCTTCACTCGTAGCGTAAAATTGCATTTGGGTTCCCCGCATTTAACGCTTTAAAGAAAACACGGCGTAACTTAAAGTCTCCCCAATGTGATATACTCCACCTATCAAAGGAAAGCCTTTTATAAACTAAGGCATTTCTGGAAAGTCTTTCAAATGTTTGACAAGTTAATTTCGCCATAACTAAATGTGCTGATGAATTTTGACCGACTCTAGACAAGATTTCCTCAATCATATCCTCTGGTAGGTCTTCTAAAATATTCGGTTGTCTACCCTTAACGTCCATTTTGTTTTTATACTGTAAAATAGACAAGGATTAGATTCGTAATAACAAACAATACAAGCAATTTTTACATAGAACATAAAAGTACAAGCACACTACAATACATTTATTACACAACATGGTCACACCCCTCTAATCTGAATCACTGGTTTCTTCTTCTTCGGACTTGGTTCTTTTTCCTAATCTTTTAGGGATATATGATATTCCTCTAATACGAGTCGTCATTTTCCACATTGGTTTAGAAAAATCTGGTGGTTTAGAGGTTTTCGGGTTATTGTCACGATATTGAAAATACGGGTATTAACGGTACATATAAAGTTCATCGGGGTCGGAATCAGATTTCTCTATTTTGATGCCTTTTCCCTTATTATTTTCTTTTGCCTCATTAAATTGGATCGGGGTAATTTCTATAACATCATCGGAATCCTCATCAGGATCCGATTCATCGGAAAATTGGTAATTTTCCCAATATTTTGCTTCCTTAGCGGAAACACCATTGACCATTATTAACTTTGGTCCATTGGTTGAGGATTTTCTTTTATTTGACCGGTTTTCTGTAGTTCCTACTATTCCCCCCTCCGGAACCTCTTCTTCTTCTGGTTCCTCTTCTTCTGGTTCCTCTTCTTCCGGTTCTGTTTCTTCTTCCGATTCTTCGGGAACTTGTGAATCTTGCCAATATATATTCGACTCTTCGTTATTATTAGGTGAGTCAATGGGATTTGTGCTAGAGGTAGACATCTATCACACAATATCAAACATGTTAAGAGAATAATATATCACATAATATTTACATGTTAATAATATATAGTTTCCAACAAAAATGTTAAGCAATCATTTTTAAAGAAAACACGGTCGAAGTCCAGACTCACTAATGCATCCTAACAAACTCGATAAGACACACTAATACAAATTTTCTGGTTCTCTAAGACCAACGCTCTGATACCAACTGAAATGTCCCATTCATATTGATTATAAACGTTCCATATTAATTGATTTCGTTGCGAGGTTTTGACCTCTATATGAGACGTTTTTCAAAGACTGCATTCATTTTTAAAACAACCATAACCTTTATTTTATCAATAAAGGTTTTAAAAAAACATTACGTAGATTATCAAATAATGATAATCTAAAATATACTGTTTACACACGACCATTACATAATGGTTTACAATAGAAATATATTACATCGACATATGTTTCTTGAATGCAGTTTTTAAACAATATCATACAAATATGAACTCCAATTCTTGTCCTTATTTTAGTATGCAACAGCGGAAGCTCTTAGTATTCACCTGAGAATATACATGCTTTAAACGTCAACAAAAATGTTGGTGAGTTATAGGTTTAACCTATATATATCAAATCGTAACAATAGACCACAAGATTTCATATTTCAATACACATCCCATACATAGAGATAAAAATCATTCATATGGTGAACACCTGGTAACCGACATTAACAAGATGCATATATAAGAATATCCCCATCATTCCGGGACACCCTTCGGATATGATATAAATTTCGAAGTACTAAAGCATCCGGTACTTTGGATGGGGTTTGTTAGGCCCAATAGATCCATCTTTAGGATTCGCGTTAATTAGGGTGTCTGTTCCCTAATTCTTAGATTACCAGACTTAATAAAAAGGAGCATATTCGATTTCGATAATTCAGCCATAGAATGTAGTTTCACGTACTTGTGTCTATTTTGTAAATCATTTATAAAACCTGCATGTATTATCATCTCAAAAATATTAGATTTTAAAAGTGGGACTATAACTCACTTTCACAGATATTTCCTTCCTCGGAAATAAGACTTGGCCACGGATCGATTCACGAACCTATACAAATATGTACATATATATCAAAGTATGATCAAAATATAATTACAACCATTTTTTATGTTTTAAAGATTTGAGTGTATTAAGTCAGCTGTCCTCGTTAGTAACCTACAACTAGTTGTCCACAGTTAGATGTATAGAAATAAATCGATATATATTATCTTGAATCAATCCACGACCCAGTGTATACACGTCTCAGGATAGATCACAACTCAAAGTATATATATTTTTGGAATCAACCTCAACCCTGTATAGCTAACTCCAACATTACTGCATATAGAGTGTCTATGGTTGTTCCAAATAATATATATACATGGGTCGATATGATATTCAAAACATTTGCATACGTGTCTATGGTATCCCAAGATTACATAATGTATTAGAATACATGTATAATACAATATAAGTTAGCTGGGATATGATTTGTATAGATTTGTTAAACATTTCCCGTAGCTAAAATAATCAAAAAATATCCAATCTTGTTTTACCCATAACTTCTTCATTTTAAATCCGTTTTGAGTGAATCCAATTGCTATGGTTTCATATTGAACTTAAGTTTATAAATCTATACATAAAAAGTATAAGTTTATAGTCGGAATTACAGGTTACAAGTCATTTTTGTAAAGGTAGTCATCTCAGTCGAAAGAACGACGTCTAGATGACCATTTTGGAAAACATACTTCCACTTTGAGTTTAACCATGATTTTTGGATATAGTTTCATGTTCATAAGAAAAATCATTTTCCCAGAAGAACAACTTTTAAATCAAAGTTTATCATAGTTTTTTAATTAACTAACCCAAAACAGCCCGCGATGTTACTACAACGGCGTATATCCAGTTTTACGGTGTTTTTCGTGTTTTCCGGTTTTAAATCATTAAGTTAGCATATCATATAGATATAGAACATGTGTTTAGTTGATTTTAAAAGTCAAGTTAGAAGGATTAACTTTTGTTTGCGAACAAATTTAGAATTAACTAAACTATGTTCTAGTGATTACAAGTTTAAACCTTCGAATAAGATAGCTTTATATGTATGAATCGAATGATGTTATGAACATCATTACTACCTCAAGTTTTCTGGATAAAGCTACTGGAAATGGGAAAAATGGATCTAGCTTCAAAAGATCCTTGGATGGCTTGAAAGTTCTTGAAGCAGAATCATGACACGAAAACAAGTTCAAGTAAGATTTTCACTCGAAATAAGATTGTTATAGTTGTAGAAATTGAATCAAAGTTTGAATATGAATATTAACTTGAATTAGAAAGATAACCTATGGTAAATAACAAAGGTTACTTGATCTTAGATGATTACTTGGAATGGATTAGAAAGCTTGGAAGTAGACTTGCAAACTTGGAAGTATTCTTGATTTTTATGAAACTATACTTATGGAATTTATGAAGAACACTTAGAACTTGAAGATGGAACTTGAGAGAGATCAATTAGATGAAGAAAATTGAAGAATGAAAGTGTTTTTAGGTGTTTTTGGTCATTGGTATATGGATTAGATATACAGGATATGTAATTTTGTTTTCATGTAAATAAGTCATGAATGATTACTAATATTTTTGTAATTTTATGAGATATTCCATACTAGTTGCTAAATGATGGTTCCCACATGTGTTATGTGACTCACATGGGCTGAAAAGAGCTGATCATTGGAGTGTATATACCAATAGTACATACATCTAAAACCTGTGTATTGTACGAGTACGAATACGGGTGCATACGAGTAGAATTGTTGATGAAACTGAAGGAGGATGTAATTTTAAGCATTTTTGTTAAGTAGAAGTAATTTGATATGTGTCTTGAATTCTTTCAAAAGTGTATGAATACATATTAAAACACTACATGTATATACATTTTAACTGAGTCGTTAAGTCATCGTTGGTCGTTACATGTAAATGTTGATTTGAAACCTTTAAGTTAACGATCTTGTTAAATGTTGTTAACCCAATGTTTATTATATCTAATGAGATATTAAATTATTATATTATCATGATATTATGATATATTAATATATCTTAATATGATATATATACATTTAAATGTCGTTACAACGATAATCGTTACAGATAAGTCTCGTTTCGTAATTCTTTAGTTAGTAGTCTTGTTTTTACATATTTAGTTCATTGTTAACACACTTAATGATATATTTAAATATCATTTTATCATGTTAAATATAGTGTATCAATATCTTAATATGATACATATGTATTTATTAGACGTTATCATAACGATAATCGTTATATATATCATTTCGAGTTTCTTAACTTAGTAATCTCATTTCTTATGTATATCACACATTGTTAATATACTTAGTGAGATACTTACTCATCATAATCTTATTTCAACCATATATATATGTCTATATATATACCACAACATGTAGTTTTTACAATTTTGTAACGTTCGTGAATCGCCGGTCAACTTGGGTGATCAATTGTCTATATGAAACTTATTTCATTTAATCAAGTCTTAACCAGTTTGATTGCTTAACATGTTGGAAACATTTAATCATGTAGATAACAATTTCATTTAATATATATAAACATGGAAAAGTTCGGGTCACTACAGTGCCTGCCCAAGTAGAAGCCTTCTTGCAGAAGTTGCCTTTATGGACCCTACTCTTGAAACTGATCATGAAGCTTTCTTGCCAAATACCTTTGCCAAGATAGTTAAGGTTAAAAAGGTCTTGATAAATAAGTTTGTCAGACCTACAGTGACCCCACCACTGTTCATGAAAGATATCTTGGAGAGTGAAGTTAAAGCTAAGGAGGTCAATATTTCAAATGATGAGAATAATTATCCCTCAAGCATCTACTACATGACTCCCAAAGAAAGACATATCAAGAAAGAAATAACTGAAAATAATCGAAGAAATTTAAAAATAGTTAAATCTTCAAGTTGTCTGAATGCTGAGCATGCTGCAGAAATTCATACGGGTCAACCAGAAGCAACAGACGAACCAGTAAACCCTAATACTGGTAAGTCCAAAGTGACTGCTAAGACCCCTACTGGTCAACCAGTAGCAGCTGACAAACTAGTAACTTTCCACACTGGTAAGTCAAAATCTAAAGGCAAAGCAGCAAACCACGATAATGGTACTGGCTCCACTCCAAAAGCTGCACATAAGGGAAAAGCTAAGATAGTAGAGTCAAGTATTGAGGCATCTATCACTGAGATACTGAATGTAAAGCTCGACTAGCTACTACTGGCTGTTACTCAAAGCCAGCAGCAGAACAAGTCACCCAGTACATCTACTACCAATCAGCCATCGAGACCAAAAGTGAGAAAATGCTACAAATGTGGTAGCAAAGCTCACTTAGCTAACCAATGTACAGAAACCATGACCCCCACTGCTATTGCTCCTTCAAGCAAACCAGCGAAAAGGAAGAAAACATTAAAGATGACTCTTCCAAAACTCATCCTTGGATGGGTTTCCAAAAGAACTAATCTCTTAGCTACTGTGCATGTCATTCGAAATAAGCAAATCTGGTATCTTGACAATGGATGTTCGAGACATATGACCGGATATAAGTCCCTGCTGATGGACTATCAAGAAAAAGATGGTACAGTTGTTTCATATGGAGATAATTCGTTAGGTTACACAAAGGTTTTGGTACTTTAAAAAATGGGAATGTTACATTTATAAATGTGGCATATGTCGTTGGGCTTAAACACAACTTACTTAGCATAAGCCAACTGACAAACAAAAGAAAGATAGTCCAATTCAGAAGGAAAATTGGTACTATTTTTGATAAGATAGGGAAGCCACTGCTGACAGTAAAAAGACATGAGAACATGTATCAAATTGACATGAACACAGCAGTCACAACAATTGATAGTTATTTTTATTCAAAGGTAGCAGATAACCTCAAGTGTTTATGGCACAAGACACTCTCACATCTCAATTTTAAAGATATTCATAAACTTTCAAGTAAAAGTTTAGTGTCTGGGCTACCCACTTTGTCATATGTGAAGGACATATTGTGTCCTGGTTATGAAAAAGAGAAGCATCACCATGCATCATTCAAGTCAAAACAGATTTCATCTGTTGAGAAACTATTTCACCTACTTCATATGGATCTCTTTGGTCCTGTTAATGTAGCCAGTTGTAGTGGTAAGAAGTACACATTGGTTATTGTTGATGAATATTCCAGATACACTTGGGTATTCTTTTTGAAGCAAAAGAGTGAAGTTGCTGATGAAATTATCAATTTTATCAAAAGAATGGAGCTATTGAATGGGCAATTGGTGAAGCAGCTAAGAAGTGATCATGGTACAGAATTCAAAAATGCAACTTTAGAAGAATTTTTTACTGACAAAGTTATTTCACAAAACTTTTCTGTTGTGAGAACACCTCAACAAAATGGTGTTACAGAAAGAAGAAACAGAGCTCTCATAGAAGCAGCAAGATCTATGTTGTCTGAGTCTGGGTTGAAGAATTCTTACTAGGCAGAAGCTGTGAATACTGCATGTTCTACCCAAAATAGATCTTTAATAGTGAAAGACATCAAAAAACTGCTTATGAAGTTCTCAAAGGAAGAAGACCCTCAATTTCATTTCTCATGTATTTGGCACTCCTTGTTACATTCGAAACAATAGGGACCATCTTGGCAAATTTGATGCTAAAGCTGATGAAGGAATATTTCTTAGATATTCCAACATGTCAAAGGCATATAAGGTCTACAACAAACAACAAAAGAAGGGGATGTTTTGAAGAATTTATTAATGTTACATTTGATGAAACTGTCCCCACCTTATCTTCTAGTCAAGAAGATGAGGAGTTACTATTTGAAGAGCCTACTCAGCAAGCCCTAGATGATGAAGAAGAACCAGCAACAATTTCCTCACCAATCCATGCTGCTGGGTTCTCTGATGATGAGATGGAATACTCTATTCCATCTGTGTCTAAGCCAAGTGGACCTACTGACTCTACTGAAGTACTACAACTTGAGCATAGGTCTGCTGGTTCTGAAGAATCACAACTTGGTACTGATTCCACTAATAATGAACAGTAGTCTCCTACTGCTGTGCATACTACTGAACCAACTTATGATCAAGATGTTGTATGTTCCACAACAAGCTCACCTATTCATAACACTAGATGGACCAGGGAGCATCCAATTGAGCAGATTATTGGTAAACTGGCTAGTTGTGTTAAGACAAGGAGGCATGCAACCAACAATTTCTGTATGCATGTGAATTTTGTGTCTACCATTGAACCTACTTGTCCTGAAGTAGCAATGAAAGATCCTAACTGGGCAGGAGCTATGCAAGAAGAAATCTACCAGTTTGATAGGAACAAGGTTTGGACATTGGTACCTAAACCTGATGATTAAACAAAGAAAATCATTGGTACCAAGTGGGTGTTTAAGAATAAGATGGATGAAGATGGGATTGTGGTCAGAAATAAAGCTAGATTAGTAGCTCAAGGGTTTAGACAAGAAGAAGGGCTGGATTATGGAAAAACATATGCACCAGTGGCTAGGATGGAAGCTATCAGATTAATTTTGGCATATGCTGCTAAGATGAACTTTAAAGTATTCCAGATGGATGTTAAATCTGCATTTCTTAATGGGAAGCTGCAAGAAGTCTATGTCAAGTAGCCACCTGGTTTTGTAAGCAGTAAATATTCAGACCATGTCTATAAGTTAGATGAAGCTCTTTATGGCCTAAAACAGGCACCAAAGGCATGGTATGAGACATTTCGTGTGTATCTCACTGGTTTAGGTTTTAAAATTGGAACGATTGATACCACTGTATTTTCAAAAGAGGTAGATGATGATCTCTTGTTGGTACATATATATGTGGAGGATATTATTTATGGTTCTACAAATGAAAAACATTATCAAAGGTTTTCAAAACCTATGTCAAAGACATATGAAATGAGCTTACAAAGAGATTTACAATACTTTCTAGGATTGCAAATTAAACAACTTGATGATGGAATTTTTATAAGTCAAGATAAATATATCAATGATATGTTAAAGAAATTTGATCTAACCTGTTTAAAAGACATAGGGACTCCAATGGCAGCATCCATTAAAATAGATGTTGATCTCAATGGTGAACCAGTCAATATCACTGAATATAGAGGTATGATTGGGTCCCTACTTTATCTTACAGCCAACAGACCTGATATTATGTTTGTCACATGTCTTTATGCAACGGAGTCCCCGAAGTTGCTCCACTGGAGACTGACAGAACAAGAGAATTATATGACTATTTCTTTAAAAGCAAATATGCTGATGTGATGACCAGAAGATCTAATCCTGGTAGGATCATCAAATGTCATAGAGCAACTAAGAGGACCTTCAGTATCAGCAGGGATAACAATGTTCATGAAAGAATAGATTATAAATATTTGAGGACATTTGGATTTGATGAATGGATGGAGATGCTGTAGTACTTCACTGTAAAAGGTCAAAGTAATCTCAAAGATACACTGAAACCTGAGTTACAAGACTTGTTTGATAAAGCAGCCAAGTATGGGAATGCTCCAATAGTAATAGTAGAAGAAGTGCTGGCTCAAAATCCAAAGAGGAAAAAATCTATTGGAAGTGGACCGCACATAAGAGATCTAATCATCTTGCCTCCTCAAATACCTGTATTCAAGATGGAAGACTTGCCTGGGCTGTTTTCTAAAGCCTGGAGAGCTGTTAAGATAAAAGAAGAAGAACTATCTGAAGAAGAAAATGAAAAGGAAAAAGATAAAGATAGATAGTCTTCTGTAGCTTAAAAAAATTGTATCTTTTGTTATTTCATACTCATTGTATTGGTCTGTAATTACTATATATATTGGTATAATGAATGTGAAATGAGTTCATCTTCAAAATCATATCAAATTATAAGATATAGATAATTCAGCAAAAGATCCCAAAACAAACCTAAAAGGGACAAAATTACTGTCTATTTTCATTAAGTCCTTAGTGCTGGCTTTAGTGTTTTCTTTATTAGTCATAGGTTTTGTCATCATCAAATAGGGGGAGATTATTGAGTCCCAAAAATAATTAAGGATTTAATTATGACAAAACAGCAATTACGAACACTAGAATGTTATGTGCAGCCAGCATAGGTTTAGTTATGTATAGACATCATTTGTTGATATGTCGAGTGTTCTCGTATGCTGCCTGGTCTACCAGTACAAGGTAGACAGTATTCTTCATTGAGCACAGGATGAGTGCCCAGTAAATCATGAAGATCAAGTGAATCAGTATAGAAGAGCTAGAATAGCTAGTAGCAGCATACAACACTTAGATAGCTATGCTCCATTACAAGCATAGTAGTTTCCTGAGTGGTCTACATCAATTGTACTATTCAACAGAAGTCAAAGACAAAGTTGAATAGAGAAGGACGCGTGTTGACGGCTGACAAGTGACCTTACAAGACCATGTGGAAATGCAGAAGTTTAACGCATGTGCAGACATGTGTAATACTTTGTCAATGCCTAGGAAACCCAACATTCTATTTGTTTATTCAAATAGTGGTGTCAAACCGAATTGGGGTGTTCCTGCAAATAACTACCAAAGAGGAAAGAAGAGAGCATGCTCTCTGATGCAGTTGTCCCCACAAGTATAGACATCCTTTGTACCAATGGACAATAGAACAATTACATGGATAATAGGACTACTATAAATAGAAGTATCCACTATTGTAATATTTAGTGGTGTGGCTTTATTTAATTAGAGTCCAAACGTGTAATAGCTTAAGATATCCTCTCTAACTAAAACTTAGGTGTAATCTGTAATCAACCAACTGTTATTCTGTCAAGAACAGTTGTGATTCTTTGTGATTCATATCAATAAAGAATAACCGTTGAAAATTACCCTTGACTCTTATTTAAATTGTATGCTTGAATACTAAACTGTTATATCACTTCAGGTAAACAAAACAATTGTATTCACCCCCTCTACAATACTCATGTTGTTAATTAAGGGACTAACAAAATCCTATGACGAACTTATTTGTATAAACGGAAGCGGATATTAGGAAAATTAATTCAATTATTTTGATTAGTAATCTGATTACAAGCATTATATACATAGACTACAAGCTAATTGCTAATTACAGCTACTAACAACCTCTAACAACCACTTGAATATGGTTTTATCACTGAAACAGAATTAGAATAGATTTACCATATTTAACCCTTTACTTTGCATATTTACAAAAGTTACTAAAACTTTATAATATTCAATATCCCCTCAAGTTAATGTCTTCAAACCCCAACCTTCTCGCAAGGATGGAGTGTTCTTGACTCAAAAACTTTGTCATGGTATATGTTAGTTGTAAATGAGTTGGGATATATGAAGTGTGTATGAATCAATATTGAATTTTATTCTTTTGAATTAAGTGGCAATCAATATCAAGGTGTTTTGGTCTTTTATGAAAGCATGTATTAGCATCAATTTTTGAGCTACTTTGTTGACAGAGAACATTCTAATTGAAACTTGCACCTGTATATGTAAATCTCTAAGCAAATAAGTCAACCATATCAAATCATAAGTGGTTGTGGTCATACTTATATATTCTGCTTATGTGGATAATCTTAATACAATGATTTGTCTCTTGATTTTCCATGAGACTAATGAATGACCCAGAAAGAAACAATAGCATGTAAGTGACTTTTTGGTCATTAAACTGGATGTCCAATTAGCATTTGAAAATCAATCAACCATGAGTAATGGTTGAACTGGATAAAATGACTCTTTGAGATAGAACCCTTTATATATCTCAGCAAATGTATGGCTGCATGCATATGTATAATTATTAGAGCGTAAAGGAATTGGCTAAGGTGTTGTAGTGAATAAGAGATATCACGTCATTGACAAGTATAATAAACGTCTTATGAGTCTTTTGTATGAATCTGTAGCAGGTAAAGGTTTTCCTTGTGTTAGAATAATTATAACCTATCCCTATATTAATGTCCTAATCTATTTGTGTATCATGATTGTTATCATTTAATATGAATTATGATAAACATTAAGTTGTAAGACGTTATGAGACTCTTCGTAAAAGCTCTATTTAGTTACCATAACGAAGTGATTTTAATACGTCTTGATGGGAGACTATGGAGATGCCACTCCTTAACGTACGGGAGTTGATCCCTACGTTGACCTCTCCTATAAATAGAGGTTTATGTTTTACCTCATTATGCTTATCACAATAACACATAACTTACTCCAATTCCATCACTAATTGAGAGGATCAAGTAGAAGATCAATCATCCTAACTCATGCTTATAGTTTCCACATCATCTTTCAGTTTAAGTAAGCTTTATCGTTATGCTTAATCTTTATGTTGTTATGTATTACATGATTAACATGATATGTTTAACACCTTCATCTAAAGATAACTTCAAATTCAAAGGCACTAGTAAATTAGTTGGCTTACTTGTAGAAAGCCATGCATACTTAACACATTAAGACTGTATTTCTTTTAATGAATATATGTGCCATTTTAAACTCCACACAACACAATACCCAAAAAATATCATGCAAACTCTATTTCTTTTATGGTAAATTTATCATCCATGTCATGTTTAAAAAGTTTCATCTCCATCTCATAATTGTCTGTAATTAAAATATCATCTATATAAACTAAGGCAGCTGTGAATAAACCTTTATCCTCCTGTGGAAACGAAGGATAATCATTTTTGGAATGTATAAAGCCTAAAAAACAAGATATTTGTTAGTTCATGATTCCATTGTCAAGAAGCTTGTTTCAAATCATAAAGTTACTTATTCAATTTGCAAACTTTTCCTGGTAAGCTTTAGTATATCCCTCTGGAGGATACATGCATATTTCTTCATCTACATAGCCATGTAAAAAAGCATTATTTACTGTTGGAGCTAATCGATCCATTGTGTCCCACATCAGAAAATGAAAGAAACAAATATGCATATATAAGTTTATGGGAACCTTCCTCTATCATCAATTGGTTTTAGAGAAATGTGGAACTCATGAATTTATATGCATGGCATGTTGGTGGACATGAAAACGATCCTACAAATGGTATCAGAGCCTGATTATAGCCCATATGTGTGGATGGTGCAGAATGGTAGTGGAGGTTCAAACCGAGATGACTATGGACGTGACCGAGGAGGAGGTCGGGTGTCCGGGAAGAGTCGAGATGGTATTGAACGTATCTGTGGAAGTAGCGTGGAATGAATCGATTAAGGGGGTGATTGTTAGAGCTAATCGATCCATTGTGTCACACATCGGAAAATGAAAGAAACAAATGTTTATATATAAGTTTATGGGAACCTCCCTCTCTCACCAATTAGTTTTAGAGAAATGTGGAACTCATGAACTTATATGTTGTATATGTTGGTGGACCTGAAAATGATCTTACATTTACATCATAAAACTTAAATGCTAAGCTTTTGTTACTGTAATAGCAATTATGACTCATATAATTGTTGTTTTAGCAACCTGTGAAAATTTGGTAGTGAGTTCCTTGTTCATAACCTCTACCCAACTAGCATGTGAAGCAGCTTATGAATATGTTGTTGGCTTAGTTGATGACAACACAATAAACAAAGAATCAACATATTCCTTTGTGAAATCTTGAGATTCATTCTAACTAAATAAAGGTGTGATACTGAAGAAGTGATATGATTAACTTTTTACAAGTATCAAGACTACTGGACGAGCCAACAGTTAGCTCAACAATGCATTAAAGCAAAGCCTACTGATATATTTCTATGCAGTTATTATCCCAAAATTGGCACAACATGGGTCAAGTCCTTGGCTTTTGCCATCATAACCCAAGAAAATTTTGATGATTCCATCACTCCTTTGCTCACCAAAAATGTTCATGAATGTGTTCAATCCTAGAAGGGGGACTTGACATAGTTGAGGAAAATTCACAAAAACTCAACCTACCACTTGTGCTCACCCACCTTCCTTACCCATCATTGTCCAAATCAGTTATTTCTTTAAACTGCAAGATAGATAACATGTATCACAACACCAAAGACGTCATAGTTTCTCATTGTCATTTTTGAACGAAAACGTTGAACTTAGCCAGTGAAGATGCGCCTTGTGAGGAAGCGTTTGACAAATTCTATTAGGGCATTTCAGGGTATGAACCTTACCGTGATCATATTTTAGGGCACTGGAAAGCAAGTCTTGAAAATTCATATAAAATTCTTTTATTGAAATACGAAGATCTCGAAAAGGATCCTACAAGCACTGCGAAGAGGCATGCATAATTCATCGATACAGCTTTTCAAGCGAAGAAGCGAGAGCTGGTGTAATTGAAACATAATAAGCTTATGTAGTTTTGTCAATATGAGCAACTTAGAAATGAATAAAATGGAAATAATTTACTTCACAAATCAGATGAAAGAAAAGATAGAAAAACTGATGTATGAAAAACTTGATGGAACTGGTTTAGTTCTCAAGTAAAGGAGAGCCATTAGAGATCACACCAGCCACGTTACATAAGTATGATATTATATGCTTTATTTTAGTTTTTATTTCAAAGTTATTTTATTGAATAATTGAGGGTTATATATGTCTCTCACAACTATCTATTTAAATTATATTTTTGTTACCGAGTGTGGATTGAATGATAAATTATGGTTAATTAAGTGCGATTATGGTCATGTTTTGATCTAATGTCAGCATACACGTTAACTTTCAGAGCGAGATTATTTTTCTGCTCGGCAAGATCACTTAGTCAAGCTTAACTCATCTTATGACCATACATCATGTTACGAGAGAAGTGTAATTCATGAAAGTTGGTAAAATCCTTTTCAAGACTTTATTTGTATGAACGAAAATATTATGAAAAGTAATTAATATTTCTTTTTGAACATCAACACCAACACACACTTACTTTTTGTTAACGACGTGACTCGAACTCACAACCTCACTAGTATTATATTGTTTACTTATCTAATTACAAGCTTTATTTAATTACCTAGACAACAAGCTAATAGCTAATTACAACCACTTTCAATCTCTAAAAACTATTTGACAATGACTTAACCGCCTACACTGTATTAGAATAATTTACATATTTAACCATCTACTTTGCTTATTTACAAAAGTGACTCAAACTTTATAATATTCTATATCCTTTTCTCAACTTTGAAAGGTCGAAACCCAACTTGCTCAAGGGAAAGAGTGTTGTTGACCCAAAACCTTTGTCGTAATGTATGCTAGCTGTAAATGACTTGGAATATGTGTAGTTTGTAAGAATCTATCTTGAAGTTTATTCCTTGTGAAGTAGCAATCAATATCAAAGTGTTTCTTTCTTTCCTGAAAGCATGTGATATCAGCTATTTTTTGAGCTGCTTTATAGTCACAACATAATGTAATTGGAACTTGCACATGTATATCTAGATGTTTAAGCAACTAAGTCAATCATATCAATTCACAAGTAGCTGCGGTCATACCTTCTTGTGTGAATGAGCTTGATACAGTGCCTTATTTCTTGATTTTTCATGAGGCCAACGAATGACCCAGAAAGACACAGTGGGTGACTTTCTGGTCATTAAACAAGATACCCAATCAGTATCTCAAAATCCAACAACCTTGTGTAATGGTTGAAATGTATAATAAACGCTTTTTGATATCGAATCCTGTAGAAATCTTAAAAATGTATGGTTACCTACCTATGTATATCTGTTTTGGAATGAATTGGCTAAGGTGTTTTAGTGAATAAAAGATATCAATTTTGGTCGTTAACAAGTATAACAAACATCCCATTTTGAACTCTGAACAACTCAATACCCAAAACATATGTTTCCAACCCCTGATCTTTGGTTAGTTTTGTTGGAGGTTTTATTAAAACTTTATGTAGGGTAAAATAAGCGATATCCGGATAAATCACTGAATCGTGGTATCACTTTTCGAAAGTAATTATTCGACCCTTGTTGCATGGGTTACACGAATATCATTTTGGGATAAGACAGAGATTAGTTCTTGTTATTGGCAGTAAACAAGAACTCTTTTTGCATAAGAGTATTAAGGTGTTTGTGTGTGTTTTTTTTATCATGAATGATAGTCCATATTTATAGGCACCCAAAAACAAGTATTATTCCACGATGGAGATGTTTCACCTACTCCACGATAGAGATGTTTCACTAACTCTACGATAGAGATGTTTCACTAAATCCACGATGGAGATGTTTCACTAACTCCACGATGGAGATGTTTCACTAACTCCACGATGGAGATGTTTCACCAACTTTTTAACAGCAAAAGTGGGTGCAGGAATAATATTTTCGTAATCACTCAAATTTGTGATGATGGAAAACCACTTTCGGGTCTGGGTAATCTATCACTTAATGGGTGTACACTCCGTACATCCTAACCCATTTACAAGTGTAGATTAAATCCCTCAATTACACTAAATTTCCAACAATCCTTCCCAATTTAGTGCAATTCGTTTCATGAGAATTAAACAAATTCAAACAAAAACTTATACATAAATGAAAATATCTTGAAGATTGAATTTTCACCTTAGTACATTACACATTCCAAATATTCGAGAATCGGGGTGTTCTAAGAATTGAACCCTTCAACCCATTTGAATAACTGAAAATAATATACACATAAGTTTTCAAATACTCTAAAGCTATCCTGACACTTTACAAGCCATGTGTCCATATCCTTTCATGAATGTATCTAAAGTAAAAGTCCAAGCTTTGTTAAAGCGGCAAAACTTCACATTCACATAGGTACTTCATTTCAGTCATGCACCTGCTCATGCACTTTTTCAAATGAACTATTAAGAAGCTAGTCTTCAACCTCAACTTCAGCAGGTCCGAGTACATACCTTACCTTGAGATGATATAAAATTTATATACTCCAAATTTCTAAGTATAAGCCTTCCACATTGAATTCAGCTTCTGATTTTCATCAGAAGGGAATTGGGTATCTTATAATTAGAAATTTATGTGGACTTTAAACCCATCCCCATAGCAGACTTGTCAACCAACTCTCTTGCCAATCCCTTCGTCAAGTGATCAGCTAAATTCTGTTGTGACCTCACGAACACTATAGAAATCACCCCATTCATGATAAGTTCACGAATCATGCTATGTCTGACACCTAAGTGTCTAGACTTTCCATTATACATCTGGCTATAAGCCTTTCCCAATGTCGTAGCACTATCACAATGAATAGACATGGGTGCTATAGGTTTAGGCCATAATGGTATCTCATGAAATGTCCCGTTCATATTGATTATAAACGTTCCATATTAATTGATTTCGTCGCGAGGTTTGACCTCTATATGAGACGTTTTTCAAAGACTGCATTCATTTTTAAAACAACCATAACATTTATTTTATCGATAAAGGTTTAAAAAGCATTACGTAGATTGTCAAATAATGATAATCTAAAATATACCGATTACACACGACCATTACATAATGGTTTACAATAAGAATATATTACATCAAAAATACTTTTCTTGAATGCAGTTTTTACATAATATCATACAAGCATGGACTCCAAATCTTGTCCTTATTTTAGTATGCAACAGCGGAAGCTCTTAATAATCACCTGAGAATAAACATGCTTAAAACTTCAACAAAAAATGTTGGTGAGTTATAGGTTTAACCTATATATTATCAAATCATAATAATAGACCACAAGATTTCATATTTCAATAAACATCCCATACATAGAGATAAAATTCATTCATATGGTGAACACCTGGTAACCGACATTAACAAGATGCATATAGAATATCTCCATCATTCCGGGAGACCCATCGGACATGATAATTTTGAAGTACTAAAGCATTCCAAATTCCAGAATGGGGCTTGTTGGGCCCGATAGATCTATCTTTAGGATTCGCATCAATTTGGGGGGTTTGTTCCCAAATTCTTAGGCTACCAAGCTAAAAATGGGCATATTCGGCTTCGATCATTCACCCATATAATATAGTTTCATTTACTTGTGTCTATTTCGTAAAACATTTATAAATTTGCATGTATTCTCATCCCAAAATATTAGATTTTTAAAAGTGGGACTATAACTCACTTTCACAGATTTTTACTTCGTCGGGAAGTAAGACTTGGCCCCTGGTCGATTCACGAACCTATAATAAATATGTACATATATATCAAAGTATGTTCACAATATATTTACAACATTTTTAATACGTTTTACTGTTTTAAGTTTATTAAGTCAGCTGTCCTCGTTAGTAACCTACAACTAGTTGTCCACAGTTAGATGTACAGAAATAAAGCAATATATATTATCTCGAATCAATCCACGACCTCGTGTATACAAGCCTCAAGCTAGATCACAACTCAAAGTATATAATATTTTGGAATCAACCTCAACCCTGTATAGCTAACTCCAACATTACTGCATATAGAGTGTCTATGGTTGTTCCGAAATATATATATAGATGGGTCGATATGATATGTCAAAACATTGTATTCGTGTCTATGGTATCCCAAGATTACATAATATAATAGAATACATGTATAATACAATATGAGTTAGCTAGGATATGATTAATATAGATTTGTTACCAATTTTCACGTAGCTACAACAAGAAAAATTATCTAATCTTGTTTTACCCATAACTTCTTCGTTTTAAATCCATTTTGAGTGTTTCAAGTTGCATGGTTTCATAATGAACTTAAGTTTATGAATCCAAACAGAAAAAGTATAAGTTTATAGTCAGAAATACAGGTTACAAGTCATTTTTGTAAAGGTAGTCATTTCAGTCGAAAGAACGACGTCTAGATGACCATTTTGGAAAACATACTTCCACTTTGAGTTTAACCATGATTTTTGGATATATTCATGTTCATAAGAAAAATCATTTTCCTGAAAGAACAACTTTTAAATCAAAGTTTATCATAGTTTTTAATTAACTAACCCAAAACAGCCCGCGGTGTTACTACGACGGCGTATATCCGGTTTTACGGTGTTTTTCGTATTTTCTGGTTTTAAATCATTAAGTTAGAATATCATATAGATATATAACATGTGTTTAGTTGATTTTAAAAGTCAAGTTAGAAGGATTAACTTTTGTTTGCGAACAAGTTTAAAATTAACTAAACTATGTTCTAGTGATTTCAAGTTTAAACCTTCGAATAAGGTAGTTTTATATATATGAATCGAATGATGTTATGAACATCATTACTACCTCAGGTTTTGTGGGTAAACCTACTGGAAATGAGAAAAATAGATCTAGCTTCAAAGGATCCTTGGATGGCTTGAAAGTTCTTGAAGCAAAATCATGACACGAAAACAAGTTCAAGTAAGATTTCCACTCGAAATAAGATTGTTAAAGTTATAGAAATTGAATCAAATTTTGGATATGAGTATTACCTTATATTAGAAAGATATCTTACTATAAATAAGAAAGATTTCTTGAGGTTGGATGATCAATCAAAGTGGATTTACAAGATTGGAAGTAAGCTAGCAAACTTGGAAGTGTTGTTGGTGTGTTCTTGAGTAGTTGTTTTATAACTTGGTTTATGTATAGATTTATGAACTAGATTGAGCTAGAATTTGTTGAAGATGATGAAGAACACTTAGAACAATGGAAGAACACTTGAGAGAGAGTAATTTGATTCAATAAAATTGCAAAGTGAATGTGTTTGTGTGTATGCATGATCACGTGAACTAAGGCCTTCAATATAGGCTCCATTAGTTTGTTGTTTTGTTAGATATTTCTTGCTAGATGTTAAATTATGGTTCTCACATGTGTTAGGTGACTCACAAGGGCTTCTAAAAGCTGATCATTGAAGTGTATATACCAATACTAAATACATTTAGAAGCTGGGTATTGTACGAGTCCGAATACGGGTGCATACGAGTAGAATTGTTGATGAAAGTGAATGAGGATGTAATTGTAAGCATTTTTGTTAAGTAGAAGTACTTTGATAAGTGTCTTGAAGTCTTTCAAAAGTGCATGAATACATATTAAAACACTAGATGTATATACATTTTAACTGAGTCGTTAAGTCATCGTTAGTCGTTACATGTAAGTGTTGTTTTGAAGCCTTTAGGTTAACGATCCTGTTAAGTGTTGTTAACCCATTGTTTATTATATCAAATGAGATGTTAAATTATTACATTATCATGATATTATGATGTATTAATATATCTTAATATGATATATATACAATTAAATATCGTTACAACGATAATCGTTACATATATGCCTCGTTTCGAAATACTTAAGTTAGTAGTCTTGTTTTTACATATGTAGTTCATTGTTAATATACTTAATGATATATTTACTTATCATAATATCATGTTAAATATATATATATATATATATATATATATATATATATATATATATATATATATATATATATATATATATATATATATATATATATATATATATATATATATATATATATATATATATATCCATATATATGTCATCATATAGTTTTTACAAATATTAACGTTCGTGAATCACCGGTCAACTTGGGTGGTCAATTGTCTATATGAAACCTATTTAAATTAATCAAGTCTTAACAAGTTTGATTGCTTAACATATTGGAAACACTTAATCATATAAATATCAATTTCATTTAATATATATAAACATGGAAAAGTTCGGGTCACTGCAGTACCTACCCGTTAAATAAATTTCGTCTCGAAATTTTAAGCAGTTGGAGGTGTTGACGTATCTTCTGAAAATAAGTGTGGGTACTTCTTTATCTGATCTTCTAATTCCCAAGTGAACTCGGGTCCTCTACGAGCATTCCATCGAACCTTAACAATTGGTATCTTATTTTGCTTAAGTCTTTTAACCTCACGATCCATTATTTCGACGGGTTCTTCGACGAATTGAAGTTTTTTGTTGATTTGGATTTTGTCTAACGGAATAGTGAGATATTCTTTAGCAAAACATTTCTTCAAATTCGAGATGTGGAAAGTGTTATGTACAGCCCTGAGTTGTTGAGGTAACTCAAGTCGATAAGCTACTGGTCTGACACGATCAATAATCTTGAATGGTCCAATATACCTTGGATTTAATTTCCCTCATTTACCAAATCGAACAACGCCTTTCCAAGGTGCAACTTTAAGCATGACCATATCTCTAATTTCAAATTCTATATCTTTTCTTTTAATGTCAGCGTAGCTCTTTTGTCGACTTTGGGCGGTTTTCAAGGGTTGTTGAATTTTGATGATCTTCTCGGTAGTTTCTTGTATTATCTCCGGACCCATAATCTGTCTATCCCCCACTTCACTCCAACAAATCGGAGACCTGCACTTTCTACCATAAAGTGCTTCAAACGGCGCCATCTCAATGCTTGAATGGTAGCTGTTGTTGTAGGAAAATTCTGCTAACGGAAGGTGTCGATCCCAACTGTTTCCGAGGTCAATAACACATGCTCGTAGCATGTCTTCAAGCATTTATATCGTCCTTTGGCTCTGCCCATCAGTTTGTGGATGATAGGCAGTACTCATGTCTAGACGAGTTCCTAATACTTGCTGTAATGTCTGCCAGAATCTTGAAATAAATCTGCCATCCCTATCAGAGATAATAGAGATTGGTATTCCATGTCTGGAGATGACTTCCTTCAAATACAGTCGTGCTAACTTCTCCATCTTTTCATCTTCTCTTATTGGCAGGAAGTGTGCTGATTTGGTGAGACGATCAACTATTACCCAAATAGTATCAAAACCACTTGCAGTCCTTGGCAATTTAGTGATGAAATCCATGGTAATGTTTTCCCATTTCCATTCCGAGATTTCGGGTTGTTGAAGTAGACCTGATGGTTTCTGATGCTCAGCTTTAACCTTAGAACACTTCAAACATTCTCCTAGATATTTAGCAACATCGGCTTTCATACCTGGCCACCAAAAATGTTTCTTAAGATCCTTGTACATCTTTCCCGTTCAAGGATGTATTGAGTATCTGGTTTTATGAGCTTCTGTAAGTACCATTTCTCTCATATCTCCAAATTTTGGTACCCAAATTCTTTCAGCCCTATACCGGGTTCCGTCTTCTCGAATATTAAGATGCTTCTCTGATCATTTGGGTATTTCATCCCTTAAGTTTCCCTCTTTTAAACCTCCTTGTTGCGCCTCCTTTATTTGAGTAGTAAGGTTAGTGTGAATCATTATATTCATAGCTTTTACTTGAATAGGTTCTCTGTCCTTTCTGCTCAAGGCGTCGGCTACCACATTTGCCTTCCCCGGGTGGTAACGAATCTCAAATTCGTAATCATTCAATAATTCAATCCATCTGCGCTGCCTCATATTCAGTTGTTTCTGATTAAATATGTGTTGAAGACTTTTGTGGTCGGTATATATAATACTTTTGACCCCATATAAGTAGTGCCTCCAAGTCTTTAATGCAAAAACAACCGCGCCTAATTCCAAATCATGCGTCGTATAATTCTGCTCGTGAATCTTCAATTGTCTAGACGCATAAGCAATTACTTTCATTCGTTGCATTAATACACAACCGAGACCTTGCTTTGAGGCATCACAACATATTACAAAATCATCATTCCCTTCAGGTAATGACAATATAGGTGCCGTAGTTAACTTTTTCTTCAACAATTGAAATGCTTTCTCTTGTTCATCCTTCCATTCAAATTTCTTCCCTTTATGCGTTAAGGCAGTCAAGGGTTTTGCTACTTTGGAAAAATCTTGGATGAATCTCCTGTAATAACCATCTAGCCCTAAAAATTGGCGTATGTGTTTTGAAGTTTTCGGGGTTTTCCACTTTTCAACGGTTTCAATCTTTGCTGGATCCACCTGAATACCTTCTTTTTCACTATATGACCGAGGAATTGAACTTCTTCCAACCAAAATGCACACTTTGAAAACTTAGCGTACAATTTTTCTTTTCTTAACAACTCTAGCACTTTTCTCAAATGTTCTTCATGCTCTTGGTCATTCTTTGAATAAATAAGTATGTCATCGATGAAAACAATGACAAACTTGTCAAGGTATGGTCCACACACTCGGATCACGAGGTCCATGAACACAGATGGTGCGTCAGTCAACCCAAACGGCATAACCATTAACTCGTAATGACCGTAACGTGTCCTAAAAGCAGTCTTTGGAATATCATCCTCCTTCACCCGCATTTGATGATACCCAGAACGTAAATCAATCTTCGAATAAACCGACGAGCCTTGTAGTTGATCAAATAAGTCGTCGATTCTCGGTAGTGGGTAACGGTTCTTGATGGTAAGTTTGTTCAACTCTCGGTAGTCGATACACAACCTAAATGTACCATCCTTCTTCTTGACAAACAAAACCGGAGCTCCCCATGGTGATGTGCTTGGTCAAATGAAACCACGTTCTAAAAGTTCCTGTAATTGACTTTGTAATTCTTTCATTTCCCTGGGTGCGAGTCTGTATGGAGCACGAGCTATTGGTGCAGCTCCTGGTACAAGGTCTATTTCAAATTCAATTGATCGATGTAAGGGTAACCCCGGTAATTCTTTCGGAAATACATCGAGAAATTCTTTTGCGACGAGAATATCACTGATGTTCTTTTCTTCAGGTTTAACTTCCTTGATGTGTGCTAGAATGACGTAACAACCTTTTCTTATTAGTTTTTGCGCCTTCAAACTACTAATAAGATTTAATTTCGCATTGTTCTTTTCTCCGTACACAATTAAAGGTTTTTCTTTTTCACGCATAATGCGAATCACATTTTTGTAACAAATGACCTCTTCTCTCACCTTTTTCAACCAGTCCATACCAATTATTACATCAAAACTCCCTAACTCGACTGGTATTAAATCAATTTTAAACGTTTCATCCCCCAGTTTAATTTCTCTATCCCGACATATATTAATTTACCATTTGCTAATTCGAGTAAAAATTTACTATCCAAAGGCATCAATGGGCAACTTAACTTAGCACAAAAATCTCTACCCATATAGCTTCTATCCGCACCTGAATCAAATAAAACATAAGCAGATTTATTATCAATAAGAAACGTACCCGTAACAAGCTCCGGGTCTTCCTGCACTTCTGCCGTATTAATATTGAAAACTCTTCCGCGGCCCTGCCCATTAGTATTCCCCTGATTCGGGTAATTACTTCTAATGTGGCCCGATTTTCCATATCCATAACAAACAAATGCGGCATTACTTTTTTTGCCACTATTTATTCCTTTAGTTCTGTTAAAATTTGGTCCGTAGACCTCACACTTTTTCGCACCATGGCCAGTTCTTTTACACTTGGTGCAAAATGTCGTGCAGAACCCATTCTGGTGGTACTCTTCACACCTTTGGCATTTTTAGTTTTTGTTGTCGTTGTTGTTATTGAGGTTGTTGTTGGGATTGTTATTGTTGTTGGAACGGCTGTTGTAGTTGTTGTTGTTGTTGGTACGTTTGTTATAGTTATTGTTAGGATTGCGGTTATTGTTGCGATTGTTGTTGCGGTTGTTGGGATAGTTATTGCGATTGTGGTTGTAATTGTTGTTGTTGTTGTATTGGTGACCCTTGTCACTGGTTTCTTCCCACTTTCTCTTGAGTTGTTTCGTGTTGGCTTCTTCGGCCGCCTGCTCTTTAATTCTTCCCTCAATCTGATTTATGAGTTTATGAGCCATTCGACTTGCCTTTTGTATGGAAGCGGGCTCGTGTGAACACACATCTTCTTGAATCTTTACTGGTAACCCTTTTATAAACGCGTCAATCTTCTCTTCTTCATCTTCGAACGTTCCTGGACATAATAGGCACAACTCTGTGAATCGTCGTTCATATGTGGTAATGTCGAACCCTTGTGTTCGTAACTCTCTAAGCTCTACCTTGAGCTTATTGACTTCGTTTCTAGGACGGTACTGCTCGTTCATCAATTGCTTGAATGCCGACCACAGTAGTGCGTAAGCAGCATTTTGTCCTACCTGTTCAAGATAGGTGTTCCACCACGTTAACACAGTACCTGTGAAGGTATGCGTAGCGTACTTAACTTTGTCCTCTTCAGTACACTTACTTATGACAAACACCGATTTGACTTTCTTGGTCCACCGTTTCAATCCAATTGGTCCTTCAGTTCCATCAAATTCCAAAGGTTTGCAGGCAGTGAATTCTTTGTAGGAGCATCCTACACGATTTCTTGTGGAATTAGTTTCACTGCTAGATCTAGAGTTATTGTTATTTTGCATCGCAGCCTGTACTGCGGCTATGTTTGCTGCAAGGAAAACACGGAAGTCTTCCTCGCTCATGTTCAAATTCTGACGAGTCGCCGGTGCCATTTCCTTCAAAATAGCCAAAAGAATTGAGTTAATTATATAGAATTTAAGAGTAGTCAATAGTATCTCGTAGCATTATATGAATTTATTTATAAAAGTTTTTTCTTCATATTAGCATTTTATAGTTTTAATTCGGGTAGTACCTTCCCGTTAAGTTCATACTTACTAGCTACTATACAACTACTACGCTTCTATATGAAAAACTTATTATAATAATATTTCGCGTTCAAACTTTATACAATATTTTACAAACTTATAATATCGCTATAATACATATAGGATGAAATATAGCACATAATAACTTTACTACTCGGCAGCTATAAAGGCAATTCTAGTTAATACGCAAGTTGCTCAGCAAAAGAAATAAAGACACGTAATTCATAAGTCCATAAACAAGTCATGCATTCTGGTTTTACTAAGACGACTTCCCATCCTTGATCTTGTGGAAAGTAACCGTTATGACCATTGGCTAGGCAGCATGTTGTCATGTCGTCAAAAGGATGAGGGTTTAGTATTGCCCAACAGCCTCGTAGCAATCTAAAAACCTTGTTTCTTACCCCAACTACTGAGTCCGTCACTTGTGAAAATGTTTTATTTAAAAGTTTCAACCCAATGT
This sequence comes from Rutidosis leptorrhynchoides, assembly GCF_046630445.1. Taxonomy (NCBI): domain Eukaryota; kingdom Viridiplantae; phylum Streptophyta; class Magnoliopsida; order Asterales; family Asteraceae; genus Rutidosis; species Rutidosis leptorrhynchoides. Next base: position 348,940,032 of record NC_092339.1, on the reverse strand, counting down.
TCTTTTTCTCAATTTGATGAGAAGTGAACATTATTAACCCGTAAGCAAAACATGCTTCTTTATCTTGCATGTTAGAAGCTCTTTCTAAAGAACGGAGTCCTATGTTGGGATATATTGAGTCAAAATAGGTTCGTAACCCGTAGCGTAAAATTGCATCTGGGTTTTCCGCACTAAATGCCTTACAGAAAACTTGGCGTAACTTAAAGTCTCTCCAATGTGATATACCCCATCTTTCAAAGAAAAGCCTTTTATATACTAAGGCATGCCTGTAATGTCTTTTAAACGTTTGACAAACTAATTTTGCCGTAACTAATTGTGCTGATGAATTCTGCCCGACTCTAGACAATATTTCATCAATCATATCTCCTGGTAGGTCTTCTAAAATTTTTGGTTGTTTATCCTTAACGTCCATTTTGTTTTTATACTGTAAAATACACAAGGATTAGATTCGTAAAAGATAATTAACAAACAATACAAGCAATTTTTACATAGAACATAAAAGTACAAGCACACTACAATACATATAATACACAACATGATTACAATCCTCTAATCTGAATCATTGGTTTCTTCTTCTTCGGACTTGGTTCGTTTTCCTAATTTTCTAGGGATATATGGTGCTCCTCTAATACGAGCCGTTGTTTTCCACAATAGTTTAGAAAAACCTGGTGGTTTAGAGGTTCCCGGGTTATTGTTACAATTTAGGAAATACGGACGTTGCCGATACATATAAAGTTCATCGGGGTTGGAATCAGGTTTCTCTATTTTTATACATTTTCCCTTATTATTTTTTTTTGCCATATTAAATTGGGTCGAGGTAATTTCTATAACATCATCGGAATCCTCATCGGGATCCGATTCATCGGAACATTGGTAATCTTCCCAATATTTTGCTTCCTCGGCGGAAACACCATTGACCATTTTTAACTTTGGTCTGTTGTTGAGGATTTTCTTTTATTTAAACGATTTACTGTAGGTATCAATATTTCTTCCTCCGAAACCTCTTCTTCTTTCGGTTCTTCCTCCTCCGGTTTCTCCTCTTCCGGTTCCTCTTCTTTCGGTTCCTCCTCTTCCGGTTCCTCCTCTTCCGGTTCTTCTTCGAGAATTTGTGAATCTTCCCAAATTATATTTGACTTTTCATTATTATTAGGTGAGTCAATGGCATTTGTACTAGTGGTAGACATCTATCACACAATATCAAACACATTAAGAGGTTAATATATCACATAATATTTACATGTTAATAATATATAGTTTCCAACAAAAATATTTAGCAATCGTTTTTAAAGATTACACGGTCGAAGTCCAGACTCACTAATGTATCCTAACAAACTCGATAAGACACACTAATGCAAATTTCTGGTTCTCTAAGACCAACGCTCGGATACCAACTGAAATGTCCCGTTCATATTGATTATAAACGTTCCATATTAATTGATTTCATCGCGAGGTTTTGACCTCTATATGAGACATTTTTCAAAGACTGCATTCATTTTTAAAACAACCATAACCTTTATTTTATCAATAAAAGTTTAAAAAGCATTACGTAGATTATCAAATAATGATAATCTAAAATATACTGATTACACACTACCATTACATAATGGTTTACAATAAGAATATATTACATCAAAAATACGTTTCTTGAATGCAGTTTTTACATAATATCATACAAGCATGGACTCCAAATCTTGTCCTTATTTTAGTATGCAACAGCAGAAGCTTTTAATAATCACCTGAGAATAAACATGCTTAAAATGTCAACAAAACATGTTGGTGCGTTATAGGTTTAACCTATATATTATCAAATCATAATAATAGACCACAAGATTTCATATTTCAATAAACATCCCATACATAGAGATAAAATTCATTCATATGGTGAACATCTGGTAACTGACATTAACAAGATGCATATAGAATATCTCCATCATTCCGGGACACCCATCGGACATGATAATTTCGAAGTACTAAAGGATTCCAAATTCTAGAATGGGGCTTGTTGGGCCAGATAGATCTATCTTTAGGATTCGTGTCAATTTGGGGGTCTGTTCCCAAATTCTTAGGCTACCAAGATAAAAAGTGGCATATTCGGCTTCGATCATTCACCCATATAATGTAGTTTCATTTACTTGTGTCTATTTCATAAAACATTTATAAATTTGCATTTATTCTCATCCCAAAATATTAGATTTTTAAAAGTGGGACTATAACTCACTTTCACAGATTTTTACTTCGTCGGGAAGTAAGACTTGGCCACTGATCGATTCACGAACCTATAACAAATATGTACATATATATCAAGGTATGTTCACAATATATTTACAACATTTTTAATACGTTTTACTGTTTTAAGTTTATTAAGTCAGCTGTCCTCGTTAGTAACCTACAACTAGTTGTCCACAGTTAGATGTATAGAAATAAAGCAATATATATTATCTCGAATCAATCCACGACCTCGTGTATACAAGCCTCAGGATAGATCACAACTCAAAGTATATAATATTTTGGAATCAACCTCAACCCTGTATAGCTAACTCCAACATTACTGCATATAGAGTGTCTATGGTTGTTCCGAAATATATATATAGATGGGTCGATATGATATGTCAAAACATTGTATTCGTGTCTATGGTATCCCAAGATTACATAATATAATAGAATACATGTATAATACAATATGAGTTAGCTAGGATATGATTAATATAGATTTGTTACCAATTTTCACGTAGCTACAACAAGAAAAATTTTCCAATCTTGTTTTACCCATAACTTCTTCGTTTTAAATCCGTTTTGAGTGTTTCAAGTTGCTATGGTTTCATATTGAACTTAATTTTATGAATCTAAATAGAAAAAGTATAAGTTTATAGTCAGAAATACAGGTTACAAGTTGTTTTTGTAAAGGTAGTCATTTCAGTCGAAAGAACGACGTCTAGATGACCATTTTGGAAAACATACTTCCACTTTGAGTTTAACCATGATTTTCGGATATAGTTTCATGTTCATAAGAAAAATCATTTTCCCAGAAGAAAAACTTTTAAATCAAAGTTTATCATAGTTTTTAATTAACTAACCCAAAACAGCCCGCGGTGTTACTACGACGGCGTATATCCGGTTTTACGGTGTTTTTTGTATTTTCTGGTTTTAAATCATTAAGTTAGCATATCATATAGATATAAACCATGTGTTTAGTTGATTTTAAATGTCAAGTTAGAAGGATTAACTTTTGTTTGCGAACAAGTTTAGAATTAACTAAACTATGTTATAGTGATTTCAAGTTTAAACCTTCGAATAAGGTAGTTTTATATATATGAATCGAATGATGTTATGAACATCATTACTACCTCAGGTTTTGTGGATAAACCTACTAGAAATGAGAAAAATAGATCTAGCTTCAAAGTATCCTTGGATGGCTTGAAAGTTCTTGAAGCAAAATCATGACACGAAAATATGTTCAAGTAAGATTTCCACTCGAAATAAGATTGTTAAAGTTATCGAAATTGAATCAAAATTTGGATATGAGTATTACCTTATATTAGAAAGATATCTTACTGTAAATAAGAAAGATTTCTTGTGGTTGGATGATCACTCAAAGTGGATTTGCAAGATTGGAAGTACGCTAGCAAACTTGGAAGTGTTGTTGGTATGTTCTTGAGTAGTTGTTTTATAACTTGGTTTATTGTTAGGACCTCGAAGTTGTATAGTGTTAATGTGAATTAAGCTTAAATGAAGGTTCCTTAGAAGAGGGCTATATAAGGAACCTAAGTAGTCCTAATTAGATAGCCATTGTATTGTAACTGAGTTCTAGAAGCTGTGGAATGTAATTTGTACCGATTCTTTCTCATACTGAGTCTTCTTCCTACATACCGAATCTCACTCTATCTTATCATTTCTCTCAATCTTAACATGATCTGACCTGTCATTTGGTATCAGAGCTTCCAGGAAGTGATTCTACATCACTATATCGATCCAGAGATTGTAGATTACAGAATCTGAATACTCTCGGTAAAATGAATCAGATTCGGTATTATCGAAATTGATAATCTGACGTTCAGATTCTTGTGATAAGTTCAGCGAAGGTGTATTAGGTCTATCAGAAAGAGTTTCGATCATCATTACAGCTTATTAACTTCAATTATGGAGAATCAAGTTGATTTTTAGAGTTTGTGGCTAAAAATCTCGGTATTGCTTAATTCAAGCTTGATTCTAGATTTTTGTGAAGATTTAAAGATTCAGTTGTGTTCGTGAGGTGTTAAATCACATTTCTGTCAGTTCAATTTCTTCAATTCTTCAAGTTTTGAAGATTTGATCAACATTCGGTATCATAACCGTCATACCGAGTCTGCTTCATTACTGAAAATTCATCTTAAGTGTTGCAAATTGTGGTGTGTTTGTGATTTTATCACATTCGGTTTGATTATACGCAGCTAATTGGTGTAGTTTGAGAAAGGATTCTGTTATATTTCTAAGTTTTAGACTTAGACTCGGTATTGTCAACTGCTACAGTTGACATTCAGTATCCTGAATCTTCGATATCATTGATATTCTGTTTGTTACTAACTTGTTTTCTTGTGCATCAAGGTTACCGAATCTAATTCAAGGGAATTGGATTGAGTTTACACATAATATTTTACAGAATTTGACTACCGAGTCATTTACCGAATCAGAATCTCGGTTTCACTTAATTCTTTGGTTTTAAGTATTCTGAGGCTTCAAGTTGTGTGGTTACCGAATCCATACCGAATTTGGGTGTGTTACTTGTGATTCTTATCAGTTTCTGATACAGAATCTAGTTTACCGAATTGTTACCGAATCTGCTACAGTACCGAACCACTTACCGAATCTGCTACTATACCGAATCTTTACCGAATCTGACATTCTTGTTAGATTTTATACTGAACCCTGATCATAGATTGTGTTTAATACCGAATCTATACCGAATCTACCTCAATTTAAGATGTCTACTCAGGACACTCTTATCATTGGATCAGATTCCCGACCTCCAGTGTTGTTTGATGGCAAGTACACTCAGTGGCTTCATCGTATCACCCAGAATATAGACTATAAGGGTGAGAAAGCTAAACATATATGGGCTTCTCTGAGAGATGGTCCAGTTGTTGATTTTCATCCGGATACTGGTATGCCAATTCCAGTCTATGAACTTTCTGGTGATAAACGTGAAAGAGCTCAGGGTGACATAGAGGCTAAGAATATTGTCATGCAAGAATATTGTCATGCAAGCCCTCTTCTATATCCCACCATTACAAGGCTTAGCACACAATCTATGCAATTCCCGGGGTTCTAACAATCTCCCCCTTTGCATTGATTGTGTGCAAAAATTTAGCAACCTTACATATTACATACAAAAAATCTAAAACTACTAAACTAGTCTTCGATTTATGTATGTTGCCGTTGTTGATGATCTTGAATTTCTTAAATTCTTTGAGCTTCAACAGACTTCTTGAGAATCTTCTTTGATTTTGCAATTTGCTGAAGATCCCGTACTTTCCCTTATATCTCCCCCTCAAAATGTGATTATCCCTTAAGCATATTTTGATCTAAGAGGGAAAGGGTATCAGAGCCTACATAAAGATAATCGGCGTTGAATCTTCATGCATAGCTCCCCCTTGACTAATGCGGAAACTTAATCAAGGTATCAGAGTCAGGAATCGTGGTAAGCATGTGTTCACTCTCCCTGGAAAGAATAACCGGTACTCCCCCTGGAAGTAAGAACACTTTCTCCCCCTTGACAAGTTACGTCAGTCAAGGTATGATGTTTAACATCTATTTGAAGATCGGGTCCCATACTGAAGTATATGGAAACCGTAGTGAAGTTAAATCATCTTTGTTTGAAATACCACTGATAGGTATTATCAATGGCATCTATGGATTCTTCACTCCACTTTGTCGGGACACTTGGTTTAGCTTTTGAGAATAGTTCTGGTGATAGTGAAGGGAATGAAGTTTTAGCCATATTCACGGATCGTGGCTTAAACTTGAGCAACTCTTGAAAAGAGTATTTGGTTGTAGTTGTTGTTGTTGCTGAAGCAGGTGTGGTTCCAGCTTTGAATGATACTTGTTTCGGAAACTGAAGCTTTGAGGTTTGAGAAACAAGGTCCACTTTGATGCGAGGGGTTTTTCTCGAACCTGTGGATGACTTCTTGGTTTTGTGTGGAAACCAACCATATTGATCACGATAACCCATAATTTCTCTATTCTCCCCATATGTGGTTTTCAGAAACGGACGATTCACGTTGGTTTCATAACCGGAATAAATCTTTTTGCTCGAGGAAAATGTTGTCTTTGGTTTAGGAACTGTAGGAGGAGTGGATTCCATCTTGAGGACCTTCTTCTCAACCGTTTGAGGAGAATCTGGAATCGTAGACGTTGATTTATCCACTACAGATATCGGATCAGTATTAACTCCTAGTGACACCGTTTTGGGTTTTGGAATTGGTGTTGATTTAACATCTAACTCATTTTGTAACTCAGACATACGTTTCTCAAATTCACACATTAATGTTTGATTTTGAATCCGAGCATGATAAAGATCATTGCGAAGTTGAGTGATGATCTTTGAATCAAGCTCACGTTCCTTGAAAAGTATCAGTTTTTCAACAACCTGTGAACTTTGAAGAGTAATCACTTTCTTTTGAAGCTTTTCAGATTCTGATTTACTGTATGCAACGAGAGATTCCAGTTCTTTGATTTGAGCTTGCAACTTGGAAATTTCTGAAGATGTCGTTTGAACTTCTTGTTCTTTCATCTGCTCAAGTTCTGTTTGAAGTCGTTGATGAAGTTTGTGTTGTATAAAGATACAATAGGAAGGTTCACTTCTGTTGTGGCGTGAACAACTATATTCATAATGTGCAGTCTTTTCAACAGACGATGGTTCGCGTGGAGTCATTAACAAAGCAATTGACTCAAGTTGTTTAGCTTTTGTATCTTCCATAAATCTGATAAAAGCACATTTTTCGGGAGTGTTGTAACAACAAGAACATCTCTTGTCTCGATGATTGAATCTTACAATGAAATCGGGTGTCATCATCACGAAACGTTGAATAATATCAAGTATTATCGTCTTTTCTCCCCCTCAAAATATGATTCCGGTGAATCAAATTTTGTTTTTGAACGTTTTGTTGACTTTCGTTAAGTCCTCGTTAGTCTAGATTCGGTAACAGACCACCCTTGTAAATTATGATAAACTGACAGGGGCTGAATTGTCAAATATGCTGTCAGATTTGGTAAGAGACAGATCTTGCAAAAATTGAAACCTATCAGGGACTAAAAGTGACAATTTTGCTCCTGATTACCAAACTTGGGCTTATAGATTCGGTAACAATTGGGCTGATGAGTTGATTGGCCCAATAGCAATAAAACAAATATCCAGTACCGAGAGTCTGAATCAAATGTAATCAGATGGTGATTGTTCCTCAACTACCAAAGATAATATACCGAAGCTAATACCAAGTGTTGTACCGAATCAGGAGCCTAGTTGAATACCGAATGGATTACCGTAGTTAATACTGAATTCACTATACCGAGTGTGAACCGAGTCTGGTTGCTAGTATTATCATCTTCATCAAACATCTAGTCATGAAGAAATTCACCAAAATCTTGTAACCTTCAAATTGAGGTCTAAAATAGCCAAGTAAAGGCTCGATTAACACCTTTTGTTAAGCATCGAAGTCCACAACATCTTCAAAATCACTGAATTAAAGATGAAAAGCTCCAACAAAAATGAAGAACAAGCTAAAAATTGAAATCAAAATTCGTAGTGTTTCAGGTTATGATTCCTTGACGAAACTTGCTTAGAATCAATCCAGGAACACTCGAAAATTATCCTTATAACATAAAACCTCCTAAATCGTTCGAGTTAAAATGTTGACCGAGATGAGCAAATGGTTGACTTCGTGAATTCGAGTTTGAAACTTGAAGTTTGGATCTGAGATTTTGCGTACACGTTTACGATGAGATTGTGAACATATCTGCAATTTTACTTTGCTCTAATTCGTTCGAAATCATTCCGGAGACCAAACGAGCTTGAGTTCAGTTAACGATGAACTCGAGTTGATACGCCACTGCTTTGTTGTTGTTAGATCGAATTGAAGGTTGACGAGTGTTAGGATTTGCTTGTAGATCACGAATTTGTATCTAAATTGTGTTTATAATCATCTTTGAACGAATTGATGATTTTGAGCTTGAATAAAGATGAAGAACATGTGTAACTGTAGTGACTCTGACTTTTAATTTTTTGATTTTTATCTTCAAACACTTAACATGTTTATTCTATATCTTTCTGATCTGAAAACTCAAGCTTATTTGGTTACAGAATCTCAAGTTTTCATGACTACCGAATCTGCTTGAATTGTGTTTAAAAATTGACTAAGTGTTGTTCTGATTCTTTGTGTTATATAATTGATTTTGCATGATGAATTTGTATTGTGATGAATATCATATGAATGTCATGATTGTCAATTACTTGTTCATATTTGAGAATAAAGGATTTTTATATCTTTGAAAAACCATAAAAATCATAAAATATAAAAGATAAAACATATACAAAGGATTTCAAAGGCAAATAAGAATAGAGATATATGCTTTATGTTAAATATCTTGTGGTCTTCTATTTCTTATTTATACAGCTAAATGACGAACAATCACTTCATCAACTCTGAAACCAACATTCCCTGCAACTACTGGACTGCAATTCTAGAGAGACACACTCTGTGGCCTGCTCTAAACTCTACAGTCAGTGTACCTGTAACAGATCTGGAGCTACTTAACAGAACAATTAGGTTTGTGGAAGCTACACAACCTACTGCTGAAAATCCAGATGGAACACAAGCTCGTTTTGAATTTCAACTGAGAGGAATTCAAGGGAGGAGGAGTATCACTAAGGCTGATTTCAGGAGGATATTCAAACTTCCTATTGTGCAGAATGCTCCTGCTTTTCCTACTACTCAGCAGATGATGTCATCTGTCTTCGATCTTGGTTATGTTGGAGCCCGCAATGTTCCTCCGGCTAAGTTTCAGAAGAAATATATGCACTCAAGGTGGTATGTGATCTTCTCAATCATCAACGGATGCTTGCTGATGACAAGGAGTGGATCCGACAGCCTGACTGTGCCTATGCTGAAGTTGTTCTACTCTTTCATAAGAGTAGAAGCTCCTGACTATGCAGAACTAATATGGGATTTAGTTCAAGCTCAAGTTGATAAACCAAGGGGTTCATACATCCCTTGCGAAAGGTTTTTCTGTATCTTTATCCATGATGCTATAAATGCTTGCAGAAATGCAAATATATTTGTACCAGGTACACATGGATTACAGATGAAACGATTTTGGGAGCTAAAGATGAATACCCCGATGGTATCTGATAATCAATTCACTGCGCCGTTTCCAAATTGGCTAGTGAGGCAAGCTGAACCCCAAGACGCTCGTATGCGTTCTTATTTTGAGGCTGTAGGAATACCTCTTCTGAACCCGGTACAACAAGAACAAGTTGAACCCGCCGCGGTTCCAGCCCCAGAGGTTGTAGAGGAACCTGTAGTACAACCACCTGGACCAGCTAATCCTCCACTTAGGGTGAACCTTAAACGATCTAGGGCAGCACACCAAGCTCAACCCATGAGGATCAGGGAACCTAGTCCAACTAGGATTGAACCAACCCTTTCCACAACACCCGAAGTGAGCAGTGACACCGACACTTCAGCAACATCATCTGAATCATCTCCCAAACATTCTCCTAAGAGAAATCGATATATACCTGATGAGATGATTCAGACTCCGCCAACCCAACGAGTAACTAGATCTAGGACTTTGACACCTATCGTCCGCTAAACAGTTACTACAACCGTTGGTGATACGGACCAAGACCTAGAGCCAATTAGGTCACCCTCACCCATCTCCGTATCACATCCAATAATAACAGTAAGCCCTACGCTAAATGAAGTGCAAGCTTCAGTAGGCAAGAGATTTAAATGCATGGATGGTACAAAGACCACTAAGCCCATCCAATCTAAACAGGACTTAAGAATAAATCCTACAAAGCAAGGTGCTTCTGCATCTAAGGAAGTAAAGTCTTCCTCTGCAGTAAAGTCTGCGTTGACTCAATCAATTGAGGAAACTCAATCATTGAAGTCCAGAACAGCCGAAGGGGAGCCGAAAAATCTTGAAAAGGCACCCTACGTATCGGCTGGAAATCCTCCTGTGCCTCAACGTACAACAGGGTCTCGAGGTCCGGCTTATCTTGATGAGGGAGATCTGCCGCGTCCCATGGAAATGAGTCAACATGACAATCCTTCGGGATATTTATCAGACTTCCAGCAGACTGATCCCTTGGTTCATGAAAGTGATCCATTGGATCAAACCACTTCTCTTCTGGATTCTGAATCTTAGGGTCTGGAGGAAGAGTCCTTAACTGAAAGAGATTTGCCACCTCATGGTATATCAATGATTTCGGGAGTCGGAGATAGCAATATCTCTGCGAGAGCTAAACCGACGGGTAGTTCTGCTACTCTGTCAGAGTCCCATGAGACTAAAGTCATGGAGGCGGATGCTTCGAAAGAAACTTCGCCGGTGACAACTCCGGTTGTTACCCTCATGAATCTGACTAGTAGTATGTACAGCCCTACATATAAGAATAATACCGCACAATCATCCTTACCTACCCTCACGACAACTCAAACACTTCCATCGACATCACCTTCAACAGGTACTGCTGCTGCTACTGTTCCCATTGTTACTTTTCCATCATCACCCTCTCGTTTACCACATTTCTATGATGCTTTGGAGCAAGAATATTTCAGTCGTATGTTTTCTAGAGTCAATCTTGATGTTCTTCGACACACTTCACTTCAAGCATTGTTTCGTGCTCGTGTTCGATATCCACTTACTTCCTGCTCTTCTCCTTTGAGTCCTCACCGTGATGATGAACATGACGATTCTGATCCTCAGAATAGTCATGAGGGGGAGATAGGAGTAGATGGAGAATATCTATCGATGAACATTTCAACCAAGGGTGGTGGTGTGAGGTCTTCATTAGCTTCACAAGCTCAACAAGTTCAAACGGAATCAGAAATGGTTTCTACACATGATGAAATTGATGATAAGGAGCCTGAGCAAGTTATAATTCCAATTGTTCATAATGAGGCTGATAGTGGACCAGTAGATGAGGATTTGAACTTAAGTGATTTTTATCTTGAAGAGACGGATAATGATGGGTTTGTCATCTTAAGCAAGTTATCTTCAGTATCTTCAATTCTGGAAGATGTAGAGATTGTAGATGAAGGGAATCCTGATCCAGTAATTGAAAGTGATGATGAAATGGATTCTTCTGATGACGATGAAGACAATCTTTATGTTAATCCAAATGATGATGATATCTTTGATCATATTGAAGATAATGATGTTCCAAATGATGATGCAACAAATCCTGCTGATCATTCATCGAATTCTACATCCTCATCGAGTTCACATCCAACAAATGCTAATGAAAGCTCAACTTCTGGTGCATCTACATCAAGTGAAATAGTAAATTCTAGATTCAAATACAACCATGGAATATTCTTTAAGAATCAGGAACAAAGATTGTTATTGGGAGTTGAACATGATTTTATAACGTTACGAAACACATTCATGGAAGAAAATGCTTACAAGATCTTCCACATTAATGATACACCAAGGAGTAAAAGGTTTACTTATATAGGTTCACGATTGCTTCTAGCAAGTGAAAGGAATTGGTATGAGTTTATGTGGAGGAAACATATCAACAAAAATGAAGATGATTTGTGGCTTCAAAGAAAATATCGTATTTCAGAAGTGTTGAATATTGCTCGAGTCGGAGTAGAGATAAGTGAAAAGAAAGACGTCATCAGTCAGTTCCACGTTATTAGAGAAGATGAGAAAGAGTACAAGTTCACAGAAGCAGATTTTCATAATCTTGATATGCTTGAAATCATTCACATCTACAACTATCTCAGTATCATCACCATTCGACCTTTTGCTAAAGCTCAAGCTTTGAAAGCTGTGAAAAGATATATGATGGAGACAATTAAACTGATAAGACGTGAAGATTTTCAAATAGGTCTCGAAGCAAATAGGAAAAAGATTCGAATAACATGTCCGAATCAATTTACGGAGGGACTGAAGGATATGAGGATGTTTCAAATGCAATTCAAACCCGAAGGGTTTGTATTTGTAAATTCTCAAAAGGAAAAGGTGTTCATTCATACTGAAGAGCTGAATAAATATTCAGATGGAACACTTAAGGCTGCACTGAAGTATCTTAAAATTCGTCAAAGCAAGGTTGATGACTTTGATATAAAAATGGGTCTTGGAGAGTTTATAAAGCATATCAGAGATTGTTTAAAGCTCCGAATCCGTACAAGACAGTTTGAGATTCTTCATGGCCAGAGAAAGAGAAGGTATTTCAAGGAAATGGATGAATATCCATTACATGAGGGAGATCCAAGGAAAGTGTGGGGAGTCTGGAAAACTTCTAAGCAAATTTCAGAAAATCAAGTAGAAGTTTCAAAACTAGATGGCTCACGATGGAAACTAACGTTTGGACCTCTCAAGATTTCACAATAGGATTATATTGTAAAGTTCACATTTAACACTAAGGGGGAGATTGTTAGGACCTCGAAGTTGTATAGTGTTAATGTGAATTAAGCTTAAATGAAGGTTCCTTAGAAGAGGGCTATATAAGGAATCTAAGTAGTCCTAATTAGATAGCCATTGTATTGTAACTGAGTTCTAGAAGCTGTGAAATGTAATGTGTACCGATTCTCTCTCATACCGAGTCTTCTTCCTATATACCGAATCTCACTCTATCTTATCATTTCTCTCAATCTCAACATGATCTGACCTATCATTTATGTATGGATTTATGAACTATATTGAGCTAGATTTTGTTGAAGATGATGAAGAACACTTAGAACAATGGAAGAACACTTGAGAGAGAGTAATTTGATTCAATAAAATTGAAAAGTGAATGTGTTTGTGTGTATGCATGATCACGTGAACTAAGGCCTTCAATATAGGCTCCATTAGTTTGTTGTTTTGTTAGATATTTCTTGCTAGATGTTAAATGATGGTTCTCAAATGTGTTAGGTGACTCACACGTGCTACTAAGAGTTGATCATTGAAGTGTATATATGAGATGGCTCACCAAAATCCCTATTGACGCAGCACATCATTCATCGGTCCCATTACGAGGTTTTCCCTCTATATGATACGTTTTACAAACATTGCATTCATTTCAAAAGACGCGCTTTCTATATAAGAAAGTTTTAAAATTTGTATACATTTTTAAAGCATGTACATAAATATTTTTGACTTGTGGTGATTTCTACATATAGACAATCTCAATAAATGATAGTTCCTAATAATACATCAGTTGATTAAACAGTCAAAATATAATACATATTAATGTTTGAATGCAAGTTTCCTTAAAAAAATATGCCATGTAAGTCTTCATGCACATAGTAGTTAAACAGCGGAAGCTTCTATATACCTGAGAATAAACATGCTTAAAAGTGTCAACCAAAAAGGTTGGTGAGTTCATAGTTTATCATAATCAATCATTTCCGTAATAGTAATAGACCACAAGATTTCAATTTCCATAAATATTCGTACACTCGCAAGTGTATAAAAGTATTCTATAAGTTGTTGAGCGCTTCGGTAACCATACTTAACAATTAATGTGGCATATTCCCTTTATTATGAAATCTCCATACACTGTACCAAGTGTAGCAAAAAATGAAGTACTATGCAATCGTTTACGATACTTGAGCGACTAGCCCGGTTGGGATTGTCAAACCCGATAGATCTATCAATAGGATTCGCGCTTACATGCTCTTACAACATGTAAATATTAGTTACCAAGCTATTAGGGAAAAATAGCAAAGTGGTACAACTCAACATAGAATATGTTTTTAGTACTTATGTCCATTTCGTAAAACAGTTATAAAATACGCATGTATTCTCAGCCCAAAAATATATATAAAAAGGGAGCTATGAAAACTCACGTATCAATATTGTGGTTCAATATTGTAGGAAAAGTATGCAGACGTAACGGAAATGATAAATGCAAGGTTGGCCTTTGATTCACGAACAATACCCCCGATCAATACCCATAACCTCCTTTTTTAATACCCATGAATTCCTTAGCTTTAACCCATTTGAAAAATCAATTTTGAAATCACTTGAACATAACCTCGTCGTAGTATTTTATGTATATTACTAATACTAATATTAATGATTAATGATACTACTTAATAATAATACTAATATTAAAATTAAGAGTAATAATAATAAAAATAATAATAAGAATTTAGTACTACGGAGTAATATATCTATATCAATCTATGTGAATGAATTGAACCAGAAACATAATTATTCCATATATATAGTATAAATATAATAATTTAATAATATTGAAATAAAATATAATAATATAATATTATAATAAAGTAATAATATAATAATATTAAAATAATATAATAATAAAAGGAATCAAACGTGTGAATTAGAATTCAATAATATCTGCCGACAGTTTTTACGAACCGGTATTTCGTACTCTTGTTGCTAATAATTGACGGGTAAAAGTATGAGTAAAAATTCCACTTTTTATATTTGAATACATATATATCTGTTTTGGTCTTAAGCTTTATGAAATTAGTTGTAAAAAGATTCATTTATAAAGTTTATAAGCGTAATATGTGTTTTCCTAGTTTTTGACAGGACAAAGATATATAATATAATATAAATTTTAATATAACAATATAATAAATATAATAATATAATAATATTAAAATAAAATATAATAATATAATAATAAATTTAGAATCAAATTTGAATCATAACCTTTTAAAAAGTCGTATTTATTAAATACTTCAGGGGTATATTATGTAACTTATAATTAATAATTTCTATCATGTCACTTTCGTATGAATAGTAAATTAATTAATTTCATTTCATTTACTATTCATATGAATAGTAAATGAATTAATTTCGATTCAACTATTTAAGCTGCACGTTGTTGTACGTTGTTCTTTACAAATTGTACATTTTTAATTTAACTTCGTTTCTTAAAAAAAATTACAAAAGTTATATCATAAAAATAAAACGACTTAATGCGTAAAATTTTTAATTTGAAATAGCATCGTTTAATAGTAAATTTTTATCATTTCATATATAAATCATGACGGGTTCGAGTTTTAAATTATAGGTTGTTCGTGAATCGTAGGGTAAAGTCCAATGGTTAAAAAAATATTTTAATGCAACACATCAATTTGCTTATCTTGTCGGAATTATCATATTTTAAATTTGACCGAAATTTCCGGGTCATGACAATATTCCAATAGTAATTACATTTAGAAACTGGGTATTGTACGAGTACGAATACAGGTGCATACGAGTAGAATTGTTGATGAAAGTGAATGAGGATGTAATTGTAAGCATTTTTGTTAAGTAGAAGTACTTTGATAAGTGTATTGAAGTCTTTCAAAAGTGTATGAATACATATTAAAACACTACATGTTTATACATTTTAACTGAGTCGTTAAGTCATCGTTAGTCGTTACATGTAAGTGTTGTTTTGAAGCCTTTAAGTTAACGATCCTGTTAAGTGTTGTTAACCCATTGTTTATTATATTAAATAAGATGTTAAATTATTACATTATCATGATATTATGATGTATTAATATATCTTAATATGATATATATACAATTAAATGTCGTTACAACGATAATCATTACATATATGCCTCGTTTCGAAATCCTTAAGTTAGTAGTCTTGTTTTTACATATGTAGTTCATTGTTAATATACTTAATGATATATTTACTTATCATAATATCATGTTAACTATATATATATATATATATATATATATATATATATATATATATATATATATATATATATATATATATATATATATATATATATATATATATATATATATATATATATATATATATATATATATATATCTATATATATGTCATTATATATTTTTTACAAATATTAACATTCGTGAATCACCGGTCAACTTGGGTGGTCAATTGTCTATATGAAACCTATTTCCATTAATCAAGTCTTAACAAGTTTGATTGCTTAACATGTTGGAAACACTTAATCATATAAATATAAATTTCATTTAATATATATAAACATGAAAAAGTTCGGGTCACTACATCTCATGAATCAAGTTTCTAAGCCATTCTGATTCTTTACCAGCAGCAGGTAAAGCAACAAACTCAGATTCCATAGTTGAGTTGGTAATATATGTCTGCTTCTTAGAAGCCCATGAAATAGCACCTCCCCCAAGCAAGAATACCCAACCACTCGTTGAAGAATGATCTTCAATATTGGTTATCCAAATCGCATCAGAATATCCTTCTATTACCGAAGGAAACCCATTGTAAGATAAACTATAGTCCATAGTTTTCTTCAAGTAATTCAGTACCCGTCTAATTGCTTGCCAGTGATGAGTACTAGGATTACTAGTATATTTACTCAGTTTTCCCACTGCAAAAGCAATATCCGGCCTTGTACAAGTCATGACGTACATCAAACAGCCAATCACCTGAGAATACTCAAGTTGTGATACAGCTTCACCTTGATTAGGCAAAAACTTCTCACTTGGATCCACAGGGGTACTCACAGGAGTACATTCAAAGCAATTGAACTTTTTCAACACCTTCTCAATATAATGAGATTGACAAATTGAAATTCCTTTGCTTTCACGTTTGATCCTAATGCCAAGGATAACGTCAGCCTCCCCCATATCTTTCATGGAGAATTTTGATGACAAAAATTCTTTTGTTAAATCAACCTGAATTTGGTCAGTCCCAAAGATTAACATGTCATCAACATATAGACAAATTATAACTCCTTTACCAGAATTATCAAATTTACTATATACACATTTATCTGCTTGGTTTAATTTAAAACCACTAGATAAAACCACTTCATCAAACTTCTGATGCCATTGCTTAGGTGCTTGTTTCAAACCATATAAGGACTTCACAAGTTTACACACCTTGTCTTTATTTCCTGGCATGACAAAGCCCTGAGGTTGGTTCATATAAACCTCTTCATCCAATTCACCATTCAAGAATGATGTCTTCACATCCATCGGGTGAAGAGCTAGATTGTGAATCATAGCCAAAGCAATCAACAGTCTAATGGTAGTGATACATGCCACGGGAGTATAAGTATCAAAATAGTCAATTCCAGACTTTTGTCTAAAGCCTTGAATGACTAACCTTGCCTTGAACTTTTCAATAGTTCCATCCACCTTCATCTTCTTTTTGAAGATCCATTTGCAACCCAAAGGTTTGCAACCAGGAGGTAGATCAGCTAACACCCAAGTGTTATTGCCCATGATGGAATCCATCTCATCATTAATTGCCTCTTTCCAGAATGCAACATCCTGATACCTCATTGCTTCATCATATGTTTTGGGATCATCATCAACATTGAAACAATAAGAATATTGGGTAGAAACATCATCCCTGGAACCTTCAACTAAGTATAGTTGAAAATCTGGTCCAAATGATTTAGGTTTCCTTTCTCTTTTGCTTTTCCGAAGCTCAAGTGACTGATCAACAGCCTTTTCAGAGACTTCATCGTTACAATCCTTGTTGATTCCATTGTTACTTGGAATCATATTCTTTGGTCTATGTATAGATGAAAATCGATTTTCATCAAAGATTGCATCCCTTGAATCAATCACAGAATTGATTGAGACAAACTCATTAGGCTCTATTACATAGAACCTATATGCCTTGGAATGTTCAACATATCCAACAAATATGCAATCTATACCTCTTTCACCTAAACTTTTCTTCTTGGGATCAGGCAGTCTTACGAAGGCCCTATGATGTGAAGCGAGGTGTATATAAAATAGTTATTATTTTACTAGGAAAATACTATTAAATACGATACAATTTTACACAAGATATTTATTTATTTATAGAATGGATATACTTAAACCTTGCTACAACACTTATAGGCAGTGTACCTAATCGTACAGTAGTGTAGTTTTTAGTAAGTCCGGTTCGTTCCACAGGGAAATCTTTAAACAAAGCTCAACGCTATATTAGTTTACTTTTATAAAAATACAAATATATATATAAGTAATATTATTATTATAAAGGGGGGTTTTTTACCGTTTAATGACCGGTTTGTCGATTTTAAGACTTTAGTCGCAGTTAAAACCTAATGTAAAATATAAAATAAATACAAGACTTAAATTAAAGCGTAAAGTAAATAACGATAATGAAATTGCGAATAAAAGTGCGATAAAATAAACTTGCGATAATTAAAAGTACGATAATTAAAAGTGCGATTAAATAATAATAAAAGTGCGATAATTAGAAGTGCAATTAAATATAAAATAAAAAAAATAAAATATGAAATAAAAGAATTATGCTTATTTAAACTTCCGTAATCATGATGTTTGACGTGTTGATTTTAGTTTTATGCCCATGGGTTAATTGTCCTTTGTCCTGGATTATTCAATATGTCCGTCTGGTTTTTGTCCATAACAGTCCATCAGTCATAAATATAAATTGCAAGTGTCCTTGTCAAATTATTATTATACCCGAAGTTAAATATTCCAACTAATTGGGGATTCGAATTGTAACAAGGTTTTAATACTTTGTTTAATGAATACACCAGGTTATCGACTGCGTGTAAACCAAGGTTTTACTACTTTGTTAACAATTACACCAATTACCCTTGAATGTAATTTCACCCCTGTTTTAATTATTCTAGTGGCTATTAATCCATTCCCGTGTCCGGTTAAATGAACGATTATTCGTACATATAAATACCCCGCCCATCGTGTCCGATTGAGTTTATATGGTAATTTATAGGGACGCCCAATTGTAAATCTTTATATTAACATTAACAAACTTTCATTTAGTTAAACAAATATAAAGCCCATTAATAGCCCATAGTCTAATTTCCACAAGTGTCGTTCTTTTGTCCAAACCCCAATTATGGTACAAAGCCCAATTACCCAATTTTAGTAATTAGCCCAACATCATGATTACTTCGTTTTAAATAAGCATAATAATAACTTAGCTACGAGACATTAATATAAAAAGGTTGAACATAACTTACAATGATTAAAAATAGCGTAGCGTTACATGGACAGAATTTCGACTTACACCCTTACAACATTCGCTAACATACCCTTATTATTAGAATTAAAATTAAAATTAAAATTAAAATATAAATTATATATATATATTACTCGTATGAATGAGAAGAAAAAAGATGATATAATTTGATCAGAATTCGGTTGGCTTTATAGCCAGAGTTGAAAATTGGGGCTCCGCGACTCGCGGCAAAATGCCCTTAAAACTCCGCGAGTCGCGGAGAGGTATTTACAGCTCACACCCTTGGAGTTTCTTGCTGCCGACGGTTTTTATTATATATATATATAATATATATATAATTAATATAATTAATTATATATTATATTATATTTATATACATAGTTAACTTGTAATTTTTAGTCCGTTGCGTCGAGCGTTAAGAGTTGACTCTGGTCCCGGTTCCGGATTTTCGAACGTCCTTGCGTACAATTTTATATTTTGTACTTTGCGTTTTGAATCTTGTACTTTTGTGATTTCGAGACGTTTCTTATCAATAATTGGAACCTTTTTGATTGTCTTTTGTACTTTTGAGCTTTTTGGTCGTTTGCGTCTTCAATTCGTCGAATCTGTCTTTTGTCTTCACCTTTTATTATTTAAACGAATATCACTTGTAAATAGAACAATTGCAACTAAAAGCTTGTCTTTCTTGAGGAATAATGCTATGAAATATATGTTCGTTTTTAGCATTATCAAATATTCCCACACTTGAGCGTTGCTTGTCCTCAAGCAATATCGTCTTAAAATACTAGAATCACTTCTTTATTCTTCACACTTTGTACATCAGTGATTTCTATACGGCGGTATAAACAATGGTAGTAACGATATAGTTTACAGTCCCACATGACTATAAAAATTTAGATCCATTAAGGAAATTGGATCTTTATGAAAACATTTGATCTTTTGAAAATTAAATCTAGTTTTTACCCTAGATAAGTTTTCCGGAATAACCCTTTACCGGTGTTTGCAAAATATTTTTGTGGGTTTGGTGGGTTTCAGATTTGAAAATTTTAGCTCAAAACTTGCGGTTTTGTGTCACCCACTTGCTAACCTTGTATTTGGAAAGCAACACGTCCAGTTTACTTGTTCCGTATATTACCTTTCGGCAAACTACCGTCCGGTTGTAAAGGAAAGCGTTGAACAAGCAACTGTTTAAGGCAATGTCCCGTGACATGCTTTTGATTATGGTCTATAACGTGTCGGACGCAATTACTATCCTTGGTAGGAGCAATAGTAAAGCTCACCCTTATAATTTGTCGGTCTGGCACAAGGTCCTGTCTTTGACCATGCTATGCAACCACCGTTCTTACGGTTGACACCCGATTTAGTTCAGGTGACCTAATGAATTCCAGGTGAATTCCTAGGATTTTACGTTCAATCGTAATGAACGCATTGAAAATAGGGTTTTCAGAAAACAAATCGGTTTGTAATTTTGATCAAAATATTTTCTCGTTTAAGCTCGAGTTTAGATATCATCGAATTCCATGAGTTTGAATTCTCAATCTTTAAGGTCAATCTCTAGGATTGAGTAATATCAGTCTTAAAAGCTGATTTTTAATCTTTAAGGAGATTATCCTTTCTGGGGATCTGATTCATTAGTCTTATCAAGCTAATTTGCACGGTGCCTCCCCATTGTACGAGATAAATCCTTCTCATGGTTAGGATAAATCTGACCACTTGGCGACCCTGTTTAATGCTGAGGTCCGTGGATTTCCTGCTGATTTTAGTGATGACTTTTCTAGATTTTTCGTCAACCTACAGCTGGTCTGGACGACAACTTCATGACCTAAATCAAGAAGCGCGTGTCTTTTTCGGAAGACTTTACTTCCTTTTAATGATGGAATTGATTCATCGTGTAGATCCATCTCTTCTTTTCTTTCATTGGGTAAAACAGTTTAGTTTAGTCCAAAGCAAAAGTATTTTCAGTTATTTGTTACAGATATATGTGACATATGTTTAAAATAATTTGGTAAATTTTCCCACACTTGGCTTTTTATTTTTCTTTTTATCGTCCTCTATTCCATTTTAAATGAATTTTAACATTTTAATTTGTTTCTCAATTTATGTCCTTTCCGAGGTAACAATAATTTCGGTGTTAAAACCTAGTTTTATCGTTCATAAATATGTATAAACATGATTTTGAATTCATTTAATTGAAAATTTTGAAAAATTTTACTAGAATTGGGTAGTCAGTATATAAGACTAGGGCTGTTCTTTTTTATCAGAGAGCACTAGATTCTAATACAACTACTGCTTTACTAGTATTTTTAATGGTAACCAAGTGTATAAAGTAAAAAATTTTAAAATCCGAAAGAATTTAACCCCTTCCCACACTTAAGATCTTGCAATGCCCTCATTTGCAAGAAATCAGTAACAATTTAAATTATTGAGGGTGATTTGTGTGAAAATGATTAAATTTTTACCAAAGTTTCCAAATATATTGGCGTTTGTTTGCTGAATGATAAATGGTGCACATCATTTGTTCATTCCGTCTTGTTGTTATTTCACATATATTTTGCATCTTGTCGTCAAAATTAGTTGCTTTTGCTGAACTTAATGCCAGTCTTTGAAAATGCGTTGTTTTACCCTGTTGTGTACATAAGATAAACTGCAAACATATATACATATTTTTGAAGTTTGGTTTATTACCCCACATTCAAAAATTATTAAAATCTAAGAATAAAAGTTAGATAATTATAAAAATGATTACAATATTAACAAAAAATATTAAATGTATCAATAATTACAAATTACAAAATAATAAAAAATAATAAGTAAACTAAGGATGATATTGGTACCAATAGGGGTTCCACGCATAACCATAAGTGCTATAGAATGCTTCGGCAGGGTCATACGTAGGATATGGTGGCTGCATCTCTATCGACCAAGGAGGGAAGACGGGTTTTGGTGTAGGAATATAGTTTCTACCTATATGTTGGCAATGCGCTATGATCTGGTTCTGATGAACTTGCCAATCTTCAAATGCTCTCTGTCTAGCATTTTCGTATTCCTGAGAAGCTATAAACCTATGCATTTCTTGCATCTCATTCCCCCCTCCTACATTACCTTGTTCCTGGTTTCTCTCTACCTGTGGATGTCTACCATTGTATCGTACTGCGGCGTTATTTCGCCGCTTCAAAACTTTCGCACCATGGTATACATTTAAACCTATAGTGTCGCGGGGTTCCGGCTCTTCTAGTAATAATCCCCCCCGACTTATATCCACACCGAGATATTCACCAATCAAAGTAATAAAAATACCACCTCCTATTATGCTATGTGGACGCATCCCCCGAACCATAGCTGATAAATAATAACCCACACAATATGGTATACTTACAGCGCTGTGTGGGTCTCGAATACACATATGGTAAAACAAATCTTGTTCATTTACCTTTTCTTTGTTTTTACCCCTTTGTGTAATCGAATTAGCTAAAAACCTATGTATTACTCTTAATTCGGCTCTATCTATATCCAAATAAGAGTAGTTTCCCCCTTTGAAACGGTGATGGCTTGTCATTTGACTCCACACACCGTGTGTATCAAAATTCTCATCTATCTTTCTACCGTTTAGTATCAATCCTCTACAATCGGCAGACGCTAATTCCTCAGGCGTATATATACGTAAAGCCTGAGCCATGTCCAGTAAAGACATGTGGCGCATCGAACCGCCTAACAAAAATCTAATAAAAGAACGATCGGTTAAACTAGCTACCCGATCATTCAACTCTATACTACATAACAACTCTTCACACCATACTTTATATACAGGTCTGCGTATGGTGAATAAACATATCCAGTCATTAAAAGAAGAATTACCATACCTCTGTACCAGTAATTCCCTAATTGGCCCGGCCAATTCTACAGCTTCTAAGGGTCCCCATTCTATGACCCTCGGTACCTCAACAACCTTAGAGTGAAGAGTATGCAAACCCCGTTGATATTTTGGATAATCTATCCAAAGTCTGTCAAATCTCAGGTTCGGGTGCAACTGTTCCAAGTGCATATCTGAAAAGGTCATGACTGGATGAGGTACATCCTGCTTGTAGTAGTTATCTACCTCCTGTTGTTCCAAGTTCTTAGCAGGAGCATGGCGGGCTTGGGATGAAGATTCACCCCATTCATTCTGCAAAACACATCAAACACAAATTTTGTGCATCCAAATATGCATTAGTGTCAGCAAAATCATCAATCAAAATAATTACAATGACATTATCAATTTATATCAAACTTAAGCTCATTTTCACATTTTTATCAAATCTACACTTTTTCAAATAATCATATATGAAAATTTTTGCCAAGTTCATAAGCATTCAACTCAAATAACATGTCAAAATAATCATTACTAGCAAATAAACAAGTCTCAAATGGCATTATCTTTCAAAAATCAAGTTCATGAATTTTGGACTTGAAAAAGTCCACTTTAATTCTCAAAATCATGTTTAGGCTCAAAGTTTGGATCATTTAACTACCTAGACATGTTACACTACTCAATTTAGCAACAATTCATGACAAAAATCGGCCATAACCTGTTTATATCAAAAAGCCCCAAATTACTCAAGAACACAAACCCTAGATTATTCAAAATTTGAAGTTTAAGGCTTCTAATCATGTTAAACAGCATCAATCTAGGTTATACAATCATAATACATAAACAATTTAAGTCTAATTACACTAAAAAGCATCAAAATCAAATTGGGAAAAAAATAGCTCAAGAACACTAAAATTCGAATTAAATGGTGTTTAGGTGTAGAAATTTACCGTTTTTCTTGAGTAGTTCTTAGATATCATCCTTCTCAACATGATTTTAGCAAAAAATTTGGTGATTAACGGTTAAAAATTGAGATTTTTGGAGGTGATTTTCGGTGGTTTTCGGGTTCTTTTTTCGCAGTATTTGGGTGTTTATGTGTGTGGGAGAGTGAACTGATCGTTCAGCTCTTTTATTTTTTTTCTGATTTTTGATCCCTCCGCGACTCGCGGAGGTTTTGCACTGCAAACTCCGCGAGTCGCGGAGTTTACTCTCTTTTTTTTTTTTTTTTTTTTTATAATCTTTAACTTATAAAACAATTAAGAAATTAATTTTAAAATTTTGTTTCCCTTGTTATTTAGGACGAGGTCGTTTCGGATCGATGTCCTAGTCCGTCCTTCGACAAAATTTTAAAATTTGTCTTTTTGTAGCGATTGTTTTAAAAGCTAAGATTTTTGGTTTTTTTTTTTTCAATGTTTTTGGCATACTTTAAATCAATAAGATTAAAAATAATGATAATAAAAGTTCTCGTCCCTCCCTCGGGTAAAGCAATTTCGGTTCAAAGACCTAGTCTTCAACTTACGACGAATTTTAAAAATCATATTCTTAACTTAATGAGATAAAGTAAATTTTTGTTTTTAAATTCACACAACATAAATATAAAATTCAAAATTAATATTAAAAATTAAAAATTCACACCAAACTTAAAATTTGAAATGCATAAAATTAAAATTTCATATTTTAAAAATTAAAAATTCACACCAAACTTAATTTAAAAATTCATATTATAAATTCACACCAAACTTATATTAATTTTTCAAATATTTACAATTTTAAAAATATTGTTTTTACAAAGTTTACAATATTAATTTAAGATTTAAATATTAATTTTAAATATGGTAAAAATAAAATTAAAAATCTTTTTGTCTTTTTATCCCACTTTAATCAATCAAATATTATCAAAAATATGCGCCCCTCTTTTCGGTAAAGTAATTTCGGTTCCAAGACCTAATTTAACTCATGACGAATTTTTGAAATATTTTGGGTTGATTGATTAAAGATATTTATACCTTAAGAATAAACGTTAAATTTCGCAGTGATGTAATAAATTTTTGAAGGATATCAATAATTTCGGTCGCCAAACCTAATTTTATTTAATACCAATTTAATACTTTTTAGCGAACAAATTAGCGTTTATTATCAAAAGGTTAAAAATAAAAAAAAATAAAAACTGTACAGACATACCTGTGAAATAGATTTCTTAGTTATATGATCTATTATATTCATAAGATAGTCGGTTTAATTGGTTTTCCATGGCTGCATAGGCGTAACCTCGAGCATTCATTGTCTTTTCTTCTAAACATATGAACGGTCCGTCTCTGCATAAAGTAACAAATTCGGTATTTGAATAGGTTTGATTATTTGAACATTTACCTCCATGTGACCATTTTCCGCATTTGTGACATCGTTCTAGGTGTCGTGCTCTTCTTTTCGCTGCGGATTTTGATTTTCCTTTACCAAATTGTAACTTATTATCTTCGCATCTGGATCCTTTTCTAACTCTGTCCATTCTTTCTCTGATTACTGATACTAATTCACCGGTAGTATGTCATTATTTCTTTTAGTGATCAAAGCGTGTAGCATTAGACCATGGTTTAGTTCACAGGCAGTCTTCATTTCGTAAAAACCTAAAAAAAATAAAAATTCAGAATGGGGGGAGAAGACTAGTTCTTTAGGGTCTGCTAGGGAAAGACCATACGTGTTCCATTTTCGAGAACTACACGAAAACAGACAATCTAACTCTAACAGAAATACATATTATCCTTTAAAGACTTGATTCTCCCCACACTTAGTTAGCTGTGGTGTCGAAATTGTGATTAACTTCGTTGTCGACTTCCATCGGACCATGTATGTAATGTTTAACTCTGTGACCATTAACTTTAAATTCAATCCCATTTGAATTTATTAATTCTATCGTTCCGTATGGGAAAACTCTTTTGACTATGAATGGTCCAGACCATCTTGATTTCAATTTTCCAGGAAATAGCTTGAATCGTGAATTGAAAAGAAGAACTCTGTCTCCTTCTTTAAATTCTTTTGAACTTCTGATTCTTTTATCATGCCATTTCTTCGTTCTTTCTTTATAGATTAACGAATTTTCGTATGCTTCATGTCTTAATTCTTCTAATTCGTTTAGTTGACTTAATCGTAGACGTCCGGCTTCATGTAAATCAAGATTACATGTCTTCAAAGCCCAAAATGCTTTGTGTTCAATTTCTACTGGAAGATGACATGCTTTTCCATAAACAAGTCTAAAAGGTGTGGTTCCAATTGGAGTTTTGTAGGCTGTTCTAAAAGCCCAGAGTGCATCCTCCAATTTAATGGACCATTCCTTCGGATTTGATCCTACGGTTTTCTCTAGAATACGTTTTAAGGCTCGGTTGGTATTTTCAACTTGTCCACTTGTTTGTGGATGATATGCGGTGGAGATTTTATGAGTTACTCCATATCTTTTAAGAACTTTCTCAAGTTGATTATTACAGAAATGAGTACCCCGATCACTTATTAAAGCTTTCGGTGTTCCAAACCTTGCAAAAAGACGTTTTAAAAAGTTGACTACAACTCGTGCATCGTTAGTTGGGAGAGCTTGTGCTTCCGCCCAT
The DNA here is from genome assembly GCF_046630445.1 of Rutidosis leptorrhynchoides. Lineage (NCBI taxonomy): Eukaryota > Viridiplantae > Streptophyta > Magnoliopsida > Asterales > Asteraceae > Rutidosis > Rutidosis leptorrhynchoides. The sequence goes on along the minus strand of NC_092339.1, from coordinate 348,913,445 downwards.
TTAGATACATAATCAATGGCTACGAGTATATATAGATTATTATGAGATTTTGGAAATGGACCCATAAAGTCAATACCCCAAATGTCAAATACTTCACATACTTGGATGACATTTTGTGGCATTTCATCACGTTGACTTATTCTTCCGGCCCTTTGACATGCATCACAGGATTTGCAAAGAAGGTGTGCGTCTTTGTAAATTGTAGGCCAATAGAATCCAGCTTCATAAACTTTTCTTGCTGTTAGTTGAGGCCCATAATGCCCTCCTGTTGGTCCTGTGTGACAATGGTTTAAAATTTTACTAGCTTCATATCCAAATACACATCGGCGTATTATTCCATCGGGACAACTTTTAAACAGATGTGGATCTTCCCAGAAATAGTGTTTTATATCACTGAAGAATTTCTTTCGTCTTTGGTACGATAATCCTTTTTCAAGGAATCCACAAACTAAGTAGTTTGCAAAGTCTGCAAACCATGAGATTTCTTTATAATCTATCTTCAATAGATATTCATCAGGAAAGTTGTCTTTTATGGCTGATTCATTTAGAACTTCTAACTCAGGATTTTCAAGACGAGAAAGATGATCAGCGGCGAGATTTTCTGCTCCTCTTTTATCTCGGATTTCAATATCAAACTCTTGTAAGAGTAAAATCCAACGGATTAATCTTGGTTTAGCATCTTGTTTTGAAAATAGGTATCTAAGAGCAGAATGGTCGGTATAGACCACCGTTTTTGCTAGAACGAGATATGATCGAAATTTGTCAAAAGCAAAGACAATAGCAAGGAGTTCTTTTTCAGTAGTTGTATAGTTCGTTTGTGCTCCTTGTAATGTCTTACTAGCATAATATATAGGTTGAAATCGTTTTTCAATCCTTTGTCCTAAAACGGCTCCCATTGCAAAATCACTTGCATCGCACATTAGTTCAAATGGTAGATTCCAATTTGGTGTTATCATGATCGGCGCATTAGTGAGTTTTTCTTTAAGAATATTAAAAGATTTGATACACTCATCTGAAAAGATGAATGGCGCATCCTTTTCTAGGAGTTTATTCATAGGAGTGGCAATTTTAGAAAAATCTTTTATGAAACGTCGGTAAAAACCGGCATGCCCTAGAAAACTCCTAACTCCTCTAACATTTGTGGGATGTGGAAGTTTAGCAATTACATCTACTTTAGCTCTATCCACTTCAATTCCTTCTTTTGAAATTTTATGTCCAAGAACGATGCCTTCTTTAACCATGAAATGGCATTTCTCCCAATTAAGTACTAGATTTGATTTTTCGCATCTAATTAGCATTCGTTCCAGATTAACTAGACATGATTTAAATGTATCACCGAAGACTGAAAAGTCATCCATGAATACTTCCATGCATTCTTCTATCATGTCATGAAAAATCGCCATCATACACCTTTGAAAGGTTGCAGGGGCGTTGCAAAGTCCAAATGGCATGCGTTTGTAAGCAAAAGTACCATAAGGGCACGTAAATGTGGTTTTCTCTTGATCTTCGGGTGCTATTGGAATTTGAAAATATCCGGAAAATCCATCTAGAAAACAATAGTAACTATTTCCGGCTAATCTTTCCAACATTTGATCTATGAAAGGTAAGGGAAAGTGATCTTTTCTGGTGGCGTCATTTAATTTTCTATAATCAATACATACACGCCATCCTGTTACAGTCCTAGTAGGAATAAGCTCATTTTTCTCATTTGTGATGACAGTCATGCCACCCTTCTTAGTTACGCATTGAACTGGGCTTACCCATGGACTATCAGAGATTGGATAAATTAAACCTGCATCTAGCAGTTTAATAATCTCTTTCTTAACTACATCTTGCATATTAGGATTTAGTCTTCGTTGGCGTTGCACATACGTTTTATGACCTTCTTCCATAAGGATTTTATGTGTGCAATACGAAGGACTTATTCCTTTAATATCATGAATCTTCCATGCAATGGCTGGTTTATGAGCTTTCAACACAGAAATGAGCTGTGATTTCTCATTTTCAGTAAGAGAAGACGATATTATTACAGGTAATTCAGATTCACCATGTAAATAAGCGTATTCCAAATGGTTTGGAAGTGGCTTTAACTCTAATTTCGGAGGTTCTTCTATCGATGATTTATATCGATATCTGTCTTCTTCTTTTAGCATTTGAATTTCTTCTGTTGTTGGTTCATATCCATTAGCTATAAGTGTAGCTAACATTTCAGCTTCATCAATTGGTTCATTTCCTTCTCCTAAAGAACATTCTCCTGTTCCTTGTAATTCTGGAAATTCTTCTAATAATTCTGCATGTGCATCTATAGTTTGAATATAATAACATGTATCATCTGCAGATTGTGGTTGTTGCATGGCTCTATCAACTGAAAAGGTAACACTCTCATCCTCTATACTTAGGGTCAGTTTCTTACCGAACACGTCTATCATTGCTTTAGCCGTGTTTAAGAATGGTCTTCCTAATATGAGAGGAACTTGAGAATCTTCTTCCATGTCCAAAACAACAAAATCTACTGGAAATACTAAAGTACCAACTTTAACTAGCATGTTCTCCATTATCCCTCTAGGATATTTTATTGATCTATCGGCTAGTTGTATGCTTATTCTGGTTGGTTTTAATTCTCCGAGGTCTAGTTTAGCGTATAGTGAATACGGCATTAGATTTATACTAGCACCTAAGTCTGCCAATGCTTCTATTGAACTAAGACTACCCAGAAAACATGGAATTGTGAAACTTCCTGGATCAGATAGTTTTTCTGGTATCTTATTCAATAGCACTGCTGAACAATTAGCATTCATAGTAACAGCCGAGAGTTCTTCCATTTTCTTTCTATTTGAGATTAGATCTTTCAAGAATTTAGCATATCTAGGCATTCCTGAAATCACATCAATGAAAGGAAGATTTACATTTATCTGTTTAAACATATCCAAGAATTTGGATTGCTCGGCTTCAAGTTTCTCTTTCTTCATTTTACTCGGGTAAGGAAGTGGTGGTTGGTATGGTTTAACATAAGGTTTATCCTTAACTGTGTTATCTTCATTAACCTTTTCAACTACCGGTTCTTTTTCCTTATCTTGATCAGGTTGTGGTTCTTGTGGAGTAGGAATAGTTTCATCAGAAGTTACAGGTATTTCAGGTGGTTTAAGTGTTGTACCACTTCTTGTGGTAATAGCTTTAGCTGTTTCATTCCGGGGGTTAGCATTTGTATCGCTTGGTAAACTTCCCGGTTTTCTTTCACCTATTAACCTTGCTAGGTTACTTACTTCTTGTTCCAGATTTTGAATAGAAGCTTGTTGATTTCTAAATGCTTGAGCATTTTGTTCATTGGTTTGTTTTTGAGATGTGAAAAACTGCGTTTGAGTTTCAACTAGCTTCGTCATCATATCTTCTAAATTCGGCTTTTTATCATCGGTTTGTTGTGGTGGTTTGTTTTGGAAATTCGGTCTTTGCTGATTATAAGTATTATTGGATACTTGTTGATTGCTAGGACCTTGTTGGTTATTGTATGGAATATTTCGGTTATAATTCTGGTTTTGATTGTAAATCGGTCTTGGCGGTTGATAATTATTCTGATAATTATTTCCAGGCCTTTGGTTTATGTATGAAATATTCTCTCTTTGTTCCATTGTTAATTCAATACTGAGACAATCTTTTGTCAAATGTGGTCCTCCACACTGCTCACAACTAATTCGTATTGAGTGAATATCCTTAGTCATCTTTTCCATTCGTCTCTCGAAAGCATCTATCTTTGCGGAAATGGAATCTAAGTCATGGCTAGAATCGGCTCTAGCTGCTTTAGATGATCTAATGATATCTTTTTCTTGGTGCCACTCATGTGAGTGGGAAGCAGTGTTATCAATAATTTTGTAAGCATCAGTTTCGGTTTTCTTCATAATAGAACCACCAGCTGCTATATCTATATCTTTTCTTGTAGTGATGTCGCATCCTCGGTAGAATATTTGTACTATTTGACAGGTGTCTAAACCATGTTGCGGACATCCTCTTAATAACTTTCCATATCTTGTCCACGCCTCATATAGAGTTTCATTTGGCTTTTGTGTAAACGTAACAATTTCTGCTTGAAGTCTTACGGCTTTAGATGCAGGAAAGAATTGTTTAAGAAATTTGTCAATTAAAACATCCCATGTATCGATCGCCCCTTCAGGTAACGATTCCAACCAATCTTTGGCTTCTCCCTTTAAAGTCCAGGGAAATAACATGAGATATATCTGTTCATCCTCCACTTCTCGTATTTTAAATAGTGTGCAGATCCTATTAAAGGTACGTAGATGTTCATTTGGATTTTCCTTCGGCGCACCACTAAATTGGCATTGATTAGTCACCATGTGTAAAATTTGTCCTTTGATTTCATAATCTGGCGCATTAATGTCTGGATGAGTAATTGCGTGACCTTGGCCAGTGCGTTTAGCTCTCATTCGGTCTTCCATACTTAAAGGTTCCAGATTCTCCATAATTGAATTTGTTGAATCGGTATCACTGAATGATTCTGATTTAATAGTTCGTTCCTCAACAATCTCTGTTTGAATGATTGGTGGTTCCGGAGGAAAATTTAGTGGTTCAGGATCTATGAACCGTTCCTGAATATTCTCTGGATTCTCAATTGTGAGGTTGGTTTCAAAAACTGGATTATCGGAAATTTGAACTGAAGTACTTGGTCGACTGGATGACGATTCTAAAGAAAAATCAACGGCGGTTATATTTGTTAAACGATGTCTTGATCGAGTTACAGGTGGTGAACGTACAAAAGGTGATGAACGTCTTGCTCGGTGCATTCACTGAATATCCTATTAGTTTTAAAAAGGAAAGAAAAATTATAATAAGTTATCCAATCAATAGACTTTTCTGATTTTGCCCACGTTTCGAATAGCCAAAAGATGCAGCAGAGGGGCAGGATTCGTTTGGTCTCAATATAATTGAGGACTGTTTGGCTCCAATAACCCGGTCCACGTACAAATCCAACTATTACTACGAACCAGAAAATTTTGATGTCTATTAATTTAACCACTTAAAATAAATTTTCGTAATTTTAAGAAATTTAGATAAGAAGTAGAAAAAATTCTAAGTCCTAAAAACTAGAATAGCGAGAAATAAGAAAGACAAAGAGTTCGTCGAAAAAAAATCGAAAAAGAAAAAATGGTTGAAAAATAAAAGGTGACGGAAAAATAAAAGAAACTTATAAAAACTTAAAAATACTTAACTAACCTAACCTTATTACTACAACTAACTTAAAATTATAATCGCAAATTGAAATTACTAATTGGAATGATAATTGATACATAGTAAAAGGTGTCTAAAAATATTAAAGCTTACAGTAGAAACTAAATCCCAAATGGAAATAACTTAAAAAGAAACTAAAACTTAAAAAGTCGTCGCAAAATTCTAAAGCACCTAAATCTTAGTCTAAAGAAAAAGCACTTAAGGAATTCTACGGCAAAGCCTAAAAATATAGGAGTAAAAATAACTATAGCTAAAACTAAGTTTAAAATTAAATATGAGCTAAAAAAAAAAAAATATTACGCTACAATGATTAAAAAGGTACAAAATATAAAAATATACAAAAAGTTGTAAAAAGTACAATTTTTATAAAAATATTATTTTTATATTATTTATTTTACTAAACTACTAATTTTATAATTTAATAAAACTAATTTAATACTAAATACATAAATAAATAAAAAGTAAAAATAAAAACTAAAACTAATAATAATAATAATAATTATAATTAGGTTTTAATAATAATAATAATTAAAAATAACCCGTAATCAATGCTTGATTAGGGTTTTTGTCCGTGTGTCAGATGCCCTCCGCGAGTTGCGGCAAATAAAGAAGAAATCCCCGCGAGTCGCGGGGTTCCAGAATTCAGTTGACAGGTTTCACTTTTTACGCGTTTTTCTTTATTTTTTTTTTTTTTTTTTCTGTTTTTAATTTAAATAAACGATTTTAAAATAAAACTTATATTTTTATAAACTAAAATAGAAATAAAGAAACTTATAAAACTTAAATATTTACAAAATCTTAAAAATACATATATTTTTGTTTTTCTTTTTATATTTTTGAATATTTAAAACGTATTTTTACAAAAACGACTTTTAATAAAAGTAACTAAAAATTTTTTTTTTCCTTTTTATATTAGCGTTGCGCTTCCGGCTTTTAAGATACTCCCCGGCAGCGGCGCCAAAAATAACTTGATGTGAAGCGAGGTGTATATAAAATAGTTATTATTTTACTAGGAAAATACTATTAAATACGATACAATTTTACACAAGATATTTATTTATTTATAGAATGGATATACTTAAACCTTGCTACAACACTTATAGGCAGTGTACCTAATCGTACAGTAGTGTAGTTTTTAGTAAGTCCGGTTCGTTCCACAGGGAAATCTTTAAACAAAGCTCAACGCTATATTAGTTTACTTTTATAAAAATACAAATATATATATAAGTAATATTATTATTATAAAGGGGGGTTTTTTACCGTTTAATGACCGGTTTGTCGATTTTAAGACTTTAGTCGCAGTTAAAACCTAATGTAAAATATAAAATAAATACAAGACTTAAATTAAAGCGTAAAGTAAATAACGATAATGAAATTGCGAATAAAAGTGCGATAAAATAAACTTGCGATAATTAAAAGTACGATAATTAAAAGTGCGATTAAATAATAATAAAAGTGCGATAATTAGAAGTGCAATTAAATATAAAATAAAGGAAATAAAATATGAAATAAAAGAATTATGCTTATTTAAACTTCCGTAATCATGATGTTTGACGTGTTGATTTTAGTTTTATGCCCATGGGTTAATTGTCCTTTGTCCTGGATTATTCAATATGTCCGTCTGGTTTTTGTCCATAACAGTCCATCAGTCATAAATATAAATTGCAAGTGTCCTTGTCAAATTATTATTATACCCGAAGTTAAATATTCCAACTAATTGGGGATTCGAATTGTAACAAGGTTTTAATACTTTGTTTAATGAATACACCAGGTTATCGACTGCGTGTAAACCAAGGTTTTACTACTTTGTTAACAATTACACCAATTACCCTTGAATGTAATTTCACCCCTGTTTTAATTATTCTAGTGGCTATTAATCCATTCCCGTGTCCGGTTAAATGAACGATTATTCGTACATATAAATACCCCGCCCATCGTGTCCGATTGAGTTTATATGGTAATTTATAGGGACGCCCAATTGTAAATCTTTATATTAACATTAACAAACTTTCATTTAGTTAAACAAATATAAAGCCCATTAATAGCCCATAGTCTAATTTCCACAAGTGTCGTTCTTTTGTCCAAACCCCAATTATGGTACAAAGCCCAATTACCCAATTTTAGTAATTAGCCCAACATCATGATTACTTCGTTTTAAATAAGCATAATAATAACTTAGCTACGAGACATTAATATAAAAAGGTTGAACATAACTTACAATGATTAAAAATAGCGTAGCGTTACATGGACAGAATTTCGACTTACACCCTTACAACATTCGCTAACATACCCTTATTATTAGAATTAAAATTAAAATTAAAATTAAAATATAAATTATATATATATATTACTCGTATGAATGAGAAGAAAAAAGATGATATAATTTGATCAGAATTCGGTTGGCTTTATAGCCAGAGTTGAAAATTGGGGCTCCGCGACTCGCGGCAAAATGCCCTTAAAACTCCGCGAGTCGCGGAGAGGTATTTACAGCTCACACCCTTGGAGTTTCTTGCTGCCGACGGTTTTTATTATATATATATAATATATATATAATTAATATAATTAATTATATATTATATTATATTTATATACATAGTTAACTTGTAATTTTTAGTCCGTTGCGTCGAGCGTTAAGAGTTGACTCTGGTCCCGGTTCCGGATTTTCGAACGTCCTTGCGTACAATTTTATATTTTGTACTTTGCGTTTTGAATCTTGTACTTTTGTGATTTCGAGACGTTTCTTATCAATAATTGGAACCTTTTTGATTGTCTTTTGTACTTTTGAGCTTTTTGGTCGTTTGCGTCTTCAATTCGTCGAATCTGTCTTTTGTCTTCACCTTTTATTATTTAAACGAATATCACTTGTAAATAGAACAATTGCAACTAAAAGCTTGTCTTTCTTGAGGAATAATGCTATGAAATATATGTTCGTTTTTAGCATTATCACCCTACAACCCCATACCCGAAGATAATTCAAGTTAGGTTTCCTTTTATTCCAAAATTCATAAGGTGTAATCCTGTTTCTTTTGTTAGGAACACTATTAAGCAAATAACAAGCTGTTAACATAGCTTCCCCCCAAAATCCTTCACTTAAACCCGAATATGATAACATGGAATTAACCATTTCCTCGAGGACCCTATTCTTCCTTTCAGATATACCATTTTGTTGTGGAGTATAAGGAGCAGTGGTCTCATGGATAATACTAACGGATTGAAAATACGATTGGTCAATGTATTCACCTCCCCTATCCGTTCTAAGTCTTTTAATCAAAGCCTTTTGTTGTAATTCTACTTCAGTTTTAAATATTTTAAATTTATCTAATGCTTCATCCTTAGTATGTAACAAATAAACATAGAAAAACCTAGAAGCATCATCAATAAAAGTCACAAAATATTTCTTGTTCCCTAAAGTAGGAGTAGCATGCAAATCACATAAATCACTATATATTATTTCCAAAATTTCAGTATCACGATGTACATTTTGAAATGGTTTCTTAGTGATCTTTGTTAACATACACGTTTTACACTTTTCATTGTTCATGTCAAAGGCCGGTATTAATCCATCTTTAGACATATCTTGCATTCTTTTAAAGTGTACATGTCCTAGTCTAGCATGCCAAAGTGTAGAATTATTTATGCTAGAAGTAGATATAAAAGCAAAATTAACATTCAAGTGATTAATGTTAAGTCTAAACATTTTATTGCATAAATAACCAAAACCAACAAACATACCATGTTTTGACAAAACAAACCTATCAGATTCAATCACTTGTTTATAACCACAATAATTTAACACACTACTGGAAACTAAATTTTTCCTTATTTGTGGTACATGCAAAACTGTAACACCCCGTTTTCCCCGTATATGATTTATAGGTAAATTGGTTATGTACGAATGGTGTAAGAAAGGTTCGGGGCATTTTCTAGTATTAAAGCTTTGGGTGCGAGAAGTTATGACAGGTCACGCCTTGGGTCGCGGCGCGACACAGAAGGCCGCGGCGCGGCATTACACTAGAATCAGGATCAGAAAGCTTGTAAACAAAGTCACCAGTTCGAGGCATCCATCGCGGCGCGACGAATTAGGTCGCGGCGCAGCAATACGGGCAGACTGGCACCAATTTTGTGTAATTTTAAATGAGGAGCAAGGGCATTTTAGTCTTTTCACATTTGAGCCAGATTTGGGGTTTTAACCTCATCAACTCATTCATTTTCTTATTTTCTTTTATCTTTTCTTTTCATTTTCTCTCAAGAAACTCAATTTCCCCAAGTGATTCAAGTGAGATTTTAGAAAGGAAGAAGCGGGTTTTGATCTTTGGCGTAGTTGACAAGTTTGTTCTCCTCGTTCTTAGCTACACGGTGATACTAGTGGTAAGCTCTAATGTAACGACCCGTCAAAATCGCTATTGACGCGGCACGTTAATCATTGATTCCACAGTGAGGTTTTGACCTCTATATGATACGTTTTGATAAAATATTGCATTCATTAAAATAAGTAACTTTCTAAACATAGAAAGTTATAAACATGTGGGCAAGTGCTTAGGTATAAGCAAAACCCCGAAATACATAAGTCTTTAATTTACAGGTTGACATCACAGTCCAATTATTTATTACACAACGCAGTTTTATTTTGAATGCAATAAACTTTGTACAAAGCATGAGAGACTCCATGCAGGCAACAAGCACATCACAGCGGAAGCATTCTAAGAACCTGAGAATAAAACATGCTAAAAAGTCAACACGAATGTTGGTGAGTTATAGGTTTAATTGCTCGAGTCATAAACATATATAAAGATAGACCACAAGATTTCATCAAAAGTTAATAGATTCTACGTAACAGAGCACCCTGGCAACTAAACTTAACGCTATAGTGATAATTACCCCATTCGTTTTAATACACGCAAACCAACGTGTCTTAAACTCAAATAACATACGTCCGTTAAAAGGCTAGCGCTCTAGCTCGGACGGGGATGTCAAGCCCTATGGATCCATATACAATTATTCGCGCCCACCAGTCCATATCCTATGTACTGGCAGCTACTAGTTACCAAAGCTAAGGGATTTTCGGTTTAACTCAGTGTAGAATTTAGTATGTACTTATGTCTTATCGCGTTTAAAATAAATTGCATGTATTCTCAGCCCAAAAATATTTAAAGTATTCAAAAAGGGAGACTATAACTCACAGTTCAATATTGTGATTCAATATTGTAGGGAAATAGCGTAGACGTAATGATGGTAGACGACTGTATGGTTGGCCTTGGATTCTAGAACAATACCCCGAACAATACCCAATATTACCTTAGCTTGAAACGGTTTGAAACCCGAATTAAAATACCCTCGTAAATACCTTATTATTATTAAACTTAAATTATAATATTAAAATTATAAATATCTTATCGTTTACAGAAGGAAGAAAAGAAATTGGGGTGAGTAACTCGTCGAACAAACTGGCGTATTTATAATACTTTTTCATTTACTGTAGCTCATGCGATCGCATGAGTTTTCAGTGTTTTTGCCATGCGATCGCATGGCGTTTTGTTTCTAGTTTGTCGACATCAAATAGTGCTACTGTAGCAATTCACTGTAGCAAAGTCAATTTTACTGTAGCAATTCACTGTAGCAAAGTCAATTTTACTGTAGCACTGTAGCAAAGTACGATTTCACTGTAGCAAATAGTGTTTTACTGTAGGAAAGTCGTTTTTACTTGTACATATACATATATACATACATATAATTGTTCATGAATCGTCGAGAGTAGTCAAAGGTAATTGTATATATGAACAGTTCTAAAATTTTGAGACTCAATCTAACAGACTTTGTTTAACGTGCCAAAATAATAAATCGTATAGAGAATTGGTTTAAATTAGTCGAAATTTTCCGGGTCATCACAGTACCTCCCCGTTAAAGAAAATTTCATCCCGAAATTTTTGAGTAGTACCTGTTCATGAGCGATATCAGTGAACAAATGTGGATACTTTTGCTTCATTTGATCTTCACGTTCCCAAGTAAACTCGGGTCCTCGTCTTGCATTCCAACGAACTCTAACTATCGGTATTTTGCTTTGTTTTAATTGTTTGACCTCACGGTCCATGATTTCAACAGGTTCTTCGACAAAATGGAGTTTATCATTAATTCGTATTTCGTCAAGAGGAATTACGACATCCTCTTCAGCTAAACATTTCTTCAAATTTGACACGTGAAATGTGTCGTGAACACTACTAAGTTCTTGCGGTAGCTTTAATCGATAAGCAACTGCTCCAATTCTTTCGGTGATTTCAAAGGGTCCTACGTACCTAGGACTTAGCTTTCCTCGTTTACCGAATCGTACAACGCCTTTCCAGGGTGACACTTTCAACATGACTTTGTCGCCCACTTGAAATTCTAGCGGTTTTCTTCTTACATCAGCATAACTCTTTTGGCGACTCATGGCCGTTTTCAATCGCTGTTGTATTTGAATGATCTTTTCGGTGGTTTCGTGAATAATTTCTGGTCCAGTAAGTTGTCTTTCTCCTACTTCACTCCAACAGATAGGAGATATGCACTTTCTACCGTAAAGTGCTTCAAATGGTGCTGCGTTGATGCTCGTATGATAGCTGTTATTGTATGAAAATTCTGCCAACGGTAAGTGTCGATCCCAACTGGTTCCAAAGTCAATCACGCATGCCCGTAACATGTCTTCCAATGTTTGTATTGTTCTTTCACTTTGACCATCTGTCTGTGGGTGATAAGCGGTGCTCATATCTAATCGAGTTCCCAATGCTTTTTGTAATGATTGCCAAAAACGTGATGTGAATCGGGTGTCACGATCAGATATGATGGAGATAGGTACACCATGCCTGGAAACTACTTCCTTCAAATATAGGCGTGCTAATTTCTCCATACTGTCTGTCTCCTTTATTGGTAGGAAGTGAGCTGATTTAGTTAGACGACCAACTATCACCCAAATAGTATCATGACTACTTGCAGTCCTTGGCAATTTCGTAATGAAATCCATGGTTATTCTTTCCCATTTCCACTGCGGAATTTCTGGTTGTTGTAGTAATCCTGACGGCTTTTGGTGCTCAGCTTTGACCTTTGCACACGTCAAACATTTGCTTACATAAGTAGCAATTTCTGTCTTCATATTAGGCCACCAATAAAACTTCTTGAGATCGTGGTACATTTTCCCATTTCCTGGGTGAATTGAGTACCTCGTTTTGTGTGCTTCATCCAGTACTAGTTGCCTTAGGTTACCATGTTTTGGTACCCATATCCTACCAGCAAAATACAGGGTTCCATCGGCTTTTACTTCAAGTTGTTTTTCTAACCCTTTGCTCATTTCGCCTTTTTCGTTTTCTTCTTTTAAAGCTTCTAACTGTGCTGCTTGAATTTGCTTTGTGAGATCAGTACGAATTGTAATATTCAAAGCTCGAACCCTAAGAGGTTTTACTCTTTCTTTTCGACTTAAGGCATCAGCTACAACATTAGCCTTTCCGGGGTGGTAACGGATTTCACAATCGTAATCGTTTAACAACTCTACCCAGCGACGTTGCCTCATATTGAGTTGTTTTTGATCAAAAATATGCTGAAGACTCTTATGGTCAGTGTACACTGTACACTTGGTGCCATATAGATAGTGTCTCCATATTTTGAGTGCAAAAACTACTCCTCCAAGTTCTAAATCATGCGTCGTATAGTTCTTTTCATGAATTTTTAGTTGTCGTGAGGCATATGCGATGACTTTTGTGCGTTGCATTAATACACATCCTAAACCTTGGCGTGAAGCATCACAATAGATCACGAAATCATCATTTCCTTCCGGTAATGACAAAATGGGTGCAGACGTTAACTTCTTCTTTAATAACTGGAATGAGGATTCCTGTTCTGTGGACCAATCATACTTCTTTCCCTTTTGAGTCAATGCAGTTAAGGGTTTGGCGATTCTAGAGAAATCTTGAATGAATCTTCGGTAGTAACCAGCAAGACCTAAGAATTGGCGAATTTGTGTTGGAGTCTTCGGGATTTCCCATTTACTAATGGCTTCGATCTTGGCGGGGTCAACTTTAATTCCATGTTTACTGACAACATGGCCCAAAAATTGTACTTCTTGTAACCAGAAATCACATTTCGAAAATTTTGCGTACAATTCTTCTTTCTTGAGTATCTCTAGTACCAGTCTTAAGTGTTGCTCATGTTCTTCCTTGTTCTTTGAGTAAATCAATATGTCGTCGATAAAAACAATAACAAATTTGTCTAAATACGGTCTAGAGATGCGATTCATTAGATCCATGAATACTGCTGGAGCATTAGTTAATCCAAAAGGCATGACTAGGAACTCATAGTGACCGTAACGGGTTCTGAACGCGGTTTTAGGAACATCTTCTTCCTTCACTCTCAGTTGATGATATCCGGAGCGTAGATCAATCTTAGAATAAACACTTGATCCTTGCAATTGATCAAACAAATCATCAATCCTCGGTAATGGGTACCGATTCTTGATCGTTAATTTGTTTAATTCTCGGTAATCTATGCACATTCTCATAGATCCATCCTTCTTCTTGACGAACAGAATAGGAGCACCCCAAGGTGAAAAACTAGGACGAATAAATCCACGGTCTGATAATTCTTGCAACTGGTCTTGTAATTCTTGCATTTCTGAAGGTGCAAGTCTATATGGAGATCGGGCTACAGGTGCAGCTCCTGGTATGAGATCAATCTGGAATTCTACACATCTATGTGGAGGTAGCCCCGGTAATTCTTCTGAAAATACTCCGGGATATTCTCTTACAACCGGCATGTCATTAATGCTTCTTTCTTCAGTATCGATCTTCTTTATGTGTGCCAGAATAGCATAACAACCTTTTCTTATAAGTTTCTGGGCCTTCATACAGCTGATAAAGTTCAGCTTTGAGTTGCTCTTCTCCCCATAAATCATTAATGACGTTTCATCCTTACGAGGGATGCGGATTGCTTTCTCAGCGCAAACAACTTCCGCTCTTGTTTTGGACATCCAGTCCATGCCAACGATTATGTCAAAACTTCCTAATTCTACGGGTATCAAATCGATTTTGAAGGTTTCACCAGCGAGATTCATTTCGCAACCATGGCAAATTTTATCGGCTTTTATCAGTTTACCATTAGCTAATTCAATAGTATATTTATCGTCTAGAGGTAATGATGCACATTTTAGTTTAAAACTAAAGTCTTTACACATATAACTTCTATTAGCACCCGTATCAAACATAATAGAAGCTAGTTGATTATTAACGGTAAACGTACCCGTGACAAGATTAGGATCCTCACGTGCTTTACTGGCACTAACATTAAATGCCCTCCCACGTGCGGGTTCTTTGTTCTTCTCCTTATCAGGGCATTGATTTATAAAGTGACCAGACTTCCCGCATCCAAAACATTTCTTGACATCGGTCAGTTTTGTCTTTACTTCAGAAACGGTGGCATAACAATCTTTCGCCACATGTCCTTTCTTGTTGCACTTATCACAGACCACTTGACAATAACCTGCATGATGTGTGTAACATCTTTTGCAGAACGGATGGGGTCCCTTATAGTTTGGACTTGCAGTTGCCCCATCTTGTTTACCTTTAAAAGTTTCTTGTTTCTTCAGGTGAGTACTTTTGCCCTTATAGTCTTCCCATTTCCTCTTTCCTTCAGTTGTCTTGACTTCGGTAATTGGTGCCTTAATCGAACTCTCTGTGATCTGGTCCATGAGTTGGTGTGCCATTTTCATGGCTTCCTGCATCGTATTCGGTTTGGACGATGTAACATTTCCTTTGATATTGATCGATAAACCGTCAATATACATTTCTATCTTTCGTTTCTCATTTGGCACCAATTCGGGACACAACAAGGCTAGTTCCATGAAACGCTTTTCATAGTTATTGAGATTCGCGCCGATAACCTTCAGATTACGTAACTCAGATTCCATTTTTCTGATCTCGTTTCGAGGACAGTACTCCTCGATTAGCATCTTTTTCAGTTCTTCCCAAGAGATATCATATGCCGTATCTATTCCTTCTGCTTTAGCATAATTGTTCCACCAAGTAAGTGCACCATCTTGCAACGTGCACGAAGCATACTTTGACTTGTCTCCGTTCGCACAATTACTGATTTTGAAAACGGACTCCATCTTTTCAAACCATCGGGTTAGACCGACTGGTCCCTCAGTTCCACTAAACGTCTGTGGTTTGCATCCTTGAAAAGTTTTGTATGAGCATCCGTTTCGTGAATTTGTGTTTACGGCTACTGCTTTAGCTGCTGCTTCGGCTGTTGCTTTTGCTGCTTCGGTTGCAGCAATTCTTTCATTCACACGTTTCTCGACTAGTTGCTCAAACTCAGCATCCGACATTTGAGGCATGTTTCTTCAATAAACACAACAGATATAATTTAATCATATAGAATATTATAGGTAAAATGAGTTGTCAATAGTTAATCGTAGCATATTAATAATATGAACCGATTATTATAAAAGCCTTTTCTTCTTATTAGCATTTTATAATTATTTCTAGGGTATTACCTACCCGTTAAGTTCATACATAATAGCTAGTACAAGGAATTAACTACTAAAATCCTAACAATATTCCACTATGAAAAATTATAGCGAGTTACTACATTATTATGTAATAATAATAGTAAGAAGTAGTAATAATACAAATAATCATTCCATGCATTTATTATTAATAAACCAAAATAATACAATACCATACAATACTGATATTTTACATATGCTTATTTTACATAACAAGATAGAGTAGCACACATAAGTAATAAAATAGCGCATGGAAGATTTATGGTTGCGAGGTCGTTCATTCAGAACTATCAGAAACTTCTTCCCATTTGGTTCTCTCTGCCAATTGTTTGTGTGCACATGGTCCGACAGACATTCTGGCAGTGTATTTTATTTTTAGTTGGGGTTTTGAGGTACCCGTTACCTCAGTGGGTTTAATACAATAAGGGTGGTTACGGATCGAATGGTCCTGTTCTTTTTTAATAATTAAGGACATTTTATTATTGTGGTTGTTTTTATTATCTATAGCAAGTTGGAATTTCTCCTTAGTGATCTCTTTTATTTCATTAGCGAAATCCTCCTCCTTACTGATTTCGTCTGATGACGAACTGTCTGAGTCATGTGTAGGAGAATATGATGACGAACTGCAAGAATATGTACCGGTGGTCATGAACCGAAATCTGCCAGGCGTAATCGGCACAACCCGCCCGTCGGCGGTATATCTGGACCAATGTCCATATTTGTTTAGAAATGGACGATCCTCGTTTACTCCAGGGATCATGGGTCCATGCCAACGATACTGTGGCTCTGGAAAACTAAAGCTGGGTGGAGCTGGAACCTCCTCTGGGTTTACCGGGAGTTGAGATTGCCCGGCTAACACAATTTCTTCTTTAATAGGTATTGGAACGCCCTTTTTAGTTGTGGATAGAATAGATTCTGTGTCCGATTCCGAGTCGTACAAAATGATAGGATTAGAAGAAGTCATCTATCACATAATTGAAACAACAATTACGTTAGCATATAAATATATCACATATAATGTTTTTGACCAAATGATAAGTAAAAATCAGTAAAAACAGATATGGTCATAGTCCAGACTCACTAATGCATCCTAAAAATTACCAGTTAAACACACTAATGTAATTTCTAGTTCCCTATGACCTCAAGCTCGGATACCAACTGTAACGACCCGTCAAAATCGCTATTGACGCGGCACGTTAATCATTGATTCCACAGTGAGGTTTTGACCTCTATATGATACGTTTTGATAAAATATTGCATTCATTAAAATAAGTAACTTTCTAAACATAGAAAGTTATAAACATGTGGGCAAGTGCTTAGGTATAAGCAAAACCCCGAAATACATAAGTCTTTAATTTACAGGTTGACATCACAGTCCAATTATTTATTACACAACGCAGTTTTATTTTGAATGCAATAAACTTTGTACAAAGCATGAGAGACTCCATGCAGGCAACAAGCACATCACAGTGGAAGCATTCTAAGAACCTGAGAATAAAACATGCTAAAAAGTCAACACGAATGTTGGTGAGTTATAGGTTTAATTGCTCGAGTCATAAACATATATAAAGATAGACCACAAGATTTCATCAAAAGTTAATAGATTCTACGTAACAGAGCACCCTGGCAACTAAACTTAACGCTATAGTGATAATTACCCCATTCGTTTTAATACACGCAAACCAACGTGTCTTAAACTCAAATAACATACGTCCGTTAAAAGGCTAGCGCTCTAGCTCGGACGGGGATGTCAAGCCCTATGGATCCATATACAATTATTCGCGCCCACCAGTCCATATCCTATGTATTGGCAGCTACTAGTTACCAAAGCTAAGAGATTTTCGGTTTAACTCAGTGTAGAATTTAGTATGTACTTGTGTCTTATCGCGTTTAAAATAAATTGCATGTATTCTCAGCCCAAAAATATTTAAAGTATTTAAAAAGGGAGACTATAACTCACAGTTCAATATTGTGATTCAATATTGTAGGGAAATAGCGTAGACGTAATGATGGTAGACGACTGTATGGTTGGCCTTGGATTCTAGAACAATACCCCGAACAATACCCCGAACAATACCCAATATTACCTTAGCTTGAAACGGTTTGAAACCCGAATTAAAATACCCTCGTAAATACCTTATTATTATTAAACTTAAATTATAATATTAAAATTATAAATATCTTATCGTTTACAGAAGGAAGAAAAGAAATTGGGGTGAGTAACTCGTCGAACAAACTGGCGTATTTATAATACTTTTTCATTTACTGTAGCTCATGCGATCGCATGAGTTTTCAGTGTTTTTGCCATGCGATCGCATGGCGTTTTGTTTCTAGTTTGTCGACATCAAATAGTGCTACTGTAGCAATTCACTGTAGCAAAGTCAATTTTACTGTAGCAATTCACTGTAGCAAAGTCAATTTTACTGTAGCAAAGTACGATTTCACTGTAGCAAATAGTGTTTTACTGTAGGAAAGTCGTTTTTACTTGTACATATACATATATACATACATATAATTGTTCATGAATCGTCGAGAGTAGTCAAAGGTAATTGTATATATGAACAGTTCTAAAATTTTGAGACTCAATCTAACAGACTTTGTTTAACGTGCCAAAATAATAAATCGTATAGAGAATTGGTTTAAATTAGTCGAAATTTTCCGGGTCATCACAGTACCTCCCCGTTAAAGAAAATTTCATCCCGAAATTTTTGAGTAGTACCTGTTTCATGAGCGATATCAGTGAACAAATGTGGATACTTTTGCTTCATTTGATCTTCACGTTCCCAAGTAAACTCGGGTCCTCGTCTTGCATTCCAACGAACTCTAACTATCGGTATTTTGCTTTGTTTTAATTGTTTGACCTCACGGTCCATGATTTCAACAGGTTCTTCGACAAAATGGAGTTTATCATTAATTCGTATTTCGTCAAGAGGAATTACGACATCCTCTTCAGCTAAACATTTCTTCAAATTTGACACGTGAAATGTGTCGTGAACACTACTAAGTTCTTGCGGTAGCTTTAATCGATAAGCAACTGCTCCAATTCTTTCGGTGATTTCAAAGGGTCCTACGTACCTAGGACTTAGCTTTCCTCGTTTACCGAATCGTACAACGCCTTTCCAGGGTGACACTTTCAACATGACTTTGTCGCCCACTTGAAATTCTAGCGGTTTTCTTCTTACATCAGCATAACTCTTTTGGCGACTCATGGCCGTTTTCAATCGCTGTTGTATTTGAATGATCTTTTCGGTGGTTTCGTGAATAATTTCTGGTCCAGTAAGTTGTCTTTCTCCTACTTCACTCCAACAGATAGGAGATCTGCACTTTCTACCGTAAAGTGCTTCAAATGGTGCTGCGTTGATGCTCGTATGATAGCTGTTATTGTATGAAAATTCTGCCAACGGTAAGTGTCGATCCCAACTGGTTCCAAAGTCAATCACGCATGCCCGTAACATGTCTTCCAATGTTTGTATTGTTCTTTCACTTTGACCATCTGTCTGTGGGTGATAAGCGGTGCTCATATCTAATCGAGTTCCCAATGCTTTTTGTAATGATTGCCAAAAACGTGATGTGAATCGGGTGTCACGATCAGATATGATGGAGATAGGTACACCATGCCTGGAAACTACTTCCTTCAAATATAGGCGTGCTAATTTCTCCATACTGTCTGTCTCCTTTATTGGTAGGAAGTGAGCTGATTTAGTTAGACGATCAACTATCACCCAAATAGTATCATGACTACTTGCAGTCCTTGGCAATTTCGTAATGAAATCCATGGTTATTCTTTCCCATTTCCACTGCGGAATTTCTGGTTGTTGTAGTAATCCTGACGGCTTTTGGTGCTCAGCTTTGACCTTTGCACACGTCAAACATTTGCTTACATAAGTAGCAATTTCTGTCTTCATATTAGGCCACCAATAAAACTTCTTGAGATCGTGGTACATTTTCCCATTTCCTGGGTGAATTGAGTACCTCGTTTTGTGTGCTTCATCCAGTACTAGTTGCCTTAGGTTACCATGTTTTGGTACCCATATCCTACCAGCAAAATACAGGGTTCCATCGGCTTTTACTTCAAGTTGTTTTTCTAACCCTTTGCTCATTTCGCCTTTTTCGTTTTCTTCTTTTAAAGCTTCTAACTGTGCTGCTTGAATTTGCTTTGTGAGATCAGTACGAATTGTAATATTCAAAGCTCGAACCCTAAGAGGTTTTACTCTTTCTTTTCGACTTAAGGCATCAGCTACAACATTAGCCTTTCCGGGGTGGTAACGGATTTCACAATCGTAATCGTTTAACAACTCTACCCAGCGACGTTGCCTCATATTGAGTTGTTTTTGATCAAAAATATGCTGAAGACTCTTATGGTCAGTGTACACTGTACACTTGGTGCCATATAGATAGTGTCTCCATATTTTGAGTGCAAAAACTACTCCTCCAAGTTCTAAATCATGCATCGTATAGTTCTTTTCATGAATTTTTAGTTGTCGTGAGGCATATGCGATGACTTTTGTGCGTTGCATTAATACACATCCTAAACCTTGGCGTGAAGCATCACAATAGATCACGAAATCATCATTTCCTTCCGGTAATGACAAAATGGGTGCAGACGTTAACTTCTTCTTTAATAACTGGAATGAGGATTCCTGTTCTGTGGACCAATCATACTTCTTTCCCTTTTGAGTCAATGCAGTTAAGGGTTTGGCGATTCTAGAGAAATCTTGAATGAATCTTCGGTAGTAACCAGCAAGACCTAAGAATTGGCGAATTTGTGTTGGAGTCTTCGGGATTTCCCATTTACTAATGGCTTCGATCTTGGCGGGGTCAACTTTAATTCCATGTTTACTGACAACATGGCCCAAAAATTGTACTTCTTGTAACCAGAAATCACATTTCGAAAATTTTGCGTACAATTCTTCTTTCTTGAGTATCTCTAGTACCAGTCTTAAGTGTTGCTCATGTTCTTCCTTGTTCTTTGAGTAAATCAATATGTCGTCGATAAAAACAATAACAAATTTGTCTAAATACGGTCTAGAGATGCGATTCATTAGATCCATGAATACTGCTGGAGCATTAGTTAATCCAAAAGGCATGACTAGGAACTCATAGTGACCGTAACGGGTTCTGAACGCGGTTTTAGGAACATCTTCTTCCTTCACTCTCAGTTGATGATATCCGGAGCGTAGATCAATCTTAGAATAAACACTTGATCCTTGCAATTGATCAAACAAATCATCAATCCTCGGTAATGGGTACCGATTCTTGATCGTTAATTTGTTTAATTCTCGGTAATCTATGCACATTCTCATAGATCCATCCTTCTTCTTGACGAACAGAATAGGAGCACCCCAAGGTGAAAAACTAGGACGAATAAATCCACGGTCCGATAATTCTTGCAACTGGTCTTGTAATTCTTGCATTTCTGAAGGTGCAAGTCTATATGGAGATCGGGCTACAGGTGCAGCTCCTGGTATGAGATCAATCTGGAATTCTACACATCTATGTGGAGGTAGCCCCGGTAATTCTTCTGAAAATACTCCGGGATATTCTCTTACAACCGGCATGTCATTAATGCTTCTTTCTTCAGTATCGATCTTCTTTATGTGTGCCAGAATAGCATAACAACCTTTTCTTATAAGTTTCTGGGTCTTCATACAGCTGATAAAGTTCAGCTTTGAGTTGCTCTTCTCCCCATAAATCATTAATGACGTTTCATCCTTACGAGGGATGCGGATTGCTTTCTCAGCGCAAACAACTTCCGCTCTTGTTTTGGACATCCAGTCCATGCCAACGATTATGTCAAAACTTCCTAATTCTACGGGTATCAAATCGATTTTGAAGGTTTCACCAGCGAGATTCATTTCGCAACCATGGCAAATTTTATCGGCTTTTATCAGTTTACCATTAGCTAATTCAATAGTATATTTATCGTCTAGAGGTAATGATGCACATTTTAGTTTAAAACTAAAGTCTTTACACATATAACTTCTATCAGCACCCGTATCAAACATAATAGAAGCTAGTTGATTATTAACGGTAAACGTACCCGTGACAAGATTAGGATCCTTACGTGCTTACTGGCACTAACATTAAATGCCCTCCCACGTGCGGGTTCTTTGTTCTTCTCCTTATCAGGGCATTGATTTATAAAGTGACCAGACTTCCCGCATCCAAAACATTTCTTGACATCGGTCAGTTTTGTCTTTACTTCAGAAACGGTGGCATAACAATCTTTCGCCACATGTCCTTTCTTGTTGCACTTATCACAGACCACTTGACAATAACCTGCATGATGTGTGTAACATCTTTTGCAGAACGGATGGGGTCCCTTATAGTTTGGACTTGCAGTTGCCCCATCTTGTTTACCTTTAAAAGTTTCTTGTTTCTTCAGGTGAGTACTTTTGCCCTTATAGTCTTCCCATTTCCTCTTTCCTTCAGTTGTCTTGACTTCGGTAATTGGTGCCTTAATCGAACTCTCTGTGATCTGGTCCATGAGTTGGTGTGCCATTTTCATGGCTTCCTGCATCGTATTCGGTTTGGACGATGTAACATTTCCTTTGATATTGATCGATAAACCGTCAATATACATTTCTATCTTTCGTTTCTCATTTGGCACCAATTCGGGACACAACAAGGCTAGTTCCATGAAACGCTTTTCATAGTTATTGAGATTCGCGCCGATAACCTTCAGATTACGTAACTCAGATTCCATTTTTCTGATCTCGTTTCGAGGACAGTACTCCTCGATTAGCATCTTTTTCAGTTCTTCCCAAGAGATATCATATGCCGTATCTATTCCTTCTGCTTTAGCATAATTGTTCCACCAAGTAAGTGCACCATCTTGCAACGTGCACGAAGCATACTTTGACTTGTCTCCATTCGCACAATTACTGATTTTGAAAACGGACTCCATCTTTTCAAACCATCGGGTTAGACCGACTGGTCCCTCAGTTCCACTAAACGTCTGTGGTTTGCATCCTTGAAAAGTTTTGTATGAGCATCCGTTTCGTGAATTTGTGTTTACGGCTGCTGCTTTAGCTGCTGCTTCGGCTGTTGCTTTTGCTGCTTCGGTTGCAGCAATTCTTTCATTCACACGTTTCTCGACTAGTTGCTCAAACTCAGCATCCGACATTTGAGACATGTTTCTTCAATAAACACAACAGATATAATTTAATCATATAGAATATTATAGGTAAAATGAGTTGTCAATAGTTAATCGTAGCATATTAATAATATGAACCGATTATTATAAAAGCCTTTTCTTCTTATTAGCATTTTATAATTATTTCTAGGGTATTACCTACCCGTTAAGTTCATACATAATAGCTAGTACAAGGAATTAACTACTAAAATCCTAACAATATTCCACTATGAAAAATTATAGCGAGTTACTACATTATTATGTAATAATAATAGTAAGAAGTAGTAATAATACAAATAATCATTCCATGCATTTATTATTAATAAACCAAAATAATACAATACCATACAATACTGATATTTTACATATGCTTATTTTACATAACAAGATAGAGTAGCACACATAAGTAATAAAATAGCGCATGGAAGATTTATGGTTGCGAGGTCGTTCATTCAGAACTATCAGAAACTTCTTCCCATTTGGTTCTCTCTGCCAATTGTTTGTGTGCACATGGTCCGACAGACATTCTGGCAGTGTATTTTATTTTTATTTGGGGTTTTGAGGTACCCGTTACCTCAGTGGGTTTAATACAATAAGGGTGGTTACGGATCGAATGGTCCTGTTCTTTTTTAATAATTAAGGACATTTTATTATTGTGGTTGTTTTTATTATCTATAGCAAGTTGGAATTTCTCCTTAGTGATCTCTTTTATTTCATTAGCGAAATCCTCCTCCTTACTGATTTCGTCTGATGACGAACTGTCTGAGTCATGTGTAGGAGAATATGATGACGAACTGCAAGAATATGTACCGGTGGTCATGAACCGAAATCTGCCAGGCGTAATCGGCACAACCCGCCCGTCGGCGGTATATCTGGACCAATGTCCATATTTGTTTAGAAATGGACGATCCTCGTTTACTCCAGGGATCATGGGTCCATGCCAACGATACTGTGGCTCTGGAAAACTAAAGCTGGGTGGAGCAGGAACCTCCTCTGGGTTTACCGGGAGTTGAGATTGCCCGGCTAACACAATTTCTTCTTTAATAGGTATTGGAACGCCCTTTTTAGTTGTGGATAGAATAGATTCTGTGTCCGATTCCGAGTCGTACAAAATGATAGGATTAGAAGAAGTCATCTATCACATAATTGAAACAACAATTACGTTAGCATATAAATATATCACATATAATGTTTTTGACCAAATGATAAGTAAAAATCAGTAAAAACAGATATGGTCATAGTCCAGACTCACTAATGCATCCTAAAAATTACCAGTTAAACACACTAATGTAATTTCTAGTTCCCTATGACCTCAAGCTCAGATACCAACTGTAACGACCCGTCAAAATCGCTATTGACGCGGCACGTTAATCATTGATTCCACAGTGAGGTTTTGACCTCTATATGATACGTTTTGATAAAATATTGCATTCATTAAAATAAGTAACTTTCTAAACATAGAAAGTTATAAACATGTGGGCAAGTGCTTAGGTATAAGCAAAACCCCGAAATACATAAGTCTTTAATTTACAGGTTGACATCACAGTCCAATTATTTATTACACAACGCAGTTTTATTTTGAATGCAATAAACTTTGTACAAAGCATGAGAGACTCCATGCAGGCAACAAGCACATCACAGTGGAAGCATTCTAAGAACCTGAGAATAAAACATGCTAAAAAGTCAACACGAATGTTGGTGAGTTATAGGTTTAATTGCTCGAGTCATAAACATATATAAAGATAGACCACAAGATTTCATCAAAAGTTAATAGATTCTACGTAACAGAGCACCCTGGCAACTAAACTTAACGCTATAGTGATAATTACCCCATTCGTTTTAATACACGCAAACCAACGTGTCTTAAACTCAAATAACATACGTCCGTTAAAAGGCTAGCGCTCTAGCTCGGACGGGGATGTCAAGCCCTATGGATCCATATACAATTATTCGCGCCCACCAGTCCATATCCTATGTATTGGCAGCTACTAGTTACCAAAGCTAAGGGATTTTCGGTTTAACTCAGTGTAGAATTTAGTATGTACTTGTGTCTTATCGCGTTTAAAATAAATTGCATGTATTCTCAGCCCAAAAATATTTAAAGTATTTAAAAAGGGAGACTATAACTCACAGTTCAATATTGTGATTCAATATTGTAGGGAAATAGCGTAGACGTAATGATGGTAGACGACTGTATGGTTGGCCTTGGATTCTAGAACAATACCCCGAACAATACCCCGAACAATACCCAATATTACCTTAGCTTGAAACGGTTTGAAACCCGAATTAAAATACCCTCGTAAATACCTTATTATTATTAAACTTAAATTATAATATTAAAATTATAAATATCTTATCAATTTTACTGTAGCAATTCACTGTAGCAAAGTCAATTTTACTGTAGCAAAGTACGATTTCACTGTAGCAAATAGTGTTTTACTGTAGGAAAGTCGTTTTTACTTGTACATATACATATATACATACATATAATTGTTCATGAATCGTCGAGAGTAGTCAAAGGTAATTGTATATATGAACAGTTCTAAAATTTTGAGACTCAATCTAACAGACTTTGTTTAACGTGCCAAAATAATAAATCGTATAGAGAATTGGTTTAAATTAGTCGAAATTTTCCGGGTCATCACAGTACCTCCCCGTTAAAGAAAATTTCATCCCGAAATTTTTGAGTAGTACCTGTTTCATGAGCGATATCAGTGAACAAATGTGGATACTTTTGCTTCATTTGATCTTCACGTTCCCAAGTAAACTCGGGTCCTCGTCTTGCATTCCAACGAACTCTAACTATCGGTATTTTGCTTTGTTTTAATTGTTTGACCTCACGGTCCATGATTTCAACAGGTTCTTCGACAAAATGGAGTTTATCATTAATTCGTATTTCGTCAAGAGGAATTACGACATCCTCTTCAGCTAAACATTTCTTCAAATTTGACACGTGAAATGTGTCGTGAACACTACTAAGTTCTTGCGGTAGCTTTAATCGATAAGCAACTGCTCCAATTCTTTCGGTGATTTCAAAGGGTCCTACGTACCTAGGACTTAGCTTTCCTCGTTTACTGAATCGTACAACGCCTTTCCAGGGTGACACTTTCAACATGACTTTGTCGCCCACTTGAAATTCTAGCAGTTTTCTTCTTACATCAGCATAACTCTTTTGGCGACTCATGGCCGTTTTCAATCGCTGTTGTATTTGAATGATCTTTTCGGTGGTTTCGTGAATAATTTCTGGTCCAGTAAGTTGTCTTTCTCCTACTTCACTCCAACAGATAGGAGATCTGCACTTTCTACCGTAAAGTGCTTCAAATGGTGCTGCGTTGATGCTCGTATGATAGCTGTTATTGTATGAAAATTCTGCCAACGGTAAGTGTCGATCCCAACTGGTTCCAAAGTCAATCACGCATGCCCGTAACATGTCTTCCAATGTTTGTATTGTTCTTTCACTTTAACCATCTGTCTGTGGGTGATAAGCGGTGCTCATATCTAATCGAGTTCCCAATGCTTTTTGTAATGATTGCCAAAAACGTGATGTGAATCGGGTGTCACGATCAGATATGATGGAGATAGGTATACCATGCATGGAAACTACTTCCTTCAAATATAGGCGTGCTAATTTCTCCATACTGTCTGTCTCCTTTATTGGTAGGAAGTGAGCTGATTTAGTTAGACGATCAACTATCACCCAAATAGTATCATGACTACTTGCAGTCCTTGGCAATTTCGTAATGAAATCCATGGTTATTCTTTCCCATTTCCACTGCGGAATTTCTGGTTGTTGTAGTAATCCTGACGGCTTTTGGTGCTCAGCTTTGACCTTTGCACACGTCAAACATTTGCTTACATAAGTAGCAATTTCTGTCTTCATATTAGGCCACCAATAAAACTTCTTGAGATCGTGGTACATTTTCCCATTTCCTGGGTGAATTGAGTACCTCGTTTTGTGTGCTTCATCCAGTACTAGTTGCCTTAGGTTACCATGTTTTGGTACCCATATCCTACCAGCAAAATACAGGGTTCCATCGGCTTTTACTTCAAGTTGTTTTTCTAACCCTTTGCTCATTTCGCCTTTTTCGTTTTCTTCTTTTAAAGCTTCTAACTGTGCTGCTTGAATTTGCTTTGTGAGATCAGTACGAATTGTAATATTCAAAGCTCGAACCCTAAGAGGTTTTACTCTTTCTTTTCGACTTAAGGCATCAGCTACAACATTAGCAATTCACTGTAGCAAAGTCAATTTTACTGTAGCAAAGTACGATTTCACTGTAGCAAATAGTGTTTTACTGTAGGAAAGTCGTTTTTACTTGTACATATACATATATACATACATATAATTGTTCATGAATCGTCGAGAGTAGTCAAAGGTAATTGTATATATGAACAGTTCTAAAATTTTGAGACTCAATCTAACAGACTTTGTTTAACGTGCCAAAATAATAAATCGTATAGAGAATTGGTTTAAATTAGTCGAAATTTTCCGGGTCATCACAGTACCTCCGAATTTCATTTTCGTGTTCATCATTCAAATTAGGGGCTTTTGATTGTATGATTCATAGATAGAACCCATTTAGTTGTTAATTGAAGATTAACACCAAGATTCGGGTTTGTAAGTGTTAGAGGCGGGTTTTGGGTTGGTTAATGATTTAACCATGTTTAAGACTCGTAAATGGTGTACAATCACTAGCATTAGTGATTATTGGTATTTTGGAGACTTTTAGGGTTTTCGTGGTTGACTAATTTTGACTAGAGTCAAAATTAGGGTTTGTTGAGGATTATGACCCGAATGTCGATTCGATGCGGTTTGTAAACTTAAAATGGATTAAGTTGAAGTATAAAACCGAGTTAAACATGTTTTGGTGTCAAAACTTGTAAATGGTGAGATTTTGACCTTATGGGTCAAAATTAAGGTTTATGGGCGATTTTGAGAACGATAAGTGTTTAACACTTGTGTTCGGATTTAATTGGCATATTAGGACCATTATCACTTGTGTTAGTGATTATTGGGTAGTTTGGGCGCGGTTTGTCCTTGGAAGTGCATTTGGGTCGAAATTGCACTAAGTGTCGAATTGGGTGGTTTGTAGATCCAATCTAAAGTGTGTTGTTGAATTTGTGATAATGGATTAGGTACTTTCCATTGATGAGTTGCAGATTACTTGGTAGCACTTCTGCAAGGCGACAAGGTGAGTGTTAATATCCTATATGCATATGTATGTGTAGGATGGGTGCGGGTCGGGTGAAGTGGTTCTCGGTTATAGAGCTCACTTCACCTATAGGTGGATTGATGGACTTGTGTATAGGTCCAATTGTCACGGTTGTGCGTTTTGGTTAACCACCTTTGACGAGGTGTACAACTTGTGTGTACGTTACCACCTGGGCGTGTGATGTGGATTATATAACCCCAATGGCGAAGGGTTAATATTGTGAGTGGAATAATTATACGTATGTGTATATGGCGTATTTATTTGTGAATTTTATGGTATGAACCATCGAGCTGGTAGTGCCATAATGTGTGTGTGTGTGTGATAGGATGTGAACCACGAGCCGGTAGCATCAAGTGTGAACCACGAGCCGGTAGTACTATAAAATAATTGATGTGAACCACGTGCCGGTAGCATCGAGTGTGAACCACGTGCCGGTAGCACTATAAAATAATTGATGTGAACCACGTGCCGGTAGCATCGAGTGTGAACCACGAGCTGGTAGCACTATAAAAGAGTATGGCTCAAATGCGTTTGGTGTGAACCACAAGCCGGTAGCACCATAGCGTTATGGTTAACCTTGGGTGTTTTACGCGTTGTTATATATATATATATATATATATATATATATATATATATATATATATATATATATATATATATATATATATATTGCATACGTATAATGTTGTATTGACGTGATGTAGCTAACCTTCTGGTTGTAGCTTATTGGCATTGTTCACCACGTTGTTTGCGAACTTACTATATTGTTGGTGTTTTTAGCTTGTGCTTAGTGAACGTACGGTATGCTAGGTTTAGCTTGCCTTATACTTTATGCTTCAGTTTGCGCTATTTGATTATTATTGTGGCGTGCCCATTTTATGCATATATATGTATGTAGTATATTTTCACTCACTAAGCGTTAACTTACCCTCTCGTTGTTTATATTTTTATAGATTTGCGTGGAGGCGGTGGCTCGGGTAAACGTGGGGACTAGTGGACTCGCGTAGTTTGCTTTAGAAGATGTGCTTTTGGATTTATTAGGATTGGGTAGCGTATCCCCAATCACCATGCTCGGTTTTGTGGAAACTAAATTAGTCGGGTCGTGTATGCCTGTTTGGATAATTAACTCACGTATTAAATGTTTTAAGGTTATTGAACCTTCTATTGTATTAAAGATGTTTACGGAAACACAATTGGGACCTAAAGTGTTATTTAAAGTGTATTAAAAGGAAAAAAATTTATGGGCCGGTTTTAATACGGGTTGGGTCGTTACAAGTGGTATCAGAGAATGGTCTAAGGGATTTAGGTGACTTGAGATAGGTACCTAGACTTAGACTTTTGTGTGTGATTATTTTTTGCGGGACTTGTAGGATTACGGGTCGAAATGGGTTTAGTTAGTGCCTTGTTTATAGGTTGACTAACGTTTATATTAGTAATGCGGATATTATTAATATATGATTGTGTTGTGATGATAATTCTCGCGTGTGTTTATATCGCGTAGAATTTCGTTTGTGTTTGTTTATATCATCGAGCGAGGCAGTCATTGTACTAACGAGTTGAGATGACGTGTGTGCGTAATAAGGACTTGCAAACCTTATTACGAGTGCAAATCGTGTCAAACAAGGGATGTACGATGAGTGTTTAGCAAGATGGGGCGGTGTTGTGTGTGTGTTTTATACGTTCGTGATCTAATCGCTTTGCATTCTTTAGAATGACGACGCGAAACGAGATCGGGACGAATGACGAGGAGTTTAACTCTAGAGTTGCGGCCGCCGTTGCGGAGCAAATGAGTGCGTTTCGAGAAGAAATGGATAGGAAGTATTCCGAATTTCGGGGTAGTAGTGAAATGGAGCGTTGTCTTAAGAGCTTCATGAGGACTAAACCCCCGATGTACGACGGAAAACCGGATCCTTTAGTAAGCACAACTTGGATCTCGGATGTCGAAGGGTGTTTTCGTACTATTGAATGCCCTCCCGAGAAAAGGACAAGACTCGCTACTAGTTTGTTGCGGGGTAGGGCAAAGGATTGGTTGGATGGTAAGATTGATCTTGTCAGTGGCGAAAAGTTTATGGCCTTATCGTGGGACGAGTTTAAGGAGGAATTCTTCGAGGAGTTCCGGACTTCG
The DNA here is from genome assembly GCF_046630445.1 of Rutidosis leptorrhynchoides. Classification (NCBI taxonomy): domain Eukaryota; kingdom Viridiplantae; phylum Streptophyta; class Magnoliopsida; order Asterales; family Asteraceae; genus Rutidosis; species Rutidosis leptorrhynchoides. The sequence continues at coordinate 348,883,215 of NC_092339.1, read as the reverse complement.
GCCGATTTGTAGGAATTGCGTAATGAGTTGCGAAATTTGCGACAAGGGTCTATGGATTTGAATACTCTCAAGACGCCCTTTATGGCGAAGGCTCGTTTTTGCCCAGAGTATTTGGGGAATGATCATTTGTTGATGCAAGATTTCTATCGAACCTTGAATGATGACTTGAAGAGTAATATTAGCAGAGTTCAGGAAAAATCGTTTGCGGAGTTATTTGCCGCGGCTAGAGGTTTCGAGTCGTATTCACGATCGAAGAAAGGTGAACCTTCAAGGGAGAGAAGGGTTGTTTCGTATGGTGCTCCGAGTAAGAGGACTAAGGGTCCGAGTGTGAGCACGGTGGTACGCGGACGGGTATACCGGATTCTAGTACATCTAGATGTTACAATTATGGCATGAGGGGTCACAAGTCTTGGGAATGTTCGGTACCAAAGGGTGATGGTATGGTGTGTTTCAATTGCCAAGAAGAAGGACATCGTAAGTCGGAATGTCCCAAGTTAGCGGGGACGGGTGCGGCAAGGAGACGTTAAGGTACGTTTCGTTTTAATAAATATGCCCTTTGATTATTTATTAAGTACCGTTTGAATTTGAGTTTATTAAATGCATTGTGTTGTGCATGTTGTTGTTATGGGTGACGTTCCTAATGGAAGTACCCTATGGTGACGTTTGATTGTCGGGCGAAGGGCGTAAGACTTGGTGCAATTAAGCATTCCTTAGTATTTGGGAAATGTTTCTACCAAGCCATGGAAATGGGTTTTGGTGTTCGATTGTTAAGCGCGTGTTCGCTTGTATGTTGGAGTTGATGAACCATGAGGTTCGACGGGTGGGATGAAACCCTTGAAATCGAGTGTTTTGGATCTCGATGTACATTGGTAAAAGAGTCTACGTGACGTGACATTAGGTGCCTCTTTTATATCTACTAGCGTGATGTTCGACTTCGATTGTGTTGCGGTTACATTGTACTTGAGGTACCGAAGTGAAACCCCTAGGTACATGAGTAAACGGGTGGAATTTGACAAACTATAGCAATTGGATGATTGCTAGAGTAAAGTTTGCGTAGTGGTGATGAACTCTTCGTTCGAAGTATTAATGGATTGGTTGAAATCCTTCGTGTGCTCAAGGTTGGAGCAAGATGTAGTGATGGGTCTTGTGAACCCAATTGTTGGTAAAGTCTACCTTTGGTAGCATTGTACGGGTGTACGAGATGCGGTTATGCAACGTAATTCCAAGTGGGGAGTTACACTCCCGCACGAGGAGGTTTTAGTGTGAGATTTCGGATAATGCTTATGGTAGATCCGAAATTTGTGTCGGGACCTAGATTTGGTCGATTTGTGGTGGAGTACAATTTCGGTAAAATTGTACCTATCATTTTAGATTTGAAATATCACCAAGGTGGTAATGTGGTAAATCTTGTTGAGAGATAATGGACGGGTATGGCAAGCAGGGTGGAATCCCTCGGTTAAGGGATGTGCGTGGTGGATTCTCTTATAGAGAATTATTGTTTTGTGCCTATGTTCGATATAGGTGGTTCTTGCTCGATTGTGTGAATGGTTAGTGGTATCCGTTAGGATTCACTATAGCGTAGCAGAGCGCGATGCTACGCTACTCGTTGTTCGAGGCCAAAAGGGCGTTGATTGGTGAAGCATGACCTTAGGGGTCCGCTGACTTCATCATGGTTATCGATTGGTGAAGCATGACTTTCGGGGTCCGCTGACTTCATCAAGGGAGTAGTGTTACGTCGTCATGGTATAACATTATCGGGAAATGCGAGTACCAGTGGGAAATGAGAGTACCATTCATGAGTTGTGTTGTGGGACGTGAATATCGGGTTGTTCGTATTCACAATATTTCGGGTTGTTTCGGCCATGTTGTGTTGTGATCTATTGGTTGTTTTATACACCAATGGTGGGGTCGTAAGGACCGTGTGGTGTGATCTATCGGTTGTTTTATATGCCAATGGTGGGGTCGTGAGGACCATGTTGTATGATTAGTGATACGATAGCCGCGCTTCGCTCACGTGTTGTTACGGGTGTGACAATAGTCGATTTTGTACACCTTGGGTTAGCATTGCCATGGTCGTTTTGGGCGCTAACGGTTTTAGCCGTTGCTTGTTATGATGTTACGGTAGTTGCGTATTGGTCGTATTGCGCACTACAAGGGATGTATAGTGATTGGTGTTATCCGTAAGGATTCGTTTGGTTCGGTCTTCATCGTTTCGGGTTGTTGACCTTAGGTTTAGACTTGGTTGCCTTTAGCGTTGTACTCGGTAAGGGTACGCTAAGGGGTTGATATCTCGGTGCAAGATTGGTTGAGTTTTCCCGATATGAGGGATTGAGTTAGTGCTAATGCTCGGAAATTGTAGAATTTGATAAATCGCGGGTGACGATTTAGTTGTTAAGGGTAACTCTTTGAGAAGAATTGTCTAAGGGATCGTTGTAGACTTCGGTTGTTGCGTGTATTGTACGTCTCGAGAATGCAAGCAAGTGTGTAATTTGTCATTGGATTAACCTTCGGGTTAGTGAAATTGTGGTAGAAGTCGGTTTGAAACGCATGTTCGAGGACCATTGAGTATGGGTCCGTTTGAGTTTGTGACTAGGATCACGAGGACCTGATCGAATTTAAGTGGGGGAGAGTTGTAACACCCCGTTTTCCCCGTATATGATTTATAGGTAAATTGGTTATGTACGAATGGTTTAAGAAAGGTTCGGGGCGTTTTCTAGTATTAAAGCTTTGGGTGCGAGAAGTTATGACAGGTCACGCCTTGGGTCGCGGCGCGGCATTACACTAGAATCAGGATCAGAAAGCTTGTAAACAAAGTCACCAGTTCGAGGCAATCGTCGCGGCGCGACGAATTAGGCCGCGGCGCGGCAATACGGGCAGACTGGCACCGATTTTGTGTAATTTTAAATGAGGAGCAAGGGCATTTTAGTCTTTTCACGTTTGAGCCAGATTTGGGGTTTTAACCTCATCCACTCATTCATTTTCTTATTTTCTTTTATCTTTTCTTTTCATTTTCTCTCAAGAAACTCAATTTCCTCAAGTGATTCAAGTGAAATTTTGGAAAGGAAGAAGCGGGTTTTGATCTTTGGCGTAGTTGACAAATTTGTTCTCCTCGTTCTTAGCTACACGGTGATACTAGTGGTAAGCTCTAACTCCAAATTTCATTTTCGTGTTCATCATTCAAATTAAGGGCTTTTGATTGTATGATTCATAGATGGAACCCATTTAGTTGTTAATTGGAGATTAACATCAAGATTCGGGTTTGTAAGTGTTAGAGGCGGGTTTTGGGTTGGTTAATGATTTAACCATGTTTAAGACTCGTAAATAGTGTACAATCACTAGCATTAGTGATTATTGGTGTTTTGGAGACTTTTAGGGTTTTCTTGGTTGACTAATTTTGACTAGAGTCAAAATTAGGGTTTGTTGAGGATTATGACCCGAATGTCGATTCGATGCGGTTTGTAAACTTAAAATGGATTAAGTTGAAGTATAAAACCGAGTTAAACATGTTTTGGTGTCAAAACTTGTAAATGGTGAGATTTTGACCTTATGGGTCAAAATTAGGGTTTATGGGCGATTTTGAGAACGATAAGTGTTTAACACTTGTGTTCGGGTTTAATTGGCATATTAGGACCATTATCACTTGTGTTTGTGATTATTGGGTAGTTTGGGCGCGGTTTGTCCTTGGAAGTGCATTTGGGTCGAAATTGCACTAAGTGTCGAATTGGGTGGTTTGTAGATCCAATCTAAGTGTGTTGTTGAATTTGTGATAATGGATTAGGTACTTTCCGTTGATGAGTTGCGGATTACTTGGAAGCACTTCTGCAAGGAGACAAGGTGAGTGTTAATATCCTATATGCATATGTATGTGTAGGATGGGTGCGGGTCGGGTGAAGTGGTTCTCGGTTATAGAGCTCACTTCACCTATAGGTGGATTGATGGACTTGTGTATAGGTCCAATTGGCACGGTTGTGCGTTTTGGTTAACCACCTTTGACGAGGTGTACACCTTGTGTGTACGTTACCACATGGGCGTGTGATGTGGATTATATAACCCCAATGGCGAAGGGTTAATATTGTGAGTGGAATAATTATACGTATGTGTATATGGCGTATTTATTTGTGAATGTTATGGTATGAACCATCGAGCCGGTAGTGCCATAATGTGTGTGTGTGTGATAGGATGTGAACCACGAGCCGGTAGCATCAAGTGTGAACCACGAGCCGGTATCACTATAAAATAATTGATGTGAACCACGTGCCGGTAGCATCGAGTGTGAACCACGTGCCGGTAGCACTATAAAATAATTGATGTGAACCACGTGCCGGTAGCATCGAGTGTGAACCACGAGCCGGTAGCACTATAAAAGAGTATAACTCAAATGCGTATGGTGTGAACCACGAACCGGTAGCACCATAGCATTATGGTTAACCTTGGGTGTTTTACGCGTTGTTATATATATATATATATATATATATATATATATATATATATATATATATATATATATATATATATATATTGTATACGTATAATGTTGTATTGACGTGATGTAGCTAACCTTCTGGTTGTAGCTTATTGGCATTGTTCACAACGTTGTTTGCGAACTTACTATATTGTTGGTGTTTTTAGCTTGTGCTTAGTGAACGTACGGTATGCTAGGTTTAGCTTGCCTTATACCTTAATGCTTCAGTATGCGCTATTTGATTATTATTGTGGCGTGTCCATTTTATGCATATATATGTATGTAGTATATTTTCACTCACTAAGCGTTAGCTTACCCTCTCGTTGTTTATATTTTTATAGATTTGCATGGAGGCGGTGGCTCGGGTAAACGTGGGGACTAGTGGACTCGCGTAGTTTGCTTTAGAAGATGTGCTTTTGGATTTATTAGGATTGGGTAGTGTATCCCCAATCACCATGCTCGGTTTTGTGGAAACTAAATTAGTCGGGTCGTGTATGCCCGTTTGGATAATTAACTCACGTATTAAATGTTTTAAGGTTATTGAACCTTCTATTGTATTAAAGATGTTTATGAAAACACAATTGGGACCTAAAGTGTTATTTAAAGCGTATTAAAAGGAAAAAATTTTATGGGCCGGTTTTAATACGGGTTGGGTCGTTACAAAAACATCAAACAAACAAACTGTTTTTCCAGAACTAAAACACAAATCCACACTTCCACGTCCATGAACAAAGGCTGTTGACTCATTTCCGATATGAAGAATTGATCCATCAGTCACGGACTCGTAAGTCTTGAACCAAAATCTATCCTTGCATACGTGGGTGGTAGCTCCCGAGTCAACCCACCGCGCGACATCATCATCCTGCACAAAATAAGCCTCAGATATATATATGAAACATAATAATTCTTATTTGAATTATTAAATATATTCTGACCTTTTGAGTTGTGGTTGTTTAAATCATTTCTGGAACCGCTTGTGCTAGATCCTTTGGCATTATTATTACCAAAAATAACCTTGCAATCCCTTTTCATGTGTCCAGTTTTACCACACTTCCAACAAGTCAATTTAGACTTCTTATTCGGATTAGCCTTGTTATAATCTTGATGTTTACGTTTGCCCTTTTTGTCATTATTACCAGTGAACTTTTTATGTTCCACCATATTGACAACAGACGTACCAGCAACTTCGTTGCTCTTTGGCTTGCCATTATCCTGCAACCTGAGGGATTCCTCAATACGCAGATGACTACCTAACTCAACAAGAGTTAACTCCTCCTTCTTATGTTTCAAAGAATGTTTAAATTCTTTCCAAGATAGAGGTAGTTTATCAATTATGCTTGAGACTTTAATAGACTCATCCATATTCATTTTATGTTGTGTGAATTGACCAAGTATACGAATGAGCTCATTGTATTGTTCCAAGACCGGTCTAGAATCGACCATCTTGTAATTATTAAAATTACTCACAAGGAACTTTTTACTAGAAGCATCCTCAGACATATACTTGGTTTCTAAACAGTCCCATAGTTCTTTAGTAGATTCAAGATTTTGGTAAATATCAAAAAGGGAATCAGGCATACCATTGAGGATTAAACCTCTAGCGATGTAGTCATCGTTCTCCCACTTGCACCTTTTCCGAGTTTATTCAACAGTGGCATCATCACCATGATCTTCAGGAATTGGTGTGCTGAGTACGTACACCACACTCATGCTGCTCAGAAAGAAGTGCATCTTCTTTTGCCATCTCCTAAAATTAATTCCCTCAAACTTATCAAGTTTGGAGAAATTCGTCGTCATGTGTTTCATCGTAGCCGCCATCGATTATAACAGATAATTACTTTCGATTGTTGGAGGTTTTATTAAAACTTCGTGTAGAGTAAAATAATCGATAGCCGGATAAATCACTGAATCGTGGTATCACTTTTCGAAAGTAATTATTCGACCCTTGTTGCATGGGTTACACGAATATCACTTTGGGATAAGACAGAGATTAGTTCTTGTTATTGGCAGTAAACAAGAACTCTTTTTGCATAAGAGTATTAAGGTGTTTGTGTGTCTTTTTTCTCATGAATGAAAGTCCATATTTATAGGCACCCAAAAACAAGTATTATTCCACGATGAAGATGTTTCACCTACTCCACGATAGAGATGTTTCACTAACTCCACGATGGAGATGTTTCATTAACTTCACGATGGAGATGTTTCACTAACTCCACGATGGAGATGTTTCACCAACTTTTTAACGGCAAAAGTGGGTGCAGGAATAATACTTCCGTAATCACTCAAATTTGTGATGATGAAAAACCACTTTCGGGTCTGGGTAATCTATCACTTAATGTGTGTACACTCCGTACCTCCTAACACATTTACAAGTGTAGATTAAATCCCTCAATTACACTAAATTTCCAACAAATTTTATTTTCATCCAAGGATTATTTTAAGTGTTTTATATAATAATTGTCAGTAATTAAAATATTATCCACATAAACGAAGGCAACTGTGAAAAAACCTACAAACAATGAATAGTCATGTTTAAATTGTACAAATCCTAATAAACAAGATATTTAATCATTTCATGATTCCATTATCTAGTGGCTTATTTTAAATCATAAACCGAATTAGTACATTTACAGATTGTCATGGTAATGCTTTAATTTAATATATCCCTTCGGAGGAGACATACAAATTTTTACATCTAGCTGGCCATATAAAAAAAGCATTATTTACCTAATTAATGTAAAGGCCAAGCTTTTGTTGTTGCAATAGAAATTTTGAATCTTACAGTCGTTGCTTTAACAACGGGTGAAAAAGTATGTTTATCATCAACTCATTCCATATGGTAAAAAACCCTTACACTAATCCTTCGTTCCATCCGCATTATATTTAGTCTTGAAAACCCACTTAAAAGTAATTTCCTTATTGTGTGGCGAGTAACTTAGACGTCATGTCTGCAGTATTGTGTTGGTGACGGAGTACTCATGAAGTTGTGGATCAGACTAATAATGTTGATAAGTCGTTATAATTCATGTGTTTCCTAAAACATTAAAAGAACCGCCGAAAACACTAGAAGAACCACCCCCTTGGAAGCAGCCTGACCATATAAAGTGGGGAGGAAGAGATGGTATTTTGGTCAGGTTAGGGTTCAATGATTTCTTTGTGCGTTCTATGTTGTAATAGCATATTCTTAGCTTTCAAAATCGAGGGAATGGTTTAGAACGGGTAATCACATCTATGATGCTTTTATTAGAGGGTGGTAGTTTTTGAACTATTTGCATCACAAGTCTTATATCGGTAATGGGAGCATAGGGAGCATCAACATCCGCTAAATTATCAGATACATTCCTTAAGGTATAACAACAATCAGTTATAGTAAGATCACCTTTTTGGGTATTGTGAAAGGTGTCTTGCAGTTGTAGGCGTCTACTAGACATTTTGTGATGTAATGAAAAAAATTTAAATTCATCCCACGAGATCTTTTGGGGTGCATTCATCATTAGATATATAAGTTAAAATAGGCCAGAATCGCATATGGTATAAAATCCGGATTTAACATTGGAATTTTTTTTTTTTTTTTGAAAGGCAATAATTTATTAATATAAATAAGACTAGCAAAAAGCCAGTATTACAACATCCCTAAATAATAATTCCTAGACTCCACGATCAACAATTCCTAAAATATCTTACAACTCGATTCAAAATACAATGACCTCGACTAGTAGGACACATGGTTACAATCAAACAATCTAATAATCTACCACCATTCAATTAACTTTGGAATTCATGGCACCCCATAGTCCATCATTATCACCGGTGGCTTTTTACTTGCCGGTAATATGTCCAGTTACCATGGAACCATTGCACAAGTCTAAAAAATATGATTTTAAACTTTGTATTTTATCCAAAATGGATTGTGAGTATACATTGCCTTGAGAAAAGACGAGTTGTGTGGTGTGGGTATGATAATGAAGGTTAATACTAATGAAAAATTAAAAGAATAAAATAGAAATAAAAAGTCAGTACCATTACCTTAGGTTACAATATTAACCAATAAACCCCTATAAAATTTAATATCTATCAACTATCTAACAACAGTTTCTTTGTATGTATGTTTCTTTGGTTGTAAGGTGTTTAATATTGAGTGGTAAAATGGTATGTTTATTACGTATTACATTAACCACTATATACAGAGTACATGAATCATAAACCTTAACGGGCCAAGCTCATTAATACACTTGGGATGAGCCTAATCTAAATACATTACAATTACCTATGCACTAACATCCCCAGCAATTTTATTGGGAGGAGAAATCCAAAATATTAACTGGATATGAAATTGGTGAATAGAGATGTAGGTAGACCCTTGATGAAAATATATGCATAATGAAACCTTGATGCAACATGTAGAATTTTAAAAATTCCAAGAGCAACCTGGTCACGAACAAAGTAAATATTAATCTCAATGTGCTTGGTTCGTTGGTGTTGTATTGGATTAGCTGTCATATAAACTGAACTGATGTTCACATGAAACAATAGTAGCCTTAAATGGTGAGGTATGAAGTTCTCGTAGAAGATTGTGTAGCCAGCATGTCTCAGCAACAACGTTGGCAACACCCCAGTATTCATCTTCGACACTAGATCTTGATACTACCTATTGCCGCTTCGAGGACCATGATAAAAGATTATCACCAAGAAAGACACACTGTTCAGATGTGGAACGACGTGTGGTGGGGTATCCACCCCAATCAGCATCATAATATGCAACAAGACCATATGTGGATTAGACGTGTATATGTAGACCATGATCAAGTGTGCCACGAAGGTAGCACAAAATGCGCTTAAGAGCAAGAAAATGTGACTCGCGTAGATCATGCACAATAAGGCATATCTGCTGAGCTGCATAGGATATGTTAGGCGAGTAACTGTGTGTCAGCAGGCGTGCCACAAGGATTACACTATGTAATGACCCGGAATTTTCCGACCAAATTATACTTATGAGATTAATATTTACATAAATTAAACCATACCAACATGATAAGCAATCCAAATTGTTGAGACTTGTGTTTATGAAAAGAGTTTTACACAACGTTTGACCATCCAATATGACCGATGATATCACGAACTATATAACATACGATAATTATACGTTTGTGTATATATATATATATATGTATTTATATATATTTAACATGATCTAAGGATGGTTTAACATCTCATTGTGTACTAATGACAATGAGTTATAAGTATATTTTGAAACTACTAACTTAAGTTTTCAAAACGATAACTATACGTAACATTCTTTGATATATATACTTATAACCTATAATGCTTATACATGTATCGTATATATAATGTATTTAATTACTTTTTAAGGACTTAAATACATAAAACAATATAAGTATATTCACAAAAGATAGCTATATTTGAATTCTCGTTCCGTTTCCTCAAGATTTCTATACGTATATCTAGGGTATATGTACCCGTATCATACCCAGCTTCTATACGTATTTACTATTGGTATATACACATCAAATCAACATCCTAATCAATATTATTACTGCCCTAGATACGAGGTAACTAGGTTTTGTCAAGTAGTATGAATTATTAGTAAGAAAACAAAATTAGAAATCTTTTTTTTTTATAAACTAAAAACGTTTTTATAAATGAACACCATTTCTTCACTCCATTTTCTCATACCTACACCCTCATTTCTCTCTCAAAATACTCCTAACTTCATACTTGATCATCTCCAAGCATTTTTCCCATCATTTAGCTTCAATTACAAGCCTTAAACACCATAAGAAAACTCTTTCAAGAACATATCAAAATAACCACCCATTTGAAGAAGTTTACTTCCAACCTTTTGATCTAACTCCACCACTCTTTGATTCCAAGATTTTTTCTTATCTTTTGCAGTAACTTTGTCCAAGTAACTTGAGGTAGTAACCTTGTTCATAATCTTATTCAATTCATATTCATATAGCTATCTTATTTTGTGGTATAAAATTTTAACAACAAGAACATAGTTTGAATGATTTCAAACTTGTTCGCAAACTAAATAGATCATTCTAACTTGACTTTTAAAACACTTCAAGACCTGTAATATATCATAATGATATGCTAACCTAACAAGATATAACTTGGTTTTACAAAGAACATCATAAAAACTGAATCTACGTCGTCGGAGTGCAACCGAGGGCTGTTTTGGGTTGGATAATTAAAAACCATCTTGAACTTTGAATTGGAAGTTCATGTTCTGGAAAAATGATATTTCTTATGAATATGTTAACATATAAAAATTTCATGGTTTAACTCAAAGTGTAAGTATTTTTAGAAAAATGATCATTAAATGTTGTTTTTATGATGGAAAATGATCACTTTCATAAGTTTCACCAAAGTTTGACCTATAACCTATGATTTCGAATACAAACTAAGGTATTTTCAGTTCATATTCTTAAAATTTGACTCGATCCAAGGAAGTGGCAAGTTGAACCAACAAAAACGGAGTTGTAATGAAGAAACTACGACTAAAACAAGATTGGGTATCCGAAGCTAGTTTAGCTACGAAAATATTTGGAGAAAAAGTAAATTAATCATATCTTTTCTAATTAATATGATATTTTATATATAATTACTTATGATTTGATTTTATATATTTCAGGACCACCTGTAAACAACACGAGAAGATTAATCATAAGACCTCATGATTGTACGCAACACGTCATTTGACAACATGGTACCATGGGTCGAGATTAATTATGATCAATACGAATACGACGGGGTCTTTATTTATTTTATTTAAGCAACTAATTGTGGACCACTAACATCGGACTGCTAACTACGGACTAAGAAAATATTAAAAGTATTAAAAGTATATATATATATATATATATGTAACGATTACTTAAAAAGAAAATATGTTGATATATTATATATATGGTTAGGTTCGTGATATCTATCGCAGACCAAGTTGAATTAAATACCTTCAAGGCAAAGGTGAGTTTCATTTGCTCCCTTTTTAATTGCTTTTGCAATATATATTTTTGGGCTGAGAATACATGCGCTGCTTTTATAAATGTTTACAAAATAGACACAAGTACTTAAAAATATATTCTACGTTGAGTTGTACCACTGGCATATTTCCCTGTAGCTTGGTAACTACTATTTACATGGGTATTGTAAACGCGAATCCTATTGATAGATCTATCGGGCCTGACAACCCCAACCGGACTGGACGACCAGTATTCAATGGTTGTACAGTACTTCGTTTTGGTGACTACACTTGGTACGGTGTAGTGAGATTTCATAATAAAGAGAATATGCGACGTTGATTAAATGTTAAGTATGGTTACCAAGTGCTCAACCACTTAGAATGCTTTACATACACTTGCGAGTGTATTATGTTTATGATTATGAAATCTTGTGGTCTATTAACATATTGAAATGATTGTTATGATAAACCTATGAACTCACCAACCTTTTGGTTGACACTTTAAAGCATGTTTATTCTCAGGTATGAATTAAGTCTTCCGCTGTGCATTTGCTCAATATAAGGACATTACTTTGAGCCGATCATCGCAATGGGACCAAATGTTGATGACTTCGTCCAGGTGGATTAGGACGGGTCCTTTAAGTTGGTATCAGAGCGGTGGTCGTAGCAAACCAGGTCTTGCATTAGTGTGTCTAACAAGTAGTTGTTAGGATGCATTAATGAGTCTGGACTTCGACCGTGTCTACATGTCAAAAGTTTTGCTTATCATTTCTAGTCGGAAATCATCTGCTTATCATCCTTAGGAAATTACCTGCTTATCATTCATAAGTCTATACACATTTTACTGCATTTACTGCATTGATAATGTATAGACGAATTCTTATCTTAGCATATCTGTTATTGCGAACTTTGACTGATATCTTTTCAAAGATTCTCCGTAATTTACGGGATTTTGGTATTATATATACATATGTAAATTATGTATTGAAGAGTACCAAATCTAACTCCTATAATCTATCCCATACCAAAAATTCATTTTCCCCATTATACAAGATGGATTCCGCATCTAGTTTGAATTCTTCAGATTCCGACAGTTATGCCGATATGGATTTCCATTCGGGCTCCGAAAGCAGCGTCACCGGAATGGATCAACCAATTTCCCATCATCTATTCTGGATGAATTGGGGATGGGTTCATAATATACTAAATCACTAGAGACAAGAAGAAGGTGATCCATTCCATCCACCAAATTGCCCTCTTGGCAATGAACCTGAAGCACATACCGGCGAACCTATTTGAAACACCATTTTCTCTCTCATTTCTAGAGTATCTCATCACGATTATATACTATCTCATATTACAAATCTTGTTCATTCGCTCGCTCCAACCGCCAATCATCCCGGTGTACTAGCAGAAGTTAACGGACTTCGCGCTCGCGTGACAGCTTTGGAGAACATGGTGCGAAGGTTGCAAACACCAGCAGCAGCACCAACAGCATAATCAGCACCACCATCAATAACATCAACAATACCATCATCACCACTAACAAACAACATCCGCATCACACGTCTCGACATCATAATCTGTCCCACAAACATCAACATCATACGCACCATAGATACCAAGGAGTACCAACAATAATGAACGATGAAGTATTGATCCATAACTTCATTAATATTCTGCGAAGAATATGTGGTTTCAAAAAGTTTTAGAGATTTCTTATTCTAGCTCAAACCGAAAAGCAAATGAGTTTAATATCATATTAACTCATTAAATTCATGATTTCATCTGAAGAAAATATATATGTATATATGTTTTCATAAAGATTGTAATTAAAAGTTCTTTTGTACAAAATATTAATGGTGAAATATTTTTTTAACGAGTAGGTAATACCCGAGGAATAATTAGATTTCATCTTAATAAGTTACATTGTACATTCGTCAAAGCTGATTCAACAGTCATTTACTATCCTACTTACAACCACCGATATACGTATCCGTTCACCGCAGAATAACCATTTTCATTCAATTTCATATTTGTATTTTGACTTCCCAGAATCCAACAAGTGGAATATGAAGAAAACATATGACAAAATAAAATCTGTTAGAAACAAACAAATTAACTATGAAAAATTTTGTAAAGAATCCACGCTAAATGTTCCAGCTAACTGTTCCTAGCTAACTGATTACATTTTATTTATCGCAGTTTATTTATCGCAATTTAATTATCACACTTTTATTTATCGTCATTTAATTTCTGTAATTATTTTACGCACTTTAAATATCGGGACACGTATACAATGTTTTGACATATCATATCGACGCATCTATATATATTATTTGGAATCACCATAGACACTCTATATGCAGTAATGATCGAGTTCTCTATACAGGGTTGAGGTTAATTCTACAATAATATATATAGTTTGAGTTGTGATCGAGTCTGAGAGGTATACGGGTCACGACACGTATTAATTAATTCGTATATTATATATTAAACTATATATGAATTATTGGACTGTTACTGTGGACTATCGACTGTGGACTAATGACATTGGACAATTAAAATGAATTAAACATATTGATTATAACCTATGAAACTAAACATTTCTTCAAGATTGCCACTTGATTTCATCTTAAACCTCATTGTATCTCGACGATTACAATTAGCGTTCAAATCTATCATTATTCTTAAAAACACCTCAATCGAGAGGATAAACCAACCGCACTTCATCTACGGAAGAAAAGATTGATGCATATAGTTATGCACCTGAAAAACCCTCGGAAACTGAGTAAACATTTGACACGTATCTGTTCTAGTTCCTTTGACGTTGTTACCGAAGATCGTTTTGCAATCCCTTTCCAAAGTAGCTAATTTTGTCACAGCTCCAACAAGTCAACTCCGACTTTTCATCCGAAACAACTTTATTATAACCGCGATATATATGCGTACTCTTTATTGTTACTGGGGAACCTTTTATATTCCACAATATTACCATCAGCGATTAATCATTCTAAAAACACAATTCTCCTGAAACTATCTCAGTTTGATAACCGATGACCCAGATCAGTTAACTTTGAAAATGCTGACGAAGCAGCATGTTGTAGATGATCTTAATGGCCAAAAGTTTGATGATAAAGAAAGGAGTGTTAGGAACGCTCGATAGAAAATTTAGTACCGAAAAGCGGATTATGTGAAACTATGAAGAAAGCCGTGGACAAATCACAAAGAATAAGTTTGCCTTCAAAGAATCCAAATGATTCTGTGCCTGCTGAAATCGTTAGCAAACATCTTATTTCTCATTCTAAACCTTCACAGATAAATCTTCTTCATCATCCATTGATATTAGAAATTCTAAGATATTCTCGTATGTTCTATTATAAATATCCTCCATATTTCTGGCGATATTTTCACAACTATTCTTATCTGAGATCATTTATCTCTCCACAATATCTGAAGCATGGATTAGTATAATATAATGACACTTGATCAACGTCATTATATTACAGTAAGTCATGCTGAGTTTCTAATGAAGCATGATGATTCACAGTACCGTCATCATGTGCCATTTACACGACTCTTACATTCTATCTAATCTCTAAACATATCAAGAGAATATTTTTCTGGATGACTCGGTCTTCTCCAGGGTATTCTGGTAAATTAACAAATCAAAATCGTTCGATTACCATTTTCTTCTTAGAGCATTAGCTATGTTCATTCTGGATTTCATATCTACGAATTTCGGACCATTACTCGCTTGACTCGAAGTCGGGAAGAGAAAACGAAAGCATGAAGTTCCGAAAAATAATGAAGAATATAAACTTCGATAATAACCCCGTAATTACAAACCGTGTATATCGATACAGATAGCAATATAGAGACACGGGAGAATTAGAAACACTATAAACACAAGAGTATAGTAGAAGTAAATAGATTCTTCTGGTGGTAGATGAAAAAAAAGAATGACAGATATAAAAGTTAGGAGTATATCAAGAATCAGGACTGGATGGAGCATATTGATGAATGCTTTAAAGTAAGAATCAAGGGAGAAAGAATAGAAGGTGTGAGTCGTGGAAAATAAGGAAACGAAGGGGTGAATTTATAGTGAAATATCCGACAGAGCAATCGAAACAGATTATTGCATATAATCAAAGAAGATCCTGATTTCCTTAATCACCAAAGAACCAAATCTTATTACGTAAGATTCTCTTTAAATCCCTTAAATCCCGGAAACCAATCATAACTACGTCATCGGTTAAGACGAATATATTTTACTCATCTCACTCTTTTACGATAGTCTCATTTATATTCTTCGCATAATCGAATCGTTTTATCTACATTACTCAATGATGATAAAACTCCATTATCACCTTATATTTGTCATGAAAACCTTCTTATTGTTATCCATAACAACCTCTATCAAATTTCGGGGACGAAATTTCTTTAACGGGTAGGTACTGTAATGACCCGGAATTTTCCGACCAAATTATACTTATGAGATTAATATTTACATAAATTAAACCATACCAACATGATAAGCAATCCAAATTGTTGAGACTTGTGTTTTTAAAAAGAGTTTTACACAACGTTTGACCATCCAATATGACCGATGATATCACGAACTATATAACATACGATAATTATATGTTTGTGTATATATATGTATTTATATATATTTAACATGATCTAAGGATGGTTTAACATCTCATTGTGTACTAATGACAATGAGTTATAAGTATATTTTGAAACTACTAACTTAAGTTTTCAAAACGATAACTATACGTAACATTCTTTGATATATATACTTATAATCTATAATGCTTATACATGTATCGTATATATAATGTATTTAATCACTTTTTAAGGACTTAAATACATAAAACAATATAAGTATATTCACAAAAGATAGCTATATTTGAATTCTCGTTCCGTTTCCTCAAGATTTCTATACGTATATCTAGGGTATATGTACCCGTATCATACCCAGCTTCTATACGTATTTACTATTGGTATTACACATCAAATCAACCTCCTAATCAACATTATTACTGCCCTAGATATGAGGTAACTAGGATTTGTCAAGTAGTATGAATTATTAGTAAGAAAACAAAATTAGGAATCCTTTTTTTTTTTATAAACTAAAAACGTTTTTATAAATGAACATCATTTCTTCACTCCATTTTCTCATACCTACACCCTCATTTCTCTCTCAAAATACTCCTAACTTCATACTTGATCATCTCCAAACATTTTCCCCATCATTTAGCTTCAATTACAAGCCTTAAACACCATAAGAAAACTCTTTCAAGAACATATCAAAATAACCACCCATTTGAAGAAGTTTACTTCCAACCTTTTGATCTAACTCCACCACTCTTTGATTCCAAGATTTTTTCTTATCTTTTGCAGTAACTTTGTCCAAGTAACTTGAGGTAGTAACCTTGTTCATAATCTTATTCAATTCATATTCATATAGCTATCTTATTTTGTGGTATAAAATTTTAACAACAAGAACATAGTTTGAATGATTTCAAACTTGTTCGCAAACTAAATAGATCATTTTAACTTGACTTTTAAAACACTTCAAGACCTGTAATATATCATAATGATATGCTAACCTAACAAGATATAACTTGGTTTTACAAAGAACATCTTAAAAACTGAATCTACGTCGTCGGAGTGCAACCGAGGGCTGTTTTGGGTTGGATAATTAAAAACCATCTTGAACTTTGAATTGGAAGTTCATGTTCTGGAAAAATGATATTTCTTATGAATATGTTAACACATAAAAATTTCATGGTTTAACTCAAAGTGTAAGTATTTTTAGAAAAATGATCATTAAATGTTGTTTTTATGATGGAAAATGATCACTTTCATAAGTTTCACCAAAGTTTGACCTATAACCTATGATTTCGAATAAAAACTAAGGTATTTTCAGTTCATATTCTTAAAATTTGACTCGATCCAAGGAAGTGGCAAGTTGAACCAACAAAAACGGAGTTGTAATGAAGAAACTACGACTAAAACAAGATTGGGTATCCGAAGCTAGTTTAGCTACGAAAATATTTGGAGAAAAAAGTAAATTAATCATATCTTTTCTAATTAATATGATATTTTATATATAATTACTTATGATTTGATTTTATATATTTCAGGACCACCCGTAAACAACACGAGAAGATTAATCATAAGACCTCATGATTGTACGCAACACGTCATTTGACAACACGGTACTTTATGTACGCAACACATCATTTGACAACATGGTACCATGAGTCGAGATTAATTCTGATCAATACGAATACGATGGGGTCTTTATTTATTTTATTTAAGCAACTAATTGTGGACCACTAACATCGGACTGCTAACTACGGACTAAGAAAATATTAAAAGTATTAAAAGTATTAAAAGTATATATATATATATATATATATATATATATATATATATATATATATATATATATATATATATATATATATATATATATATATATATGTAACGATTACTTAAAAAGAAAATATGTTGATATATTATATATATGGTTAGGTTCGTGATATCTATCGGAGACCAAGTCGAATTAAATACCTTCAAGGCAAAGGTGAGTTTCATTTGCTCCCTTTTTAATTGCTTTTGCAATATATATTTTTGGGCTGAGAATACATGCGCTGCTTTTATAAATGTTTACAAAATAGACACAAGTACTTAAAAATATATTCTACGTTGAGTTGTACCACTGGCATATTTCCCTGTAGCTTGGTAACTACTATTTACATGGGTATTGTAAACGCGAATCCTATTGATAGATCAATCGGGCCTGACAACCCCAACCGGACTGGACGACCAGTATTCAATGGTTGCACAGTACTTCGTTTTGGTGACTACACTTGGTACGGTGTAGTGAGATTTCATAATAAAGGGAATATGCGACGTTGATTAAATGTTAAGTATGGTTACCAAGTGCTCAACCACTTAGAATGCTTTACATACACTTGCGAGTGTATTATGTTTATGATTATGAAATCTTGTGGTCTATTAACATATTGAAATGATTGTTATGATAAACCTATGAACTCACCAACCTTTTGGTTGACACTTTAAAGCATGTTTATTCTCAGGTATGAATTAAGTCTTCCGCTGTGCATTTGCTCAATATAAGGACATTACTTGGAGCCGATCATCGCAATGGGACCAAATGTTGATGACTTCGTCCAGGTGGATTAGGACGGGTCTTTTCACACTACATCATGTCTGAACCCTGTAAAATGTCCATAACATAGTTATGTTGAGATAAAAACTTGCGTGTAGTGTTGCGAGTAGCAGAAATACCAAGAAAATGGTTAAGGGACACTAAATCAGTCATAGAAAACTCACTATCGAGTTGTCCAATAATGTTTTGCAACAACGAAGTAGAGGATGCAGTAAGGAGGATGACATCAACGTATAGAAGTATGTAAGCGGTCGGTTTATCGTGATGATAGAAAAATATAGACCAGTCAGTCAAATACGCAGAAAACCACGTGTCAGACCATAGTCAGCATATCATTGATACCAAGCGCGTGGGGCTTGTTTCAGGCCATATAGAGAGTGCTGCAGGCGACATACATAATCAAGGAATCTAGTATCTCGGTATACAGGCGGTTGATCCATATAAACAGTCTCCTGTAATTCACCATGAAGAAAGGCATTCTTCACGTCTAGTTGTTGAATGGGCCAATGACATGAGACAACCAAACTTAACACGCTACGAATGGTGGCCGGTGATGAGTTCGTTGCAAACATGATTTCTTACTCTCTTTTAACTTTATAATTTAATTAAACTTTGACTCGACTATGAATAAACTCACGAGAAACAATGACTCGGTAGTTGTAGTTAGCAAGTGTTCCGTTTAAGATTCTTCTCAAGAGAGCGGTGAATGCTAGTTGAATCGATGAAAACTCATAATCATCCTAAGGTTTGTTTGATTGGGGGTTTTAAAGTTTAGATATTAACAAAACTAATTCAATTTAAAACTAGAAACTAAAAATGATTAAGCAAATATTAAATATTAAAGGCATGTACACTTGCTTAATCCACTTGATGCATTATGGTTGTTCTATTGTTCACTTAAGAGCTAATTGTGTTCAAATTTTGGACTAGTATCCCTACTAGATGTTAATATGATCAATCAACACTTACAAATTCCCATAAGCTTGCATTAATTGAATCTAGTTGAATCATCTAATTACCTTTAGTACCTAGCCTAGGTTAAAGTCCCCTAAAACCCTTTGGTAATCAAAATCCCTTAAGAAAACCAACCTCACTATGTTGACTAAAGACCAAATGAAAACCAACCCAATTTAAGACCCCAATCCCTTGAAAGCCCCAAATTGATTGTCTAGATCACCTAAGTGTTGAAGTATGGTATGAAATGCTTCCCTAATCAAATCCGTTTGAAAGTTCCACAAATAATATAATTAAAGTCAAGCCTAAAACAAGCATAGCAAAGGATCTTGTGACTAGTTCTAATGACAAGCCAAGATTATCAACTCAAATGATCATCCAAACATAATCAATTAATAAGATAAGAACAACCCGTAGCAATCAAGTAACATAAACAAGTGTACATAATAAGTCTAGCCAATCATGGCTAGAACAAGATCAATACAAGCTATAATAGTAAATATAAACATCATTAAGAAATAAACAAGAATAGATTGTACTAAAATTAAGAAATTACAAAAGTGACTAGATGAAGAAGATGAAGATGGTGAAGAACAAGCCCTAGAACTTGATTCAATCTTCAAATCTTTGATGTAGAATGGAATAGATGATGGAATCTTGATGAAAACCTTAAGAAAATAGCTAAGAAACTCTATTTTTGATCAGCCACCATGAACTATTCTAATGAGTGAATGATATATTAAAACCCTTAATCTCTTCTTTTTTATACTCTTCAAAAACTGCCCAGAAAACAGAGGTGGAACGTCGTTCCTCTATAAGGAACGCCGTTCCTTTACTCTTGATGTAGAATGCTGTTCTGGATGTGAGAACGTCGTTCTTGGCTTCATGTGGAATGCCGTTCTTAATTCAAAACGTCGTTCTTGAATTGTGCTAGAAATGCCATCTTGTTCTGCCTTCATTTCCTTTGTAAATTTCCCAAGTAGAACGTCGTTTCTGGCTTTGGAATGTCATTCTTATGTATGGAACGGCGTTCCCTGATTATGGAACGTCTTTCTTGTCTTCCAGGATGAGCACTTTGCAGTTTTCTTGAAACACTTGCACATTTTGGTCAATTTTACACCACATTTACACTTAAAACTACAATAGCACTCAGAATGCGATAAAACCAAAGATCATAAATTTTCGAGCACTTTGAAAACGAAAACTGAGTAAAACGAGGTACATTTGCGTGAGAAACATAGTGTGGATGAGCAATATCAGCCGGTTTGACAACAGACTAAAAGTCTAATCGCAATCAATACCAATTTATTGGCTATTACCATTAGCAACTAACCTGGATTTTTAACGAACTAGGGAACCATCAACTTGATACTTCTACTTAAATTACCACACAAAATGAACTACAGTAGCCCCGGGTGGGCATGGAACAAGTACCCAAGTGCCATTAGAAATAAGATCATGATATTCCTTATCCATGGCTTTATGCTAGGTAGGATCCTTACGAGCCTGTAAATATGACCAGGGAACGGAAGAAGGGTTAGTAATAGTAGTAGTGTGTAAGTTGAGCAGGGTGGTAGGTTTAGTGATGTCGTGTTTGCCACGGGTCATCATAGGGTGTGGAGAAGGAGGTGATGGAGAGGTGGTTGGGGTGGGAGTGGGTGAATCAATGGTCGAGGTAGCAGAATGTTGGGTAATAGGTGTAGGTTGAGCCTGAAAGGCTGGAGGAAATGACGGTGAAATAGAGTCAAGAAACTCATAAGATGGATGTTATGTGGGAATACCGAACCAAACAGAAAGACGGTTTCATTAAAGACAACATGACGTGAGATGGTGATCTTTTGAGTAGAATGATCAAGGCAACAAAACCACGATGATCTGATTGGTATCCAAGGAAGATACAAGGCGTGGAGCGTGGTGCTAGTTTGTTAGTGGTACTAAGGTGAGGAAAACACACGTAACTGAAAACACGTAAGTGGGTATAAGCTGGGTGTTGTTTGAAAAGTCGAAAGTGAGCTGTGTCATTTTGAATGGTTGAGGAAGGTAGAATGCTAAGAAAATGAGTGAACGTGTTAAGGGCCTCTGCCCAATATGTGGGCGGAAGACGTGCATGAGATAATATGGTGTGAATGTTGTTGTTAATAGTTGGAAGCATTCTTTCAAACTTACCATTTCGGTGAGGCATGTATGGGCAAGAAAAACAAGAATGGATGTCATTATTGGTAAAGAAGTCATGAAATGCATTATTGTCGAATTCACCTCCTTTGTAATATTGAAAGGCTTTTACTATGCATTTAAATTGGGTTTGAACATTCGTTGAGAAACGTAGACATTTTTTAAATACATCATATTTGTGTCGTAAAGGATAAACTCACAAGTAATAATGCGTATAATAATCAAGAAAAATAATATAATATTTTAAACCACTCAAGCTATTAATTTGTGATGTCCAAATGTCAAGATGGATAATATTAAAAGGGAAATTGAAAATAGAATTCAAAGTATTAAAAGGAAGTCGGACGTGTTAGTCAAGCTGACACGGTTTGCACAACACACACAATTTTTCTTTATGACAAGAGATAAATTGACTTGAAGTTAATTGTTAAAGTGTAGTGTATAAATATGTCATGTTTAGCTAGCCTACCTACTAATTTGTCTTGATCCAAATTTAATATTAAGCGGACAGCAAAGTTTGATTAAAATATTACGGAGTAATTATGGAAGATGCTACTAAGTATGTAGTAATAATGCATGTAATATTTTTTTCTAATTAAAAAGTAGTACTATATTATTAGATTAGATGTTAATCTGCTATACCTACCAAGTATCCAGACTTAGTAATAAATAAAATATAAGAAACGTAAAGCACGATATAGCTGCACCTATGGATCTTTAAATTTGGAATTAGTTTACTTACTAAATTCACAATCCTCACTAAAAAGTAACAAAACTTGCTAAACCATCCTATCCATCTTTTTAATGGAGGAGATGTTGAAAACACTTCCTCAACACACTTGTAGCTGGTCTAAAGGCAAGATAACTTTTTACAAGTATCAAAACTACTGGACGAGTCAACAGTTAGTTGTGGGAGGACATCTAGCTCAACAAAGCTTTAAAGCTTACCCGACCGATATATTTCTATGCAGTTCCCCCAAAACCGGCACTACTTGGCTCAAGTCGTTGGCTTTCGCCATCGTTACCCGACAAAAGTTTGATGACTCCACCACTCCTTTGCTCAACAAAAATGTTCATGAATGTGTTCCATTCCTAGAAAGGGGACTTGAAATAATTGAGGAAAATCACAAAAACTCGGGCTTACCACTTGTGGCCACACACTTTCCTTATCCTTCATTGCCCGAATCAGTCATTGCTTCAAACTGCAAGATAGTTTATGTGTATCGCAACATTAAAGATGTCATAGTTTCTCATTATCATTTTCGTACGAAAGCGATGAACATAACCAGTGAAGACGCGCCTTTTGAGGAAGCGTTTGAAGAGTTCTGTCAAGGCATTTCGGGGTATGGACCTTATTGGGATCATATTTTAGGGTACTGGAAAGCAAGTCTTAAAAGGCCAGACAGAATTCTTTTTTTGAAATACGAAGATCTGAAAAAGGATCCGACAAGCAATGCGAAGAAGCTTGCAGAGTTCATGGGTTACCCCTTTTCGACTGAAGAAGAGAAAGCGGGCGTTATTGAAAAGATTACAAGTTTATGTAGTTTTGAGAATATGAGCAACTTGGAAGTTAATAAAACGGGAAGTATTAGAGTTGGTGGGTTGGAAAACAAGCTTTATTTCAGAAAGGCTGAAGATGGAGATTGGAAAAACTACTTTACAAATGAGATGAAAGAAAAGATAGACAAATTAATTGATGAAAAACTTAATGGAACTGGTTTAATTCTCAAACATAACTGTTAAATATCACACTGGCCTTGTTACATATGCTTGATATTATATGCTTTAATTTTAGTTTTCATTTCAAAGTTATGTTATGTTATTGAATAATTGAGGGCTATGTATGCCTCTCTGTACTGTCTATGTCAGTTACTTGTTTGTTAAAGAGTGTGGAGTGAATGATGAATTGTGGTTACTAAAATGTGATTATGGTGTTGTTTTATTCAGTTGGTAATATTCAAATGAGTTTTTTCAAACTATGTTTACAGGATCTGAGTTGTCTGAAACATGAGAGTGTCTAACAGATCTTATATCATCCATGTGAGTATGTGACCATGTCAACCCGACCCGTCCAGACCCGTTTTGACCCATTACCTAACCAACCCAATCACATCTTTACTTGAACGAAAAAGCACACTAGAAATGGCGATTCATCGTACTATGTAAAAGGACAAGCCGGTTTGCAAACATGCTTTGCAGCTTATTTATAGACATTCACACATTCAGTAACACTGCTGTTCTAACCACAGCTTGATCAAACAAAACATCCAATAAACAGTATAATTTAAACCATTCTGTATAATATAAAACTTACCAGCACAATCCATTATTTAATGTATCTTCAATTATATAATTTTGAAATTTATCATGAGCTCGCTCCATAAACACGAATCCTCTGTTCGATAAACACACGGCAAACAGGACATGTTGCCCGTCCCCGGGTCCCGGGTCCCGGTTCCATACTCATCATTACAACTAGCACAAACAACTTGATGTGCACAAGGCAAGAACACAACAGAAACTTCATCTTTCAAGCAAATTATGCATTCGCAATCGACCCCATCTTCTGTTTCATCAAGATCATCTAGTTCATTAAGCAACCTTGCAATGGTTGGGAGGGGCCCATTTGGAACCTCTGATGTTGATCGATTAGTTGACTGGTTATCTAAATTAATAGTGGACGTTTTAAGACGTGAATTTTATGTTCGAGTCTTTGAAGGTCATCTTTGTGACGTTGGAAGTCGAGCTCGATTTTGGACCATAAAGCAAATAAAAAGCAAATACAACACAGCTAACAATTAACAACAATTTCATCATCTTAGCTTCACGTTTTGTTTTTTTCACATCTTGTTCAGTCATGTTCTTGTAAGCCTACAAACCGGGTATAATGTTAACTGATCTAGCGCACATCCGAGGATCGAACCAATCAATAAACTTGCAATTCAACATTTGCGATCAAAAGAAACAAAATGTCAACGAACTTAACACTTTATTCAATTTTTCAGCAATTTAGGTTACAATACCTTTAATGGAGACGCATAAAAACAAGGATCGGGGTTTCTCTGAGTCCAGGAAGTTCGAATTACAGATAGACAACTGTACTTGTTAGACTATAGATTTATGATAGTCCATATAGTTTGGTTAATGGGCTTAGACTATCTATATAGTCTAATCTATCTATCTATACTTTCTATTAAATTGCTAAAATGATGATGTTATCCTAACCTTATTTTAACCCATCATTTGACACATGTCATCTTCATAATAATAATGGTGATGTCATTAATATTTAATAATTTATATAAATAAATAAAACAATTTAGAAAATAATTAAATCTATCATTTTTTTCTTAAAATATTAAAATTTAATTTTATAACGAGACTTACACTTCATAAATTAAAAAAAATCTACTAATTTTGTTTTGAAAATATTAAAAGAAGTTTACTATTGTGTAGTATTATTTTGTATTTTTAGTACAAGTGCTATTAAAGTCATTAGTTTTTAGCTATGTTTAACAATTGTCTTTTAAGATTTCATATGAGAATATTTATCAAAAGTTTGATAAGTCATGTGTTGTACATTTATTTTATATCTCTAAAATGATAATGTCATAAATAAATTTTATTTAAGCTTAAAAAAATTTTAAAATAAAAGAGAACATTTTAAACCCCCATGATGATGTCATTAAAATAATTAATTGTATTTAATAAAAAAATTAACATGTTAATTGTATAATATATGAAGCATAATGTACAACTTTATGAAAAACATCTCATTACCATATGTACAATATTTGAGACATTATGTACGACATTATGATAAAACACATGCATAACCATATGTATAAACTTTAAAACAAATAGTACACTCTTTTACAAAACACCCCATAATAATATAATAATATAATAATAATTATTGTTATATTATTATTCAAATGCGAGTTCTCTTTACGGGATTAATTACGTTATATATGTATACGAAATACATGTTTTGATACAAGATGTAGTGTATGCTTTTATGACAAGAAAAATAGTAATTGTAATAAAAAGTGAAAGATGGTGATGAGAGAATAAATGTAGTTCAGTTATTCTGATCAATTTAAGTACGTCGATATGTTTGTAAAAACAACGACAACTTTCTTAGTCGGAATCCGTGATTTCACGGGTCATTAAACTAAATGACTTTAGCATTTACGTTCACTTAATGCCTAAAACATATCATGTTAAACTGTTTCGTTTAGATAAACCCGTGTTTTCACGGGTCATTTCACTAGTAAACTTCTCAAATGACAACATCATTAAGCTAAATTACCCTTTATTTTTCATAATGATGATGTCATAATTATATATTAAATTAATTAAAAAAATAATACAAAATTTTATATAATAGGAAATATTAATCTCTCCTAAATTGTATTTTTTTGTTCTAAAAAAATTAAAAGGCATTTATTATTATTAATAATTATTATTATTATTAAAAATATAAATATAAATATTCAACTTTGAGCGAACTTTATGTTTGTAAAATCAACGACAATTTTCTTAGTCGGAATCCGTGGTTCCACATGTCAATAAACTAAATGACTTTAACATTTATATTCACTTAATATCTAAAACATATTATTAAACAGTTTCATTTAAATAAACCCGTGTTTCCACGGGTCATTTCACTGGTAAATTATGATAGTCCATATAGTTTGGTTAATGGGCTGAGCTCTATAACCAAACTATATGGACAGTAGCGATTCAAGGATTGAATCTCAGTGGTGTCCCGAATTTTTTTTCAGTACCAATTATATTTGAATGTAATTTTATTGGTTTATTTACCTTTAGAAGATTACAAATTCGAAATATATATGGGGTCCGGCTAGTAAAATTTAGTAGTTTTCTATTTCCTATAAAGTTTAAAGAAAACGCTATAAATTCGAAAAACATATAGGGTCATGTAGTTAAATTTAGTGGTGTCCTATACAATTTAAAGGTATTTTCTACACAAAATTTTTAAACTAGTGGTGTCTTGTGACCCCACGAGCCATAAGTTAAAGTCGCCACTGTATAAGGACTTCTATAGTCTAAGACCATCTTTATCCCTGAAGGGGATGATGGGTGTGTTGGGTGGGGTGAGGTTCTTGATGAGCGTGCTGCCATACCGGTGTGTAATGGGGTGGAGTGTTAAGTGGCATGTTGGGTGATGTGTTAAAATCTGATTGGAAGTTGGGTGAAAAGGGGGATAAAAACTAATTAAAAAATGGGAATAAATGCAACACGCGTACGAAGGTATCGGTGCTTACTTGAAGCACGCCTGTAGCACATGAAGCAACACACCATGGTTATAGGTGTGTTGGCCAACACATGACCCAACACGCCAGGGTTAAAGAAGGTCTAACAGTACCAACATTCGACTATAACGGGATAGGTTTTTTTATTTTGTTAATTTGGTACGTCAAAGAGTCTAGGATTTTTTCAAACGATGGTGTTAGATTGAATGAATCGTTTGGTTCAAGGAACTGTTATAAAGCATTCCACACAAAGGAAATGACGTAAATAACCCTCACTTATTGTACTCGTGATGTGACTTAATGGTCACTTTTAGCGATACTTTGACATAGGGACCACTCACGTAACCTTCGTAATCAAGGTCCCGAGTAGATATAGGTATGGTACT
This sequence comes from Rutidosis leptorrhynchoides, assembly GCF_046630445.1. Classification (NCBI taxonomy): domain Eukaryota; kingdom Viridiplantae; phylum Streptophyta; class Magnoliopsida; order Asterales; family Asteraceae; genus Rutidosis; species Rutidosis leptorrhynchoides. The sequence continues at coordinate 348,855,764 of NC_092339.1, read as the reverse complement.
GTACCTGTTGTTACCACTATTTTCTTTCTTCAAAATTGGATACCGAGTACCGTACCATTATTACGGTTCATTAACGGTATATGATAGAAGCCGGTTCGAGATGGCTAGTCTCCAAAGGATTAAAGAGAAAAATAGACTTTTGGCTAACACCAATTTTCATTCATCATACTTAAAATAAAAGATGCAATACAATTTATACTAAATGAATAAAAGGAAACGTGCTACTGTAACTACCTACTATCCTAATAATATGGAGATCATGGAAATAAGCATGCCTACACCACTATCCACTTCTTGGAAAATAAAAGAATACATGGGCCATGATGCAAGTGACATGGCAGTAAAAGAAAACATTCAATTAAAAAGAACAAACGTGCAGATCTTTGCTAACGGCTAGACTTGCTTTACTTCTGACTTAGCAATACTTAGACTTGTCCCATGCCAAGATGCTATCAATACCCCCTAGTTCAACTTCAACCTTGTCCTCAAGGTTGTAACTTGTCGTTGGAAGAGTTTCAGATGTCTCGAGAAACAAGAATTGTGGTGGATTGCAACGGTGACCAGGGTAGAATTTTTCCGGGAAACGAAAGCACAAACCTTGGCTACGTCGGCTTTGAACTTCTGCTGGGGTTAGACGAAGAACGGGAAGGGTGGTATTAGTGGTGCTAGGGCTGGACAGTAAGGGTGTGACAGGAGACGTAGAGGCGATGGTGTTCGTGGTGGGAGTGTAAGGAGGTGTCTCGATTATGGAAGGAACTAAATTATGACCCGAGGCTAACTTATCTTCAATTAACTTGGCTAAGCCATAGGTTTGGTGTAGTGTGGTGGGGTTGCGTGTTGCAATTTCCCGTTGGATATCTGGACATAACCCGGAAATAAAGCAATTGAGGAGTGCGGTTGGAGAGAGCCCCGTAACACAATTGATAATGCGCTCAAACTCAGTTTGATAGGCGGCAACAGACCCTGTTTGTTTAAGCTTAAACAAAGTGGCTTGATGATTTTCAAATGATGATGGGCCGAACCTTAGTTCTAGGTTTCGGGTAAACATCATCCAATCACCGAGCAAGTGGTTGTTGTGAAGATACTTGAACCAACTAAGGGCTTCACCTTGGAAGTGGAATGAAGTGATAGAGACTCGTTGATCATTAGGAATGTTGTAGAACGATAAGTATTGATCGGCTTGGAACAACCAATCTAGGGGTGCGGTTGTAGTGACCCGAACTTTTCCATGTTTATATATATTAAATGAAATTGTTATTTACATGATTAAGTGCTTCCAACATGTTAAGCAATCAAACTTGTTAAGACTTGATTAATTGAAATAGGTTTCATATAAACAATTGACCACCCAAGTTGACCGGTGATTCACGAACGTTAAAACTTGTAAAAACTATATGATGTCATATATATGGATATATATATATATATATATATATATATATATATATATATATATATATATATATATATATATATATATAGTTAACATGGTATTATGATAAGTAAACATATCATTAAGTATATTAACAATGAACTACATATGTAAAAACAAGACTACTAACTTAAGGATTTCGAAACGAGGCATATATGTAACGATTATCGTTGTAACGACATTTAAATGTATATATATCATATTAAGATATATTAATACATCATAGTATCATGATAATGTAATAATTTAACATCTCTTTAGATATAATAAACAATGGGTTAACAACATTTAAAAAGATCGTTAACCTAAAGGTTTCAAAACAACACTTACATATAACGACTAACGATGACTTAACGACCTAGTTAAAATGTATATACATGTAGTGTTTTAATATGTATTCATACACTTTTGGAAGACTTCAATACACTTATCAAAATACTTCTACTTAACAAAAATGCTTACAATTACATCCTCGTTCAGTTTCATCAACAATTCTACTCGTATGCACCCGTATTCGTACTCGTACAATACACAGCTTTTAGATGTATGTACTATTGGTATATACACTCCAATGATCAGCACTTAGCAGCCCATGTGAGTCATCTAACACATGTGGGAACCATCATTTGGCAACTAGCATGAAATATCTCATAAAATTACAAAAATATTAGTAATCATTCATGACTTATTTACAAGTAAACAAAATTACACATCCTTTATATCTAATCCATATACCAACGACCAAAAATACCTAAAAACACTTTAATTCTTCAATTTTATTCATCTAATTGATCTCTCTCAAGTTCTATCTTCAAGTTCTAAGTGTTCTTCATAAATTCAATAAGTTCTAGTTTCATAAAATCAAGAATACTTCCAAGTTTGCTAGCTTACTTCCAATCTTGTAAAGTGATCATCCAACCTTAAGAAATCTTTCTTATTTACAGTAAGATATCTTTCTAATACAAGGTAATACTCATATTCAAACTTTGATTCAATTTCTATAACTATAACAATCTTATTTCGAGTGGAAATCTTACTTGAACTTGTTTTCGTGTCATGATTCTGCTTCAAGAACTTTCAAGCCATCCAAGGATCCTTTGAAGCTAGATCTATTTTTATCATTTCCAGTAGGTTTACCTACTAAAATTAAGGTAGTAATGATGTTCATAACATCATTCGATTTATATATTCGAAGGTTTAAACTTGTAATCACTAGAACATAGTTTAGTTAATTCTAAACTTGTTCGCAAATGAAAGTTAATCCTTCTAACTTGACTTTTAAAATCAACTAGACACATGTTCTATATCTATATGATATGCTAATTTAATGATTTAAAACCTGGAAACACGAAAAACACCGTAAAACCGGATATACGCCGTCGAAGTAACACCACGGGCTGTTTTGGGTTAGTTAATTAAAAACTATGATAAAATTTGATTTAAAAGTTGTTATTCTGGGAAAATGATTTTTCTTATGAACATGAAACTATATCCAAAAATCATGGTTAAACTCAAAGTGGAAGTATGTTTTCCAAAATGGTCATCTAGACGTCGTTTTTCGACTGAAATGACTACCTTTACAAAAATGACTTGTAACCTGTATTTCTGACTATAAACTTATACTATTTCTTTTTATATTCATAAAATATTCATAAAATAGAGTTCAATATGAAACCATAGCAATTTGATTCACTCAAAATAGATTTAAAATGAAGAAGTTATGGGTAAAACATTGTTGTAGCTAGGGGAAATATTGTAACAATTCTATACAAATTATATCCTAGCTAACTTATATTGTATTATACATGTATTCTAATATATTATGTAATCTTGGGATACCGTATACACGTATGCAAATGTTTTGACATATCATATCGACCCATGTATATATATTATTTGGAACAACCATAGACACTCTATATGTAGTAATGTTGGAGTTAGCTATACAGGGTTGAGTTTGATTCCAAAAATATATATACTTTGAGTTGTGATCTAGCCTGAGACATGTATACACTGGGTCGTGGATTGATCCAAGATAATATATAACAATTTATTTCTGTACATCTAACTATGGACAACTAGTTGTAGGTTACTAAAGAGGACAGCTGACTTAATAAACTTAAAACATTAAAACGTATTAAAAATGTTGTAAATATATTTTGAACATACTTTGATATATATGTACATATTTGTTATAGGTTCGTGAATTGACCAGTGGCCAAGTCTTACTTCCTGAAGAAGTAAAAATCTGTGAAAGTGAGTTATAGTCTGAAATGTCCCATTCATATTGATTATAAACGTTCTATATTAATTGATTTCGTCGCGAGGTTTTGACCTCTATATGAGACGTTTTTCAAAGACTGCATTCATTTTTAAAACAACCATAACCTTTATTTTATTTATAAAGGTTTAAAAAGCATTACGTAGATTATCAAATAATGATAATCTAAAATATACCGTTTACACACGACCATTACATAATGGTTACAATAAGAATATATTACATCAAAAATAAGTTTCTTGAATGCAGTTTTTACATAATATCATACAAGCATGGACTCCAAATTTTGTCCTTATTTTAGTATGCAACAGCGAAAGCTCTTAATAATCACCTGAGAATAAACATGCTTAAAACGTCAACAAAAATGTTGGTGAGTTATAGGTTTAACCTATATATTATCAAATCATAATAATAAACCACAAGATTTCATATTTCAATATACATCCCATACAAAGAGATAAAAATCATTCATATGGTGAACACCTGGTAACCGATATTAACAAGATGCATATAAGAATATCCCCTATCATTCCGGGAAATCCTTCAGACATGATAAAAACGAATTCGAAGTACTAAAGCATCCGGTACTTTGGATGGGATTCGTTAGGCCCAATAGATCTATCTTTAGGATTCGCGTCAATTAGTAGATCGGTTTAGTAATTCTTAGGCTACCAAGCAAAAGGGGCATATTCGGTTTCGATCATTCACCCATATAATGTAATTTCATATACTTATGTCTATTTCATAAAACATTTATAAAACTGCATGTATTCTCATCCCAAAATATTAGATTTTAAAAGTGGGACTATAACTCATTTTCACAGATTTTTACTTCGTCGGGAAGTAAGACTTGGCCACTGGTCGATTCACGAACCTATAACAAATATGTACATATGTATCAAAGTATGTTCAAAATATATTTACAACATTTTTAATACGTTTTACTATTTTAAGTTTATTAAGTCAGCTGTCCTTGTTAGTAACCTATAACTAGTTGTCCATAATTAGATGTACAAAAATAAATCGATATATATTATCTTGAATCAATCCACGACCCAGTGTATACACGTCTCAGGCTAGATCACAACTCAAACTATATATATTTTTGGACTCAACCTCAACCCTGTATAGCTAACTCCAACATTACTGCATATAGAGTGTCTATGGTTGTTCCAAATAATATATATAGATGGGTTGATATGATATGTCAAAACATTTGCATACGTGTCTATGGTATCCCAAGATTACATAATATATTAGAATACATGTATAATACAATATAAGTTAGTTAGGATATGATTAATATAGATTTGTTACCAATTTTCACGTAGCTACAACAAGCAAAAATAACCAATCTTGTTTTACCCATAACTTCTTCGTTTTAAATCCGTTTTGAGTGAATCCAATTGCTATGGTTTCATATTTAACTTAAGTTTATGAATTTATACAGAAAAAGTATAAGTTTATAGTCGGAATTATAGTTTACAAGTCGTTTTTGTAAAGGTAGTCATTTCAGTCGAAAGAACGCCGTCTAGATGACCATTTTGGAAAACATACTTCCACTTTGAGTTTAACCATGATTTTTGGATATAGTTTCATGTTCATAAGAAAAATCATTTTCTCAGAAGAACAACTTTTAAATCAAAATTTATCATAGTTTTTAATTAACTAACCCAAAACAGCCCGCGGTGTTACTACAACGACGTATATCCAGTTTTACGGTGTTTTTCGTGTTTTTCGGTTTTAAATCATTAAGTTAACGTATCATATAGATATTGAACATGTGTTTAGTTTATTTTAAAAGTCAAGTTAGAAGGATTAACTTTTGTTTGCGAATAAGTTTAGAATTAACTAAACTATGTTCTAGTGATTTCAAGTTTAAACCTTCGAATAAGGTAGTTTTATATATATGAATCGAATGATGTTATGAACATCATTACTACCTCAGGTTTTGTGGATAAACTTACTTGAAATGAGAAAAATAGATTTAGCTTCAAAGGATCCTTGGACGGCATGAAAGTTCTTGAAGCAGAATCATGACACGAAAACAAGTTCAAGTAAGATTTCCACTCGAAATAAGATTGTTATAGTTATAGAAATTGAATCAAAGTTTGAATATGAGTATTACCTTGTATTATAAAGATATCTTACTGTAAATAAGAAAGATTTCTTGAAGTTGGATGATCACCTTACAAGATTGGAAGTAAGCTAGCAAACTTGGAAGTATTCTTGATTTTATGAAACTAGAACTTATAGAATTTATGAAGAACACTTAGAACTTGAAGATAGAACTTGAGAGAGATTACTTAGATGAAGAAAATTGAAGAATGAAAGTGTTTGTAGGTGTTTTTGGTCGTTGATATATGGATTAGATATAAAGGATGTGTAATTTTGTTTTCATGTAAATAAGTCATGAATGATTACACATATTTTTGTAATTTTATGAGATATTTCATGCTAGTTGCCAAATGATGGTTCCCACATGTGTTAGGTGACTCACATGGGCTTCTAAGAGCTGATCATTGGAGTGTATATACCAATAGTACATACATCTAAAAGCTGTATATTGTACGAGTACGAATACGGGTGCATACGAGTAGAATTGTTGATGAAACTGAACGAGGATGTAATTGTAAGCATTTTTATTAAGTAGAAGTATTTTGATAAGTGTCTTGAAGTCTTTCAAAAGTGTATGAATACATATTAAAACACTACATGTATATACATTTTAACTGAGTCGTTAAGTCATCGTTAGTCGTTACATGTAAATGTTGATTTGAAACCTTTAAGTTAACGATCTTGTTAAATGTTGTTAACCCAATGTTTATTATATCTAATGAGATGTTAAATTATTATATTATCATGATATTATGATATATTAATATGATATATATACATTTAAATGTCGTTACAACGATAATCGTTACATATATGTCTCGTTTCGAAATCCTTAAGTTAGTAGTCTGGTTTTTACATATGTAGTTCATTGCTAATATACATAATGACATGTTTACTTATCATTTATCATGATTAAACATAGTGTAACAATATCTTAATATGATTCATATGTAATTAGTAAGACGTTGTTATAACGATAATCGTTATATATATCGTTTCGAGTTTCTTAATTCAATAAACACAATTTTTTGTATATAACTCATTGTTAAAATACCTAATGAGATACTTACTTATCATAATATCATGTTAACTATATATATAATCATATATATGTTATCATATAGTTTTTACAAGTTTTAACGTTCGTGAATCACCGGTCAACTTGGGTGGTCAATTGTCTATATGAAACCTATTTCAATTAATCAAGTCTTAACAAGTTTGATTGCTTAACATGTTGGAAACACTTAATCATGTAAATATTAATTTCATTTAATATATATAAACATGGAAAAGTTCGGGTCACTACATAGTCCCACTTTTAAAAATCTAATATTTTGGGATGAGAATACATGCAATTTTATAAATGATTTACGAAATAGACACAAGTAAATGAAACTACTTTATATGGGTGAATGATCGAAGCCGAATATGCCCCTTTTTAGCTTGGTAGCCTAAGAATTTGGGAACATACCCCCAAATTGACGCGAATCCTAAAGATCGATCTATCGGGCCCAACAAGCCCCATTCTGGAATTTGGAATGCTTTAGTACTTCGAAATTATCATGTCCGATGGGTGTCCTGGAATGATGGGGATATTCTATATGCATCTTGTTAATGTCGGTTACCAGGTGTTTACCGTATGAATGATTTTTATCTCTATGTATGGGTTGTATTGAAATATGAAATCTTGTGGTCTATTATTATGATTTGATAATATATAGGTTAAACCTATAACTCACCAACATTTTTGTTGACGTTTTAAGCATGTTTATTCTCAGGTGATTATTAAGAGCTTCCGCTGTTGCATACAAAAATAAGGACAAGATTTGGAGTCCATGCTTGTATGATATTGTGTAAAAACTGCATTCAAGAAACTTATTTTTGATGTAATATATTCTTAATGTAAACCATTATGTAATGGTCGTGTGTAAACGGTATATTTTAGATTATCATTATTTGATAATCTATGTAATACTTTTTAAACCTTTATCGATAAAATAAAGGTTATGGCTGTTTTAAAAATGAATGCAGTCTTTGAAATACGTCTCATATAGAGGTCAAAACCTCGCGACGAAATCAATTAATATAGAACGTTTATAATCAATATGAACGGGACATTTCAGTTGGTATCCGAGCATTGGTCTTAGAGACCCAGAAATTTACATTAGTGTATCTTATCGAGTTTGTTAGGATACATTAGTGAGTCTGGACTTCGACCGTGTTTTCTTTAAAAACGATGGCTTAACACTTTTGTTGGAAACTATATATTATTAACATGTAAATATTATGTGATATATTAACCTCTTAATGTGTTTGATATTGTGTGATAGATGTCTACCACTAGTACAAATCCCATCGACTCACCTAATAATAATGAAGAGTCGAACATAATTTGGGAAGATTCACAAATTCCAGAAGAGGAACCGGAAGAAGAGGAACCGGAAGAAGAGGAACCGGAAGATGAGGAATCAGAAGAGGAGGAACCGAAAGAAGAAGAGGTTCCGGAGGAAGAAATATTGATACCCACAGTAGATCGATTAAATAAAAGAAAATCATCAACCAACAGACCAAAGTTAAAAATGGTCAATGGTGTTTCCGCCAAGGAAGCAAAATATTGGGAAGATTACAAATTTTCCGATGAATCGGATCCCGATGAGGATTTCGATGATGTTATAGAAATTACCTCGACCCAATTTAATATGGCAAAAGAAAATAATAAGGGAAAAGGTATAAAAATAGAGAAACCTGATTCCAACCCCGATGAACTTTATATGTATCGGCAACGTCCGTATTTCCTAAATTGTAACAATAACCCGGGAACCTCTAAACCACCAGGTTTTTCTAAACCATTGTGAAAAACGACGGCTCGTATTAGAGGAACACCATATGTCCCTAGAAAATTAGGAAAACGAACCAAGTCCGAAGAAGAAGAAACCAGTGATTCAGATTAGAGGGTTGTAATCATGTTGTGTATTATATGTATTGTAGTGTGCTTGTACTTTTATGTTCTATGTAAAAATTTCTTGTATTGTTTGTTAATTATCTTTTACGAATCTAATCCTTGTCTATTTTACAGTATAAAAACACAAAATGGACGTTAAGGATAGACAACCAAAAATTTTAGAAGACCTATCAAGAGATATGATTGATGAAATCTTGTCTAGAGTTGGGCAGAATTCATCAGCACAATTAGTTACGGAAAAATTAGTTTGTCAAACGTTTGAAAGACATTCCAGGCATGCCTTAGTATATAAAAGACTTTCCTTTGAAAGATGGGGTATATCACATTGGGGAAACTTTAAGTTACGCCAAGTTTTCTTTAAGGCATTTAGTGCGGGAAACAAAGATGCAATTTTACGCTAGGGGTTACGAACCTATTTTGACTCAACATATCCCAACATAGGACTCCGTTCTTTAGAAAGAGCTTCTAACATGCAACATAAAGAAGCATGTTATGCTTACGGGTTAATAATGTTCGCTTCTCATCAAATTGAGAAAAAGAACATTGGGTTGGAACTTTTAAATAAAACATTCTCACAAGTGACGAACTCAGTAGTTGGGGTAAGAAACAAGGTTTTTAGATTGCTACAAGGCTGCTGGGCATTACGAAACCCTCGTCCTTTTGACGACATTACAACATGATGCCTAGCCAATGGTCATAACGGTTACTTTCCACAAGATCAAGGATGGAAAGTCGTCTTAGTAAAACCAGAATGCATGACTTGTTTCTGGACTTATGAATTACGTGTCTTTATTTCTTTTGCTGAACAACTTGCGTATTAACTAGAATTGCCATTATAGCTGCTGAGTAGCAAAGATATTATGTGCTATATTTCATCCTATATGTATAATAGTGGCATTGTAAGTTTGTAAAATATTGTATAAAGGTTTGAACGCGAAATATTATTGTAATAAGTTTTTCATATAGAAGCGTAGTAGTTGAGTTGTATAGTAGCTAGTAAGTATGAACTTAACGGGTAGGTACTACCCAAATTAAAACTATAAAATGCTAATATGAAGAAAAAGCTTTTATAAATAAGTTCATATAATGCTACGAGATATATTGACTACTCTTAAAATTCTATATGATTAACTCAATTCTTTTGGCTATTTTTGAAGGAAATGGCACCAGTGACTCGTCATAATTTGAACATGAGCGAGGAAGACTTCCGTGTTTTCCTTGCAGCAAACATAGCCGCAGTATAGGCTGCGATGCAAAATAACAATAACTCTGGATCTAGCAGTGGAACTAATTCCACAAGAAATCGTGTAGGATGCTCCTACAAAGAATTCACTGCCTGCAAACCTTTGGAATTTGATGGAACTGAAAGACCAATTGGATTGAAACGGTGGACCGAGAAAGTCGAATCGGTGTTTGCCATAAGTAAGTGTACCGAAGAGGACAAAGTTAAGTATGCTACGCATACCTTCACAGGTACTGCGTTAACATGGTGGAACACCTATCTTGAACAGGTAGGACAAAATGCTACTTACGCACTATCATAGTCGGCATTCAATCAATTGATGAACGAGCAGTACCGTCCTAGAAACAAAGTCAATAAACTCAAGGTAGAACTTAGGGAGTTACGAACACAAGGGTTCGACATTACCACATATGAACAACGATTCACAGAGTTGTGCCTATTGTGTCCAGGAGCGTTCGAAGATGAAGAAGAGAAGATCAACGCATTTGTAAAAGGGTTACCAGTAAGGATTCAAGAAGATGTGAGTTCACACGAGCCCGCTTCCATACAAAAGGCAAGTAGAATGGCTCATAAACCCATAAATCAGATTGAGGGAAGAATTAAAGAGCAGGCGGCCGAAGAAGCCAACACGAAACAACTCAAGAGAAAGTGGGAAGAAACCAGTGACAAGGGTCACCAATACAACAACAACAACAATTACAACCACAACCGCAACAACAATCGCAACAATAATCGCAATCCTAATAATAACTACAATAAACGTTCCAACAACAACAATAACTACAACAATCGTTCCAACAACAATAACAATCTCAACAACAACCTCAATAACAACAACGGCAACAAAAACCAAAAATGCCAATGGTGTGTGTAACGACCCGACCAAAACCGTTATTGACGGCGCCGTTAACTTAGGTCCCGTTGCGTGGTCGTAGTCCCTATATGAGACTCGTTTGACCAAAATTATGTCGCATTCATTTGAAAGGTACAAGACTTGCAAGTTTAGTTTACAAAACCGTTCGACAACAAGTCTAAGTTTACAAAAGTCATAAAGTATAAATGAAATAACTTGCGACAAAATTAGTTTAAAAACACAGTTGCTATAAATAGCGTAAGTATGTAAACAAAAGTTTGAATCCAAAAGTGCTATCCCTAGCGTATGTATGCATGGTTGACTCCAATCAAGTAATCAAAGAGTGCGGAAGCATGTATCAAGTAGCCAAGTATGAACCTGAGAAAACATGTAGAAAACTATCAACGAAAAACGTTGGTGAGATCATAAATGTATTTGTGAAAGTATGTTTTTGAATCACAAGGTTTAGTATCAAGGCGTATACATCTCTAAAGATGTGTTTGTAAACCATAAGATTTAGTATAAAGTGAATATCTAGCGTATACATCCCAAAAGATGTTGTCTGTATCACGAGCACCCAATTACCAAAACTTAACTGAATCTTACCTCTGCATAATAGTGTTAGAACCTACACTATATACTGAAAATACGTTTCATCCGTCAGATGAGGGTTCGTCAAACCCGCATGGCCACACAACATAATTTCTCGCTCACACCCTACAAGTGTAACTAATGGTAATTGAACTTGAGGATTTTCGTTCTAACTCGTATGTATCTTTGCTCTTGTATTCGCATTTGTATTCAAAGTATGAAAGTATAAACCGTATAAATGTATATAAAGTATATGTTTCTCAGCCCACGATTTAAAAGTATAAAAGTATTTGCAAAGGTGGGACTATGATCTCACCTCGAGTGCACGAGTATAAAAGTACTTCACAAAGTAACGTATGCATGAAAGTTGCTTAGCCTTGACCTAAACAAGTAAGTTGTGTCAATTAACCGGTTACGATACAAGGTCGGGTGAAATGTGTTCAATTAGTCCTATGGCTCGTTACGACTCGATTAAATATAGCATGTGAATCAATTTGTCAAGTTTCATACAAGAATCACATATAAAAGCATGTTAGAACGATTGCATAAAAGTTTGGTTAAGCTTGACTAAAAGTCAAACTTGGTCAAAGTCAACGAAAAAGTCAACACGTTCGGGTCGGGTCCCGGACTATTTTTCTATGCTAGTTATTCATATACAAGTATATTAGAACAAGTTTCATGTGAATCGGAGGTCGATAGCTAGTCAAACATTTCACGTGAAAAGGGACATAATGAGCAGAATCTGGCCAGGCCAGTTCGCGCGCCGCGCAGGGATGGGGCGCGCCGCGCCACCATCTGGGCAGACCCTTTTCTGTTTTTCAAAGTATGCGCGAACCAAAACTCTTTCCAACCCAATTCTTGACCCGCAAACACCCAAAACATGTGTCTTATATCATCGAAAAGGTATTTTTACAAGGAATACAACTAAACACAATTCATCAATCACAAACATCATTTACAATAGCCGAAATCTCATTAAGTGATCAATAAAAGTCCATTTTCAAAGTTTCAAGTTCATCAATCGCATTTTAAGTTTCGGGAATCCAATTCACACATATGATATGCCGTTTTGAAGGTAATGAAGCATACATTACTACTAAACACTAACAATTAACATTTCATGGCATTCAAGCATCAAAAGTTCATGTCAAGAACTATCAAACCCTAGTCAAACATCACAAAATCCTTAATCGGGTTTTTGAAGTTTTCTTAATCAACCTACACATCAAAATGTAGCTAATGATACTAGTAACACAATTAAAACATGAACTTTAACAATTAAACAACTTTTAATCATCCAAAATCAAAGATTAAGCTAACCCACTTCAAAAGTTCAAACTAGTTACTCAAATCAACAAATCGAGCAAACAAAACATATATTCATGCTAGACACGAGCCATAGACACTAACTAACACAATTTTAAGTCAAAAACACGAATTTATAGAAATCTAGAGTTTTTAGAAAGTTACCCAAACTTGATGAAATTTGTATCAAAATGTAGAGGATGAAGAGAGGATCACGAAAATGTAATTTGTTTTGAAGTTTGCTTCCAATCCCGAATTTAGATGATGATTTTATGAAGTTGGGGTTTGTGTTCAAAAATGAGAAGTAGAGAGAAAGGGAAGGATGAAGGTGGGTGGTGATAATGAATGGATGAGATGGGGTTTGACTAGTTGACCTAGTCACTAGTTAGGCCCCTTTGCAACTTTGGTCCCTCGAGTTTCAAAGCGGGTGCGGGAATTAACCAAACGAATATTTTAAAAACGCTCGTGTAAACGGGTGACGTTAAAATTAAATAACGAGGGATATTATTTATAAAAAAAAAGACGGTGTTAAAATAAATTTAACGGAAAAACGCGGGATGTTACATTATCCACACCTCAAAAGAAATTTCGTCCCGAAATTTAGTTGGAAGTAGTAGTTGTTGAATCTTCCTCGAGATCTTGTGTTGCCAATTCTACGAATGAGGGAGAAGTACGTTCTAGGGTATTTCAACGAACTTTGACGGTCGGGGTTTCACGTCGTCTTAGAGTTTGGGTTCACGATTCATGGTTTCAACCGGTCCTCCTAGGAATGAAGTTTATTGTCGATAGTAAGCTCATCGAAAAGAAATGACAAGTTCTTGTTTCGCAATACACGTCCTTAAGTTGACACATCGAATGTAGGATAAACGGAGACTCAAAATGAGCCAGAAAATCTAAACGGCTAGCAACGGGTCTAAAACGCCCCAAGATTTCAAAAGGATTAAAATATCACGGATTTAGCTTTCTATGTTTCCCGAAACGGATTACACCTCCTCAAAGTGCGACTTTTAACGTGACGCGGTTTCCCATGGAATTCGAAAGGTTTACGTGTAACATCGGCATAGCTCCTGGTGATTACGAGTCGCGTTGGGTCTTGCTTGAATATGGATAAATCCTCTCGATTGCTCATGAATAAGCTCGGCCCCGGTGAATTGATCATCGTTTACTTGGTTTCGACAAAAAGGAGGATGACGTTTCCGGTCACATGTGGTTTCAAAAGGTGTGACGTTAAAACTCGAATGAAAATCATTGTAGTACGAGGATTAAGCTAAAGGAAAATACTTTTCTCAAGTAAATTTGAAGTCAGTAATACAACTCGTATTATGGATTCTAAGGTTTAAATCGTATGTTTGTTCGGTCCGTCGGGTTGCGGATGGTACGCGGTACTCATGTCTAAACGTGGTCCCGAGGCTTTTTGTAAGGCACTCCGAAATCTAAAAGTGAAACGAGGATCTCGATCCGAAACAAAGTACATTCCGTAAGGTATATTTGAACAAGTTTGTTAGGACAAGTTTCTCAAGAAAATTCGCGTCGCGGAAGATTTATCGGTTTCCAAATACGTTCGTCGAGACTATTCACCCTCGAGGCGAATACTAGTATAACGTGAAGAGTCTCTCTCCATTGAGAATTTAAAACAAAAGATTTCCTGAACCAGAATTACGAGTGTAAGGCGAGAGAAGTTTCCGCCTCGATGCGAGCATAACGAGTAAATTGTAGTTAGTCAATAAGACTGTGCGAGGACGAGATAGTATACACGTGTAACATACGGTTGAAGTCGAAAGGAATCGGTAATTCATTCGGAAGCATAAGTATAGTTCGACAAAAATCGAAGGTGTGTCCCCGGTATGGTTGTTATCAATATTCTCGGAGTTTTCAGATGTCCAACATGAATAGATGAAGTCATGTACATGGCTCATGGTGGTGTTTAGGTTGATCGAGTCTAACCACCATCACGTGTCACTAGAACTTTGGTATGTCTTACCGTAATATAACCACATTGATCGAGTGTCGTTATATTACGCTAACTCATACCTCCATTCCCACATCACTCTATAGATTCAAGTTCGTGTAATCGTGAAGTTTAAAATAAACAAAGTGTAACGACGTCTCTAACGTGACTCGTATTGAATCGAAAGAATTAGTGCAACTATAAAGAAGCGTTCCCCGAGGGAAGTGTATAAATGATTGTTCACGTCAATGTGGTTCGAGTCAGACAATAAGGTATTCATGTATGAAAAGAGTAACGAGTCATGATAACGAGTAGCACGCAACCGTAGTGATAAATGTTAATGACGATACTCACCTAGAGTAGTGATGGTAGTAACACCAAAAAGTAGATAGTAAGAAACACCAGCGGGAAACTGATAGTAAGTTGAAACGGTGGCAAATAACAATCCGGGAGACAGAGTTCCCGAACAAGTGTGACTAATGAAGTCGTCGCCATCCATACGTGTATGAATCATGAATTTACGTGTGTTACCAAAAAGTGGCAGAATACGAGTTCGTATGATGAAGGTTGGGTACCATTAAAAAGTTTGCCTAAGAATGATTCAAGTATAATGCACAAGTAGTCAAGTAAGTGCTATCTATAGCAAATGTATGTCAGAATGCAAATGCTAACTATCCGGTTGTAGTCTAGACTCACTAATGCGTCCTAACGACTCTGTTAGACACACTAATGCACGTCCTAGTTCCCTACAACCAACGCTCTGATACCACTTGTAACGACCCGACCAAAACCATTATTGACGGCGCCGTTAACTTAGGTCCCGTTGCATGGTCGTAGCCCCTATATGAGACTCGTTTGACCAAAATTATGTCGCATTCATTTGAAAGGTACAAGACTTGCAAGTTTAGTTTACAAAACCGTTCGACAACAAGTCTAAGTTTACAAAAGTCATAAAGTATAAATGAAATAACTTGCGACATAATTAGTTTAAAAACACAGTTGCTATAAATAGCATAAGTATGTAAACAAAAGTTTGAATCCAAAAGTGCTATCCCTAGCGTATGCATGCATGGTTGACTCCAATCAAGTAATCAAAGAGTGCGGAAGCATGTATCAAGTAGCCAAGTATGAACCTGAGAAAACATGTAGAAAACTGTCAACGAAAAACGTTGGTGAGATCATAAATGTATTTGTGAAAGTATGTTTTTGAATCACAAGGTTTAGTATCAAGGAGTATACATCTCTAAAGATGTGTTTGTAAACCATAAGATTTAGTATAAAGTGAATATCAAGCGTATACATCCCAAAAGATGTTGTCTGTATCACGAGCACCCAATTACCAAAACTTAACTGAATCTTACCTCTGCATAATAGTGTTAGAACCTACACTATATACCGAAAATACGTTTCATCCGTCAGATGAGGGTTCGTCAAACCCGCATGGCCACACAACATAATTTCTCGCTCACACCCTACAAGTGTAACTAATGGTAATTGAACTTGAGGATTTTCGTTCTAACTCGTATGTATCTTTGCTCTTGTATTCGCATTTGTATTCAAAGTATGAAAGTATAAACCGTATAAATGTATATAAAGTATATGTTTCTCAGCCCACGATTTAAAAGTATAAAAGTATTTGCAAAGGTGGGACTATGATCTCACCTCGAGTGCACGAGTATAAAAGTACTTCACAAAGTAACGTATGCATGAAAGTTGCTTAGCCTTGACCTAAACAAGTAAGTTGTGTCAATTAACCGGTTACGATACAAGGTCGGGTGAAATGTGTTCAATTAGTCCTATGGCTCGTTACGACTCGATTAAATATAGCATGTGAATCAATTTGTCAAGTTTCATACAAGAATCACGTATAAAAGCATGTTAGAACAATTGCATAAAAGTTTGGTTAAGTTTGACTAAAAGTCAAACTTGGTCAAAGTCAACGAAAAAGTCAACATGTTCGGGTCGGGTCCCGGACTATTTTTCTATGCTAGTTATTCATATACAAGTATATTAGAACAAGTTTCATGTGAATCGGAGGTCGATAGCTAGTCAAACATTTCACGTGAAAAGGGACATAATGAGCAGAATCTGGCCAGGCCAGTTCGCGCGCCGCGCGGGGATGGGGTGCGCCGCGCCACCATCTGGGCAGACCCTTTTCTGTTTTTCAAAGTATGCGCGAACCAAAACTCTTTCCAACCCAATTCTTGACCCGCAAACACCCAAAACATGTGTCTTATATCATCGGAAAGGTATTTTTACAAGGAATACAACTAAACACAATTCATCAATCACAAACAACATTTACAATAGCCGAAATCTCATTAAGTGATCAATAAAAGTCCATTTTCAAAGTTTCAAGTTCATCAATCGCATTTTAAGTTTCGAGAATCCAATTCACACATATGATATGCCGTTTTGAAGGTAATGAAGCATACATTACTACTAAACACTAACAATTAACATTTCATGGCATTCAAGCATCAAAAGTTCATGTCAAGAACTATCAAACCCTAGTCAAACATCACAAAATCCTTAATCGGGTTTTTGAAGTTTTCTTAATCAACCTACACATCAAAATGTAGCTAATGATACTAGTAACACAATTAAAACATGAACTTTAACAATTAAACAACTTTTAATCATCCAAAATCAAAGATTAAGCTAACCCACTTCAAAAGTTCAAACTAGTTACTCAAATCAACAAATCGAGCAAACAAAACATATATTCATGCTAGACACGAGCCATAGACACTAACTAACACAATTTCAAGTCAAAAACACGAATTTATAGAAATCTAGAGTTTTTAGAAAGTTACCCAAACTTGATGAAATTTGTATCAAAATGTAGAGGATGAAGAGAGGATCACGAAAATGTAATTTGTTTTGAAGTTTGCTTCCAATCCCGAATTTAGATGATGATTTTATGAAGTTGGGGTTTGTGTTCAAAAATGAGAAGTAGAGAGAAAGGGAAGGATGAAGGTGGGTGGTGATAATGAATGGATGAGATGGGGTTTGACTAGTTGACCTAGTCACTAGTTAGGCCCCTTTGCAACTTTGGTCCCTCGAGTTTCAAAGCGGGTGCGGGAATTAACCAAACGAATATTTTAAAAACGCTCGTGTAAACGGGTGACGTTAAAATTAAATAACGAGGGATATTATTTAAAAAAAAAAGACGGTGTTAAAATAAATTTAACGGAAAAACGCGGGATGTTACAGTGTGAAGAGTACCACCAGAATGGGTTCTGCACGACATTTTGCACCAAGTGTAAAAGAACTGGCCATGGTGCGAAAAAGTGTGAGGTCTACGGACCAAATTTTAACAGAACTAAAGGAACAAATAGTGGCGAAACAAGTAATGCCGCCTTTGTTTGTTATGGATGTGGAAAACCGGGCCACATTAGAAGTAATTGCCCGAATAAGGGGAATACTAATGGGCAAGGCCGCGGAAGAGTATTTAATATTAATATGGCAGAAGTGCAGGAAGACCCGGAGCTTGTTACAGGTACGTTTCTTATTGATAATAAATCTGCTTATGTTTTATTTGATTATGTTATGACCCGGAAATTTCCGACCAAATTTAAACTTAATCTTTATATGGTTTCGACATGATAATCAAATTCTATTTAATTGAAACTCAAAATCTTTGAACTGTTTACATGGATACATTTAAACCTTTAACCATCCTCGATGATTCACGAACGATTGGGTCTAAATAAATATGTAATTATATATGTATACATAAATTCTATACATAAGTAGTATTATATATATATTGTAAATTATAAATATTAAAGAGTCAATAAGTTATATAATTGATAGTAATATATTTGTAATATTAATATTACTACCATTAATTTCACTATTATAATCAATATTTGTATCATTAATATAATTATATAATGTATATATGAAATTTGATGTGTACAAATATTAATATTAATATTAGTATTATAATCATTATTAATTCTATTGTTATAATTAATATCTGTTTCATTAATATTAGATATTAAAATTGTATAATTAATATTATTATGATTAATATTATTATATATACTTATTATTAGTATTAATATTATTAATAATTAATGTATACATTTATTTATATAAATTATAATCAGATACACATGTATACACATACAAAATACAGTGTATATATATTCAAAGATATATACAGATATATATCTATATAAACACCGTATATACATATTAAATACAGTCCAATACGTATTCTGTTAGCCATCACCATCGTTGTAAATTATTTTCTTCTTCTTCTGTTCTTAATTGGTACTCTTGTCTCTAATCTGAATTACACAACGAAATCAACTCTGTATCCAAACAAAATCAGTTGAAGATCGATGTCAATTTTATCTCCTTCTTATTTGTTTTCTTCCTGATAGAATAATTCCTGTCTCTATACTGATTACAACCAATCTCCACTCGGAGATACAAAACAAAAGGTGATAGATATCAAAGCCAGAAATCGTACAAATCTGTTTTCAATCACGATCAAATAATTTTTTTTTTTTTGATTTTAGTTTCTTATCTGAATTCACTAGCCAGCTATGAAATGTCCCGTTCATATTGATTATAAACGTTCCATATTAATTGACTTCGTCGCGAGGTTTTGACATCTATATGAGACGTTTTTCAAAGACTGCATTCATTTTTAAAACAACCATAACCTTTATTTTATCGATAAAGGTTTAAAAATCAATACGTAGATTATCAAATAATGATAATCTAAAATATACCGTTTACACACGACCATTACATAATAGTTTACAATAAGAACATATTACATCAAAAAATAAGTTTCTTGAATGCAGTTTTTACATAATATCATACAAGCATGGACTCCAAATCTTGTCCTTATTTTAGTATGCAACAGCAGAAGCTCTTAACAATCACCTGAGAATAAACATGCTTAAAACGACAACAAAAATGTTGGTGAGTTATAGGTTTATCCTATATATTATCAAATCATAATAATAGACCACAAGATTTCATATTTCAATATACATCCCATACATAGAGATAAAATTCATTCATATGGTGAACACCTGGTAACCGACATTAACAAGATGCATATAAGAATATCCCCTATCATTCCGGGAAATCCTTCGGACATGATAAAAACGAATTCGAAGTACTAAAGCATCCGGTACTTTGGATGGGGTTCGTTAGGCCCAATAGATCTATCTTTAGGATTCGCGTCAATTAGTAGATCGGTTTACTAATTCTTAGGTTACCAAGCAAAAGGGGCATATTCGGCTTCGATCATTCACCCATATAATGTAGTTTCAATTACTTGTGTCTATTTCGTAAAACATTTATAAAACTGCATGTATTTTCATCCCAAAATATTAGATTTTAAATAACTCACTTTCACAGATTTTTACTTCGTCGGGAAGTAAGACTTGGCCACTGGTTGATTCACGAATCTATAACAAATATGTACATATATATCAAAGTATATTCAAAATATATTTACAAAACTTTTAATACATTTTGATGTTTTAAGTTTATTAAGTCAGCTGTCCTCGTTAGTAACCTACAACTAGTTGTCCAAAGTTAGATGTACAGAAAAAAATTGAAATATATTATCTTGAATCAATCCACGACCCAGTGTATACACGTCTCAGGCTAGATCACAACTCAAAGTATATATATATTTGGAATCAACCTCAATCTTGTATAGCTAACTCGCACATTACTGCATATAGAGTGTCTATGGTTGTTCCAAATAATATATATACATGGGTCGATATGATATGTCAAAACATTTGCAAACGTGTCTATGGTATCCCAATATTACATAATATATTAGAATACATGTATAATACAATATAAGTTAGCTAGGATATGATTTGTATAGATTTGTTAAACATTTCCCGTAGCTAAAATAATCAAAAAATATCCAATCTTGTTTTACCCATAACTTCTTCATTTTAAATCCGTTTTGAGTGAATCAAATTGCTATGGTTTCATATTGAACTCTAATTTAAGAATACAAACAGAAAAAGTATAGGTTTATAGTCGGAAATTTAAGTTACATGTCAATTACTAAAGAGGTAGTCATTTCCATCAAAAAAACGACATCTTGATGACCATTTTGGAAAATATACTTTCACTTTGAGTTTAACCATAATTTTTGGATATAGTTTCATGTTCATAATAAAAATAATTTTCCCATAAGAACAACTTTTAAATCAAAGTTTATCATATTTTTTAATTAACTAACCCAAAACAGCCCGCGGTGTTACTACGACGGCGTATGTCCGGTTTCGAGTTTCTAAATTCAATAAACTCAATTTTATGTATATAACTCATTGTTAAAATACCTAATGAGATAATTACTTATCATAATATCATGTTAACTATATATATAATCATATATATGTCATCATATAGTTTTTACAAGTTTTAACTTTCGTGAATCACCGGTCAACTTGGGTGGTCAAATGTCTATATGAAACCTATTTCAATTAATCAAGTCTTAACAAGTTTGATTACTTAACATGTTGGAAACACTTAATCATGTAAATAACAATTTCATTTAATATATATATATATATATATATATATATATATATATATATATATATATAAACATGGAAAAATTTGGGTCACTACAGTACCTACCCGTTAAATAAATTTCGTCCCGAAATTTTAAGCAGTTGGAGGTGTTGACGTATCATCTGGAAATAATTGCGGGTATTTCTTCTTCATCTGATCTTCTCGTTCCCAGGTGAACTCGAGTCCTCTACGAGCATTCCATCGAACCTTAATAATTGGTATCTTGTTTTGCTTAAGTCTTTTAACCTCACGATCCATTATTTCGACGGGTTCTTCGATGAATTGAAGTTTTTTGTTGATTTGGATTTCATCTAACAGAATAGTGAGATCTTCTTTAGCAAAACATTTCTTCAAATTCGAGACGTGGAAAGTGTTATGTACAGCCACGAGATGTTGAGGTAACTCAAGTCGTTAAGCTACTGGTCCGACACGATCAATAATCTTGAATGGTCCAATATACCTTGGATTTAATTTCCCTCGTTTACCAAATCGAACAACGCCTTTCCAAGGTGCAACTTTAAGCATGACCATCTCTCCAATTTCAAATCCTATATCTTTTCTTTTAATGTCAGCGTAGCTCTTTTGTCGACTTTGGGCGGTTTTCAACCGTTGTTGAATTTGGATGATCTTCTCGGTAGTTTCTTGTATTATCTCTGGACCCGTAATCTATCTATTCCCCACTTCACTCCAACAAATCAGAGACCTGTACTTTCTACCATAAAGTGCTTCAAACGGCGCCATCTCAATTGAATGGTAGCTGTTGTTGTAGGAAAATTATGCTAACGGTAGATGTCGATCCCAACTGTTTCCGAAATTAATAACACATGCTTGTAGCATGTATTCAAACGTTTGTATCATCCTTTCACTCTGCCCATCAGTTTGTGGATGATAGGCAGTACTCATGTCTAGACGAGTTCCTAATGCTTGCTGTAATGTCTACCAGAATCTTGAAATAAATCTGCCATCCCTATCAGAGATAATAGAGATTGGTATTCCATGTCTGGAGACTACTTCCTTCAAATACAGTCGTGCTAACTTCTCCATCTTGTCATCTTCTCTTATTGGCAGGAAGTGTGCTAATTTGGTGAGACGATCAACTATTACCCAAATAGTATCAAAACCACTTGCAGTCCTTGGCAATTTAGTGATGAAATCCATGGTAATGTTTTCCCATTTCCATTCCTGGATTTTGGGTTGTTGAAGTAGACCTGATGGTTTCTGATGCTCAGCTTTGACCTTAGAACACATCAAACATTCTCTTACGTATTTAGCAACATCAGCTTTCATACTCGGCCACCAAAAATGTTTCTTGAGATCTTTGTACATCTTCCCCGTTCCAGGATGTATTGAGTATCTGGTTTTATGAGCTTCTCTAAGTACCATTTCTCTCATATCTCCAAATTTTGGTACCCAAATCCTTTCAGCCCTATACCGGGTTCCGTCTTCCCGAATATTAAGATGCTTCTCCGATCCTTTGGGTATTTCATCCTTTAAATTTCCCTCTTTTAAAACTCCTTGTTGCGCCTCCTTTATTTGAGTAGTAAGGTTATTGTGAATCATTATATTCATAGATTTTACTCGAATGGGTTCTATGTCCTTCCTACTCAAGGCATCGGCTACCACATTTGCTTTCCCCGGGTGGTAACGAATCTCAAAGTCGTAATCATTCAACAATTCAATCCACCTATGCTGCCTCATATTCAGTTGTTTCTGATTAAATATGTGTTGAAGACTTTTATGGTCGGTATATATAATACTTTTGACCTCATATAAGTAGTGCCTCCAAGTCTTTAATGCAAAAACAACCGCGCCTAATTCCAAATCATGCGTCGTATAATTTTGTTCATGAATCTTCAATTGTCTAGACGCATAAGCAATTACTTTCGTTCGTTGCATTAATACACAACCGAGACTTTGCTTTGAGGCGTCACAATATATCAAAAAATCATCATTCCCTTCAGGTAATGACAATATAGGTGCCGTAGTTAACTTTTTCTTCAATAACTGAAACGCTTTCTCTTGTTCATCCTTCCATTCAAATTTCTTCCCTTTATGCGTTAATGCAGTCAAGGGTTTTGCTATTCTGGAAAAGTCTTGGATGAACCTTCTGTAGTAACCAGCTAGTCCTAAAAACTGGCGTATGTGTTTCGGAGTTTTCGGAGTTTCCCACTTTTCAACGGTTTCAATCTTTGCTGGATCCACCTGAATACCTTCTTTGTTCACTATATGACCGAGGAATTGAACTTCTTCCAACCAAAATGCACACTTTGAAAACTTAGCGTACAGTTTTTCTTTTCTCAACAACTCTAGAACTTTTCTCAAATGTTCTTCGTGCTCTTGATCATTCTTTGAGTAAATAAGTATGTCATCGATGAAAACAATGACAAACTTGTCAAGATATATCCCACACACTCGGTTTATGAGGTCCATGAACACAGCTGGTGCGTTAGTCAATCCAAACGGCATAACCATAAACTCGTAATGACCGTAACGCATCCTAAAAGCAGTCTTTGGAATATCATCCTCCTTCACCCGCATTTGATGATATCCAGAACGTAAATCGATCTTTGAATAAACAGACGAGCCTTGTAGTTGATCAAATAAGTCGTCGATTCTCGGTAGTGGGTAGCGGTTCTTGATGGTAAGTTTGTTCAACTCTCGGTAGTCGATACACAACCTAAATGTACCTTCCTTCTTCTTGACAAACAAAACAGGAGCTCCCCACGGTGATGTGCTTGGTCGAATGAAACCACGCTCTAAAAGTTCTTGTAATTGGCTCTGAAATTCCTTCATTTCGCTGGGTGCGAGTCTGTATGGAGCACGAGCTATTGGTGTAGCTCCCGGTACAAGGTCTATTTGAAATTCAACGGATCGATGTGGGGGTAATCCCGGTAATTCTTTCAGAAATACATCGGGAAATTCTTTTGCGACGGGAACATCACTGATGTTCTTTTCTTCAGGTTTAACTTCCTCGATGTGTGCTAGAATGACATTACAACCTTTGCTTATTAGTTTTTGTGCCTTCAAACTACTAATAAGATTTAATTTCGCGTTGTTCTTTTCTCCGTACACCATTAAAGGTTTTCCTTTTTCACGCATAATGCGAATCGCATTTTTGTAACAAACGACCTCTGCTCTCCCCTTTTTCAACCAGTCCATACCAATTATTACATCAAAACTCCCTAACTCGACTGGTATTAAATCAATTTTAAACGTTTCATCCCCCAGTTTAATTTCTCTCTCCCGACATATATTATCTGCTGAAATTAATTTTTCGTTTGCTAATTCGAGTAAAAATTTACTATCCAAAGGCGTTAATGGGCAACTTAATTTATCACAAAAATCTCTACTCATATAGCTTCTATCCGCACCCGAATCAAATAAAACATTAGCAGATTTATCGTCAATAAGAAACGTACCCGTAACAAGCTCCGGGTCTTCCTGTGCTTCTGCCGCATTAATATTGAAAACTCTTCCACGGCCCTGCCCATTAGTATTCCCCTGATTCGGGCAATTTCTAATAATGTGGCCCGGTTTTCCACATTTATAACAAAGAGTGTTGGTATTACTTGCTCCGACACTATTCGTTTCGGCATTACTTGTTCTGGCATTATTTGCTCCCTTAGTTCTGTTAAACTTTGGTCCGTAGACCTCACACTTTGTCGCGCTATAACCATTTCTTTTACACCTGTTGCAAAATGTCGTGACAAACCCCTGGTGATTTTCTTCACACCTATGACATGGCTGTTTTTGGTTTTTGTTGCCGTTGTTGTTATTGAGGTTGTCGTTGGGATTGTTATTATTGTTGAAACGGTTGTTGTAGTTGTTGTTGTTGTTGTTGTTGTTGGGATGTTTGTTGTAGTTATTGTTAAGATTGCGGTTATTGTTGCGATTGTTGTTGCGGTTGTTGGGATAGTTGTTGCGATTGTGGTTGTAATTGTTGTTGTTGTTGTACTGGTGACCCTTGTCACCGTTTTCCTCCCACTTCCTCTTGAGTTGTTTCATGTTGGCTTCTTCGGCTGCCTGCTCTTTAATTCTTCCCTCAATCTGATTTATGAGTTTATGAGCCATTCGTCTTGCCTTCTGTATAGAAGCGGGCTCGTGTGAACTCACATCTTCTTGAATCCTTACTGGTAACCCTTTTACAAACGCGTCGATCTTCTTTTCTTCATCTTCGAATGCTCCCGGACACAATAGGCATAACTCTGTGAATCGTCGTTCATATGTGGTAACGTCGAACCCTTGTGTTCGTAACTCTCTAAGTTCTGCCTTGAGTTTATTGACTTCGTTTCTAGGACGGTACTGCTCGTTCATCAATTGCTTGAATGCCGACCACGGTAGTGCGTAAGCAGCATTTTGTCCTACCTGTTCAAGATAGGTGTTCCACCACATTAACGCAGTACCTGTGAAGGTATGCGTAGCGTACTTAACTTTGTCCTCTTCAGTACACTTACTTATAGCAAACACCGATTCGACTTTCTCGGTCCACCGTTTCACTCTAATTGGTCCTTCGGTTCCATCAAATTCCAAAGGTTTACAGGCAGTGAATTCTTTGTAGGTGCATCCTACACTATTTCTTGTGCCGTTAGCTGCATTGCTAGATTCAGAGTTATTGTTGGTATGTAGCGCAGCCTGTACTGCGGCTATGTTTGCAGCAAGAAAGGTACGAAATTCCTCTTCGCTCATATTCATGGTGTGTCGAGTAGTCGGTGCCATTTCCTTCAAAATAGACAACTGAATCGAGTTAATCATACAGAATATTAAGAGTAGTCAATAGTATTTCGTAGCATAATATGAACTCATTTATAAAAGCTTTTTCTTCATATTAGCGTTTTATAAGTTTAAATTCGGGTACTACCTACCCGTTAAGTTCATACTTATTAGCTAATATACAATTCAACTACTACAATTCCATATGAAAAACTAATTATAATAATATATCACATGCAAATATTCTTCAAACTTACAACTTCGCTATATTACATATAAAATGAAATATAGTACACTATGATACATGACAGTTTTGAAGATAAATCTAGTTAATACGCAAGTTGTTCAGCAAAGAAAATAAAGACACGTAATTCATAAGTCCAGAAACAAGTCATGCATTCTGGTTTTACTAAGACGACTTTCCATCCTTGGTCTTGTGGAAAATAACCGTTATGACCATTTGCTAGGCAGCATGTTGTAACGTCGTCAAAAAGACGAGGGTTTCGTAATGTCCAACAGCCCCGTAATAATCTAAAAACCTTGTTTCTCACCCGAACTACTGAATCCGTCACTTGTGGGAAGGTTTTATTTAAAAGTTGCAATCCGATATTCTTTTTCTCACTTTGGTAAGAAGCGAACATCACTAACCCGTAAGCATAACATGCTTCTTTATGTTGCATGTTAGAAGCTCTTTCTAATTCACGAAATCCTATGTTGGGATATGTTGAGTCAAAATAGGTTCTTAACCCGTAGCGTAAAATTGCATTTGGGTTCCCCGCATTTAACGCTTTAAAGAAAACACGGCGTAACTTACGGTCTCCCCAATGTGATATACCCCACCTATCAAAGGAAAGCCTTTTATAAACTAAGGCATTTCTGTAAAGTGTTTCAAATGTTTGACAAGTTAATTTCGCCATAACTAAATGTGCTGATGAATTTTGATCGACTCTAGACAAGATTTCCTCAATCATATCCTCTGGTAAGTCTTCTAAAATATTCGGTTGTCTACCCTTAACGTCCATTTTGTTTTTATACTGTAAAATAGACAAGAATTAGATTCGTAAAAGATAATTAACAAATAATACAAGCAATTTTTACATAGAACAAAAAAAATACAAGCACACTACAATACATATAATACACAACATGATTACAACCCTCTAATCTGAATCACTGGTTTCTTCTTCTTCGGACTTGGTTCATTTTCCTAATTTTCTAGGAATATATGGTGTTCCTCTAATACGAGCTGTCGTTTTATATAATGGTTTAGAAAAACCTGGTGATTTAGAGGTTCCCGGGTCATTGTTACATTTTAGGAAATACAGATGTTGTCGATACATATAAAGTTCATCCGGGTTGGAATCGGGTTTCTCTATTTTTATACCTTTTCCCTTATTATTTTCTTTCGCTTTATTAAATTGGGTCGAGGTAATTTCTATAACATCATCGGAATCCTCATCGGGATCCGATTCATCGGAAAATTTTTAATCTTCCCATATTTTGCTTCCTCGGCGGAAACACCATTGACCATTATTAACTTTGGTCCGTTGGTTGAGGATTTTCTTTTATTTAATCGATTTACTATAGGTATCAATATTTCTTCCTCCGGAACCTCTTCTTCTTCTGGTTCCTCCTCTTCCGATTCCTCCTCTTCTGGTTCCTCTTCTTCCGGTTCCTCCTCTTCCGGTTCCTCCTCTTCCGGTTCCTCCTCTTCCGGTTCTCTTCGGGAATTTGTGAATCTTCCCAAAATATATTCGACTCTTCATTATTATTAGGTGAATCAATGGGATTTGTACTAGAGGTAGACATCTATCACACAATATCAAACACGTTAAGAGATTAATATATCACATAATATTTACTTGTTAAGAATATATAGTTTCCAACAAAAAAAATGTTAAGCAATCGTTTTTTTTTTAAGAAAAACACGGTCGAAGTCCAGACTCACTAATGCATCCTAACAAACTCGGTAAGACACATTAATGCAATTTTCTGGTTCTCTAAGACCAACGCTCGGATACCAACTAAAATGTCCCGTTCATATTGATTATAAACGTTCCATATTAATTGATTTCGTCGCGAGGTTTTGACCTCTATATGAGACGTTTTTCAAAGACTGCATTCATTTTTAAAACAACCATAACCTTTATTTTATCGATAAAGGTTTAAAAAGCAATACGTAGATTATCAAATAATGATAATCTAAAATATACCGTTTACACACGACCATTACATAATGGTTTACAATAAGAACATATTACATCAAAAAATAAGTTTCTTGAATGTAGTTTTTACATAATATCATACAAGCATGGACTCCAAATCTTGTCCTTATTTTAGTATGCAACAGCGGAAGCTCTTAATAATCACCTGAGAATAAACATGCTTAAAACGTCAACAAAAATATTGGTGAGTTATAGGTTTATCCTATATATTATCAAATCATAATAATAGACCACTAGATTTTATATTTCAATATACATCCCATACATAGAGATAAAATTCATTCATATGGTGAACACCTGGTAACCGATCTTAACAAGATGCATATAAGAATATCCCCTATCATTTCGGGAAATCCTTTGGACATGATAAAAACGAATTCGAATTACTAAAGCATCTGGTACTTTGGATGGGATTTGTTAGGCCCAATAGATCTATCTTTAGGATTCGCGTCAATTAGTAGATCGGTTTACTAATTCTTAGGTTACCAAGCAAAAGGGGCATATTCGGCTTCGATCATTCACACATATAATGTAGTTTCAATTACTTGTGTCTATTTCGTAAAACATTTATAAAACTGCATGTATTCTCATCTCAAAATATTAGATTTTAAAAGTGGGACTATAACTCACTTTCACAGATTTTTTACTTCGTCGGGAAGTAAGACTTGGCCACTGGTCGATTCACGAACCTATAACAAATATGTACATATATATCAAAGTATATTCAAAATATATTTACAACACTTTTAATACATTTTGACGTTTTAAGTTTATTAAGTCAGATGTCCTCGTTAGTAACCTACAACTAGTTGTCCAAAGTTAGATGTACAGAAAAAAATTGATATATATTATCTTGAATCAATCCACGACCTAGTGTATACACGTCTCAGGCTATATCACAACTCAAAGTATATATATATTTGGAATCAACCTCAACCCTGTATATCTAACTCCCACATTACTGCATATAGAGTGTCTATGGTTGTTCCAAATAATATATATACATGGGTCGATATGATATGTCAAAATATTTGCATACGTGTCTATGGTATCCTAAGATTATATAATATATTAGAATACATGTATAATACAATATAAGTTAGCCAGGATATGATTTGTATAGATTTGTTAAACATTTCCCGTAGCTAAAATAATTAAAAAATATCCAATCTTGTTTTACCCATAAGTTCTTCATTTTAAATCCGTTTTGAGTGAATCAAATTGCTATGGTTTCATATTGAACTCTAATTTAAGAATGAATACAGAAAAATTATAGGTTTAAGTCAGAAATTTAAGTTACATGTCAATTACTAAAGAGGTAGTCATTTCCGTCGAAAAAACGACATCTTGATGACCATTTTGGGAAACATACTTTCACTTTGAGTTTAACCATAATTTTTGGATATAGTTTCATGTTCATAAAAAAATCATTTTCCAAGAAGAAAAACTTTTAAATCAAAGTTTATCATATTTTTTAATTAACTAACCCAAAACAGCCCGCGGTGTTACTACGATGGCGTATGTCCGGTTTTACGGTGTTCTTCGTGTTTCCATGTTTTAAATCATTAAGTTAGCATATCATATAGATATAGAACATGTGTTTAGTTGATTTTAAAAGTCAAGTTAGAAGGATTAACTTTTGTTTGCGAACAAGTTTAGAATTAACTAAACTATGTTCTAGTGATTACAAGTTTAAACCTTCGAATAAGATAGCTTTATATATATGAATCGAATGATGTTATGAACATCATTACTACCTAAATTTTTCTGAATAAAGCTACTGGAAATGAGAAAAATGGATCTAGCTTCAAAGGATCCTTGGATGGCTTGAAAGTTCTTGAAGCAGAATCATGACACGAAAACAGTTCAAGTAAGATTTTCACTCGAAATAAGATTGTTATAGTTGTAGAAATTGAATCAAAGTTTGAATATGAATATTACCTTGAATTAGAAATATAACCTACTGTAAATAACAAAGGTTCCTTGATCTTAGATGATTACTTGGAATGGATTAGAAAGCTTGGAAGTAGACTTGCAAACTTGGAAGTATTCTTGATTTTTATGAAACTATACTTATGGAATTTATGAAAAACACTTAGAACTTGAAGATGGAACATGAGAGAGATAAATTAGATGAAGAAAATTGAAGAATGAAAGTATTTTTAGGTGTTTTTGGTCGTTGGTATATGGATTAGATATAAAGGATGTGTAATTTTGTTTACATGTAAATAAGTCATGAATGATTACTCATATTTTTGTAATTTTATAAGATATTTCATGCTAGTTGCCAAATGATGGTTCCCACATGTGTTAGGTGACTCACATGGGCTGCTAAGAGCTGATCATTGGAGTGTATATACCAATAGTGCATACATCTAAAAGCTGTGTATTGTACGAGTACGAATACGGGTGCATACGAGTAGAATTGTTGATGAAACTGAACGAGGATGTAATTGTAAGCATTTTTGTTAAGTAGAAGTATTTTGATAAGTGTCTTGAAGTATTTCAAAAGTGTATGAATACATATTAAACACTACATGTATATACATTTTAACTGAGTCGTTAAGTCATCGTTAGTCGTTACATGTAAATGTTGATTTGAAACCTTTAAGTTAACGATCTTGTTAAATGTTGTTAACCCAATGTTTATTATATCTAATGAGATGTTAAATTATTATATTATCATGATATTATGATATATTAATATATCTTAATATGATATATATACATTTAAATGTCGATACAACGATAATCGTTACATATATGTCTCGTTTCGAAATCATTAAGTTAGTAGTCTTGTTTTTACATATGTAGTTCATTGTTAATACACTTAATGACATGTTTACTTATCATTTATCATGATTAAACATAGTGTATCAATATCTTAATATGATTCATATGTATTTAGTAAGAAGTTGTTATAACGATAATCGTTATATATATCGTTTCGAGTTTCTTAATTCAATAAACTCAATTTTATGTATATAACTCATTGTTAAAATACCTAATGAGATACTTAATTATCATAATATCATGTTAACTATATATATAATCATATATATGTCATCATATAGTTTTTACAAGTTTTAACGTTCGTGAATCACTAGTCAACTTGGGTGGTCAAATGTCTATATGAAACCTATTTCAATTAATCAAGTCTTAACAAGTTTGATTGCTTAACATGTTGGAAACGCTTAATCATGTAAATAACAATTTCATTTAATATATATATGAACATGGAAAAATTCGGGTCACTACAAGCTATAGCAATTAATTGTACGAATCTGTTTCCAATCTCTTTCTACTTTTAACTCTTTGTATCCTTCTTCTTGGTTTGATTCTTCATGTCGATCTCTTCCCTGCTAAAAGCACCATAAGTATCACTCTTTCTCTATATAGATAGAAGAGCACATATACATAGACATGAATATTTTCTTTCCTCTGACTACCATCTTCTTTACCACATTCATCACTAAACTGCCATCACAATCACATGAACAACCACCCTCGTCACCTCTTCGAAACCAAATCATCAAACCCATTTGAGAAACCATCACTTTTGATCATCACTTCAATCGGGAGCCACCACCTACGGACCAACACCATAAACCTTCCACCACTATCAACTTTGATCACCATTTGATGCCACCAAACATAACCCAATTAAGTAACTACCACTGATGTTGTACTATGTTTTCTCTTATTCAAAATCCACTGCTTTCCTTTCTTTGTTCATTGTTATTATTACTCAAAACCACCAAGAATACCGCCACCACCTTAATCTAAACCACCACAATTAATACTATACTAAACCTCCTCGTTCCATTTATTTTTCTGTCATCTGTTTCTACTTCTGTTATCTACTACACGCCACCACCTTCATCCTAACTCTCAACCTCAACAAACCCAAACAATCGCTCTCTCTCTCTCTACTCGCTGTCTTTTCTTTTTCTTGGTAAAACTACATTTCACCACTCTTGTTAAAACCGCTACTACACCCGTTTTCTTTTCTGTTTGTAAACTCAACACGATCACCTCAAACTACACCTGTCATGTTCGATTATGGTATGTTTATGTTATATATATTATTTTTTTTACGAAAGCACTACACTTACCACTATCTTATAATGGCTTTTGCCTTTGAATATTTCCATAGATGTCCGACATGTACCAACCAATCATCACCACCGCACATTTTTATTTATGCTTCCACTTGTTTTGGTATTACTATAATAAAGAATGATGACAAGTTGAAAAAATGTTTGCCACTTCCATTTTAAATAAGAAAAAGAAACCAGAGTTTGTTAATACAGCGATTTAAATTATTTCGATTGTGCCCACAAAAGGTGATCCACTCATATTGTCGAGTGCTTTTATTGGAGAGTATTACTTAAAGGGAGAAAATGGAATGAGTTGTAAAGGAAATCAAACCCCATCTACACTTACTCGCCATCTAGTAACAGTTACAGTTACTTTGTGTTTCTTAGTACAGCAAGAATATTAAAGATGATGGAGGTTAAGGATAACAGTAAAGATGATAGTTAATAATTTAACAGTGATGACGATTAAAGGAAGATGATGAACAATTAGAATAATAACACATGATAATAATTAGGATGTTAAAAA
Source organism: Rutidosis leptorrhynchoides (assembly GCF_046630445.1). Lineage (NCBI taxonomy): Eukaryota > Viridiplantae > Streptophyta > Magnoliopsida > Asterales > Asteraceae > Rutidosis > Rutidosis leptorrhynchoides. The sequence continues at coordinate 348,822,894 of NC_092339.1, read as the reverse complement.
GATGATAATGATTCTAGGGTTGGATGTTTTGAAGATGATGATATGATTATACAATTAAAGAAGATAATGTTATAATTCACGAATAAAGATACACGATGGTGACACATAAATGATACTGTCATGATGAAAACAGAAAAACCGATTGTGATTAGTGAAACGACCCGTCCTAATCCATCCGGACGTAGTCCAGGTCGATTATAAACGATTCACAATAGTTGATTACATCGTGAGGTACTTGACCTCTATATGATACATTTTACAAACATTGCATTCGTTTTTGAAAAGACAATCTTTCATTACATCAAAAGTTGACGACAGACATACCATTTCATAATATATCTAACTATAATTTACTTAGTAATAATCTTAATGAACGCAATGACTCGAATGCAACGTCTTTTGAAATAAGTCATGAATGACTCCAAGTAATATCTCTAAGATGAACAAAAGCACAGCGGAAGATTTCTTTCATACCTGAGAATAAACATACTTTAAAGTGTCAACCAAAAGGTTGGTGAGTTCATTAGTTTAACATAAATAATCATTTCCTTCATTTTAATAGACCACAAGAATTTCATTTCCAGTTCTCATAAATATACGTCCCATGCATAGAGACAAAAATATCATTCATATGGATTGAACACCTGGTAACCGACATTAACCAGATGCATATAAGAATATCCCCTATCATTCCGGGATCCTCCTTCGGACATGATATAAATTTCGAAGTACTAAAGCATCCGGGACTTTGGATGGGGTTTGTTAGGCCCAATAGATCTATCTTTAGGATTCGCGTGAATTAGGGTGTCTGTTCCCTAATTCTTAGATTACCAGACTTAATAAAAAGGGGCATATTCGATTTCAATAATTCAACCATAGAATGTAGTTTTCAATTACTTGTGTCTATTTCGTAAAACAGTTATAAAAGCGCATGTATTCTCAGTCCCAAAAATATATATTGCAAAAGAATTTAAAAAGGGAGTAATGAAACTCACAATACTGTATATTATAGTAAAAATACATATGATGACATTGAACAACTGAACAATGCAGGGTTGGCCTCGGATTCACGAACCTATATCATTTGTATATTTATATTAAAACATATAATCATGATTGAACAAATATTTTTATTATGTTTTAATTTATATATTATTTATAGTTAATGTGAGTATATATTCAAAATGATTAATATTTATATAGTTATATTAATATGTCCATATTTATATACATAATTGTTTAATATTACATTTAAAAATTGATAGTGGTCATTTGAAAGTATTTATATGAATAATCTTAATAGGTTTGGTATATACAGTTATGTGAAATTTAATTATAATTATAGTACATGTAATAAGTATATTTAATGTTCAAAATATTTATTTACTAAAATGATAGTTTTGATAATAATGATTTATTAATAATAATAAAGATAACTTTATTAAAAATGATGATACTAATAATAAGAATGATAATAATAATCATAATCATAATAATAATGATAATACTTATAATAATAATTATAATGATAATACTAATATTCATAATGATAATACTAATAGTTATAATGATAATCTAATATTCATAATGATAATACTATTATTATTAGTAATACATTTAATAATACTAATACTAGGAACAACATTAGTAATAACAATAATAAAGATAATAATAATCATAATAATAATAATAATAAATAATAATAATGATAATGATAGTGAAAATAATAAGGAAAATAAATGACTACCTCAAAAGGAGCTTTTAAAAAAAATATTGTTGTGAACCAGACTCGAACTCCTGACCTCTCGGTTACCCATCACCTCCTTAAACCGTCTGGGCTGAGACCCGTTTTCTGATTATAATGATAAACCATTTTTATTTATATCGATTATCTTTCTGATTACCTTTCATCTTCTTCTTCACTAACAGACTCGATTCGATACAACACTTATCAAATTGAGTTTCCAGATTCAATATGAATTTAAAATAGAAACAGAAACCTTTTAAACGTTTAAATAGATTAACAATCCAAAATTTAAAAGAATAAAAAAAACAGTCGCTGTAAAGAAGAAAAAAACGAAGAACTTGAATTGTTGATTTTGAAATAAAGATCGTTTTAGGTGAAACTTACAACATGAATTAGGTAGTAAATTCCTCATAAAAGCTTCTGTGATTATCAATTTATTCAGAAACAATCACACAAACTCTAATTTCGCGATGAACACGATGTTTGACTTTTAAAGCTAGAAACTTTGACTTGCAAATTTGAACTCAATATAAGAATTTGGGATTTGAAACTTTGCAGTGAGTTTACATAGACGATTACTAACTAAACTGCATTTACACATTTTGGAAATTATTTCGAATTTGAAGGATTGATTAAAGGATATGAGAACAGGGGACAGAACTGGGTTTCTTAATTTCTTTCTGTTTAATTCAACAATTTAAGAGCTGTTAAAGTAATTGTGATTGATAGTTGATGAAATAAGGGCGACTCCCTTAATTTACGCTGGAATGTATCGAGTTTTATAACAGTTGAAGGGTCGATTACTATGAATTAGACAGAAAAGATAAAAAATAAAATAAATAAGTAAGTAAATAAATAATTTAGATATTGAAAGCTAACTGAATTTGGATTATACATAAGATTTGATTCGATTACAGAGATAAGAAACAAAAATCGCTAATAGTGATGGGAAGCAGGAAGCGTAATTACATATCTGTGTTCATACTTGTGTAAGTTAGTATTGATAATAAATAAATTTATTAATAATAATAATAATTATATATAACATCATATATATATATATATATATATATATATATATATATATATATATATATATATATATATATATATATATATATATATGTATATCTAATCATTATATATATAAATATATATAATAGAATTTTTATATGTAAGTATTTTTATATATCTTATTTTCTACATTGGTTAATATATTTGTATATATATATATATATATATATATATATATATATATATATATATATATATATATATATATATTTATAATTCATAAAATTTTATAATTAATAATTATATTAGTATTATTAATAATACTATCATTAATATTACCTATAATGATATTATTGATAAAAGAATAATAAATATTGTGATAAATGATAATTGTAATAATTTAATTAATACCAATGATAATAATAATCTTATTAGTGATACTAAAAATATTACTAACACAAATATTAATAGTAATAATATTAATGAAAATTATGTTAATAATATTAATATATAAATTATATTCAATCTTGTAATTTAATGTAATTTCATTTATTATTTATGTAATATAATACTACATGATGACTTTTAATAAATAGTTAATATATATTTTATATATATTTAACAGAAATAATAGATTTATAATAACATGTACCTATTTATATATATTCACAATATTTAATTATTCTAATTGTTATATTACATTTTAAATTTCAATTATTTAAAGTATAGTTTAATAAATCAAAATGTTTTATATTCTTATAATTATATTTATATAATATATACATATTTAATTACAAATAATGTTCGTGAATCATCGGGAATAGTCAATGGTCAAATGGTTTCATAAAACCAGTTCAAAGATTTTAAGATTCAAGATTATAGATTTTGATTACCGTGTCGAAGTTCTATAAAGGTTAAATTTAAATTTGGTCGGAAATTCCTGGGTCGTCACAGTACCTACCCGTTAAAGAAATTTCGTCCCGAAATTTGAGTGGAGTTGTCATAGCTAATAATAAGAATGTTTTCATGACGAATATGGGTTGATAAATAAAGTTTTATTATCATTGAGTAATATGGATAAAATGATTCGATTAATCGAAGCGTATAAATGAAGTTATCACAAAAGATCGAGATGAAGAGATGGAGATTTTCCATAACTTTTGACGTAGTCGCGATTGAATTTAGAAAATAGGGTGCTTCTTAACTTTTGGCGTAGGGGGGTTGAATTCCGGAATTCAAGGAATTTAAAGAAAATCTTCGAAATCTAAAAGATTTGATTCTTCAGCGAATAAGGAAATTAAGATCTCTATAATTAAATACGATGATCTGCCTTGATTACTATGTCCGATATTTTCATTATAAATTAAACTCTTCTGTGCTATTATTCTCACCATTCCTATACTTTCTTTCTTAGTTCATACATCCAAAAGATCGTAAGAATATTTAATCCCATTCTAATCCTTGATATTTTCCTAATTATCATTTCTGTCATCCTTCTTTTCAATCTTTCACCAGAAAGATTTGGTTACTTCTACTATTACCTTGGGATGATTCTATTCTTAATTCTACCGTGTCTTTATTTTGCTATTCTTATTAATATCCATGGTTTGTAACCTCCGTGTTGTTATTGAGCTTTATATTTTCTCTTATATTTTGGAGCTCTTTACCTTTTTATTATCCTCCCGACCTCTAGTAAAGCGAGTAACGGTCCAGAATTCATAAGTATGGAATTTCGGATGAACATCATGTTCTAAATAAGAAAGAATGTATTAGCACTATTTGATTTGTCAATTTACCAGAATCACTGAGAATAGAACTATCAAGAATATATTTTCTTGATATGTTCAGAAGTTAATCAAAATGAAAGAGTTATGTAACATGACACATGATGATGTTATAATCTGTGAATCATCATGTTCCATTTAGAAACCCAGCATAACTTACTGTAATATAATCACGTTGATCAAGTGTCATTATATTATACTAACTCATGCATCAGTTCCCAACATTACTTCAATAACATTCATATTTTAAGCTCGAAAGTTTACAGAATATAGAAACTAACAGTTTCTATATGATGTAACACTGATAGCACGAAGAGATTAATGATTTCAGATAAGAATAGTTATGAAAATATATTCAGAAATATCGAGGATATTTATAATGAAAGATACGATAATACCTTGGAATATCTAAAATCAGAGGATGATAGAAACTATTTTCCGCAAGGGTTTACAGTAAGGAGCAAGATATTCGCTAAAGACTTTATCAGGCATTGAATCATTTGGATTCTTTGAAGTCAAACTTATTCTTTGTGATTTGTCCACGGCTTCCTTCATAGTTTCGCATAATCCGCTTTTCAGTACTAAATTTTCTATTGAATGTTTCCAATACTCCATTCCTTATCATCAAACTTTTGACGGTTAAGGTCGTGTACAGTTTTTGCCGCTAAATTCAGCTTTTTCAGAATTTGTGGTATTGATTTGTAGACTGGGTGCTTTTCAGAATTTCAGAATGGAAGATCATAATTCTAAGAGATAAATGTTATATGTTTACATATAACTGTTGATGTAGACATTCTGCGAGATTTCAGAATATTGATTGCTGATTCTTGGTGTTTGGTACGGCAATTCTAGTTATCAGATGCGGATGAGTAGATGATAGGATTTCAATGAATATAATAACTTTTCATAAAGTCAAAGATCAATGATGTTGCTGGTAAGTTTACTGCTAATGTAGTGAGATTTAAACGGTTTTCCGGTATTGATGACGAAAGGCAACTTATATATCAGGGTTATAATAAGCTAATCCGAGTGAAAAGTCGAAGTTGACTTGTTGGAGTTGTGACAAAATTGGCTAATTTGGAAAGGGATTGCAAAGTTATGTTGGGTAATAATAACACTAAAGGGATTAACACAGTTATGTGTTAAATGTTTACTCAGTTTCCGAGAGTTTTTCAGGTGCATAACTATATGCATAAATCTTTCCTTCCGTAGATTAAAAGTAGTTGGTTCATCCTCTCGATGTAGGTATTCCCAAGATTTGTGAAAGGTTTGAACGCAGATTGTAATTGTCAAGATACAAATAAGGTTTAAGATGAAATCAAGTGGCAAACTTGAAGAGTTGTTTAGTTTCATATGTTATAATCAATATTTTAAATCAATTTGATTGTCCAATGTTCTTAGTCCACAGTCGATAGTCCACAGTAACAGTCCAATAATTCATATATAGTTTAATATATAATATTCGAATTAATTAATACGTATCGTGACCCGTGTACATGTCTCAGACTTGATCACAACTCAAAGTATATATATTATTATAGAATCAACCTCAACCCTGTATAGAGAACTCGATCATTACTGCATATAGAGTGTCTATGGTTATTCCAAATAATATATATATATATATATATATATATATATATATATATATATATATATATATATATATATATGCGTCGATATGATATGTCAAAACCTTGTATACGTGTCCCGACATTTAAAGTGCATAAAATAAATACAGAAATTAAATGACGATAAATAAAATTGCGAGAATTAAATTGCGATAAAATAAATTGCGATAATTAAATTGCGATAATTAAATTACGATAATTAAATTGTGACAAATAAAATGTAATCAGTTAGCTAGGAACTGTTAGCGTGGATTCTTAACAAAATTTCTCATAGTTAATTTGTCTGTTTCTAACAAATTTTATTTTGTCATATGTTTTCTTCATTATGCCACTTGTTGGATTCTGATAGGTCAAAATCCGAAAATGAAATTGAATAAAAAAAATGGTTATTCTGTGGTGAACGGATACGTATATCGGTGGTTGTAAGTAAGATAGTAAATGACTGTTGAATCAGATTCGAAGAATGTACAGTATAACTTATTAATGTGAAATTTAAATATTCCTCGGGTATTACCTACCCGTTAAAATATTTTCACCATTAACAGTTTATACGAAAGAATTTTTAATTATAATCTTTATGAAAATATATATACATATATATTTTCTTCAGATGTAATTATGGATTTAATGTGTCAATATGATATTAAACTCATTTGATTTTCGATTTGAGCCAAATAAATAATCTCTAAAACTTTTAAAAACCACATATTCTTCGCAGAATATTTCTTAAATGAAGTTATGAATTAATACTTCATCGTTCATTGTTGTTGGTACTCCTTGGTATCCATGGTGCGTATGACGTTGATATTCGTGTGACAGATTGTGAAGTTGAGGTTTACGATGCGGTTGTTGTTGTTGGTGGTAATGGTACTGTTGGCGTTGATCATGGTAGTACTGGTTATGCTGCGGGTGTTGCTGGTGGTGTTCGTAACCTTCGCACCATATTCTCGAAAGCCACTACCCGAGCGCGAAGCTCGTTGACTTCTTCTATTATGCCGGGGTGATTTTCGGTTCGGACGAGCGGATAAATATGATCTAGAATTTGGTATAGTATATAATCGTGACGAGATACTCTGGAAATGAGAGAGAAAATGGTGTTTCGGACAGGTTCCCCGGTAAGTGCTTCAGGTTCTTCGCCAAGAGGGCAATGTGGTGGATGAAAAGGATCACCTTCTTCTTATCTCCAATGATTGAGGAGACTACGAACCCAGCCCCAATTCATCCAGATTAGATGATGGCTGATTGGTTGGTCCATTCCGGTCACACTGCTTTCGGAGTTTGAGTGGGAATCCATGTCGGATTCCGAGGAATTCGAACTGGTTGAGGGATCCATTTCGTACAATCGGATGAAAGATTTTCGATATGAAATAGATTATAGGATGTAGATTAGTACCCTGCAATAAATGATTTACATATGCATATATAATACTAAAATCCCATAAGTTACGGAGGAATCTATGGAAGCTGTCAGGAAAAGTCTACAGTAATAAATATGCTAAGATATGAATTTTGTCTATACACTATCGATGCTTTAAATGCAGTAAGACGTGTCTAAACTTTAAGGATGATAATCAGTTGATTTTCGACTAGAAATGATAAGCCAAACTTTTGACATGCAGACACGGTCGAAGTCCAGATTACTAATGCATCCTAATAACTATCAGTTAGACACACTAATGTAAGACCTGGTTCGCTAAGACCACTGCTCTGATACCAACTGAAACGACCCGTCCTAATCCATTCGGACGAAGTCCAGGTCGATTATAAATGATTCACAACAGTTGATTACATCGCGAGGTACTTAACCTCTATATGATACATTTTACAAACATTGCATTCGTTTTTGAAAAGACAATCTTTCATTACATCAAAAGTTGACGACAGGCATACCATTTCATAATATATCTAACTATAATTGACTTAGTAATAATCTTGATGAACGCAATGACTCGAATGCAACGTCTTTTGAAATATGTCATGAATGACTCCAAGTAATATCTCTAAGATGAACAAAAGCACAACGGAAGATTTCTTTCATACCTGAGAATAAACATACTTTAAAGTGTCAACCAAAAGGTTGGTGAGTTCATTAGTTTAACATAAATAATCATTTCCTTCATTTTAATAGACCACAAGAATTTCATTTCCAGTTGTCATAAATATATGTCCCATGCATAGAGACAAAAATATCATTCATATGGATTGAACATCTGGTAACCGACATTAACTAGATGCATATAAGAATATCCGCTATCATTCCGGGATCCTCCTTCGGACATGATATAAATTTCGAAGTACTAAATCATCCGGGACTTTGGATGGGGTTTGTTAGGCCCAATAGATCTATCTTTAGGATTCGCGTGAATTAGGGTGTCTGTTCCCTAATTCCGAGATTACCAGACTTAATAAAAAGGGGCATATTCGATTTCGATAATTCAACCATAGAATGTAGTTTTCATTTACTTGTGTCTATTTCGTAAAACAGTTATAAAAGCGCATATATTCTCAGTCCCAAAAATATATATTGCAAAAGAATTTAAAAAGGGAGTAATGAAACTCACAATACTGTATTTTGTAGTAAAAATACATATGACGACATTGAACAACTGAACAATGCAGGGTTGGCCTCGGATTCACGAACCTATATCATTTGTATATTTATATTAAAACATATAATCATGATTGAACAAATATTTTTATTATGTTTTAATTTATATATTATTTATAGTTAATGTGAGTATATATTCAAAATGATTAATATTTATATAGTTATATTAATATGTCCATATTTATATACATAATTGTTTAATGTTACATTTAAAAATCGATAGTGGTCATTTGAAAGTATTTATATGAATAATCTTAATAGGTTTGGTATATATAGTTATGTGAAATTTAATTATAATTATAGTACATGTAATAAGTATATTTAATGTTCAAAATATTTATTTACTAAAATGATAGTTTTGATAATAATGATTTATTAATAATAATAAAGATAACTTTATTAAAAATGATGATACTAATAATAAGAATGATAATAATAATCATAATCATAATAATAATGAAAATACTTATAATAATAATTATAATGATAATACTAATATTCATAATGATAATACTAATATTTATAATGATAATACTAATATTCATAATGATAATACTATTATTATTAGTAATACATTTAATAATACTAATACTAGGAACAACATTAGTAATAACAATAATAAAGATAATAATAATAATAATAATAATAATAATAATAATAATAATAATAATAATAATAATAATAATAATAATAATAATAATAATAATGATAGTGAAAATAATAAGGAAAATAAATGACTACCTCAAAAGGAGCTTTTAAAAAAAATATTGTTGTGGACCAGACTCGAACTCCCGACCGCTCGGTTACCCATCACCTCCTTAAACCGTCTGGGCTGAGACCCGTTTTCTGATTATAATGATAAACCATTTTTATTTATATCGATTATCTTTCTGATTACCCTTCATCTTCTTCTTCACTAACAGACTCAATTCGATACAACACTTATCAAATTGAGTTTCCAGATTCAATATGAATTTAAAATAGAAACAGAAACCTTTTAAACGTTTAAATAGATTAACAATCGAAAATTTAAAAGAATAAAAAAAAAACAGTCGCTGTAAAGAAGAAAAAAAAAGAAGAACTTGAATTGTTGATTTTGAAATAAAGATCGTTTTAGGTGAAACTTACAACATGAATTAGGTAGTAAATTCCTCATAAAAGCTTCTGTGATCATCAATTTATTCAGAAACAATCACACGAACTCTAATTTCGCGATGAACACGATGTTTGACTTTTAAAGCTAGAAACTTTGACTCGCAAATTTGAACTCAATATAAGAATTTGGGATTTGAAACTTTGCAGTGAGTTTACATAGACGATTACTAACTAAACTGCATTTACACATTTTGGAAATTATTTCGAATTTGAAGGATTGATTAAAGGATATGAGAACAGGGGACAAAACTGGGTTTCTTAATTTCTTTCTGTTTAATTCAACAATTTAAGAGCTATTAAAGTAATTGTGATTGATAGTTGATGAAATAAGGTCGACTCCCTTAATTTACACTGGAATGTATTAAGTTTTATAACAGTTGAAGGGTCGATTACTATGAATTAGACAGAAAAGATAAAAAGTAAAATAAATAAGTAAATAAATAATTTAGATATTGAAAGCTAACTGAATTAGGATTATACATAAGATTTTATTCGATTACAGAGATAAGAAACAAAAATCGCTGATAGTGATGGGAAGCAGGAAGCGTAATTACATATCTGTGTTCATACTTATGTAAGTTAGTATTGATAATAAATAAATTTATTATTAATAATAATAATTATATATTACAGCATATATATATATATATATATATACATATATACATATATATATATACATATATACATATATATATATATATATATATATATATATATCTAATCTTTATATATATAAATATATATAACAGAATTTTTATATATAAGTATTTTTATATATCTTATTTTCTACATTTGTTAATATATTTGTGTATATATATATATATATATATATATATATATATATATATATATATATATATATATATATATATATATATATATATATATATATATATATATAATTCATAAAATTTTATAATTAATAATTATATTAGTATTATTAATAATACTATCATTAATATTACCTATAATGATATTATTGATAAAAGAATAATAAATATTGTGATAAATGATAATTGTAATAATTTAATTAATAAAAATGATAATAATAATCTTATTAGTGATACTAAAAATATTACTAACACAAATATTAATAGTAATAATATTAATGAAAATTATGTTAATAATATTAATATATCAATTATATTCAATCTTGTAATTTAATGTAATTTCATTTATTATTTATGTAATATTATACTACATGATGACTTTTAATAAATAGTTAATATATATTTTATATATATTTAACAGAAATAATAGATTTATAATAACATGTACCTATTTATATATATTAACAATATTTAATTATTCTAATTGTTATATTACATTTTAAATTTCAATTATTTAAAGTATAGTTTAATAAATCAAAATGTTTTATATTCTTATAATTATATTTATATAATATATACATATTTAATTACAAATAATGTTCGTGAATCGTCGGGAAGAGTCAATGGTCAAATGGTTTCATAAAACCAGTTCAAAGATTTTAAGATTCAAGATTACAGACTTTGCTTATCGTGTCGGAGTTCTATAAAGATTAAATTTAAATTTGGTCGGAAATTCCCGGGTCGTCACAGTTAGATAATAATTCGTGAAGTTGGATGATGATTTGTTAAACGAATGATTTAAGATTATGATTATAATGATGATGGTTACTTGATACATGTTAAATATGATCATGAGATAAAGTTGTGATTATGGTTGATTTCATCCTCGGGTCGAATTGTTTTAAAGAAGAATAAGAACACAGGAATCAGGTTAAAAAGAATTAAATTAGGAGTTAAAACAGAAATAAGAATGCAGAAGAATGGTTGGTGTGGTGTTTGGTTTAACTGAGAGGTCATGAGTTCGAACCTAGGCTGCTGCAGTATATTTTTTTTTATCAATAAATAAGCTGTTCAGGTTGGGTTAGGCAGTTGGGCTGCCACATGTCTGTTGGACCGTGATTTATGTTGGGCCTGGTTAACGAGCTTTATTAAGTAGGAGAGAAAAGGAAACAGACTAGTATCGGGTTAATTAAATTAAAACTCTAATAATAAATAGATATGCAAGAACAGAGGGACGGTTCATGAGGGTGTGGAGTTAGCGGGAGGTCGCGGGTTCAAACTCGGGCTTGGGCATTATATTTTTAAGGGCTACACCTTTGAGGTAGTATTACTAGTACCATTATTATTATTATTGTTATTATTATTATCGTATCATTATTAGTATTGACATAAATATTATTATTATTAATACTATCATTTTATGAATTAAGAAAATAAGTATCATTATAGTTATTAATATAAAAATTGGTATCATTATTATTATTTGTAAAATCATTATTTCTATAGTTATTATTATTATTATTCATTATTGTTAAAATTAATATTTTTTATTAAAAAGTATCATTTCTATAAAAGTTATCATTTTATCATTCATATTAAAAGTATCATTTTAACCCTAATATCATTATTATTATTTTTATCATTACTAATATTATTTTAGTATTATTATAATTTCAACAAACAAACGATATATATATATATATATATATATATATATATATATATATATATATATATATATATATATATATATATATATATATATATATATATATATATATATATATATATATATATATATATATATATATATATATATATATATATATAATACAACCATAGTAATATTTTATGGTAATTATTTATTTAAGATTTATAAAATAAAGATAATGTATTTAAGTTATTAATAAAACATGATTTAAAATAACAATTAAAATCAATGATAATATATAAATTTATTCGATTACTCTTATATGTGTTAATATATATATAAATAATATAGGTTCGTGAATTCTAGGTCAACCCTGCATTGTTCAATATAGTCATATGTATTTTTACTACAAAATACATTAGGGGAGTTTTATTTGCTCCCTTTTTAAATGGTTTTGCAATATATATTTTTGGGACTGAGAATACATGCGCTGCTTTTATAACTGTTTTACAAAATAGACACAAGTAATCGAAACTACATTATATGGTTGAATGATCGAAGCTGAATATGCCCCTTTTTGTTTGGTAGCCTAAGAATTAGGGAACATCACTAATTTTGAGAATTAGTGCACGCCTAATTGACGCTAATCCTAAAGATAGATCTATTGGGCCTAACGAACCCCATCCAAAGTACCGGATGCTTTAGTACTTCGATGTTGTTTTTATCATGTCCGAAGGATTTCCCGGAATGATAGGGGATATTCTTATATGCATCTTGTTAATGTCGGTTACCAGGTGTTCACCATATGAATGATTATTTTTGTCTCTATGCATGGGACGTATATTTATGAGAATTGGAAATGAAATCTTGTGATCTATTAAAATATTGAAATGATTGTTATGATAAACTAATGAACTCACCAACCTTTTGGTTAACACTTTAAAGCATGTTTATTCTCAGGTATGAAAGAAATCTTCCGCTGTACATTTGCTAATTATAGAGATATTACTTGGAGTCATTCATGACATATTTCAAAAGACGTTGCATTCGAGTCGTTGAGTTCATCAAGATTAATATTAAGTCAATTATAGCTGGATATATTATGAAATCGTATGCATGCTGTCAACTTTTGATGTAATGAAAGGTTGTCTTTAAAAAAATGCAACGTTTGTAAAATGTATCATATAGAGGTCAAATACCTCGCGATGTAATCATATGTTATTGTATTCGTCCTTATGGATTAGGACGGGTCGCTTCAGATTCTAGTGCGGATAGAAGCTATATGAGTAGAGATTTTTGTGCTAAGTTAAGTTGCCCATTGACGCCTTTGGATAGTAAATTTTTACTCGAATTAGCAAACGGTAAATTAATTTCAGCAGATAATATATGTCGGGATAGAGAAATTAAACTGGGGGATGAAACGTTTAAAATTGATTTAATACCAGTCGAGTTAGGGAGTTTTGATGTAATAATTGGTATGGACTGGTTGAAAAAGGTGAGAGCAGAGGTCGTTTGTTACAAAAATGCGATTCGCATTATGCGTGAAAAGGGAAAACCTTTAATGGTGTACGGAGAAAAGAACAATGCGAAATTAAATCTTATTAGTAGTTTGAAGGCATAAAAACTAATAAGAAAAGGTTGTTACGTCATTCTAGCACACATCAAGGAAGTTAAACCTGAAGAAAAGAACATCAATGATGTTCCCGTCGCAAAAGTATTTCCCGATGTACTTCCGAAAGAATTACCGGGATTACCCCCACATCGATCGGTTGAATTTCAAATAGACATTGTACCAGGAGCTGCACCAATAGCTCGTTGATAATGCTAAAAACGAACATATATTTCATAGCATTATTCCTCAAGAAAGACAAGCTTTTAGTTGCAATTGTTCTATTTACAAGTGATATTCGTTTAAATAATAAAAGGTGAAGACAAAAGACAGATTCGCCGAATTGAAGACGCAAACGACCAAAAAGCTCAAAAGTACAAAATACAATCAATAAGGTTCCAATTATTGATAAGAAACGTCTCAAAATTACAAGAGTACAAGATTCAAAACGTAAAGTACAAGATATTAAATTATTCGCAAGGACGTTCGAAAATCCGGAACCGGGACCAGAGTCAACTCTCAACGCTCGATGCAACGGACTAAAAATTTCAAGTCAACTATGCACATGAATATAATATAATATATAATTAATTTTTAAAATTAATATATGTATTATATTATGTTTAAAAACCGTCGGCATAAAAAAACAAAGACTTTTGAGTCTCCCCAGCTGGCCATGCGATCGCATGGCCTGGAAGGCATAAATCCATGCGATCGCATGGTGCACAGTTCCAGCCCACATGCCTATAAAAATCGAGCTTTGGTGCACCACAAAAAAAACATCTTTTTCTTCTCCCCATTCAACGTATAATATTTATATTTATATTATAATTTTAATTTTAATTTATAATAATAAGGGTGTGTTAGCGAATGTTGTAAGGGTGTAAGTCGAAATTCTGTCCGTGTAACGCTACGCTATTTTTAATCATTGTAAGTTATGTTCAACCTTTTTAATTTAATGTCTCGTAGCTAAGTTATTATTATGCTTATTTAATCCGAAGTAATCATGATGTTGGGCTAATTACTAAAATTGGGTAATTGGGCTTTGTACCATAATTGGGGTTTGGACAAAAGAACGACACTTGTGGAAATTAGACTATGGGCTATTAATGGGCTTTATATTTGTTTAACTAAATGATAGTTTGTTAATTTTAATATAAAGATTTACAATTGAACGTCCCTATAAATAACCATATACACTCGATCGGACACGATGGGCGGGGTATTTATATGTACGAATAATCGTTCATTTAACAGGACACGAGAATGGATTAATAGCCACTAGAATTATTAAAACAGGGGTGAAATTATGTACAAGGACACTTGGCATAATTGATAACAAAGTATTAAAACCTTGGGTTACATTCAGTCGACATCCTGGTGTAATTATTAAACAAAGTATTAAAATCTTGTTACAGTTTAAGTCCCCAATTAGTTGGAATATTTAACTTCGGGTATAAGGATAATTTGACGAGGACACTCGCACTTTATATTTATGACTGATGGACTGTTATGGACAAAAACCAGACGGACATATTAAATAATCCAGGACAAAGGACAATTAACCCATGGGCATAAAACTAAAATCAACACGTCAAACATCATAATTACGGAAGTTTAAATAAGCATAATTCTTTTATTTCATATTTAATTTCCTTTATTTTATATTTAATTGCACTTCTAATTATAACACTTTTATTTATTGTTATTGTATTTAATTGCACTTTTAATTATCGTACTTTTTAATTATCGCAAGTTTATTTTATCGCACTTTTATTTATCGCAATTTCATTATCGTTATTTACTTTACGCTTTAAATTAAGTCTTTTATTTATTTAATATTTTACATTTTGTTTTAACTGCGACTAAAGTTTTAAAATTGACAAACCGGTCATTAAACGGTAAAAACCCCCCTTTATAATAATAATATTACTTATATATATATTTGTATTTTTATAAAATAAAACTAATATAGCGTTAAGCTTTGATTAAAAGATTTTCCCTGTGGAACGAACCGGACTTACTAAAAACTACACTACTGTACGATTAGGTACACTGCCTATAAGTGTTGTAGCAAGGTTTAAGTATATCCATTCAATAAATAAATAAATATCTTGAGTAAAACTGTATCGTATTTAATAGTATTTCCTTGTAAAATATAAGCTATTTTATATACACCTCGCATAACATCAAGAATTTTTGGCGCCGCTGCCGGGGACAATTTAGCTTAAAAGCCGGAAGCGCAACGCTAATATATATAAAAAAAAAGATTTTTCTTTTTAGTTTACTTTTATTAAAATACGCTTTTGTAGAAATACGTTTTAAATATTCAAAAATATAAAAAGAAAAACAAAAATATAAATATTTTTAAGAGTTTGGTAAATATTTAAGTTTTATAAAGTTTCTTTATTTCTATTTTTAGTTTGTAAAAATATAAGTTTTATTTAATTTATAAATATATTTTATAAATATATTATACAGCAAAAAAAATATATATATTAAAACTCGAAGTCCGATACTGTAGCAGCCCACTCTGAGGCCCGAAACCCTAGCCCATGCGATCGCATGGCCTGGTAGCTTAGAAATCATGCAATCGCATGAGCTCGTCTGACACGCCACAGTTGACTGCAGCTAGCATTTATTACGGATAATAATTATTATTATTTTTCTTAAACCCTAATTAGGGTTGTTTTTTTATTTAGTTTAGTTATTTTATTATTTGTATTATTTAGTATAATTAGTTTAGTTAGTTTATAAAATTAATAGTTTTATAAAATAAATAATATAAAAATAATATTTTTATAAAAATTGTCCTTTTTACAACTTTTAGTATATTTTTATATTTTGTCCCTTTTTAATTGTTTTAGTGTAATATTTGTATTTTTCGCTCGTATTTAGTTTTTAAACACAGTTTTTGCCATAGTTATTTTTATTTCTAGATTTTTAGGCTTTGCCGTAAAATCCCTTAAGTGCTTTTTCTTTAGACTAAGATTTAGGTGCTTTAGAATTTTGCGACGCCTTTTTAAGTTTTAGTTCCTTTTTAAGATATTGCCATTTGGGATACAGTTTTACTTGTAAGCTTTAATATTTTTAGACGCCTTTTACCTATGTATCAATTATCATTCCAATTAGTAATCTCAATTTGCGATTATAATTTTAAGTTAGTGATAGTAATAAGGTTGGGTTAGTCAAGTATTTTTAAGTTTTATAAGTCACTCTTTTTCTTTCTTATTTTTCGACGCCTTTTATTTTTCGACCTTTTTTGACGCGCTCTTTTTCTTTCTTATTTCTCGCTATTCTAGTTTTAGGACATAGATTTTTATTCTACTTCTTATCTAAATTTCTTAAAATTAAGAAAATTTATTTTAAGTGGTTAAATTGATAGACATCAAAATTTTCTGGTTCGTAGTAATAGTTGGATTTGTACGTGGACCGGGTTATTGGAGCCAAACAGTCCTCAATTATATTGAGACCAAACGAATCCTGCCCCTCTGTTGCATCTTTTGGCTATTCGAAACGTGGGCAAAATCAGAAAAGTCTATTAATTGGATAACTTATATAATTTTTTTCTTTCCTTTTAAAAACTAATAGGATATTCAGTGAATGCACCGAGCAAGATGTTCACCACCTTTTGTACGTCCACCACCTGTAACTAGATCAAGACATCTAGCAAATATTACCGCCGTTGATTTTTCTTTAGAATCGTCATCCAGTCAACCAAGTACTCCAGTTCAAATTTCCGATAATCCATTTTTTGAACCCGACCTCATAATTGAGAATCCGGAGAATATTCAGGGACGATTCATAGATCCTGAACCATTAAATTTTCCTCCGGAACCACCAATCATTCAAACAGAGATTGTTGAGGAACGAACCATTAAATCAGAATCCTCTAGTGATTCTGATTCAACAAATTCAATTATGGAGAATCTGGAACCTTTAAGTATGGAAGACCGAATGAGAGCTAAACGCACTGGCCAAGGTCACGCAATTACTCATCCTGACATTAATGCGCCAGATTATGAAATCAAAGGACAAATTCTACACATGGTGACTAATCAATGCCAATTTAGTGGTGCGCCGAAGGAAGATCCAAATGAACATCTTCGTACCTTTAATAGGATCTGCACACTATTTAAAATTCGAGAAGTGGAGGATGAACAGATATATCTCATGTTATTTCCCTGGACTTTAAAGGGAGAAGCCAAATATTGGTTGGAATCGTTACCTGAAGGGGCGATTGATACATGGGACGTTTTAGTTGAAAAATTTCTTAAACAATTCTTTCCGGCATCTAAAGCCGTAAGACTTCAAGGAGAAATTGTTACGTTCACACAGAAGCCGAATGAAACTCTATATGAGGCGTGGACAAGATTTGGAAAGTAATTAAGAGGATGTCCGCAACATGGTTTAGACACCTGTCAAATAGTACAAATATTCTACCAAGGATGCGACATCACTACAAGAAAAGACATCAATATAGCAGATGGTGGTTCTATTATGAAGAAAACCGAAACTGATGCTTACAAAATTATTGATAACACTGCTTCTCACTCACATGAGTGGCACCAAGAAAAAGATATCGTTAGATCATCTAAAGCAGCTAGAGCCGATTCTAGCCATGACTTAGATTCCATTTCCACAAAGATAGATGCTGTCGAGAGACGAATGGAAAAGATGACTAAATATATCCACTCAATACGAATTAGTTGTGAACAGTGTGGAGGACCACATTTGACAAAAGATTGTCTCAGTATTGAATTAACAATGGAACAAAGAGAGAATGTTTCATATCTAAACCAAAGGCCTGGAAATAATTATCAGAATAATTATCAACCGCCAAGACCGATCTGCAATCAAAACCAGAATTATAATCGAAATATTCCATACAACAACCAACAAGGTCCTAGCAATCAACAAGTATCCAATAATACTTACAATCAGCAAAGACCTAATTTTCAAAACAAACCACCACAAACCGATGATAAAAAGCCGAATTTAGAAGATATGATGACGAAACTAGTTGAAACTCAAACGCAGTTTTTCACATCTCAAAAACAAACTAATGAACAAAATGCTTAAGCATTTAAAAATCAACAAGCTTCTATTCAAAACTTGGAACAAGAAGTAAGTAACCTAGCAAGGTTAATAGGTGAAAGAAAACCGGGAAGTTTACATAGTGATACAAATGCTAACCCCCGGAATGAAACAGCTAAAGCCATTACCACAAGAAGTGGTACAACACTTAAACCACCTGAAATACCTGTAACTTCTGATGAAGCTATTCCTACTCCACAAGAACCACAACCTGATCAAGATAAGGAAAAAGAACCGGTAGTTGAAAAGGTTAATGAAGATAACACAGTTAAGGCTAAACCTTATGTTAAACCATACCAACCACCACTTCCTTACCCGAGTAAAATGAAAAAAGAGAAACTTGAAGCCGAGCAATCCAAATTCTTGGATATATTTAAACAGATAAATGTAAATCTTCCTTTCATTGATGTGATTTCAGGAATGCCTAGATATGCTAAATTTCTGAAAGATCTAATCTCAAATAGAAAGAAAATGGAATAACTCTCGGCTGTTACTATGAATGCTAATTGTTCAGCAGTGCTGTTGAATAAGATACCAGAAAAATTATCTGATCCAGGAAGTTTCACAATTCCATGTTTTCTGGGTAGTCTTAGTTCAATAGAAGCATTGGCAGACTTAGGTGCTAGTATAAATTTAACGCCGTATTCATTATACGCTAAACTAGACCTTGGAGAATTGAAACCAACAAGAATAAGTATACAACTAGCCGATAGATCAATAAAATATCCTAGAGGGATAATGGGGAACATGCTAGTTAAAGTTGGTACTTTAGTATTTCCAGTAGATTTTGTTGTTCTGGACATGGAAGAAGATTCTCAAGTTCCTCTCATATTAGGAAGACCATTCTTAAACACGGCTAAAGCAATGATAGGCGTGTTCGGTAAGAAATTGACCCTAAGTATAGAGGATGAGAGTGTTACCTTTTCAGTTGATAGAGCAATGCAACAACCGCAATCTGCAGATGATACATGTTATTATATTCAAACTATAGATTCACATGCAGAATTATTAGAAGAATTTCCAGAATTACAAGGAACAGGAGAATGTTCTTTAGGAGAAGGAACTGAACCAATTGATGAAGCTGAAATGTTAGCTACACTAATAGCTAATGGATATGAACCAACAACAGAAGAAATTCAAATGTTAAAAGAAGAAGACAGATATTGATATAAATCATCGATAGAAGAACCTCCGAAATTAGAGTTAAAGCCACTTCCAAACCATTTGGAATATGCTTATTTACATGGTGAATCTGAATTACCTGTAATAATATCATCTTCTCTTACTGAAAATGAGAAATCACAACTCATTTCTGTGTTGAAAGCTCATAAACCAGCCATTGCAAGGAAGATTCATGATATAAAAGGAATAAGTCCTTCGTATTGCATACATAAAATCCTTATGGAAGAAGGTCATAAAACGTATGTGCAACGCCAACGAAGACTAAATCCGAATATGCAAGATGTTGTTAAAAAAGAAATAATTAAACTGCTAGATGCAGGTTTAATTTATCCAATTTCTGATAGTCCATGGGTAAACTCAGTTCAATGCGTGCCTAAGAAGGGTGGCATGACTGTCATTACAAATGAAAAAAATGAGCTTATTCCTACTAGGACTGTAACAGGATGGCGTGTGTGTATTGATTATAGAAAATTAAATGACGCCACCAGAAAAGATCACTTTCCCTTACCTTTTATTGATCAAATGTTGGAAAGATTAGCCGGAAACAGTTACTATTGTTTTCTTGATGGATTTTCCGAATATTTTCAAATTCCAATAGCACCCGAAGACCAAGAGAAAACCACATTCATGTGCCCTTATGGTACTTTTGCTTACAAACGCATGCCATTTGGACTTTGCAATGCCCCTGCAACCTTTCAAAGGTGCATGATGGCGATTTTTCACGACATGATAGAAGAATGAATGGAAGTTTTCATGGATGACTTTTCAGTCTTCGGTGATACTTTTGAATCATGTCTAGCTAATCTTGAACGAATGCTTATTAGATGCGAACAATCAAATCTAGTTCTTAATTGGGAGAAATGCCATTTCATTGTTAAAGAAGGCATCGTTCTTGGACATAAAATTTCAAAAGAAGGAATTGAAGTGGATAGAGCTAAAGTAGATGTAATTGCTAAACTTCCACATCCCACCAATGTTAGAGGAGTTAGGAGTTTTCTAGGGCATTCCGGTTTTTCCCGACGTTTCATAAAAGATTTTTCTAAAATTGCCACTCCTATGAATAAACTCCTAGAAAAGGATGCTCCATTCATCTTTTCAGATGAATGCATCAAATCTTTTAATATTCTTAAAGAGAAACTCACTAATGCGCCGATCATGATAACACCAAATTGGAATTTACCGTTTGAACTAATGTGCGATGCAAGTGATTTTGCAATGGGAGCCGTTTTAGGACAAAGAATTGAAAAACGATTTTAACCTATATATTATGCTAGTAAGACGTTACAAGGAGCACAAACGAATTACACAACTACTGAAAAAGAATTCCTTGCTATTGTCTTTGCTTTTGAAAAATTTTGTTCATATCTCGTTCTAGCAAAAACGGTGGTCTATACCGACCATTCTGCTCTTAGATACCTATTTTCGAAACAAGATGCCAAACCAAGATTAATCCGTTGGATCTTACTCTTACAAGAGTTCGATATTGAAATCCGAGATAAAAGAGGAGCAGAAAATCTCGCCGCTGATCATCTTTCTCGTCTTGAAAATCCTGAATTAGAAGTTCTAAATGAATCGGCCATACAAGACAAATTTCCTGATGAATATCTATTGAAGATAGATTATAATGAAATTCCATGGTTTGCAGACTATGCAAACTATTTAGTATGTGGATTCCTTGAAAAATGATTATCGTACCAAAAACGAAAGAAATTCTTCAGTGATATAAAACACAATTTCTGGGAAGATCCACATCTGTTTAAAAGTTGTCCAGATGAAATAATACGCCGATGTGTATTCGGAGATGAAGCTAGTAAAATTTTAAACCATTGTCACACAGGACCAACAGGAGGGCATTATGGGCCTCAACTAACAGCAAGAAAAGTTTATGATGCTGGATTCTATTGGCCTACAATTTACAAAGACGCACACCTTCTTTGCAAATCCTGTGATGCATGTCAAAGAGTCGGAAAAATAAGTCAACGTGATGAAATGCCACAAAATGTCATTCAAGTATGTGAAGTATTTGACATTTGGGGTATTGACTTTATGGGTCCATTTCCGAAATCTCATAATAATCTCTACATTCTCGTAGCCATTGATTATGTATCTAAATGGGCGGAAGCACAAGCTCTCCCAACTAACGATGCACGAGTTGTAGTTAACTTTTTAAAACGTCTTTTTGCAAGGTTTGGAACACCGAAAGCTTTAATAAGTGATCAGGGTACTCATTTCTGTAATAATCAACTTGAGAAAGTTCTCAAAAGATATGGAGTAACTCATAAAATCTCCATCGCATATCATCCACAAACAAGTGGACAAGTTGAAAATACCAACCGAGCTTTAAAACGTATTCTAGAAAAAACCGTAGGATCAAATCCGAAGGAATGGTCCATTAAATTGGAGGATGTACTCTGGGCTTTTAGAACAGCCTACAAAACTCCAATTGGAACCACACCTTTTAAACTCGTCTACGGAAAAGCATGTCATCTTCCAGTAGAAATTGAACACAAAGCATTTTGGGCTTTGAAGACATGTAATCTTGATTTACATGAAGCCGAACGTCTACGATTAAGTCAATTAAACGAATTAGAAGAATTAAGACATGAAGCATACGAAAATTCATTAATCTATAAAGAAAGAACGAAGAAATGGCATGATAAAAGAATCAGAAGTTCAAAAGAATTTAAAGAAGGAGACAGAGTTCTTCTTTTCAATTCACGATTCAAGCTATTTCCTGGAAAATTGAAATCGAGATGGTCTGGACCATTCATAGTCAAAAGAGTTTTCCCATACAGAACGATAGAATTAATAAATTCAAATGGAATTGAATTTAAAGTTAATGGTCACAGAGTTAAACATTACATAGATAGTCCGATGGAAGTCGACAACGAAGTTAATCACAATTTCGATACCACAGCTAACTAAGTGTGGGGAGAATCAAGTCTTTTAAGGATTTTATGTATTTCTGTTAGAGTTAGGTTGTCTGTTTTCGTGTAGTTCTCAAAAATGGAACCCGAATGGTCTTTCCCTAGCAGACCCTAAAGAACTAGTCTTCTCCCCCCATTCTGAATTTTTATTTTTATTTAGGAAATAAAGACATCCTGTGAACTAAACCATGGTCTAATGCTACATGCTTTGATCACTAAACGTAATAATGACACACTTCCGAGTGAACTAGTATCAGTAATCAGAGAAAGATTGGACGGAGTAAGAAAAGAATCCAGATGCGAAGATAATAAGTTACAATTTGGTAAAGGAAAATCAAAATCCGCAGCGAAAAGAAGAGCACGACACCTTGAAAGATGTCACAAATGCGGAAAATGGTCACATGGAGGTAAATGTTCAAATAATCAAACCTATTCAAACACCGAATTTGTTACTTTATGCAGAGACGGACCGTTCATATGTTTAGAAGAAAAAACACTGAATGCTCGAGGTTACGCCTATGTAGCCATGGAAAATCAATTAAACCGACTATCTTATGAATGGGATAGATCGTATCACTAAGAATACTATCCCACAGGTAAGTCTGTACAGTTTTTATTTTTTATTTTTATTTTTAACCTTTTGATAATAAACGCTAATTTATTCGCTAAAAAGTATTAAATTGGTATTGAATAAAATTAGGTTTGGTGACCGAAATTATTGATATCATTCAAAAATTTATTACATCACTGCGAAATTTAACGTTTATTCTTAAGGTATAAATATCTTTAATCAATCAACCCAAAATATTTCAAAAATTCGTCATGAGTTAAATTAGGTCATGGAACCAAAATTACTTTACCGAAAAGAGGGGCGTATATTTTTGATAATATTTGATTGATTAAAGTGGGATAAAAGCCAAAAAGATTTTTAATTTTATTTTTACCATGTTTTAAAATTAATATATAAAAATTAAAATAATATTGTAAACTTTTTAAAATTAATATATTTAAAATTGTAAATATTTGAAAAAATTAATCTTTTTAATATAAGTTTGTATGTATAAAAACAAAAATATAATATAAGTTTGGTGTGAATTTATAATATAAATTTTTAATTAAGTTTGGTGTGAATTTTTAATTTTATGCATTTTAAATTTAAGTTTGGTGTGAATTTAAAAACAAAAATTTACTTTATTTCGCTAAGTTAAAAATATGATTTTTAAAATTCGTCGTGAGTTGAAGACTAGGTCGTTGAACCGAAATTGCTTTACCCGAGGGAGGGACGAGAACTTTTATTATCATTATTTTTAATCTTATTGAATTAAAGTATGCCAAAAACATTAAAAAACCCAAAAATCTTTACTTTTAAAATCGCGCTTTGATTTGACAAATTTAAAAATTTTGTCAAGGGACAGACTAGGACATTGATCCGAAACACCCTCGATCCTAAAGGAAAACAAATTTTTAAAATTTAATTAATTATAAGTTTTATAAAGTATAAGGTTTTATTTAAAAAAAAAAAGGGCAAAACACTGTAGCCGGGTACCCATGCGATCGCATGGGAATCACCCTATACCTCCATGCGATCGCATGGAGGCAAATTTCTGGCCAGATCAAAATAGACAGCGAGTCTGTTCTTCAACACAAACACACACATTTACACGAACCAACCCCAAAATCCTCTCTAAAATTCTCCATTTTTCACCGTAATTCATCATTTTTCTCGCTCTAATCATGCCTAGATTCTCATTCTTCAGCAAAATGGTAAAAATTACACCCCTAAACTCATAAATTTGCTAGTTTTTGTGATAAATTCCAATTTTTTACCTAATGCAATTTTGTTAATTTCTAGTGTAATTAGTGTTAAATTGTTAGTATTTTATGCATGTATAACCTAGATTGATGCTATTTAACATGATTTAAAGCTAAAAACTTCAAAAATTTTAGAAATCTAGGGTTTGTGTTCTTGAGCAATTTGGGGCTTTTTGATATAAACAGGTTATGGCCGATTTTTGTCATGAATTATTGCTAAATTGAGTAGTGTAACATGTTTAGATAGTTAAATGATCCAAACATTGATCCTAAACATGATTTTTAGAGATTAAAGTGGCCTTTTTAAGTCCAAAATTCATGAACTTGATTAATTTGATATATTTGCCATTTGAGACTTGTTTAATTATTAGTAATGACTATTTTGACATGTTATTTGAGTTAAATGCTTATGAATTTTGTATACATTTTCATATGTGCTTATTTGAAAAGTGTAGAATTGTGAAAAATTGTGAAAATGTGTATAAGTTTAATTTTGATTTACATGTTATAGTGATTGTTTTAAGTTGTTATTTTGCTAACACTAATGCATATTTGGATGCACAAATTTTGTGTTTAATGTGTTTTGCAGAAAGCCGATACGGGAGGTTCAGGAGCATCATCATCTAGACGACCATCACCAGCACCAGAACCCGAACCAGAACCAGAAATGCAACACGAACAAGAACCACAACAAGAACCACAACAACAGTCTGATCAGCACATACCTTATTATGATCCGGTACAGTTTGTTGATGAATTCATAGTATTCCCAATGAGGCCGCCAGTAGAATTCCCAACGATTCCAGAGCACACTCTGCATCCTAATCTAAGATTTGATAGGAGATGGAGAGATTACGAGACATATCAAAGGAACACATTCAAATTGGAAACAAAAAATGTAGAGGTGCCAAGGGTAATCGATTGGGCCCCTTTGGAAACGGTCCATCTAGCTGACCGTGTTAGACAGCTTTTGGTACAAAGGTATGGCAGTTCTTCTTTTACAGATTGGGAATGTCTTTTCACCATTCGTAGACCTGTATATAAGGAATGGTGTGTTGAGTTGATGAGTACTGTATCACTTGATACAAATATAGTTAGAATAGATGATAGAAGATTTCTTAGGTTTATCCTTGGCAGTAGGATGTACAGAATGTCCATGCTGGACATGGCCAGGGCCTTACAGATATATACTCCTGGTGAGTTGCTATTACCCGATTGTACAAATTTGATTCATTATGGTGAAAGGGTAGATAGTAACTTTGACGCTGACGCCATTTGGAGGCGTATGTCACATTTTGATGTTTTTACACGAGCAGGAGGACATTCCTATACACATATTGACAGAGTCGAGCTTCGTATTATTCATAGATTTTTGGCTAACTCAATTACACAGAGAGATCACAATAAAGAAAAAATTACCTTACATGATTTATTCTACCTAAAGTGTATTCGGGATCCTAGAAGCTTTGTCAATATCCCTTACTGTGTTGTTTTTTATTTATCTAAAATGGTAGAGGGAATGCAGGACGGGAGTATAATAGGAGGAGGTATTTTTGTTACTCTCATTGGAGAGTATTTAGGTGTTGATAGAAACCAAGGGGGTCCATTACATCTTTGTAGAGAACAGGTTGAGCCTTTAGGATTGAAAGTTTATGTGGGTGCTAAGGTATTGAAAAGTAGACGTAACCAGGCAGTACCCTATGAGGGATCTCTTCCTCAGGTAGAGAGAGGCTCAGACGAGAAAATGGAGGAGGCGGAAGACATTAGGGATGTCTTTCGAGATGCTATTCTTGACGTCCACGTTCGTATAGATGAGGAAGCAATGACGAACGCGGCCATACATAGTATGTACGAGCAGTGGAACTCCGAGCGAGTATACGAGGATTATAGGCGACGCCAACACGATAGCTGGGTAGTTCATGAGCCAGCTATCATATCAGGTACCAAATAATTACGTGCCTACTCGACCTGCTCATTTTCCGCCACACAGCCCCGATATCCGACCACCCTTTAACCGGTATGACCATAACCAAGCCTATCAGAACACCTATAACCAACAATGGAACCCACCTGATGAGATGAACTGGAACCCCTATCCAGACTGATTTGGTTCCATTTGGTTATTTATATGATTTTTATGTTTTTATCTTTTTACTTATTCATGTTTAAACTTATGTTATTGAATATACTTATGTAATCTTTATCATTTTTATTATTATTGTGTACTAATATTTCACATTTAGGATTTGAAAGTGGGATATTAAGTCCCATTTCAAATTGTCATGCATGTTTATATTTGTATGTATGTATATTGTAAATTGTACAAAACAGGGTAAAACAGCGCATTTTCAAAGACTGGCATTAAGTTCAGCAAAAGCTACTAATTTTGACGACAAGATGACAAATAAATGTGATGTAACAACATACAGAATGAACAAATGATATACACCATTTATCATTCAGCAAACAAACGCCAATATGTTTGGAAACTTTGGTAAAATTTAATCATTTTTCTACGCTAATCACCCTCAATAATTTAAATTGTTACTGATTTCTTGCAAATAAGGGTATTGCAAGATCTTAAGTGTGGGAAGGGGTTAAATTCTTTCGGATTTTTAAATTTTTTTACTTTAAACACTTGGTTACCATTAGAAATACTAGTAAAGTAGTAGTTGTATTAGAATCTAGTGCTCTCTGATAATAAAGAACAGCCCTAGTCTTATATACTGACTACCCAATTCTAGTAAAATTTTTCAAAATTTTCAATTAAATGAACTCAAAATCATGTTTATACATATTTATGAACGATAAAACTAGGTGTTAACACCGAAAATATTGTTACCTCGGAAAGGACATAAATTGAGAAACAAACAAAAATGTTAAAATTCATTTAAAATGGAATAGATGACAATAAAAAGGAAAATAAAAGCCAAGTGTGGGAAAAATTACCAAGTTATCTTAAACATATGTCACATATTTCTGTAACAAATAATTGAAGATACTTTTGCTTTGGACTAAACTAAACTGTTTTACCCGATGAAAGAAAAGAAGAGATGGATCTACACGATGAATCAATTCCATCGTTAAAAGGAAGTAAAGTCTTTCGAAAAAGAAACGTGCTTCTTGATGTAGGCCATGAAGTTGTCGTCCAGACCAGCTGTAGGTTGATGAAAAATCTAGAAAAGTCATCTCTAAAATCAGCAGGAAATCCACGGACCTCAGCATAAAATAGGGTCGCCAAGTGGTCAGATTTATCCTAACCATGAGAAGGATTTATCTCGTACAATGGGGGGCACCGTGCAAATTAGCTTGATAAGACTAATGAATCAGATCCCCAGAAAGGATAATCTCCTTAAAGATTAAAAATCAGCTTTTAAGACTGATATTACTCAATCCTTGAGATTGGCCTTAAAGATTGAGAATTCAAACTCATGAAATTCAATGATATCTAAACTCGAGCTTGAACGAGAAAATATTTTGATCAAAATTACAAACCGATTTGTTTTCTGAAAACCCATTTTTAATGCGTTCATTACCATTGAACGTAAAATCCTGAGAATTCATTGAAATTCATTAGGTCACCTGAACCAAATCGGGTGTCAACCGTAAGAACGGTGGTTGCATATCATGGTCGAAGACAGGACCTTGTGCCAGACCGAAAAATCATAGGATGATCTTTACTATTGCTCCTACCAAGGATAGTAATTGCGTCTGACACGTTATAGACCATAATTAAAAGCATGTCAGGGGACATTGCCTTAACAGTTGCTTGTTCAACGCTTTTCTTTACAACCGGACGGTAGTTTATCAAAAGGTAATATACGGAGCAAGTAAACTGGACGTGTTGCTTTCCCAACACAAGGTTAGCAAGTGGGTGACACAAAACCGCAAGTTTTGAGCTAAAATTTTCAAATCTGAAACCCACCAAACTCACAAAAATATTTTGCAAACACCGGTGAAGGGTTATTCCGGAAAACTTATCTAGGGTAAAAGCTAGATTTAATTTTCAAAAAAATCAAATGTTTTCATAAAGATCCAATTTCCTAAAGGATCTAAATTTTCATAAGTCATGTGAGACTGTAAACCACATCGTTACTACCATTGTTTATACCGCCGTATTGAAATCACTGATGTACAAAGTGTGAAGAATAAAGAAGTGATTCTAGTATTTCAAGACGATATTGCTTGAGGACAAGCAATGCTCAAGTGTGTGAATATTTGATAATGCTAAAAACGAACATATATTTCATAGCATTATTCCTCAAGAAAGACAAGCTTTTAGTTGCAATTGTTCTATTTACAAGTGATATTCGTTTAAATAATAAAAGGTGAAGACAAAAGACAGATTCGATGAATTGAAGACGCAAACGACCAAAAAGCTCAAAAGTACAAAATACAATCAATAAGGTTACAATTATTGATAAGAAACGTCTCAAAATTACAAGAGTACAAGATTCAAAACGCAAAGTACAAGATATTAAATTATTCGCAAGGACGTTCGAAAATTCGGAACCGGGACCAGAGTCAACTCCCAACGCTCGACGCAACGGACTAAAAATTTCAAGTCAACTATGCACATGAATATAATATAATATATAATTAATTCTTAAAATTAATATATATATTATATTATATTTAAAAACCATCGGCATAAAAAAAACAAAGACTTTTGAGTCTCCCCAGCTGGCCATGCGATCGCATGTCCTGGAAGGCATAAATCCATGCGATCGCATGGTGCACAGTTCCAGCCCACATGCCTATAAAAATCGAGCTTTAGTGCACCACAAAAAACATCTTTTTCTTCTCCTCATTCAACGTATAATATTTATATTTATATTATAATTTTAATTTTAATTTATAATAATAAGGGTGTGTTAGCGAATGTTGTAAGGGTGTAAGTCGAAATTCTGTCCGTGTAACGCTACGCTATTTTTAATCATTGTAAGTTATGTTCAACCTTTTTAATTTAATATCTCGTAGCTAAGTTATTATTATGCTTATTTAATCCGAAATAATCATGATGTTGGGCTAATTACTAAAATTAGGTAATTGGACTTTGTACCATAATTGGGGTTTGGACAAAAGAACGATACTTGTGGAAATTAGACTATGGGCTATTAATGAGCTTTATATTTGTTTAACTAAATGATAGTTTGTTAATTTTAATATAAAGATTTACAATTGAACGTCCCTATAAATAACCATATACACTCGATCGGACACGATGGGCAGGGTATTTATATGTACGAATAATCGTTCATTTAACCGGACACGGGAATGGATTAATAGCCACTAGAATTATTAAAACAGGGGTGAAATTATGTACAAGGACACTTGGCATAATTGATAACAAAGTATTAAAACCTTGGGTTACATTCAGTCGACATCCTGGTGTAATTATTAAATAAAGTATTAAAATCTTGTTACAGTTTAAGTCCCCAATTAGTTGAAATATTTAACTTCGGGTATAAGGATAATTTGACGAGGACACTCGTACTTTATATTTATGACTGATGGACTGTTATGGACAAAAACCAGACGGACATATTAAATAATCCAGGAAAAAGGACAATTAACCCATGGGCATAAAACTAAAATCAACACGTCAAACATCATAATTACGGAAGTTTAAATAAGCATAATTCTTTTATTTCATATTTAATTTCCTTTATTTTATATTTAATTACACTTCTAATTATAACACTTTTATTTATTGTTATTGTATTTAATTGCACTTTTAATTATCGTACTTTTTAATTATCGCAAGTTTATTTTATCGCACTTTTATTTATCGCAATTTCATTATCGTTATTTACTTTACGCTTTAAATTAAGTCTTTTATTTATTTAATATTTTACATTTTATTTTAACTGCGACTAAAGTTTTAAAATCGACAAACCGGTCATTAAACGGTAAAAACCCCCCTTTATAATAATAATATTACTTATATATATGTTTGTATTTTTATAAAATAAAACTAATATAGCGTTAAGCTTTGATTAAAAGATTTTCCCTGTGGAACGAACCGGACTTACTAAAAACTACACTACTGTACGATTAGGTACACTGCCTATAAGTGTTGTAGCAAGGTTTAAGTATATCCATTCAATAAATAAATAAATATCTTGAGTAAAATTGTATCGTATTTAATAGTATTTCCTTGTAAAATATAAGCTATTTTATATACACCTCGCATAACATCACTCGTGCTCCATACAGACTCGCACCCAGCGAAATGAAAGAATTACAATGTCACTTACAGGAACTTTTAGAGCGTGGTTTCATTCGACCAAGCACATCACCGTGGGGAACTCCTGTTTTGTTTGTCAAGAAGAAGGATGGTACATTTAGGTTGTGTATCAACTACCGAGAGTTGGACAAACTTACCATCAAGAACCTCTACCCACTACCGAGAATCGACGACTTATTTGATCAACTACAAGGCTCGTCGGTTTATTCGAAGATTGATTTACGTTTTGGGTATCATCAAATGCGGGTGAAGGAGGATGATATTCCAAAGACTGCTTTTAGGTCACGTTACGGTCATTACGAGTTTATGGTTATGCCGTTTGGGTTGACTAATGCACCAGCTTGTTCATGGACTTCATGAACCGAGTGTGTGGACCATACCTTGACAAATTTGTCATTGTTTTCATCGATGACATACTTATTTACTCAAAGAATGACCAAGAGCATGAAGAACATTTGAGAAAAGTGCTAGAGTTGTTAAGAAAAGAAAAACTGTACGTTAAGTTTTCAAAGTGTGCATTTTGGTTGGAAGAAGTTCAATTCCTCGGTCATATAGTGAACAAAGAAGTTATTCCGGTGGATCTAGCAAAGATTGAAACCGTTGAAAAGTGGAAAACCCCGAAAACTCCAAAACACATACGCCATTTTTAGGGCTAGCTGGTTATTACAGGAGATTCATCCAAGATTTTTCCAAAATAGCAAAACCCTTGACTTCATTAACGCATAAAGGGAGGAAATTTGAATGGAAGGATGAACATGAAAAAGCGTTTCAATTATTGAAGAAAAAGTTAACTACGGCACCTATATTGTCATTACCTGAAGGCAATGATGATTTTGTGATATATTGTGACGCCTCAAAGCAAGGTCTCGGTTGTGTATTAATGCAACGAACTAAGGTAATTGCTTATGCGTCTAGACAATTGAAGATTCACCAGCTGAATTATACGACGCATGATTTGGATTAGGCGCAGATGTTTTTGCATTAAAGACTTGGAGGCACTACTTATATGGGGTCAAAATATTATATATACCGACTACAAAAGTCTTCAACACATATTTAATCAGAAACAACTGAATATGAGGCAACGTAGGTGGATTGAATTGTTGAATGATTACGACTTTGAGATTCGTTACCACCCGGAGAAGGCAAATGTGGTAGCCGATGCCTTGAGCAGAAAGGACAGAGAACCCATTCGAGTAAAAGCTATGAATATAATGATTCACACTAACCTTACTACTCAAATAAAGGAGGCGCAACAAGGAGTTTTAAAAGAGAGAAATTTAAAGGATGAAATACCCAAAGGATCGGAGAAGCATCTTAATATTCGGGAAGACGGAACCCGGTATAGAGCTGAAAGAATTTGGGTACCAAAATTTGGAGATATGAGAGAAATGGTACTTAGAGAACTCATAAAACCATATACTCAATACATCCTGGAACGGGGAAGATGTACAAGGATCTCAAGTAATATTTTTGGTGGCTGGGTATGAAAGCCGATGTTGCTAAATACATAGGAGAATGTTTGATGTGTTCTAAGGTCAAAGCTGAGCATCAGAAACCATCAGGTCTACTTCAACAACCCGAAATCCCAGAATGGAAATGGAAAAATATTACCATGGATTTCATCACTAAATTGCCAAGGACTGCAAGTGGTTTTGATACTATTTGGGTAATAGTTGATCATCTCACCAAATCAGCACACTTCCTGCCAATAAGAGAAGATGACAAGATGGAGAAGTTAGCACGACTGTATTTGAAGGAAGTCATCTCCAGACATGGAATACTGATCTCTATTATCTCTGATAGGGATGGCAGATTTATTTCAAGATTCTGGCAGACATTACAGCAAGCATTAGGAACTCGTCTAGACATGAGTACTTCCTATCATCCACAAACTGATGGGCAGAGTGAAAGGATGATACAAATGCTTGAAGACATGCTACGAGCATGTGTTATTGATTTCATAAAAGTTGGGATCAACACCTTCCGTTAGCAGAATTTTCCTACAACAACAGCTACCATTCAAGCATTGAGATGGCGCCGTTTGAAGCACTTTATGGTAGAAAGTGTAGGTCTCCGATTTGTTGGAGTAAATTGGGGGATAGACAGATTACGGGTCCGGAGATAATACAAGAAACTACCGAGAAGATCATCCAAATTCAACAACGATTGAAAACCGCCCAAAGTCGACAAAAGAGCTACGCGAACATTAAAAGAAAAGATATAGAATTTGAAATTGGAGAGATGGTCATGCTTAAAGTTTCACCTTGGAAAGGCGTTGTTCGACTTGGTAAACGAGGGAAATTAAATCCAAGGTATATTGGGCCATTCAAGATTATTGATCGTGTCGGACCAGTAGCTTACCGACTTGAGTTACCTCAACAACTCGTGGCTGTACATAACACTTTCCACGTCTTGAATTTGAAGAAATGTTTTGCTAAAGAAGATCTCACTATTCCGTTAGACGAAATCCAAATCAACAAAAAACTTCAATTCATCGAAGAACCCGTCGAAATAATGGATCGTGAGGTTAAAAGACTTAAGCAAAACAAGATACCAATTGTTAAGGTTCGATAGAATGCTCGTAGAGGACCCGAGTTCACCTGGGAACGAGAAGATCAGATGAATAAGAAATACCCGCACTTATTTTCAGAAGATACGTCAACACCTCCAACTGCTTAAAATTTTGGGAAGAAATTTATTTAACGGGTAGGTACTGTAGTGACCCGAACTTTTCCATGTTTATATATATTAAATGAAATTGTTATTTACATGATTAAGTGCTTCCAACATGTTAAGCAATCAAACTTGTTAAGACTTGATTAATTGAAATAGGTTTCATATAGACAATTGACCACCCAAGTTGACCGGTGATTCACGAACGTTAAAACTTGTAAAACTATATGATGTCATATATATGTATATATATATATATATATATATATATATATATATATATATATATATATATATATATATATATATATATATATATATATATATATATATATATATAGTTAACATGGTATTATAATAAGTAAACATATCATTAAGTATATTAACAATGAACTACATATGTAAAAACAAGACTACTAACTTAAGGATTTCGAAACGAGGCATATATGTAACGATTATCGTTGTAACGACATTTAAATGTATATATATATCATATTAAGATATATTAATACATCATAATATCATGATAATGTAATAATTTAACATCTCATTTGAAATAATAAACAATAGGTTAACAACACTTAACAGGATCGTTAACCTAAAGGCTTCAAAACAACACTTACATGTAACGACTAACGATGACTTAACGACTCAGTTAAAATGTATATACATGTAGTGTTTTAATATGTATTCATACACTTTTGAAAGACTTCAAGACACTTATCAAAATACTTCTACTTAACAAAAATGCTTACAATTACATCCTCATTCAGTTTCATCAACAATTCTACTCGTATGCACCCGTATTCGTACTCGTACAATACACAGCTTTTAGATGTACGTACTATTGGTATATACACTCCAATGATCAGCTCTTAGTAGCCCACATGAGTCACCTAACACATGTGGGAACCATCATTTGGAAACTAGCATGAAATATCTCATAAAATTACAAAAATATTAGTAATCATTCATGACTTATTTACAAGTAAACAAAATTACACATCCTTTATATCTAATCCATATACCAAAGACCAAAAACACCTACAAACACTTTCATTCTTCAATTTTAATCATCTAATTGATCTCTCTCAAGTTCTATCTTCAAGTTCTAAGTGTTCTTCATAAATTCTATAAGTTCTAGTTTCATAAAATCAAGAATACTTCCAAGTTTGCTAGCTTACTTCCAATCTTGTAAAGTGATCATCCAACCTCAAGAAATATTTCTTATTTACAGTAAGATATCTTTCTAATACAAGGTAATACTCATATTCAAACTTTGATTCAATTTCTATAACTATAACAATCTTATTTCGAATGGAAATCTTACTTGAACTTGTTTTCTTGTCATGATTCTGCTTCAAGAACTTTCAAGCCATCCAAGGATCCTTTGAAGCTAGATCTAATTTTCTCATTTTCAGTAGGTTTACCTACTAAAATTAAGGTAGTAATGATGTTCATAACATCATTCAATTTATATATATATAACTACCTTATTCAAAGGTTTAAACTTGTAATCACTAGAACATAGTTTAGTTAATTTTAAACTTGTTCTCAAACAAAATTTAATCCTTCTAACTTGACTTTTAAAATCAACTAGACACATGTTCTATATCTATATGATATGCTAACTTAATGATTTAAAACCAGGAAACACAAAAAACACAGTAAAACCGGATATTCGCCTTCGTAGTAACACCACGGGCTGTTTTGGGTTAGTTAACTAAAAACTATGATAAACTTTGATTTAAAAGTTGTTATTCTGGGAAAATGATTTTTCTTATGAACATGAAACTATATTCAAAAATCATGGTTAAAATCAAAGTGGAAGTATGTTTTCCAAAATGGTCATCTAGACATCGTTCTTTCGACTGAAATGACTACCTTTAAAAAAACGACTTGTAACCTGTATTTCTGACTACAAACTTATAATTTTTGTGTTTAGATTCATAAAAGAGAGTTCAATATGAAACCATAGCAATTTGATTCACTCAAAACGGATTTAAAACGAAGAAGTTATAGGTAAAACAAGATTGGATATTTTTTGATTGTTGTAGCTACGGGAAATATTGTAACAATTCTATACAAATCATATCCTAGCTAACTTATATTGTATTATACATGTATTCTAATATATTATGTAATATTGGGATACCATAGACACGTATGCAAATGTTTTGACATATCATATCGACCCATGTATATATATTATTTGGAACAACCATAGACACTCTATATGCAGTAATGTTGGAGTTAGCTATACAGGGTTGAGGTTGATTCTAAAAATATATATACTTTGAGTTGTGATCTAGCCTGAGACATGTATACACTGGGTCGTGGATTGATCCAAGATAATATATATCGATTTATTTCTGTACATCTAACTATGGACAACTAGTTGTAGGTTACTAATGATGACAGCTGACTTAATAAACTTAAAACATTAAACCGTATTAAAAATGTTGTAAATATATTTTGAACATACCTTGATATATATGTACATATTTGTTAAAGGTTCGTGAATCGACCAGTAGCCAAGTCTTACTTCCCGACGAAGTAAAAATCTGTGAAAGTGAGTTATAGTCCCACTTTTAAAAATCTAATATTTTGGGATGAGAATACATGCAATTTTATAAATGATTTACGAAATAGACACAAGTAAATGAAACTACTTTATATGGGTGAATGATCGAAGCCGAATATGCCCCTTTTTAGCTTGGTAGCCTAAGAATTTGGGAACAGACCCCCAAATTGACGCGAATCCTAAAGATAGATCTATCGGGCTCAACAAGCCCCATTCTGGAATTTGGAATGCTTTAGTACTTCAAAATTATCATGTTCGATGGGTGTCCCGGAATGATGGGAATATTCTATATGCATCTTGTTAATGTCGGTTATCAGGTGTTCACCGTATGAATGATTTTTATCTCTATGTATGGGATGTATTGAAATATGAAATCTTGTGGTCTATTATTATGATTTGATAATATATAGGTTAAACCTATAACTCACCAACATTTTTGCTGACGTTTTAAGCATGTTTATTCTCAGGTGATTATTAAGAGCTTCCGTTGTTGCATACTAAAATAAGGACAAGATTTGGAGTCAATGCTTGTATGATATTGTGTAAAAACTGCATTCAAGAAACTTATTTTTGATGTAATATATTCTTAATGTAAACCATTATGTAATGGTCGTGTGTAAACGGTATATTTTAGATTATCATTATTTGATAATCTATGTAATGCTTTTTAAACCTTTATCGATAAAATAAAGGTTATGGTTGTTTTAAAAATGAATGCATTCTTTGAAAAACGGCTCATATAGAGGTCAAAACCTCGCGACGAAATCAATAAATATGGGACATTTATAATCAATATGAACGGGACATTTCAGCGGTACCGTCAAAGGATGGAAAGTGGATTTTTGGTGATTTGAGGCTAGTCTGTGGTGGTAGCGGGTTGTATGGCGATGGAGGTGGCGGGTTGTACGGCGGTGGAGGTGGCAGTGGCGGGTTGGATGGTTCAGCAGCTTCTTTTTTGGTGAGGTTGGTGTTAAGAAGAGTGATTTGTTTCAAGACATTTTCTAGAAGTTGGACCATGTTGGTGGATTGGCGGGAGAGGGTTTCGAGTGAAGTTTTGGTAGCCGTGGAGTTGATGAGGAGTGTAGACATGTTTTCATTGAGGTTTGTTAGAGTTTCTTCGTTTGATCGAACGGCTTGGCGGGGAGGCATAGTGAGTTTAGGCAATGAAAGCACCAATTATAGAAGCCGGTTCGAGATGGCTAGTCTCCAAAGAATTAAAGAGAGAAATAGACTTTTGGCTAACACCAATTTTCATTCATCATACTTAAAATAAAAGATGCAATACAGTTTATGTTGGAAACTAAACTTGATTTGGGCTATTTGTTTTGGATATGGGCTTGCAAGTATACAAGTATATGGATCAAGATTGTAGTTCAATATCTAGAAACTTCATGTAATGTGTAGTAGTCAATGTGTGTAGAATAATCATGTAAAAATATCTAAGTCTAGAAAATATTTAGGAAATATCTAGATATTAGTTGATGAAGAGTTCTAGACTACTCCATTGAGTAGAATAAATAGAGGGCTTCACCCCTCATTTGTAATCAAGCAAATCATGTAATAAACAAAGCCTTCAAGATCAATCAAACATTTAAATCATCAATGCTCTTTTTCACAAATAATATACACATAACCTCCTATTTCTAACAATTTATACTAAATGAATAAAAGGAAACGTGCTACTGTAACTACCTACTATCCTAATAATATGGAGATCATGGAAATAAGCATGCCTACATCACTATCCACTTCTTGGAAAATAAAAGAATACATGGGCCATGATGTAAGTGACATGGTAGTAAAAGAAAACATGCAATTAAAAAGAACAAACATGCAGATCTTTGCTAACTGCTAGACTTGCTTTACTTCTGACTTAGCAATACTTAGACTTGTTCCATGCCAAGATGCTATCAGTATAGCTCCGGTACTAATACGGTAAAAACAGGTACCTACATGATACCGAAATAAGTAACAAAAAATAGGCTCAATATCCTTACTCATTTCTTTATTAACATTATCAAACTAGTAGTATATTTGACACCAACTTTTTTTAATACACACTTTTGTTCGTAATATCATTGTTTAAATCGAAAATAAAGAAAAATATGATGCAAAATTTTCATTTGTATCTGCATCCTTGTTTGTTTATAACCACGAGGGGCCGGTACATCTTCAGGTGGCAAAATGGAAGTAAATAACCATTTGCAATATAATTTTCATCGTGATTATGTTGATAAACATTCTATTGATTATATTGCAAAAATAGAAGTAAACACCTTCGTTGATGCGAACTGTTGGATATGTGATAGCATCTTGGCATGGGGCCGAACTAAACAAGCCAACCCGAGTTCGTCAATAATGGATCCTCTTCACAGTCTTGGCCCAAATGGATAAACCGGTCAAAGTAGTAGTTTATTTGCAATTGTAGTTGGTGAAGAATAAATTATGGGTAGTGTTGGTACGTGGGTATTGCCACATAGATTGCATATCTCACATGCAAATATAATCAGTACCCCACATTTCTCATATTCCATATAATTTGCAGTAGTGGTTTAATTCTAGAAAGGGTCATGTAGTGGT
Organism: Rutidosis leptorrhynchoides; assembly: GCF_046630445.1. Taxonomy (NCBI): domain Eukaryota; kingdom Viridiplantae; phylum Streptophyta; class Magnoliopsida; order Asterales; family Asteraceae; genus Rutidosis; species Rutidosis leptorrhynchoides. The sequence continues at coordinate 348,783,754 of NC_092339.1, read as the reverse complement.
AGTTTAGTTTTAAGGTCCACGTACTTAGGAGAAGTTATTTTCCCTGCTTACTATATGTAATCATAATTTTAGTAAACCTATGAATGAAAAAGTTTGGTGTTTGCCAAAGTCTCTCTTCTTAATCTATATTTCTTGGGAGATTGACCATCTCGAATCGGTCTTCTATCATTGGTGCTTTCATTGCACTTACTCACCATGCCGTCACGACAATCCACTCCATCCTTTGAAGAATCACTCACCATGCTCAGGGAATCCATGAATGAACTAAAAGCTACAATCACTACCATGTCCCAAAATCAAACAACTCAAACAAATGCCATCGTCTCCCTTTTACAATCCATCACCAAGCAACTCACTCCATCAGTGCAACAAGAATCTTCAACTTCTAACCAAAAATCTCCAATACCTACCAACACATCAACCAACTCCCACCTCAAATCTCCAAAAATTCACCTACCTGCGTTCGATGGTACCGCACCACTTGATTGGTTATTCCAAGACGATCAATACTTTAACTTTTATCGCATTTCCTATGAACAACGGGTCTCGTTGGCTTCTTTCCATTTCAATGGTGAAGCCCTCAGTTGGTACAAATACCTCTACAACAACAACTTGTTAGGTGATTGGCCACAATTTACCCGAGCACTTGAACTCCGTTTTCGCCCTTCATCTTTCGAGAACCACCAAGCCAAATTATTCAAGCTCCAACAAACAACCACGGTTGCCGCCTACCAATCCGAATTTGAAAGGATAAGCAATTGTGTGACCGGGCTCTCTCACACAGCTCTTCTCAATTGTTTCATCTCGGGTTTACGCCCTGACATCCAACGTGAATTGGCTACGCTCCACCCGACCACACTCCATCAAACATACGGTTTGGCTAAACTCATTGAAGACAAGTTAAATGCAGGCTTTGAGTCTCCTACTGCTACCTCTCATGACTCTCCCTACACTCCCAACAACAACAATTCCCTCACCACAGCCTCTAATACCCTTACCACTACACCACTATCACCATCTCCATCCAAACAGTCCACTCAAACCAACTCCCTCCCAGTTCTTCGTCTTACTCCGTCCAAAGTACAATCACGCCGTAGCCAAGGCTTGTGCTTCCGTTGCCCCGAGAAGTTTTACCCTGGTCATCGATGCAACCCGCCACAGTTTTTACTCATCGAGACAACTGAAACTATTTCACCCGCAAATTCCAACCTTGAGGACAAGGTTGCAGTCCAACTGGAGGGTATTAATAGCATCTTGGCATGGGGCCGAACTAAACAAGCCAACCCGAGTTCGTCAATAATGGATTCTCATCACAGTCTTGGCCCAAATGGATAAAACGGGTCAAAGTAGTAGTTTATTTGCAGTTGTAGTTGGTGAAGAATAAATTAAGGGTAGTGTTGGTACGTGGGTATTGCCACATAGATTGCATATCTCACATGCAAATATAATCAGTACCCCACATTTCTCATATTCCATATAATTTGCAGTAGTGGTTTAATTCTAGAAAGGGTCATGTAGTGGTAGTTTAGTTTTAAGGTCCACGTACTTAGGAGAAGTTATTTTCCCTTGCTATAAATTTGTAATCGTAATTTTAGTGAACCTATGAATGAAAAAGTTTGGTGTTTGCCAAAGTCTCTCTTCTTAATCTATATTTCTTTCGAGATTGACCATCTCGAATCGGTCTTCTATCAGTATGTTTGTATTTGGAAACACTATTCTAAATATACCTATATAAATGACGGACCGCGCATTGCGACAGTTCCATTTAGATAGACGTTGCCTAATTCATGTTGGTAACGCCAGAATATGTTATACACAAAATGGCTATGTATGTTTATGTATCCCGCGCGTTGCTGCGGTTGGACTAATACATATAACCAGTATCTTTTAAATTTACGATCTTACACAAAAGCTTTTCGTTCTCGGTGGATAAATTAAGTAGATCGTACAATTATTTTTTGAATAAAAAACACGCGAGTTTAATTTTAGAAAAGTCATTAGATATAGAAGCAAGGTAAGAGTACTCAGAGAAGTGTTCGTGTATAATTAATTTTATATAATAACTATATTTGCACATTCGTAAATAATTTATGGACTTAAACCGTAAATGTGTATTAGCGCCAGTTCATACTTATGAACTGTAAAATGTATTCAAGTTTTTAGGAACATACCCACCAAAAAACGTAGTTACATTAGATTCTTAATGCATATATATAGTGAATAATAATATAGAAAACGGTAAAAATGAAAAATCGAACTCATGTATTTAATTGTTGTTGACGTGCTTTATGGGTTTTAATAAAAATGATACAATCTAAGAAACTCATCTAAATCTTGATCTTTTAAATCATGCCATACTATTATAACAGTTCATTCTTGGCACACTTTTTCAAATATTACTATGAATAACTAGAGTTGTAATCACTTGCATCCATAAATTTGCTTGAAAACAAAGGGACCAATGAGAACGCGACATGTGGCGCGAAAATCACATGTGATTGAAAAAAAAAAATTCGAAAATTTTTTTTTTCAAATTTTTTTTCCGAAAATTTTTTTTTTCCGAATTTTTTTTTTTAAAAATCATATGTGATTATGCATGTCAATCACATGTGATTGTAAACCCAATCACATGTGATTATGCATGGCAAATCCAATCACATGTGATTGTACAATTCAATCACATGTGATTGTGCAGGTAAATCACATGTGATTGTAAAAATAAAAAAAAAAATTTAAAATTTCGAAAAAAAAATTCAAAATTTATTTTTTTAAAAAAAATTTTTGATTTTTTTTTTCAATCACATGTGATTTTCGCGACACGTGTCGCGCTCTCATTGGTCCCTTGAATCTCAACTTAATTTATGGACTCAAATGAATATTCCTCTGAATAACTAATCTATAATATATTTTTACAAAAAGTTATCATCAAAATTTGATATATAACTTCAATCAATAGAATGATTTAGATAGTTTTATGTGTAACATCCTAGTTTTCACTCCCAACTATAAGCCGCGCCGCGGAGGAATGGGGCGCGCCGCGCCTCAGAACTAGAGCTGAAGGAGGGTTCTTTGGAAAATGACTGATGTGGTTTTATGCTTTAGGCCGCGCCGTGGACCTGGAGGTTGCGCCGCGCCTTAACACATGGTCGGGTGCTGAAGCTTTTTTCTAAAAACAAATAAATGAGAGGCGTTTGGTCCTTTCACTTTGAGGTCGGGTTTTTGGCCACAAAACGGATCACAAGCTCATCTAGAGCTCATTTCTTATTCACACAAACACCCTCATATTATCTTAGAGATAGAAAGAGAGTTTTAGAGTGAGAGAACTTGATTTGAGGAAGAAGAAGTGGAAATCTCTTCAAGGTGCAAGTATTAAGGTTTTTCATCTCGTTCTTGGCTACAAATCGATAGTAGTGGTAGGTTCTAACTCCGAATTTTATTTGTTGATTTGATATTCAAAGTTAGGGTTTGAGCTTAAATTGTTGAGAAACCCATTGATGCTCATGAAATGAGTTTATTGTAGCTAGTAATTGGGTTTAGACTCATTGTTGGTAGGTTTTGGGTTGGAAGACCTATTGGTCATGTTAGGGCTTGTAATTTGGGTATAATCACTAGGGTTAGTGATTATGTTGATGTTGGAACCCAAATGGGTGTGTTTGGAAACTCGATTTTGAAAAGTGTCAAAATTAGGTTTGTGACTTGATTTTGGGAAAGACAAGTGTTTAGCACTTTCGATATGGGTTAGTTGGTATTATAAGACAATTTTCACTAGTGTTAAGTGATTATTGGTTAGTTTGATGCTTGGAAGTGCAATAGGGTCATAATTGAACTAAGTGTCAGATTGGGTTGGGTTGTAATCCACCCTAATTGTGTTGTTTGCAATGTGATAAATGGAATAGGTACATTCCATTGACGATTGTGGTTTTTGCAATCGCATTTATCAAGGCGACAAGGTGAGTGTAAAATATTATATACGTATGATTGCATAGATGGGTGCGGGTGAGGTAGAGTGATCCTTGTGCATTCGGGTTCACTTTACATATGTTTGGGATGATGGACCTCGTGAGTTTCGGGTCCACTTGACACGTTTGTGCATTTTGGATTACCACCCTTGGGTAGTGAATCTCGTGTGTTTTTGGATTCACATTGGTGTGAGTAAGCCAATCCCGTTGATGTTGTTGAGGACTTGGGAAAGTGAATAGCGTGTGGTTTCAGATTCACAATGTCACGTGTGGTTTTGGACATTCCCGTTGTTGTTGTTATGACTTAGGGTAGTGAATCTCGTGTGGTTTCGGATTCACTAGGGCGCGTGTGGTTTCGGCCAACCCTATTGTCATTGAGGTGAAGGTAGTGAATCGCGTGTGGTTTCGGATTCACTAAGGTGCGTGTGGTTTCGGCCAACCTTCATGGGTTTGAGGTTAAGGGGTTAACCTTGGGATTTTGGGTATATATATATATATATATATATATATATATATATATATATATATATATATATATATATATATATATATATATATATATATATATATATTGTTGTGTTGTAGCTAATCTTGCGAATTTGACATGGTGGTACGTAGTGTATAGCTTACTTAGTTATGCATGGATGCGGTATGTGTTTATTACTTGTGTCGGTGATACATATTCATTTTATGCATATGTATGTATATAGTATGTTTACATTCACTAAGCTTTATAGCTTACCCTATCGTTGCTTATATTTTTTTATAGGTTCGTAAGGTTGAGGTGGCAAGGGTAAGTATGTGAATTAGTGGACTACCGCGTGATTTTTTAGAAGACTTTGCTTTTGGATGTGAGTTAGGATTGGGAGTGCAAACCCAATCACCATGCTCGGTCTTATATTGGAATTTAAACGCTTTGGGTCGAAAGTATTTTTGGTTATGTTTAACGGGTCTTGGGTTGTTTGCCCATTTTGACACCTAGAATTATGTATTGATTAAATTAATGTTGTTTAAACTTGTCGATGAAATGTCCCGTTCATATTGATTATAAACGTTCCATATTAATTGATTTCGTTGCGAGGTTTTGACCTCTATATGAGACGTTTTTCAAAGACTGCATTCATTTTTAAAACAACGATAACCTATAAAAGTTTAAAAAGCATTACGTAGATTATCAAATAATGATAATCTAAAATATACCGTTTACACACGACCATTACATAATGGTTTACAATAAGAATATATTACATCAAAAATAAGTTTCTTGAATGCAGTTTTTACATAATATCATACAAGCATGGACTCCAAATCTTGTCCTTATTTTAGTATGTAACAGCGGAAGCTCTTAATAATCACCTGAGAATAAACATGCTTAAAACGTCAACAAAAATGTTGGTGAGTTATAGGTTTAACCTATATATTATCAAATCATAATAATAGACCACAAGATTTCATATTTCAATATACATCTCATACATAGAGATAAAAATCATTCATATGGTGAACACCTGGTAACCGACATTAACAAGTTGCATATAAGAATATCCCCTATCATTCCGAGAAATCCTTCGAACTTGATAAAAACGAATTCGAAGTACTAAAGCATCCGGTACTTTGGATGGGGTTCGTTAGGCCCAATAGAACTATCTTTAGGATTCGCGTCAATTAGTATATCGGTGTACTAATTCTTAGGCTACCAAGCAAAAGGGGCATATTCGGCTTCGATCATTCACCCATATAATGTAGTTTCATTTACTTGTGTCTATTTCGTAAAACATTTATAAAACTGCATGTATTCTCATCCCAAAATATTAGATTTTAAAAGAGGGACTATAACTCACTTTCACAGATTTTTACTTCTTCGGGAGTAAGACTTGGCCACTGGTCGATTCACGAACCTATAACAAATATATATATATATATATATATATATATATATATATATATATATATATATATATATATATATATATATCAAAGTATGTTCAAAATATATTTACAACATTTTTAATACATTTTGATGTTTTAAGTTTATTAAGTCAGCTGTCCTCGTTAGTAACCTACAACTAGTTGTCCATAGTTAGATGTACATAAATAAATTGATATATATTATCTTGAATCAATCCACGACACAGTGTATACACGTCTTAAGCTAGATCACAACTCAAAGTATATATATTTTTGGAATCAACCTCAACCCTGTATAGCTAACTCAAACATTACTGCATATAGAGTGTCTATGGTTGTTCCAAATAATATATATACATGGATCGATATGATATGTCAAAACATTTGCATACGTGTCTATGTTATCCCAAGATTACATAATATATTAGAATACATGTATAATACAATATAAGTTAGCTAGGATATGATTTGTATAGAATTGTTACAATATTTCCCGTAGCTACAACAATCAAAAAATATCCAATCTTGTTTTACCCATAACTTCTTCGTTTTAAATCCGTTTTGAGTGAATAAAATTGCTATGGTTTCATATTTAAATCTATTTTATGAATCTAAACAGAAAAATTATAGGTTTATAGTCGGAAATATAAGTTACAAGTCATTTTTGTAAGAGGTAGTCATTTCAGTCGAAAGAACGACGTCTTGATGACCATTTTGAAAAACATACTTTCACTTTGAGTTTAACCATGATTTTTGGATATAGTTTCATGTTCATAAGAAAAATCATTTTCTAAGAAGAACAATTTTTAAATCAAAGTTTAATATAGTTTTTAATTATCAAACCCAAAACTGCCCGCGGTGTTACTACGACGGCGTATGTCCGGTTTTACGGTGTTTTTCGTGTTTCCAGGTTTTAAATCATTAAGTTAGCATATCATATAGATATAGAACATGTGTTTATTTTATTTTAAAAGTCAAGTTTGAAGGATTAACTTTTGTTTGCGAAACAAGTTTAGAATTAACTAAACTATGTTCTAGTGATTTCAAGTTTAAACCTTCGAATAAGGTAGTTTTATATATATGAATCGAATGATGTTATGAACATCATTACTACCTCAGGTTTTGTGGATAAACTTACTAGAAATGAGAAAAATAGATCTAGCTTCAAAGGATCCTTGGATGGCTTGAAAGTTCTTGAAGGAGAATCATGACACGAAAACAAGTTCAAGTAAGATTTCCACTCGAAATAAGATTGTTATAGTTATAGAAATTGAATCAAAGTTTGAATATGAGTATTACCTTGTATTAGAAAGATATCTTACTGTAAATAAGAAAGATTTCTTGAGGTTGGATGATCACTTTACAAGATTGGAAGTAAGCTAGCAAACTTGGAAGTATTCTTGATTTTATGAAACTAGAACTTATAGAATTTATGAAGAACACTTAGAACTTGAAGATAGAACTTGAGAGAGATCAATTAGATGAAGAAAATTGAAGAATGAAAGTGTTTGTAGGTGTTTTTGGTCGTTGGTATATGGATTAGATATAAAGGATGTATAATTTTGTTTACATGTAAATAAGTCATGAATGATTACTAATATTTTTGTAATTTTATGAGATATTTCATGCTAGTTGCCAAATGATAGTTCCCACATGTGTTAGGTGACTCACATAGGCTGCTAAGAGCTGATAATTGGAGTGTATATACCAATAGTCCATACATCTAAAAGCTGTATATTGTACGAGTACGAATACGGGTGCATACGAGTAGAATTGTTGATGAAACTGAACGAGGATGTAATTGTAAGCATTTTTGTTAAGTAGAAGTATTTTGATAAGTGTCTTGAAGTCTTTAAAAAGTGTATGAATACATATTAAAACACTACATGTATATACATTTTAACTGAGTCGTTAAGTCATCGTTAGTCGTTACATGTAAATGTTATTTTAAAACCTTTAGGTTAACGATCTTGTTAAATGTTGTTAACCCATTGTTTATTATATCTAAAGAGATGTTAAATTATTACATTATCATGATATTATGATATATTAATATATCTTAGTATGATATATATACAGTTAAATGTTGTTACAACGATAATCGTTACATATATGTCTCGTTTCGAAATCATTAAGTTAGTAGTCTTGTTTTTACATATGTAGTTCATTGTTAATACACTTAATGAAATGTTTACTTATCATTTATCATGATTAAACATAGTGTATCAATATCTTAATATGATTCATATGTATTTAGTAAGACGTTGTTATAACGATAATCGTTATATATATCGTTTCGAGTTTCTTAATTCAATAAACTCAATTTTATGTATATAACTCATTGTTAAAATACCTAATGAGATACTTACTTATCATAATATCATGTTAACTATATATCATATATATGTCATCATGTAGTTTTTACAAGTTTTAACGTTCGTGAATCACCGGTCAACTTGGGTGGTCAATTGTCTATATGAAACCTATTTAAATTAATCAAGTCTTAACAATTTTGATTGCTTAACATATTTAAAACACTTAATCATGTAAATAACAATTTCATTTAATATATATATAAACATGAAAAAGTTCGGGTCACTACAGTACCTACCCGTTAAATAAATTTCGTCCCGAAATTTTAAGCAGTTGGAGGTGTTCACGTATCTTCTGGAAATAAGTGCGGGTATTTCTTCTTCATCTGATTTTCTTGTTCCAAGGTGAACTCGGGTCCTCTACGAGCATTCCATCGAACTTTAACAATTGGTATCTTATTTTGCTTAAGTCTTTTAACCTCACGATCCATTATTTCGACGGGTTCTTCGACGAATTGAAGTTTTTCGTTGATTTGGATTTCGTCTAACGGAATAGTGAGATCTTCTTTAGCAAAACATTTCTTCAAATTTGAGACGTGGAAAGTGTTATGTACAGCCGTGAGTTGTTGTGGTAATTCAAGTCGTTAAGCTACTGGTCCGACACGATCAATAATCTTGAATGGTACTATATGCCTTAGCTTTAATTTCCCTCATTTACCAAATCGAACAACACCTTGCCAAGGTGCAACCTTAAGCATGACCATCTCTCCAATTTCAAATTCTATATCTTTTCTTTTAATGTCGGCGTAGCTCTTTTGTCGACTTTGGGCGGTTTTCAACCGTTGTTGAATTTGGATGATCTTCTCTGTAGTTTCTTGTATTATTTCCGGACCCGTAATCTGTCTATCCCCCACTTCACTCCAACAAATCGGAGACCTGCACTTTCTACCATAAAGTGCTTCAAACGGCGCCATCTCAATGCTTGAATGGTAGCTGTTGTTGTAAGAAAATTCTGCTAACGGTAGATGTCGATCCCAACTGTTTCCGAAATCAATAACACATGCTCGTAGCATGTCTTCAAGCATTTGTATCGTCCTTTCGCTCTGCCCATCAGTTTGTGGATGATAGGCAGTACTCATATCTAGACGAGTTCCTAATGCTTGCTGTAATGTCTGCCAGAATCTTGAAATAAATCTGCCATCCCTATCAGAGATAATAGAGATTGATATTCCATGTCTGGAGATAACTTTCTTCAAATACATTCGTGCTAACTTCTTCATCTTGTCATCTTCTCTTATTGGCAGGAAGTGTGCTGATTTGGTGAGACGATCAACTATTACCCAAATAGTATCCATGGTAATGTTTTCCCATTTCCATTCCGGGATTTCGGGTCGTTGAAGTAGACCTGATGGTTTCTGATGCTTAGCTTTGACCTTAGAACACGTCAAACATTCTCCTACATATTTAGCAACATCGGCTTTCATACCCGGCCACCAAAAATGTTTCTTGAGATCCTTGTACATCTTCCCCGTTCCAGGATGTATTGAGTATATGGTTTTATGAGCTTCTCTAAGTACCATTTCTCTCATATCTCCAAATTTTGGTACCCAATTCCTTTCAGCCCTATACTGGGTTCCATCTTCTCGAATATTAAGATGCATCTCCGATCCTTTGGGTATTTCATCCTTTAAATTTCCCTCTTTAAAAACTCCTTGTTGCGCCTACTTTATTTGAGTAGTAAGGTTAGTATGAATCATTATATTCATAGCTTTTACTCGAATGGGTTCTCTGTCCTTTCTGCTCAAGGCGTCGGCTACCACATTTGCCTTCCCTGGGTGATAACGAATCTCAAAGTCGTAATCATTCAACAATTCAATCCATCTGCGCTGCCTCATGTTCAGTTGTTTCTGATTAAATATGTGTTGAAGACTTTTGTGTTTGACCCCATATAAGTAGTGCATCCAAGTCTTTAATGCAAAAACAACCGCGCCTAATTCCAAATCATGCGTCGTATAATTCTGCTCGTGAATCTTCAATTGTCTAGACGCATAAGCAATTACTTTCGTTCGTTGCATTAATACACAATCGAGACCTTGCTTTGAGGCGTCACAATATATCACAAAATCATCATTCCCTTCAGGTAATGACAATATAGGTGCCGTAGTTAAATTTTTCTTCAACAATTGAAACGCATTTTCTTGTTCATCCTTCCATTCAAATTTCTTCCCTTTATGCGTTAATGCAGTCAAGGGTTTTGATATTTTGGAAAAATCTTGGATGAATCTCCTGTAATAACCAGCTAGCCCTAAAAATTGGCGTATGTGTTTCGGAGTTTTTGGGGTTTCCCACTTTTCAACGGTTTCAATATTTGCTGGATCCACCTGAATACCTTCTTTGTTCACTATATGACCGAGGAATTGAACTTCTTCCAACCAAAATTCACACTTTGAAAACTTAGCGTACAGTTTTTCTTTTCTCAGCAACTCTAGCACTTTTCTCAAATGTTCTTCGTGCTCTTGATCTTTCTTCGAGTAAATAAGTAGGTCATCGATGAAAACAATGACAAACTTGTCAAGATATGGCCCACACACTCGGTTCATGAGGTCTATGAACACAGCTGGTGCGTTAGTCAATCCAAACGGCATAACCATAAACTCGTAATGACCGTAACGTGTCCTAAAAGCTATCTTCGGAATGTCATCCTCTTTCACCCGTATTTGGTGATATCCAAAACGTAAATCGATCTTCGAATAAATCGACGAGCCTTGTAGTTGATCAAATAAGTCATCGATTCTCGGTAATGGGTAACGGTTCTTGATGGTAAGTTTGTTCAACTCTCGGTAGTCGATACACAACCTGAATGTACCATCTTTCTTCTTGACAAACAGAACAGGAGCTCCCCATGGTGATGTACTTGGTCGAATGAAACCACGCTCTAAAAGTTCCTATAAATGACTTTGTAATTCTTTTATTTCGCTAGGTGTGAGTCTGTATGGAGCACGAGCTATTGGTGCAGCTCCTGGTACAAGGTCTATTTGAAATTCAACAGATCGATGTGTGGGTAATCTCAGTAATTCTTTCAGAAATACATCGGAAAATTCTTTTGCGACGGGAACATCATTGATGTTCTTTTCTTCAGGTTTAACTTCCTCGATGTGTGCTAGAATGACATAACAACCTTTTCTTATTAGTTTTTGCGCCTTCAAACTACTAATAAGATTTAACTTCGCGTTGTTCTTTTCTCCGTACACCATTAAAGGTTTTCCTTTTTCACGCATAATTCGAATCGCATTTTTGTAACAAACGACCTCTGCTCTTACCTTCTTCAACTAGTCCATGCCAATTATTATATCAAAACTCCCTAACTCGACTGGTATTAAATCAATCTTAAATGTTTCATCAGCCAGTTTAATTTCTCTATCCCGACATATATTATCTGCTGAAATTAATTTACCATTTGCTAATTCGAGTAAAAATTTATTATCCAAAGGCGTCAATGGGCAACTTAATTTAGCACAAAATTCTCTACTCATATTGCTTCTCTCCGCACCCGAATCAAATAAAACATAAGCAGATTTATCGTCAATAAGAAACGTACCCGTAACAAGCTCCGGGTCTTCCTGTGCTTCTGCCGCATTAATATTGAAAACTCTTCCATGGCCATGCCTATTAGTATTCCCCTGATTCGGGCAATTTTTAATAATTTGGCCTGGTTTTCCACATTTATAACAAACAGCGTTGGTATTACTTGCTCCGACACTATTCATTCCGGCATTACTTGTTCCGACTCTATTTGTTCCTTTAGTTCTGTTAAACTTTGGTCTGTAGACCTCACACTTTGTCGCGCTATGACCATTTCTTTTACACCTGTTGCAAAATGTCGTGCAAAACCCCTGATGATTTTCTTCACACCTATGACATGGCTGTTTTTGGTTTTTGTTGCTGTTGTTGTTATTGAGGTTGTTGTTGGGATTGTTATTGTTGTTTAAAAGGTTGTTGTAGTTGTTGTTGGGATGTTTGTTGTAGTTATTGTTAGGATTGCGGTTATTGTTGCGATTGTTGTTGCAGTTGTTGGGATAGTTGTTGCGATTGTGGTTGTAATTGTTATTGTTGTTGTACTGGTGACTCTTGTCACTGTTTTCCTCCCACTTCCTCTTGAGTTGTTTTGTGTTGGCTTCTTCGGCCGCCTGACCTTTAATTCTTCCCTCAATCTGATTTATGAGTTTATGAGCCATTTGACTTGCCTTTTGTATGGAAGCGGGCTCGTGTGAACTCACATCTTCTTGAATCCTTACTGGTAACCCTTTTACAAATGCGTCAATCTTCTCTTCTTCATCTTTGAACGCTCCCGAACACAATATGCACAACTCTGTGAATCGTCGTTCATACGTGGTAATGTCGAACCCTTGTGTTCGTAACTCTCTAAGCTTTACCTTGAGCTTATTGACTTCGTTTCTAGGACAGTACTGCTCGTTCATCAATTGCTTGAATGCCGACCACGGTAGTGCGTAAGCAACATTTTGTCCTACCTGTTCAAGATAGGTATTCCACCACGTTAATGCAGTACCTGTGAAGGTATGCGTAGCGTATTTAACTTTGTCCTCTTCAGTACACTTACTTATGGCAAACACCGATTCGACTTTATCGGTCCACCGTTTCAATCCAATTGGTCCTTCGGTTCCATCAGATTCTAAAGGTTTGCAGGCAGTGAATTCTTTGTAGGAGCATCCTACACGATTTCTTGCGCCGTTAGCTGCATTGCTAGATTCAGAGTGATAGGTCAGATCATGTTGAGATTGAGAGAAAAGATAAGATATAGTGAGATTCGGTATATAGGAAGAAGACTCAGTATGAGAGAGAATCGGTAAAATTACATTCCACAGCTTCTAGAACTCGGTTACAATGCAATGGCTATCTAATTAGGACTACTTAGGTTCCTTATATAGCCCTCTTCTAAGGAACCTTCATTTAAGCTTAATTCACATTAACACTATACAACTTCGGGGTCCTAACAATCTCCCCCTTAGTGTTAAATGTGAACTTTACAATATAATCCTATTGAAAACATCTAAAGGAACTTTGTTCCTCTGAAGTGAACTTTAGATTTGAATCCCTTGAGATTCTCATATCTTCGTATATTCACTCTTGTTTTGAGACGACTTTTCAATCTAGTAAGAATGTACTTGACAATCTCATTATCTTCAGTTGAATAGCATTTATTGATCAGTCTCCATCTCATGTATTTGAAAGCATACATCAACGTTCCGTCTGAGTATCTTCTGAAATCTGAGACTCTGATGAAGATCTTTGTATAGTGAGAATTGACAAATGCAAACTCATATGGAGAGTCGCTCACTTCAAGTAAAGACATGTATCTTAGCTCTTTAATCACTTGATTTGGCGGTTTGATTCCGAGCTTTTTGTGTCCAGATTCCAAACCCATTTGAAAATCATGAACATATATCCATCTCATTGAATCAAGAATAAACCTGTAGACTGCCTTCATTGCAGTAGCATGATAAGTTGTTGCAGATTCATTCAAGTTAATCAAATAATTGTAAATGAAAATAATGTCGTCCATCTTTAGTTTATCAAAATCCGCTTCTGAAAACTGATAATCCTCACCATCCATTCTTGTAACTTGAAACAATGGCATCTTCACTTCATCCTTATTAATTATCAAAATCTTATTTATGCTTTTGATCTCTGAATTCTGCTGAATATGAAGTTTCTCTTCATTCTTCAATTTGAATTTATTGCGAACACTCAAATAAGCTTTGAGATATTCTGGCTTCTTATGATATTTCCATGCACCCAGAACACTCATTGATGCAGAAAGGACGAGATCAGAATCACCATAGATTCTATACGCTTGATGTTCAATGAATGGTGAATGAAGAATCTTTTTCTCTTCATCCTCACTTAGTTGGTAATCAGCATCACGCTCAAGAACAATCTCTGCAGTTTGAAATGGAACATTCAAATCAGGAGGAGTCATAGTATCTTTTTTGCCATTAGAGAAAATCTCCTTTTCGAAGTGTATTCCAAATTCATCAGTTGGAGATGTCAAGTTAATAAATTGATGATCATTGAATTCATTGGCGATACTCGATGACCCCTTCAAAATATCTTCAATGTTGTCAAAATTTTGATTGTTCTCTTGAGATGACTTATTCTTTAATTGATCAACTGTATCCATAATCATTAACATCCCTGAGTCACCCTCTCTCTGACTTTCGGATTCATCTAGAAAACTTTCACACTGCTGGATTTCCTCAATTTCATCACTACCGTAATCAGATATATCAACATCTTTATCCTTCTGTTGACTAGATATACCAGCTTCATAATCACTGGACCGATGACCACTTTGTCTATTCTCCCCCTCATGAAGATTATCGGGATCGAAATCATCATGATCAGGCATGTGAATTGGTCCAGGTGACTTGCATGGAGAGAAAGGATACACTATCCTTGCTTGCTCAAGGTAAATCATCATAGTCTCGCGAACTTCATCAAGATCAGTCCGTTTAGCAAACTCAGCAAGATAGAGCTCCTCCACCTCATTGTCAGAGAGATAATGTAATCCATATCTATTTGAAATCCGAGAAGGTGACCCAGTTGGTGAAACAACGTTGTAACCATGAACAAAAGCAGCATTAGCAGCATCTATTAAAGGCGATGTCGATGGAAGTGTTTGAGTTGCCGTGAGGGCAGGTAAGGATGATTTTGCGGTATTATTCTTATATGTAGGGCTGTACATACTACTAGTCAGATTCATGATTTCCCCTTCTGATGGAGGTTGGGTAACAACCGGAGTTAGCACCGACGAAGTTTCTTTCGAAGCATCCGCCTCCATAACTTTAGTCTCATGGGACTCTGACAGAGTAGCAGAACTACCCATCGGTTTAGCTCTCGCAGAGATATTGCTATCTCCGACTCCTGAAATCATTGATATACCATGAGGTGGCACATCTCTTTCAGTTAAAGACTCTTCCTCCAGACCCTGAGATTCAGAATCCGGAAGAGAAGTGGTTTGATCCAATGAATCACTTTCATGAATCAAGGGATCAGTCTGCTGGAAGTCTGATAAATATCCCGAAGGATTGTCATGTTGACTCGTTTCCATGGGACGCGGCAGATCTCCCTCATAAGATAAGCAGGACCTCGAGACCCTGTTGTACGTTGAGGCACATGAGGATTTCCAGCCGATACGCAGGGTGCCTTTTCAAGATTTTTCGGCTCCCCTTCGGCCGTTCTGGACTTCAATGATTGAGTTTCCTCAATCGATTGAGCCAGCGCAGACTTTACTGCAGAGGAAGACTTTACTTCCTTAGATGCCGAAGCACCTTGCTTTGTAGGATTTATTATTAAGTCCTAATTAGATTGGATGGGCTTAGTGGCCTTTTTACCATCCGTGTGTTTAGATCTCTTGCCTACCGAAACTTGCGCTTCATTTAGCGTAGGGCTTACTGTTATTATTGGATGTGATACGAAAATGGGTGAGGGTGACCTAATTGGTTCTAGGTCTTGGTCCGTATCACCAACGGTTGTAGTAACTGTTTGGCGGACGATATGTAGTGACCCGAACTTTTCCATGTTTATATATATTAATTGAGATTGATATTTACATGATTAAATGTTTCCAACATGTTAAGCAATCAAACTTGTTAAGACTTGATTAATTGAAATAGGTTTCATATAGACAATTGACCACCCAAGTTGACCGGTGATTCACGAACGTTAAAACTTGTAAAAACTATACGATGACATATATATGGTTATATATATAGTTAACATGATTTTATTATAAGTATGTATCTCATTAGGTATTTTAACAATGAGTTATATACATAAAAATGAGACTATTAATTTAAGAAACTCGAAAATGATATATATAACGATTATCGTTATAACAACGTCTTACTAGGTACATATGAATCATATTAAGATATTGATACACTTGGTTAATTATGTTAAATGATAAGTAAATATATTATTAAGTGTATTAACAATGAAATACATATGTAAAAATAAGACTACTAACTTAATGATTTCGAAACGAGACATATATGTAACGATTATCGTTGTAACGACATTTAATGTATATATATATCATATTAAGAGATATTCATACATGATAATATCATGATAATATAATAATTTAAAATCTCATTTGATATTATAAACATTGGGTTAACAACATTTAACAAGATCGTTAACCTAAAGGTTTCAAAACAACACTTACATGTAACGACTAACGATGACTTAACGACTCAGTTAAAATGTATATACATGTAGTGTTTTAATATGTATTTATACACTTTTGAAAGACTTCAATACACTTATCAAAATACTTCTACTTAACAAAAATGCTTACAATTACATCCTCGTTCAGTTTCATCAACAATTCTACTCGTATGCACCCGTATTCGTACTCGTACAATACATAGCTTTTAGATGTATGTACTATTGGTATATACACTCCAATGATCAGCTCTTAGCAGCCCATGTGAGTCACCTAACACATGTGGGAACCATCATTTGGCAACTAGCATGAAATATCTCATAAAATTACAAAAATATGAGTAATCATTCATGACTTATTTACATGAAAACAAAATTACATATCCTTTATATCTAATCCATACACCAACGACCAAAAACACCTACAAAAACTTTTATTCTTCAATTTTCTTCATCTAATTGATCTCTCTCAAGTTCTATCTTCAAGTTCTAAGTGTTCTTCATAAATTCTACAAGTTCTAGTTACATAAAATCAAGAATACTTTCAAATTTGCTAGCTCACTTCCAATCTTGTAAGGTGATCATCCAACCTTAAGAAATCTTTGTTTCTTACAGTAGGTTATCATTCTAATACAAGGTAATAATCATATTCAAACTTTGGTTCAATTTCTATAACTATAACAATCTTATTTCAAGTGATGATCTTACTTGAACTTGTTTTCGTGTCATGATTCTGCTTCAAGAACTTCGAGCCATCCAAGGATCCGTTGAAGCTAGATCCATTTTTCTCTTTTCCAGTAGGTTTATCCAAGGAACTTAAGGTAGTAATGATGTTCATAACATCATTCAATTCATACATATAAAGCTATCTTATTCGAAGGTTTAAACTTGTAATCACTAGAACATAGTTTAGTTAATTCTAAACTTGTTCGCAAACAAAAGTTAATCCTTCTAAATTGACTTTTAAAATCAACTAAACACATGTTCTATATCTATATGATATGCTAACTTAATGATTTAAAACCTGGAAACACGAAAAACACCGTAAAACCGGATTTACGCCGTCGTAGTAACACCGCGGGCTGTTTTGGGTTAGTTAATTAAAAACTATGATAAACTTTGATTTAAAAGTTGTTATTCTGAGAAAATTATTTTTATTATGAACATGAAACTATATCAAAAAATTATGGTTAAACTCAAAGTGGAAGTATGTTTTCTAAAATGGTCATCTAGACGTCGTTCTTTCGACTGAAATGACTACCTTTACAAAAACGACTTGTAACTTATTTTTCTGACTATAAACTTATACTTTTTCTATTTAGATTCATAAAATAGAGTTCAATATGAAACCATAGCAATTTGATTCACTCAAAACGGATTTAAATTGAAGAAGTTATGGGTAAAACAAGATTGGATAATTTTTCTCATTTTAGCTACGTGAAAATTGGTAACAAATCTATTCCAACCATAACTTAATCAACTTGTATTGTATATTATGTAATCTTGAGATAACATAGACACGTATACAATGTTTCGACCTATCATGTCGACACATCTATATATATTTCGGAACAACCATAGACACTCTATATGTGAATGTTGGAGTTAGCTATACAGGGTTGAGGTTGATTCTAAAATATATATAGTTTGAGTTGTGATCAATACTGAGATACGTATACACTGGGTCGTGGATTAATTCAAGATAATATTTATCGATTTATTTCTGTACATCTAACTGTGGACAACTAGTTGTAGGTTACTAACGAGGACAGCTGACTTAATAAACTTAAAACATCAAAATATATTAAAAGTGTTGTAAATATATTTTGAACATACTTTGATATATATGTATATATTGTTATAGGTTCGTGAATCAACCAGTGGCCAAGTCTTACTTCCCGACGAAGTAAAAATCTGTGAAAGTGAGTTATAGTCCCACTTTTAAAATCTAATATTTTTGGGATGAGAATACATGCAGGTTTTATAAATGATTTACAAAATAGACACGAGTACGTGAAACTACATTCTATGGTTGAATTATCGAAATCAAATATGCCCCTTTTTATTAAGTCTGGTAATCTAAGAATTAGGGAACAGACACCCTAATTGACGCGAATCCTAAAGATAGATCTATTGGGCCTAACAAACCCCATCCAAAGTACTGGATGCTTTAGTACTTCGAAATTTATATCATATCCGAAGGGTGTCCCGGAATGATGGGGATATTCTTATATATGCATCTTGTTAATGTCGGTTACCAGGTGTTCACCATATGAATGACTTTTATCTCTATGTATGGGATGAGTATTGAAATATGAAATCTTGTGGTCTATTATTATGATTTGATATATATAGGTTAAACCTATAACTCACCAACATTTTTGTTGACGTTTTAAGCATGTTTATTCTCAGGTGATTATTAAGAGCTTCCGCTGTCGCATACTTAAATAAGGACGAGATTTGGAGTCCATGCTTGTATGATATTGTGTAAAAACTGCATTCAAGATACTTATTTTGTTGTAACATATTTGTATTGTAAACTATTATGAAATGGTCGTATGTAAACAGGATATTTTAGATTATCATTATTTGATAATCTACGTAAAGCTTTTTAAAACCTTTATCTATGAAATAAAGGTTATGGTTTGTTTTAAAAATGAATGCAGTCTTTGAAAAACGTCTCATATAGAGGTCAAAACCTCGCAACGAAATCAATTAATATGGAACGTTTTTAATCAATAAGAACGGGACATTTCAGTTGGTATCCGAGCGTTGGTCTTAGAGAACCAGAATTTTGCATTAGTGTGTCTTATCGAGTTTGTTACGATGCATTAGTGAGTCTGGACTTCGACCGTGTTTACTTGAAAAATGATTGCTTAACAAATTTTGTTGGAAACTATATATTTTTAACATGTGAATATTATGTGATATATTAATCTCTTAACGCGTTTGATATTATGTGATAGATGTCTACCTCTAGAACAAGTCCCATTGACTCACCTAATAATAATGAAGAGTCAAATGTAAATTGGAATGATTCGTGGACTGATTCACAAGTTCCCGAAGAGGAACCGGAAGAAGAGTCGGAACCGGAAGAAGAGTCGGAAACGGAAGAAGAATCGGAACCGGAAGAAGAATCGAAACCGGTGGGGGAAATAATAAAATGGTTAAGTAAAAGAAAATCCTCAACCAACAGACCAAGGTTAATTATGGTCAATGGTGTTTCCGCCAAGGAAGCAAAATATTGGGAGGATTACCAATTCTCCGATGAATCGGATTCCGACGAGAATTCCGATGATGTTATAGAAATTACCCCAACTGAATTTAAAAAGGCAAAAGAAAATAATAAGGGAAAGGCATAAAAATTGAGAAATCTAATTCCAACCCCGATGAACTTTATATGTATCGTCAACCCCCGAAGTCCTTAAGTTGTAACAATGACCCAGGAACCTCTAAACCACCAGGTTTTTCTAAACCGTTGTGGAAAATAACAACTAGTATTAGGGAAACATCATATATCCCTAGAAACTTGGCAAAACGAACCAAAACTGAAGAAGAAGAAACAAGCGAGTCGGAATAAGATAGTTGTATTCGTGTGGTTTAATATATGTAATATAGTGTGCTTATGCTTTACGATATATGTAAAAATTGCTTGTATTAATAAGTATTTTTTTTATGAATCTAACTCTTGTCTATTTTACAGTATAAAAACACAAAATGGATAGACAACCCAATATTTTAAGAGACCTACCCGGAGACATGATTGATGAAATCTTGTCTAGAGTCGGTCAGAATTCCTTGGCACAACTATATAAGGCGAGATCAGTTTGTAAGACATTCGAAGAACGTTCCAAGAATGCCTTGGTTTATAAAAGGCTTTCGTTCGAAAGATGGGGGATATCACATTGGGAAATCCATAAGTTACGATGTGTTTACTTTGACGCATATATTGCGGGGAACCCAAATGCTATTTTACGCAACGGGTTAAGAAATTATTTTGACTCAGTATATCCGAATATAGGACTTCGTGATTTAGAAAAAGCGGCTAACATGCAACATAAAGAAGCATGTTATGCTTACGGATTAGTAATGTTCGCTTCTCACCAAAGTGAGAACAAGAACATCGGGCTACAACTATTAAACAAAACGTTCCCACAAGTGACGGAGTCGGTAATTGGGGTAAGAAATGAGGTTTTTAGATTGTTACGGGACTGTTGGACATTACATAACCCTCGTCCCTTTGATGACGTTACAACACACGGTCTTATCAACGGCCATAACAGTTATGTTCCACAAGACCAAGGATGGGAAGTAATCCTAGTAAAACCAGAATGCATGACTTGTTTCTGGACGTATGAATTACGTGTCTTTATTGCCTTTGCTGAACGACTTGTGTACTAGCTAGAATTATCTTCACAACTATCTTGTATCAAAGTTATTGTGTGCTATATTTCATGCTTTATTTAAAATAAGCGGTATTGTAAGTTTGTAAAATATTGTATAAAAGTTTGAACGCGAAATATTATTATAATCAGTTTTTCATATAGAATTGTAGTAGTTGAATTGTATATTAGCTACTAAGTATGAACTTAACGGGTAGGTACTACCCGAATTTAAACTTATAAAACGCTAATATGAAGAAAAAGCTTTTATAAATGAGTTCATATTATGCTACGAAATACTATTAACTACTCTTAATATTCTGTATGATTAACTTGTTCCATTTGATAATTTTGAAGGAAATGGCACCGACTACTCGACACACCGTGAATATGAATGAAGAGGAATTCCGTACTTTTCTAGCTTCAAACATAGCCGCAGTACAGGCTGCGCTACATACCAACAATAACCTTGGATCTAACAGAACAGGAAATCGTGTAGGATGCACCTACAAAGAATTCACTGCCTGCAAACCTTTGGAATTTGATGGAACCGAAGGACCGATCGGATTGAAACGGTGGACCGAGAAGGTCGAATCGGTGTTTGCCATAAGTAAGTGTACTGAAGAGGACAAAGTGAAGTACGTTACGCATACCTTCACAGGTTCTGCGTTAACATGGTGGAATACCTATCTAGAGCAAGTGGGACAAGACGATGCGTACGCACTACCGTGGTCAGCATTCAAGCACTTGATGAACGAGAAATACCGTCCCAGAACTGAGGTTAATAAGCTCAAGACAGAACTTACAGGGTTACGAACCCAAGGATTTGATATTACCACGTACGAAAGACGATTCACAGAATTGTGCCTATTGTGTCCGGGAGCATTCGAAGATGAGGAAGAGAAGATCGACGCGTTTGTGAAAGGATTACCGGAAAGAATCCAAGAAGATATAAGTTCACACGAGCCCGCCTCCATACAACAGGCATGTAGAATGGCTCACAAACTAGTGAACCAGATTGAAGAAAGAATTAAAGAACAGACTGCTGAAGAGGCCAATGTGAAGCAAGTCAAAAGAAAGTGGGAGGAAAACGGTGATAAGAATCACCAATACAACAACAACAGCAATTACAACAATAATCGCAACAATTATCCCAACAATCGCAACATCAATCGCAACTACAACAAACGGCCCAACAACAACAACAACAACAACAACAACAACAGCAACTACAACAATCATCCCAACAACAATAATAACCGCAACAACAACAACAATCAGAAGCAGCTATGCCAAAGGTGTGAAAAGTATCACTCGGGGTTCTGCACCAAATTTTGCAACAAGTGTAAAAGAAATGGTCATAGCGCGGCGAAGTGTGAGGTCTACGGACCAGGGGTTAATAGAACGAAAGGAACAAATGGTGTCAGAACGAGTAATGGCGGAGCAAGTAGTGTAGGAGCAAGTTATGCCAATGTAGTTTGTTATAAATGTGGAAAACCGGGCCACATTATTAGAAATTGCCCGAACCAGGAAAACGCGAATGGACAAGGCCGCGGAAGAGTTTTCAATATTAATGCGGCAGAGGCACAGGAAGACCCGGAGCTTGTTACGGGTACGTTTCTTATTGACAATAAATCTGCTTACGTTTTATTTGATTCGGGTGCGGATAGAAGCTATATGAGTAGAGATTTTTGTGCTAAATTAAGTTGTCCATTGACGCCTTTGGATAGTAAATTTTTACTCGAATTAGCAAATGGTAAATTAATTTCAGCAGATAATATATGTCGGAATCGAGAAATTAAACTGGTTAGCGAAACATTTAAGATTGACTTGATACCAGTAGAGTTAGGGAGTTTTGATGTGATAATCGGTATGGACTGGTTGAAAGAAGTGAAAGCAGAGATCGTTTGTTACAAAAATGCAATTCGCATTATACGAGAAAAAGGAAAACCCTTAATGGTGTACGGAGAAAAGAGCAACACGAAGCTACATCTTATTAGTAATTTGAAGGCACAAAAACTAATAAGAAAAGGTTGCTATGCTGTTCTAGCACACGTCGAGAAAGTACAAACTGAAGAAAAGAGCATCAATGATGTTCCCATTGCAAAAGAATTTCCTGATGTATTTCCGAAAGAATTACCGGGATTACCCCCACATCGATCCGTTGAATTTCAAATAGATCTTGTACCAGGAGCTGCACCAATAGCTCGTGCTCCTTACAGACTCGCACCCAGCGAGATGAAAGAACTGCAAAGCCAATTACAAGAACTTTTAGAGCGTGGTTTCATTCGACCAAGCACATCACCGTGGGGAGCTCCTGTTTTGTTTGTCAAGAAGAAAGATGGTACATTCAGGTTGTGTATCGACTACCGAGAGTTGAACAAACTTACCATCAAGAACCGCTACCCACTACCGAGAATCGACGACTTATTTGATCAACTACAAGGCTCGTCTGTTTATTCAAAGATTAACTTACGTTCCGGGTATCATCAAATGCGGGTGAAAGAAGATGATATTCCAAAGACTGCTTTCAGAACACGTTACGGTCATTACGAGTTTATGGTCATGCCGTTTGATTTAACTAATGCACCAGCTGTGTTCATGGACCTTATGAACCGAGTTTGTGGACCATACCTTGACAAGTTTGTCATTGTTTTCATTGATGACATACTTATTTACTCAAAGAATGACCAAGAACACGGTGAACATTTGAGAAAGGTGTTAGAAGTATTAAGGAAGGAAGAATTGTACGCTAAGTTTTCAAAGTGTGCATTTTGGTTGGAAGAAGTTCAATTCCTCGGTCACATAGTGAACAAAGAAGGTATTAAGGTGGATCCGGCAAAGATAGAAACTGTTGAAAATTGGGAAACCCCGAAAACTCCGAAACACATACGCCAGTTTTTAGGACTAGCTGGTTACTACAGAAGGTTCATCCAAGACTTTTCCAGAATAGCAAAACCCTTGACTGCATTAACGCATAAAGGGAATAAATTTGAATGGAATGATGAACAAGAGAAAGCGTTTCAGTTATTGAAGAAAAAGCTAACTACGGCACCTATATTTTCATTGCCTGAAGGGAATGATGATTTTGTGATTTATTGTGATGCATCAAAGCAAGGTCTTGGTTGTGTATTAATGCAACGAACGAAGGTGATTGCTTATGCGTCTAGACAATTGAAGATTCACGAACAAAATTATACGACGCATGATTTGGAATTAGGCGCGGTTGTTTTTGCATTAAAGACTTGGAGGCACTACTTATATGGGGTCAAAAGTATTATATATACCGACCACAAAAGTCTTCAACACATATTTAATCAGAAACAACTGAATATGAGGCAGCGTAGGTGGATTGAATTGTTGAATGATTACGACTTTGAGATTCGTTACCACTCGGGGAAGGCAAATGTGGTAGCCGATGCCTTGAGCAGGAAGGACAGAGAACCCATTCGAGTAAAATCTATGAATATAATGATTCATAATAACCTTACTACTCAAATAAAGGAGGCGCAACAAGGAGTTTTAAAAGAGGGAAATTTAAAGGATGAAATACCCAAAGGATCAGAGAAGCATCTTAATATTCGGGAAGACGGAACCCGGTATAGGGCTGAAAGGATTTGGGTACCAAAATTTGGAGATATGAGAGAAATGGTACTTAGAGAAGCTCATAAAACCAGATACTCAATACATCCTGGAACGGGGAAGATGTACAAGGATCTCAAGAAACATTTTTGGTGGCCGGGTATGAAAGCCGATGTTGCTAAATATGTAGGAGAATGTTTGACGTGTTCTAAGGTCAAAGTTGAGCATCAGAAACCATCAGGTCTACTTCAATAACCCGAAATCCCGGAGTGGAAATGGAAAAACATTACCATGGATTTCATCACTAAATTGCCAAGGACTGCAAGTGGTTTTGATACTATTTGGGTAATAGTTGATCGTCTCACCAAATCAGCACACTTCCTGCCAATAAGAGAAGATGACAAGATGGAGAAGTTAGCATGACTGTATTTGAAGGAAGTCGTCTCCAGACATGGAATACCAATCTCTATTATCTCTGATAGGGATGGCAGATTTATTTCAAGATTCTGGCAGACATTACAGCAAGCATTAGGAACTCGTCTAGACATGAGTACTGCCTATCATCCACAAACTGATGGGCAAAGTGAAAGGACGATACAAACGCTTGAAGACATGCTACGAGCATGTGTTATTGATTTCGAAAACAGTTGGGATCGACATCTACCGTTAGCAGAATTTTCCTACAACAACAGCTACCATTCAAGCATTGAGATGGCGCCGTTTGAAGCACTTTATGGTAGAAAGTTCAAGTCTCCGATTTGTTGGAGTGAAGTGGGGGATAGACAGATTACGGGTCCGGAGATTATACAAGAAACTACCGAGAAGATCATCCAAATTCAACAACGGTTGAAAACCGCCCAAAGTCGACAAAAGAGCTACGCTGACATTAAAAGAAAAGATATAGAATTTGAAATTGGAGAGATGTTCATGCTTAAAGTTGCACCTTGGAAAGGTGTTGTTCGATTTGGTAAACGAGGGAAATTAAATCCAAGGTTTATTGGACCATTCAAGATTATTGATCGTGTCGGACCAGTAGCTTACCGACTTGAGTTACCTCAACAACTCGTGGCTGTACATAACACTTTCCACATCTCGAATTTGAAGAAATGTTTTGCTAAAGAAGATCTCACTATTCCGTTAGATGAAATCCAAATCAACGAAAAACTTCAATTCATCGAAGAACCCGTCGAAATAATGGATCGTGAGATTAAAAGACTTAAGCAAAACAAGATACCAATTGTTAAGGTTCGATGGAATGCTCGTAGAGGACCCGAGTTCACCTGGGAGCGATAAGATCAGATGAAGAAGAAATACCCGCATCTATTTCCAGAAGATTCGTCAACACCTTCAACAGCTTAAAATTTCGGGACGAAATTTATTTAACTGGTAGGTACTGTAGTGACCCGAACTTTTCCATGTTTATATATATTAATTGAGATTGATATTTACATGATTAAATGTTTCCAACATGTTAAGCAGTCAAACTTGTTAAGACTTGATTAATTGAAATAGGTTTCATATAGACAATTGACCACCCAAGTTGACCGGTGATTCACGAACGTTAAAACTTGTAAAAACTATACGATGACATATATATGGTTATATATATAGTTAACATGATTTTATTATAAGTATGTATCTCATTAGGTATTTTAACAATGAGTTATATACATAAAAATGATACTATTAATTTAAGAAACTCGAAAATGATATATATAACGATTATCATTATAACAACGTCTTACTAGGTACATATGAATCATATTAAGATATTGATACACTTGGTTAATTATGTTAAATGATAAGTAAATATATTATTAAGTGTATTAACAATGAAATACATATGTAAAAATAAGACTACTAACTTAATGATTTCGAAACGAGACATATATGTAACGATTATCGTTGTAACGACATTTAATGTATATATATCATATTAAGAGATATTCATACATGATAATATCATGATAATATAATAATTTAAAATCTCATTTGATATTATAAATATTGGGTTAACAACATTTAACAAGATCGTTAACCTAAAGGTTTCAAAACAACACTTACATGTAACGACTAACGATGACTTAACGACTCAGTTAAAATGTATATACATGTAGTGTTTTAATATGTATTTATACACTTTTGAAAGACTTCAATACACTTATCAAAATACTTCTACTTAACAAAAATGCTTACAATTACATCCTCGTTCAGTTTCATCAACAATTCTACTCGTATGCACCCGTATTCGTACTCGTACAATACACAGCTTTTAGATGTATGTACTATTGGTATATACACTCCAATGATCAGCTCTTAGTAGCCCATGTGAGTCACCTAACACATGTGGGAACCATCATTTGGCAACTAGCATGAAATATCTCATAAAATTACAAAAATATGAGTAATCATTCATGACTTATTTACATGAAAACAAAATTACATATCCTTTATATCTAATCCATACACCAACGACCAAAAACACCTACAAACAATTTTATTCTTCAATTTTCTTCATCTAATTGATCTCTCTCAAGTTCTATCTTCAAGTTCTAAGTGTTCTTCATAAATTCTACAAGTTCTAGTTACATAAAATCAAGAATACTTTCAAGTTTGCTAGCTCACTTCCAATCTTGTAAGGTGATCATCCAACCTCAAGAAATCTTTGTTTCTTACAGTAGGTTATCATTCTAATACAAGGTAATAATCATATTCAAACTTTGGTTCAATTTATATAACTATAACAATCTTATTTCAAGTGATGATCTTACTTGAACTTGTTTTCGTGTCATGATTCTGCATCAAGAACTTCGAGCCATCCAAGGATCCGTTGAAGCTAGATCCATTTTTCTCTTTTCCAGTAATTTTATCCAAGGAACTTAAGGTAGTAATGATGTTCATAACATCATTCGATTCATACATATAAAGCTATCTTATTCGAAGGTTCAAACTTGTAATCACTAGAACATAGTTTAGTTAATTCTAAACTTGTTCGCAAATAAAAGTTAATCCTTCTAACTTGACTTTTAAAATCAACTAAACACATGTTCTATATCTATATGATATGCTAACTTAATGATTTAAAACCTGGAAACACGAAAATCACCGTAAAACCGGATTTACGCCGTCGTAGTAACACCGCGGGCTGTTTTGGGTTAGTTAATTAAAAACTATGATAAACTTTGATTTAAAAGTTGTTATTCTGAGAAAATGATTTTTATTATGAACATGAAACTATATCAAAAAATTATGGTTAAACTCAAAGTGGAAGTATGTTTTCTAAAATGGTCATCTAGACGTCGTTCTTTCGACTGAAATGACTACCTTTACAAAAATGACTTGTAACTTATTTTTCCGACTATAAACTTATACTTTTTCTGTTTAGATTCATAAAATAGAGTTCAATATGAAACCATAGCAATTTGATTCACTCAAAACGGATTTAAAATGAAGAAGTTATGGGTAAAACAAGATTGGATAATTTTTCTCATTTTAGCTACGTGAAAATTGGTAACAAATCTATTCCAACCATAACTTAATCAACTTGTATTGTATATTATGTAATCTTGAGATACCATAGACACGTATACAATGTTTCGACCTATCATGTCGACACATCTATATATATTTCGGAACAACCATAGACACTCTATATGTGAATGTTGGAGTTAGCTATACAGGGTTGAGGTTGATTCCAAAATATATATAGTTTGAGTTGTGATCAATACTGAGATACGTATACACTGGGTCGTGGATTGATTCAAGATAATATTTATTAATTTATTTCTGTACATCTAACTGTGGACAACTAGTTGTAGGTTACTAACGAGGACAACTGACTTAATAAACTTAAAACATCAAAATATATTAAAAGTGTTGTAAATATATTTTGAACATACTTTGATATATATGTATATATTGTTATAGGTTCGTGAATCAACCAGTGGCCAAGTCTTACTTCCCGACGAAGTAAAAATCTGTGAAAGTGAGTTATAGTCCCACTTTTAAAATCTAATATTTTTGGGATGAGAATACATGCAGGTTTTATAAATGATTTACAAAATAGACACAAGTACGTGAAACTACATTCTATGGTTGAATTATCGAAATCAAATATGCCCCTTTTTATTAAGTCGGGTAATCTAAGAATTAGGGAACAGACACCCTAATTGACGCGAATCCTAAAGATAGATCTATTGGGCCTAACAAACCCCATCCAAAGTACCGGATGCTTTAGTACTTCAAAATTTATATCATATCCGAAGGGTGTCCCGGAATGATGGGGATATTCTTATATATGCATCTTGTTAATGTCGGTTACCAGGTGTTCACCATATGAATGACTTTTATCTCTATGTATGGGATGAGTATTGAAATATGAAATCTTGTGGTCTATTATTATGATTTGATATATATAGGTTAAACCTATAACTCACCAACATTTTTGTTGACGTTTTAAGCATGTTTATTCTCAGGTGATTATTAAGAGCTTCCGCTGTCGCATACTTAAATAAGGACGAGATTTGGAGTCCATGCTTGTATGATATTGTGTAAAAACTGCATTCAAGATACTTATTTTGTTGTAACATATTTGTATTGTAAACCATTATGAAATGGTCGTATGTAAACAGGATATTATAGATTATCATTATTTGATAATCTACGTAAAGCTTTTTAAAACCTTTATCTATGAAATAAAGGTTATGGTTTATTTTAAAACTGAATGCAGTCTTTGAAAAACGTCTCATATAGAGGTCAAAACCTCGCAACGAAATCAATTAATATGGAACGTTTTTAATCAATAAGAACGGGACATTTCACGATAGGTGTCGAAGTCCTAGATCTAGTTACTCGTTGGGTTGGCAGAGTCTGAATCATCTCATCAGGTATATATCGAGTTCTCTTAGGAGAATGTTCAGGAGACGATTCAGATGCTGTTACTGAAGTGTCGGTGTCACTGCTCTCTTCGGGTGTTGTGGAAAGGGTTGGTTCAATCCTAGTTGGACTAGGTTCCCTGATCCTCACGGGTAGGTTCCTCTATAACCTCTGGGGCTGGAACCGCGGCGGGTTCAACTTGTTCTTGTTGTACCGGGTTCAGAAGAGGTATTCCTATAGCCTCAAAATAAGAACGCATACGAGGGTCTTGGGGTTCAGCTAGCCTCACTAGCCAATTTGAAATCGGTGCAGTGAATTGATTATCAGATACCATCGGGGTATTCATCTTCAGCTCCCCAAATCGTTTCATCTGTAATCCATGTGTACCTGGTATAAATATATTTGCATTTCTGCAAGCATTTATAGTATCATGGATAAAGATACAGAAAAACCTTTCGCAAGGGATGTATAAACCCCTTGGTTTATCAACTTGAGCTTGAACCAAATCCCATATTAGTTCTGCATAGTCAGGAGCTTCTACTCTTATGAAAGAGTAGAACAACTTCAGCATAGGCACAGTCAGGCTGTTGGATCCACTCCTTGTCATCAGCAAGCATCTGTTGATGATTGAGAAGATCACATACCACCTTGAGTGCAGATATTTATTCTGAAACTTAGCCGGAGGAACATTGTGGGCTCCAACATAACCAAGATCGAAGACAGATGACATTCAAAACGAGCTTGTGTTCCCTTTGGATTTTCAGCAGTAGGTTGTGAAGCTTTCACAAACCTAATTGTTCTGTTAAGTAGCTCCAGATCTATTACAGGTACACTGACTGTAGAGTTTAGAGCAGGCCACAGAGTGTGCCTCTCTAGAATTGCAGTCCAGTAGTTGCAGGGAATGTTGGTTTCAGAGTTGATGAAGTGATTGTTCGTCATTTAGCTGTATAAATAAGAAATAGAAGACCACAAGATATTTAACATTAAGCATATATCTCTATTCTTATTTGCCTTTGAAATCCTTTGAATATGTTTTATCTTTTATATTTTATGATTTTTATGGTTTTTCTAAGATATAAAAATCCTTTATTCTCAAATATGAACAAGTAATTGACAATCATGACATTCATATGATATTCATCACAATACAAATTCATCATGCAAAATCAATTATATAACACGAAGAATCAGAATAACACTTAGTCAATTTTTTAAACACAATTCAAGCAGATTTGGTAGTCATGAAAACTTGAGATTCTGTAACCAAATAAGCTTGAGTTTTCAGATCAGAAAGATATAGAATAAACATGTTAAGTGTTTGAAGATAAAAATCAGAAAGTTTCAAGGTACCAAAAGTCAGATTCGGTATCAAGAGAAGAACAGATTTGGTATCTCCAAAATTAACATAAAGTCACTCAAATATGCATATTCTATCATGTAAAATCACAACCATAATCAATTAACCACTCAATTAGAAGCAGATCAACATGTTAATCGTATGAACAGACTCGGTACAGTATACAGAACATATTCGGTAAATACAGAATCCATCAAACAATCAATTAAACATGTAATCAAACTTGGTTAAATGATAGATCAATCAATATAACTCAGAGTAGACAAGAATTCATGTTAATTAACCAAAACAATTGAGATTAATCAAAGTTTAAAAGAATACGACTCAGACTCGGTATAATCAACAGAATTTCAAAATTGAGAGTCACAATCCAGTTATTTTGATCTTTTCTGGTTGAAAAACATTTAATTATCTCAGATCTACACGAATGTAACTAAAGCAATGATAAAAATGAAATTATACCAAAGATTTGAAGAAACAGAAGAACAGATTCGGTAGATTAGGTAGATTCGGTATGATCAATAAGACTCGGTAGGTAATTAAGCACAGTAAGAGAGTAGTTTGACTTTGACCCTCCTTTTATAGATACCGAAGATAAAATACCGAATGGGCTTTACCGAATGGGCCTATTTTACCGAATACAGTCCACTTTTCAAAAGTTTATCAAATTTAACTTCAAAATCTCGACAAATTGACTTTTCCTATTAAAATTCATTCAATCTTTTCATGGTAAACAATTTTGAGGCAATTTTTGAAAAACTTTGAACTTACCGAATCTGTACTGTTGGATGTCAGATTCGGTATAATGCTAAAAATAGCATTTATTCAGTAAAAATCAAATATTTTTGGATTTTATCTTTTCCAATTTTTATGAGATTTGTACTTAAAAGAACTTTGAATTTGTGAACAAAGTACAAATCTTCAGTGAGACAAATTGATAAAACGGGTTGCATACTGAGATGTATACAAGCCTTAGTGAATTATTTTAGATATAAAACAAAGAATTTATGAATTCACTTTTGAAAAACAATATTTTTGAGTAATTTTCTCATTTTCTCCCTTTTTCTCCCCCTCAAAATGTGATATACAAGAACGTAAATCAGCATTTTGATAAAATTCCCAAGAAAATGAATTAACTCCCCCTTGAAATATGGTATCAATAAGTTACCTCCCCCTTTCGTAACCATTGAATAATTATATCCAGGAAGTTATCATAAATCTAAAGCTCCCCCTTAAAAGATGATATCCAAAGCATATGAAAGTAGTTGCTCCCCCTAGAAAGTATCTACTCCCCCTAAACACAAGAGCCCAAGAATAAGTCCCAACAGATCTAAGGAATATCAAGCACTATACTCTGCCATGCCAATATCTTTGATCAAGAACTTTAGCCTAAGTTCATCTAAGGGCTTAGTGAACATGTCAGCTAATTGCACTTTGGTAGGCACAAAGTATAACTCTACATCCCCTTTCTCTACATTGTCCTTAATGAAATGATAGCGAATATCTATGTGTTTAGTCTTAGAATGCTGGACCGGGTTGCTTGTTATTGCAATAGCACTTTGTGAATCACAGTAAATCGGGGTCTTAGAAAACTTAAAGCCATAGTCTGAAAGTTGAATTTGCATCCATAAAACTTGTAAACAACAATGAGCTGCAGCAATGTACTCAGACTTAGCTGTTGATAAAGACACACAGTTCTGCTTTTTGGATGACCAACCAACTAGCCTATTCCCCAACATCTGAATTGATCCAGATGTGCTTTTTCTATCAACATGGCAACCGCCATGATCCGCATCACTATAAGCAGTGAGATTGAAATCGGATCCATGAGGATACCAGATCCCATGGTTAGGTGTACCTTTAAGGTACTGAAAAATCCTAACAGCCGCTTTGGAATGAGATTTCTTAGGGTTTGACTGAAAGCGGGCACAGACAGTTACAGCAAGTGTAATGTCAGGTCGACTTGCAGTCAGATACATTAAAGAACCAACCATGCTTCGATAAATTGTAACATCAAAGGGTTCCCCATTAGTATCAGCATCCAGTAAAGTCCTCATTGGGGTTGTCATTGGTTTTAAAGCAGTCATTTTAAAACATTTTAGCATATCATTGATATACTTTGTTTGACTGAGAAAAATCCCGTTTGGTAATTGTTTTACTTGTAACCCCAAAAAGAAATTTAACTGGTCAAGCATGCTCATTTCGAATTTGTTGGCCATAAGGTCACCAAATTCTTTGCATAAGGCCGGGGACGTGGAACCAAAAATAATGTCATCAACGTAAATTTGAACCAAGAGAATGTGACCGTGGTTTTTACGGATGAATAGCATTGTATCAATCGTTCCACAAGAGAAGCCATTGTCCAGCAAATACTTTGTTAAGGTCTCGTACCATGCACACGGTGCTTGCTTCAGACCATACAAAGCTTTTTCCAAGTAGTATACGTGATTTGGATGAATGGGATCAACAAAGACTTCTGGTTGATCAACATAGACTTCCTCTTGAAGATAACCGTTCAGAAAAGCAGTTTTGACATCCATTTGAAACACCGTGAACTTCATATGAGAAGCAAATGAAAGGAAAATACGAATAGCCTCAATCCTAGCAACCAGAGCAAACGTTTCATCATAATCAATACCCTCTTGTTATCGATATCCCTTGGCCACAAGATGTGCCTTATTCCGAACCACAATTCCATCAGAATCCTTCTTGTTCTTAAAAATCCACTTAACCCCTATTGGTCGTTGACCCATTGGTCTTGGAACTAATCGCCATACTTTCAACCATTCAAATTGATTGATCTCTTCTTGCATTGTAACCACCCAGTTCGGATCTAGTAAAGCTTGAGCAACCGTTGTTGGTTCAATCTTACTAAGAAAAGCAGTGTATAGACACATATTCCAAGTAGCCCTTCGAGTTGAGACTGGAGCAGATGCATCACCAATAATAAGATCTATTGGATGACTTTTAGTCCATCGGTTGTGTGGAAGATGTTGTACATCAGTGGCATCCATTGTAACATCAACCGTTGTTGACGTTGAACCTTGATCAGCTTGATCTGATGTAACATGATCTAATGGATTCAATTGATTATCTGAAGAAACAGCTGGAGTTGTATCAACTGATGAATCTTGAATTGGTTAAAGATTATCAGTAACAGGAGGTGGTAGGGAGGATGAAGAAGCAACAGGTGAATCAGTTGGTGTTGTATCTTCATCAAAAATACTTTGTTGAGTCTCCACAGTAGTTGACTGTGACGGTGTAACCGGTACGGTTTGAACATTTGAAATCTGTTGAGGAGCATAAAGACTATCAAACAAGATATCCAGGTCCTCTGATGTAACCGTAGGAACATCCTTCGTCGAGAAAGTTGAGTTTTGCGTGGAAGAAGAAGTAGCCAGGTTAGGATCGGGTTTTGAACTGATTTGTTCAAAAGCCATTCCCGAAAATTCATCGAACTTGACATTTATGCTCTCTTTAATCTTTTTTGTCCGTTTGTGATAAACCCGATAAGCAACTTTGTTCGAAGAATAACCGAGAAATATGGCTTGACCGCCATTTGGATCAAACTTTCCGAGGCTGTCAAAAGCGTTAAGCACATAGCATATACAACCAAAGACACGGAAATATTTGACATTCGGGCGTCTACCATATAATAACTCATATGGAGTTTTATCAAAACGTTTATTAACAATACAACGATTTTGGGTAAAGCATGAAGTTGAAATGGCCTCCCCCACATTTTTGGAGGTAGTTTGGAGTAAGCAAGCATCGTTCGAGCTGCTTCGCACAACGTACGATTACGTCGTTCAACTACTCCATTATGTTGGGGGTCCGAGCAGCAGAGAACTGATGTTCAATGCCTTGGTCTTTCAAATAACTATCAAGCAAGTCATTCTTAAATTCCGTCCCATTATCAGTCCGAATGCTCTTAACATGTTTGTTAAAAGAGCGTTGAGTCTTTTTAATGAACTCAATGATAATGGCAGAGGTCTCTGACTTAGTTCGCAAAAGAAAAATCCATGTAAACTGGGTATAGTCATTGACAATGACAAGCACATGTTTCTTGCCACCGAGACTAGAAATATGCATGGGTCCACATAAGTCCATATGCAATAATTGCAAAGACGATGAAGTACTGGGGTTTTGCTTAAGCGGATGATTAGACCGTTTCAGCTTACCCATCACACATGATGGACACACATGATGCTTATCATAGTGAAAGGTTGGAATACCATCAACTAAGTCTTTAGAGACTAGTCGATTGATACCCTTGTGATTCAGGTGTGACATCCGATGATGCCATAACCATGAATTTTCTTTGGTAGAACGAGTAGCCAAACACATGGTTGTATGTGAAGGTGCATCATTGAGGTCAATAGTGTATAGTGAAGCACAACGTTTACCAACAAGAAGATCATTTCCTTCGGTGGATTGCACCGAGCATTGTCGACGTTCAAACAGAACTTTAAGATCTCCATCGTAGAGTTGACTCACACTAAATAAACTGCACCCCAAACCTTCAACATAAGAAACCCTTTTGATTGTTATGCCATTTTGCACATAATCTCAGTAACCCGTTATCGCTGCAATTTCATCATTTCCAAAAGTAACCGTTCCTAGGAATTTGTCAATGAAGTTGACAAGCAAGGATTTATCGCCCGTCATGTGTCGAGAACAACCAGAATTGATATACCAAACACAGACGTCGAAACCCTATAAATGTGAATTTCCTAGAATTTAGGTACCCAAAGTTTCTTGGGTCCTTTACGGTTAGTACCAGCAATAAACTTTGGATCAAAAACAAGATAATCACGTAAAGCATCATGCAGTTTAGACAATAAAGCATCATTTAAAACCACATTACATGAAGCATTATACGTAATATCAAGTTTTACATCGTTATCAGAAGTCTTAACACACAACTTATTCCAAGTAGATGTTTTGTTCACTGACGAAAATTGAAAAACATGAGATGATTTCCTAGGCCGACTAGCAGATTGCGTTGGTTTAGTTGCTACTTTCTTAGTCGTGGACTTAGGAACCCATACAGATTTGTAATTCAAGTTTGGATTATGACCTCTGACACGAAAAACACCTTTGTTAGTTAGACATCCAAACTTTTCAGTTGACACATGAGATGATTGATTTTGCAAAATTTCCAATTTGATTTTACGTTCTTTTGCATCATACTCACTTAAATCAGGTTTAGGACTTGTGTGTTGGGTGAACTTAACTGATG
Source organism: Rutidosis leptorrhynchoides (assembly GCF_046630445.1). Taxonomy (NCBI): domain Eukaryota; kingdom Viridiplantae; phylum Streptophyta; class Magnoliopsida; order Asterales; family Asteraceae; genus Rutidosis; species Rutidosis leptorrhynchoides. The sequence goes on along the minus strand of NC_092339.1, from coordinate 348,747,890 downwards.
TCGTTAAAAGACTCGCTTTTGAAGTTTTTGTCATTGGAATCATAAGAATCTTTTCAGTTGACACAGAACCATCGGGAGAATGAACCTTTTTGACAACAAATTGAGTTGTAGAAACAACTTTTGAACCACAATTGCCAAATTGAGAACGTAGAGGATTTTTAAGAATAGTAATGGGTTTTACATCCTTAGATGTTGACGTTCCCTTTCCCTTCTTAGTAATCCCACCAATACATTCAAGCACATTGGTTTCAACATTAGACGATTGCTTAAGTGTGTTAGCCTGTTTCAGTTGAATTATCTTTTGTTTTAAGCTTTTAATCTCAAGACATAATTCTTCAGCAGAAACTATCACTTCACCCTCCTTAAAAACATAGGAACATTCTTTCTTAGGCAGTGAAGGCAATTTATCACACAGAGCAAGCATTTGTTCTAATGATTGGCACTTAAGTTGCAAGTCAATATTCTCCTTTTCTAGTTGAGCTACTATACGATTCAAATTACGTACAGCCGGTAAATGCAAATAATAATCGTGCAAAGGATCACGTTGACTTTCAAAATCTATCAAAGGTTCAATGATCGGTTCAGTATGAGGTTCTAATTTTTCATCTAAAGAATTTTGACCTAGAGATTCTGTCTCAAAGAAAACAGTTAGTTCATGTGCTAGGTCTTCACGGAAAACATTATCAGAACATTCAGGTAAAGCAGGTAGAATTGGTTTCACATCAAAAGTTGGTTCATCAAACACCTCATCTATGTTAACAATGCTAGAACTAGGTTTGTTAAACACATCATTCTCAAGCATTAAAATGTATTTCTCTAGCATGAGTGTAGGAATGTAAACCAATCTACGTGTCGGCACATAATTAGCACATTGCACATTCTTTTCAGTTTCAATAAGTTCCTTCAAGAAATCAGGATTTGATTTACCCATTTTTGCATTAATTTTCTCATACATTGAGCTAATTTGATGGTACTTTTTAGATTTACGATTAACAATAATATCATCAAAATCAGCATCAGAAGTGTAGTGACCCGAACTTTTCCATGTTTATATTTATTAATTGAGATTGATATTTACATGATTAAATGTTTCCAACATGTTAAGCAATCAAACTTGTTAAGACTTGATTAATTGAAATATGTTTCATATAGACAATTGACCACCCAAGTTGACCGGCGATTCACGAACGTTAAAACTTGTAAAAACGACATGACGATATATATATGGATATACATATGGTTAACATGAGATTATGATAAGTAAGTATCTCCATAAGTATATTAACAATGAGTTATATACATATAAACAAGACTACTAACTTAAGGATTTCGAAACGAGACATATATGTAACGATTATCGTTGTAACGACATTTAAATGTATATATATATATATATATCATATTAAGATATATTAATATATCATAATTTCATGATAATATAATAATTTAACATCTCATTAGATATAATAAACAATGGGTTAACAACATTAATTGAGATCGTTAACTTAAAGGTTTCAAAACAACACTTACATGTAACGACTAACGATGACTTAACGACTCAGTTAAAATGCATATACATGTAGTGTATTTAGATGTATTAAAATACTTTTGGAAGACTTCAAGACATATATCAAAACACTCATACTTAACGAAAATGGTTACAGTTACTTTTCCATTCTTTTCTTTCATCAAGAATTCTAGTCGTATTCTTACCCGTATTATACACAGCTTCAAAACGTACTTACTATGAGTATATACCAATAGGAACTAGCATGGGATTCCACTCTTGATTATGTCATGTATGACTAATCAATTTTAACTTCTATCATGAGCTAGTCAACTAACTAGAACTCCTTTTAACCCCACTCACCACTCACCAATTACCACTCATCATTCACTCCATTTCACTTCCAATTTCTTTCTAATTCTCTCTCAACACACACACACACTATTATGAACGTATTTTTCCAGTAGTTAATCATCATCTTCATCAAAAATCACTTCAAGAATCAAGCTATAATCATCATAGGAAGAACACTTCAAGAACACTTCAAAAATCCCTTCAAGTTTACTAATTTACTTCCAAGCTTTCTAATCCATTCCAAGTAATCATCTAAGATCAAGAAACCATTGTTATATACAGTAGGTTATCTTTCTTATTCAAGGTAATATTCATATTCAAACTTTGATTCAATTTCAATAACTATAAACTATCTTAATTCGAGTAAAAATCTTACTTGAACTTGTTTTTGTGTCATGATCCTACTTCAAGAACTTTCAAGCCATCCAAGATCCTTTGATGCTAGATAATTTCTTGTCACTTCCAGTAGGTTTACCTACTAAACTTGAGGTAGTAATGATGTTCATAACATCATTTGATTCATATATATAAAACTATCTTATTCGAAGGTTTAAACTCGTAATCATTAGAACATAGTTTAGTTAATTCTAAACTTGTTCACAAAAAAAAGTTAATCCTTCTAACTTGACTTTTAAAATTAACTACACACATGTTCTATATCTATATGATATGCTAACTTAATGATTTAAAACCTGGAAACACGAAAAACACCGTAAAACCGGATTTACGCCGTCGTAGTAACACCGCGGGCTGTTTTGGGTTAGTTAATTAAAAACTATGATAAACTTTGATTTAAAAGTTGTTATTCTGAAAAAATGATTTTTATTATGAACATGAAACTATATCCAAAAATTATGGTTAAACTCAAAGTGGAAGTATGTTTTCTAAAATGGTCATCTAGACGTCGTTCTTTCGACTGAAATGACTACCTTTACAAAAATGACTTGTAACTTATTTTTCCGACTATAAACCTATACTTTTTCTGTTTAGATTCATAAAATAGAGTTCAATATGAAACCATATCAATTTGATTCACTCAAAACGGATTTAAAATGAAGAAGTTATGGGTAAAACAAGATTGGATAATTTTTCTCATTTTAGCTACGTGAAAATTGGTAACAAATCTATTCCAACCATAACTTAATCAACTTGTATTGTATATTATGTAATCTTGAGATACCATAGACACGTATACAATGTTTCGACCTATCATGTCGACACATCTATATATATTTCGGAACAACCATAGACACTCTATATGTGAATGTTGGAGTTAGCTATACAGGGTTGAGGTTGATTCCAAAATATATATAGTTTGAGTTGTGATCAATACTGAGATACGTATACACTGGGTCGTGGATTGATTCAAGATAATATTTATCGATTTATTTCTGTACATCTAACTGTGGACAACTAGTTGTAGGTTACTAACGAGGACAACTGACTTAATAAACTTAAAACATCGAAATATATTAAAAGTGTTGTAAATATATTTTGAACATACTTTGATATATATGTATATATTGTTATAGGTTCGTGAATCAACCAGTGGCCAAGTCTTACTTCCCGACGAAGTAAAAATCTGTGAAAGTGAGTTATAGTCCCACTTTTAAAATCTAATATTTTTGGGATGAGAATACATGCAGGTTTTATAAATGATTTACAAAATAGACACAAGTAAGTGAAACTACATTCTATGGTTGAATTATCGAAATCGAATATGCCCCTTTTTATTAAGTCTGGTAATCTAAGTATTAGGGAACAGACACCCTAATTGACGCGAATCCTAAAGATAGATCTATTGGGCCTAACAAACCCCATCCAAAGTACCGGATGCTTTAGTACTTCGAAATTTATATCATATCCGAAGGGTGTCCCGGAATGATGGGGATATTCTTATATATGCATCTTGTTAATGTCGGTTACCAGGTGTTCACCATATGAATGATTTTTATCTCTATGTATGGGATGTGTATTGAAATATGAAATCTTGTCGTCTATTGTTACGATTTGATATATATAGGTTAAACCTATAACTCACCAACATTTTTGTTGACGTTTAAAGCATGTTTATTCTCAGGTGAATATTAAGAGCTTCCGCTGTTGCATACTAAAATAAGGACAAGATTTGGAGTCCATGTTTGTATGATATTGTGTAAAAACTGCATTCAAGAAACTGATTTCGATGTAACATATTTGTATTGTAAACCATTATGTAATGGTCGTGTGTAAACATGATATTTTAGATTATCATTATTTGATAATCTACGTAAAGCTTTTTAAACCTTCATTTATAAAATAAAGGTTATGGTTTGTTTTAAAAATGAATGCAGTCTTTGAAAAACGTCTCATATAGAGGTCAAAACCTCGCAACAAAATCAATTAATATGGAACGTTTTTAATCAATAAGAACGGGAAATTTCAGTTGGTATCAGAGCGTTGGTCTTAGAGAACCAGAAAATTTGCATTAGTGTGTCTTATCGAGTTTGTTAGGATGCATTAGTGAGTCTGGACTTCGACCGTATTTTCTTTAAAAATGATTGCTTAACAATTTTGTTGGAAACTATATATTTTTAACATATGAATATTATGTGATATATTAATCTCTTAACGTGTTTGATATTATGTGATAGATGTCTACCTCTAGAACAAGTCCCATTGACTCACCTAATAATAATGAAGAGTCAAATGTAAATTGGAATGATTCGTGGACTGATTCACAAGTTCCCGAAGAGGAACCAGAAGAAGAGTCGGAACCGGAAGAAGAATCGGAACCGGAAGAAGAATCGGAACCGGAAGAAGAAATAGAACTGGTGGGGGAAATAATAAAACGGTTAAGTAAAAGAGAATCCTCAACCAACCGACCAAGGTTAATTATGGTCAATGGTGTTTCCGCCAAGGAAGCAAAATATTGGGAGGATTACCAATTCTCCGATGAATCGGATTCCGACGAGAATTCCGATGATGTTATAGAAATTACCCCAACTGAATTTAAAAAGGCAAAAGAAAATAATAAGGGAAAGGGCATAAAAATAGAGAAATCTAATTCCAACCCCGATGAACTTTATATGTATCGTCAACCCCCGAAGTCCTTAAGTTGTAACAATGACCCGGGAACCTCTAAACCACCAGGTTTTTCTAAACCAATGTGGACAACGACGGCTCGTATTAGGGGAACATCATATATCCCTAGAAACTTGGCAAAACGAACCAAAACCGAACAAGAAGAAACGAGCGAGTCGGAATAAGATAGTTGTATTTGTGTGGTGTAATATATGTAATATAGTGTGCTTATGCTTTATGATATATGTAAAAATTGCTTGTATTAATAAGTATTTTTTTTATGAATCTAACTCTTGTCTATTTTACAGTATAAAAACACAAAATGGATAGACAACCCAATATTTTAAGAGACCTACCCGGAGACATGATTGATGAAATCTTGTCTAGAGTCGGTCAGAATTCCTCGGCACAACTATTTAAGGCGAGATCAGTTTTTAAGACATTCGAAGAACGTTCCAAGAATGCCTTGGTTTATAAAAGGCTTTCGTTCGAAAGATGGGGGATATCACATTGGGAAATCCATAAGTTACGATGTGTTTACTTTGACGCATATATTGCGGGGAACCCAAATACTATTTTACGCAACGGGTTAAGAAATTATTTTGACTCAGTATATCCGAATATAGGACTTCGTGATTTAGAAAAAGCGGCTAACATGCAACATAAAGAAGCATGTTATGCTTACGGATTAGTAATGTTCGCTTCTCACCAAAGTGAGAACAAGAACATCGGCCTACAACTATTAAACAAAACGTTCCCACAAGTGACGGAGTCGGTAATTGGGGTAAGAAATGAGGTTTTTAGATTGTTACGGGACTGTTGGACATTACGTAACCCTCGTCCCTTTGACGACGTTACAACACGCTGTCTTATCAACGGCCATAATGGTTATGTTCCACAAGACCAAGGATGGGAAGTAATCCTAGTAAAACCAGAATGCATGACTTGTTTCTGGAAGTATGAATTACGTGTCTTTATTGCCTTTGCTGAACGACTTGTGTACTAGCTAGAATTATCTTCACAACTATCTTGTATCAAAGTTATTGTGTGCTATATTTCATGCTTTATGTAAAATAAGCGGTATTGTAAGTTTGTAAAATATTGTATAAAAGTTTGAACGCGAAATATTATTATAATCAGTTTTTCATATAGAATTGTAGTAGTTGAATTGTATATTAGCTACTAAGTATGAACTTAACGGGTAGGTACTACCCGAATTTAAACTTATAAAACGCTAACATGAAGAAAAAGCTTTTATAAATGAGTTCATATTATGCTACAAAATACTATTAACTACTCTTAATATTCTGTATGATTAACTTGTTCCATTTGACTATTTTGAAGGAAATGGCACCGACTACTCGACACACCGTGAATATGAATGAAGAGGAATTCCGTACTTTTCTAGCTTCAAACATAGCCGCAGTACAGGCTGCGCTACATACCAACAATAACCTTGGATCTAGCAGTACAGGAAATCGTGTAGGATGCACCTACAAAGAATTCACTGCCTGCAAACCTTTAGAATTTGATGGAACCGAAGGACCGATCGGATTGAAACGGTGGTCCGAGAAGGTCGAATCGGTGTTTGCCATAAGTAAGAGGACAAAGTAAAGTACGCTACGCATACCTTCACAGGTTCTGCGTTAACATGGTGGAATACCTATCTAGAGCAAGTGGGATAAGACGATGCGTACGCACTACCGTGGTCGGCATTCAAGTACTTGATGAACGAGAAGTACCGTCCCAGAACCGAGGTCAATAAGCTCAAGACAGAACTTAGAGGGTTACGAACCCAAGGATTTGATATTACCACGTATGAAAGACGATTCACAGAATTGTGCCTATTGTGTCCGGGAGCATTCGAAGATGAGGAAGAGAAGATCGAAGCGTTTGCGAAAGGATTACCGGAAAGAATCCAAGAAGATATAAGTTCACACGAGCCCGCCTCCATACAACAGGCATGTAGAATGGCTCACAAACTAGTGAACCAGATTGAAGAAAGAATTAAAGAACAGACTGCTGAAGAGGCCAATGTGAAGCAAGTCAAAAGAAAGTGGGAGGAAAACAGTGATAAGAATCACCAATACAACAACAACAGCAATTACAACAATAATCGCAACAATTATCCCAACAATCGCAACATCAATCGCAACTACAACAAACGGCCCAACAACAACAACAACAGCAACTACAACAATCATCCCAACAACAATAATAACCGCAACAACAACAACAATCAGAAGCAGCTATGCCAAAGGTGTGAAAAGTATCACTCGGGGTTCTGCACCAAATTTTGCAACAAGTATAAAAGAAATGGTCATAGCGCAGCGAAGTGTGAGGTCTACGGACCAGGGGTTAATAGAACGAAAGGAACAAATGGTGTCGGAACGAGTAATGGAAGAGCAAGTAGTGTTGGAGCAAGTTATGCCAATGTAGTTTGTTATAAATGTGGAAAACCGGGCCACATTATTAGAAATTGCCCGAACCAGGAGAACACGAATGGATAAGGCCGCGGAAGAGTTTTCAATATTAATGCAGCAGAGGCACAGGAACACCCGGAGCTTGTTACGGGTACGTTTCTTATTGACAATAAATCTGCTTACGTTTTATTTGATTCGGGTGCGGATAGAAGATATATGAGTAGAGATTTTTGTGCTAAATTAAGTTGTCCATTGACGCCTTTGGATAGTAAATTTTTACTCGAATTAGCAAATGGTAAATTAATTTCAGCAGATAATATATGTCGGAATCGAGAAATTAAACTGGTTAGCGAAACATTTAAGATTGATTTGATACCAGTAGAGTTAGGGAGTTTTGATGTGATAATCGGTATGGACTGGTTGAAAGAAGTGAAAGCAGAGATCGTTTGTTACAAAAATGCAATTCGCATTATACGAGAAAAAGAAAAACCCTTAATGGTGTACAGAGAAAAGGGCAACACGAAGCTACATATTATTAGTAATTTGAAGGCACAAAAACTAATAAGAAAAGGTTGCTATGCTGTTCTAGCACACGTCGAGAAAGTACAAACTGAAGAAAAGAGCATCAATGATGTTCCCATTGCAAAAGAATTTCCCGATGTATTTCCGAAAGAATTACCGGGATTACCCCCACAGCGATCCGTTGAATTTCAAATAGATCTTGTACCAGGAGTTGCACCAATAGCTCGTGCTCCTTACAGACTCGCACCCAGCGAGATGAAAGAATTGCAAAGCCAATTACAAGAACTTTTAGAGCGTGGTTTCATTCGACCAAGCACATCACCGTGGGGAGCTCCTGTTTTGTTTATCAAGAAGAAAGATGGTACATTCAGGTTGTGTATCGGCTACCGAGAGTTGAACAAACTTACCATCAAGAACCGCTACCCACTACCGAGAATTGACGACTTATTTGATCAACTACAAGGCTCGTCTGTTTATTCAAAGATTGACTTACGTTCTGGGTATCATCAAATGCGGGTGAAAGAAGATGATATTCCAAAGACTGCTTTCAGAACACGTTACGGTCATTACGAGTTTATGGTCATGCCGTTTGGTTTAACTAATGCACCAGCTGTGTTCATGGACCTTATGAACCGAGTGTGTGGACCATACCTTGACAAGTTTGTCATTGTTTTCATTGATGACATACTTATTTACTCAAAGAATGACCAAGAACACGGTGAACATTTGAGAAAGGTGTTAGAAGTATTGAGGAAGGAAGAATTGTACGCTAAGTTTTCAAAGTGTGCATTTTGGTTGGAAGAAGTTCAATTCCTCAGTCACATAGTGAACAAAGAAGGTATTAAGGTGGATCCAGCAAAGATAGAAACTGTTGAAAAGTGGGAAACCCCGAAAACTCTGAAACACATACGCCAGTTTTTAGGACTAGCTGGTTACTACAGAAGGTTCATCCAAGACTTTTCCAGAATAGCAAAACCCTTGACTGCATTAACGCATAAAGGGAAGAAATTTGAATGGAATGATGAACAAGAGAAAGCGTTTCAGTTATTGAAGAAAAAGCTAACTACGGCACCTATATTGTCATTGCCTGAAGGGAATGATGATTTTGTGATTTATTGTGACGCATCAAAGCAAGGTCTCGGTTGTGTATTAATGCAACGAACGAAGGTGATTGCTTATGCGTCTAGATAATTGAAGATTCACGAACAAAATTATACGACGCATGATTTGGAATTAGGCGCGGTTGTTTTTGCATTAAAGACTTGGAGGCACTACTTATATGGGGTCAAAAGTATTATATATACCGACCACAAAAGTCTTCAACACATATTTAATCAGAAACAACTGAATATGAGGCAGTGTAGGTGGATTAAATTATTGAATGATTACGACTTTAAGATTCGTTACCACCCGGGGAAGGCAAATGTGGTAGCCGATGCCTTGAGCAGGAAGGACAGAGAACCCATTCGAGTAAAATCTATGAATATAATGATTCATAATAACCTTACTACTCAAATAAAGGAGGCACAACAAGGAGTTTTAAAAGAGGGAAATTTAAAGGATGAAATACCCAAAGGATCGGAGAAGCATCTTAGTATTCGGGAAGACGGAACCCGGTATAGGGCTGAAAGGATTTGGGTACCAAAATTTGGAGATATGAGAGAAATGGTACTTAGAGAAGCTCATAAAACCAGATACTCAATACATCCTGGAACGGGGAAGATGTACAAGGATCTCAGGAAATATTTTTGGTGGCCGGGTATGAAAGCCGATGTTGCTAAATACGTAGGAGAATGTTTGACGTGTTCTAAGGTCAAAGCTGAGCATCAGAAACCATCAGGTCTACTTCAATAACCCGAAATCCCGGAATGGAAATGGAAAAACATTACCATGGATTTCATCACTAAATTGCCAAGGACTGCAAGTGGTTTTGATACTATTTGGGTAATAGTTGATCGTCTCACCAAATCAGCACACTTCCTGCCAATAAGAGAAGATGACAAGATGGAGAAGTTAGCACGACTGTATTTGAAGGAAGTCGTCTCCAGACATGGAATACCAATCTCTATTATCTCTGATAGGGATGGCAGATTTATTTCAAGATTCTGGCAGACATTACAGCAAGCATTAGGAACTCGTCTAGACATGAGTACTGCCTATCATCCACAAACTGATGGGCAGAGCGAAAGGACGATACAAACGCTTGAAGACATGCTACGAGCATGTGTTATTGATTTCAGAAACAGTTGGGATCGACATCTACCATTAGCAGAATTTTCCTACAACAACAGCTACCATTCAAGCATTGAGATGGCGCCGTTTGAAGCACTTTATGGTAGAAAGTGCAGGTCTCCGATTTGTTGGAGTGAAGTTGGGGATAGACAGATTACGGGTCCGGAGATTATACAAGAAACTACCGAGAAGATCATCCAAATTCAACAACGGTTGAAAACCGCCCAAAGTCGACAAAAGAGCTACGCTAACATTAAAAGAAAAGATATAGAATTTGAAATTGGAGAGATGGTCATGCTTAAAGTTGCACCTTGGAAAGGCGTTGTTCGATTTGGTAAACGAGGGAAATTAAATCCAAGGTATATTGGACCATTCAAGATTATTGATCGTGTCAGACCAGTAGCTTACCGACTTGAGTTACCTCAACAACTCGCGGCTGTACATAACACTTTCCACGTCTCGAATTTGAAGAAATGTTTTGCTAAAGATGATCTCACTATTCCGTTAGATGAAATCCAAATCAACGAAAAACTCCAATTCATCGAAGAACCCGTCAAAATAATGGATCGTGAGGTTAAAAGACTTAAGCAAAACAAGATACCAATTGTTAAGGTTCGATGGAATGCTCGTAGAGGACCCGAGTTCACCTGGGAGCGTGAAGATCAGATGAAGAAGAAATACCCACATCTATTTCCAGAAGATTCGTCAACACCTTCAACAGCTTAAAATTTCGGGACGAAATTTATTTAACGGGTAGGTACTGTAGTGACCCGAACTTTTCCATGTTTATATATATTAATTGAGATTGATATTTACATGATTAAATGTTTCCAACATGTTAAGCAATCAAACTTGTTAGGACTTGATTAATTGAAATATGTTTCATATAGACAATTGACCACCCAAGTTGACCGGCGATTCACGAACGTTAAAACTTGTAAAAACGACATGACGATATATATATGGATATACATATGGTTAACATGAGATTATGATAAGTAAGTATCTCCATAAGTATATTAACAATGAGTTATATACATATAAACAAGACTACTAACTTAAGGATTTCGAAACGAGACATATATGTAACGATTATCGTTGTAACGACATTTAAATGTATATATATCATATTAAGATATATTAATATATCATAATATCATGATAATATAATAATTTAACATCTCATTAGATATAATAAACAATGGGTTAACAACATTAATTGAGATCGTTAACTTAAAGGTTTCAAAACAACACTTACATGTAACGACTAACGATGACTTAACGACTCAGTTAAAATGCATATACATGTAGTGTATTTAGATGTATTAAAATACTTTTGGAAGACTTCAAGACATATATCAAAACACTCATACTTAACGAAAATGGTTACAGTTACTTTTCCATTCTTTTCTTTCATCAAGAATTCTAGTCGTATTCTTACCCGTATTATACACAGCTTCAAAACGTACTTACTATGAGTATATACCAATAGGAACTAGCATGGGATTCCACTCTTGATTATGTCATGTATGACTAATCAATTTTAACTTCTACCATGAGCTAGTCAACTAACTAGAACTCCTTTTAACCCCACTCACCACTCACCAATTACCACTCATCATTCACTCCATTTCACTTCCAATTCTCTTTTTAATTCTCTCTCAACACACACACACACACACTATTATGAACGTATTTTTCCAGTAGTTAATCATCATCTTCATCAAAAATCACTTCAAGAATCAAGCTATAATCATCATAGGAAGAACACTTCAAGAACACTTCAAAAATCCCTTCAAGTTTACTAATTTACTTCCAAGCTTTCTAATCCATTCCAAGTAATCATCTAAGATCAAGAAACCTTTGTTATATACAGTAGGTTATCTTTCTTATTCAAGGTAATATTCATATTCAAACTTTGATTCAATTTCTATAACTATAAACTATCTTAATTCGAGTAAAAATCTTACTTGAACTTGTTTTTGTGTCATGATCCTACTTCAAGAACTTTCAAGCCATCCAAGATCCTTTGAAGCTAGATCATTTCTTGTCACTTCCAGTAGGTTTACCTACTAAACATGAGGTAGTAATGATGTTCATAACATCATTCGATTCATATATATAAAACTATCTTATTCGAAGGTTTAAACTCGTAATCATTAGAACATAGTTTAGTTAATTCTAAACTTGTTCGCAAACAAAAGTTAATCCTTCTAACTTGACTATTAAAATTAACTACACACATGTTTTATATCTATATGATATGCTAACTTAATGACTTAAAACCTGGAAACACTAAAAACACCGTAAAACCGAATTTACGCCGTCGTAGTAACACCGCGGGCTGTTTTGGGTTAGTTAATTAAAAACTATGATAAACTTTGATTTAAAAGTTTTTATTCTGAGAAAATGATTTTTATTATGAACATGAAACTATATCCAAAAATTATGGTTAAACTCAAAGTGGAAGTATGTTTTCTAAAATGGTCATCTAGACGTCGTTCTTTCGACTGAAATGACTACCTTTACAAAAACGACTTGTAACTTAGTTTTCTGACTATAAACCTATAATTTTTCTGTTTATATTCATAAAATAGAGTTCAATATGAAACCATAGCAATTTGATTCACTCAAAACGGATTTAAAATGAAGAAGGTATGGGTAAAACAAGATTGGATAATTTTTCTCATTTTAGCTACGTGAAAATTGGTAACAAATCTATTCCAACCATAACTTAATCAACTTGTATTGTATATTATGTAATCTTGAGATACCATAGACACGTATACAATGTTTCGACCTATCATGTCGACACATCTATATATATTTCGGAACAACCATAGACACTCTATATGTGAATGTTGGAGTTAGCTATACAGGGTTGAGGTTGATTCCAAAATATATATAGTTTGAGTTGTGATCAATACTGAGATACGTATACACTGGGTCGTGGATTGATTCAAGATAATATTTATCGATTTATTTCTGTACATCTAACTGTGGACAACTAGTTGTAGGTTACTAACGAGGACAGCTGACTTAATAAACTTAAAACATAAAAATATATTAAAAGTGTTGTAAATATATTTTGAACATACTTTGATATATATGTATATATTGTTATAGGTTCGTGAATCAACCAGTGGCCAAGTCTTACTTCCCGACGAAGTAAAAATCTGTGAAAGTGAGTTATAGTCCCACTTTTAAAATCTATTATTTTTGGGATGAGAATACATGCAGGTTTTATAAATGATTTACAAAATAGACACAAGTACGTGAAACTACATTCTATGGTTGAATTATCGAAATCGAATATGTCCCTTTTTATTAAGTCTGGTAATCTAAGAATTAGGGAACAGACACCCTAATTGACGCGAATCCTAAAGATAGATCTATTGGGCCTAACAAACCCCATCCAAAGTACCGGATGCTTTAGTACTTCGAAATTTATATCATATCTGAAGGGTGTCCCGGAATGATGGGGATATTCTTATATATGCATCTTGTTAATGTCGGTTACCAGGTGTTCACCATATGAATGATTTTTATCTCTATGTATGGGATGTGTATTGAAATATGAAATCTTGTGGTCTATTGTTACGATTTGATATATATAGGTTAAACCTATAACTCACCAACATTTTTGTTGACGTTTAAAGCATGTTTATTCTCAGGTGAATATTAAGAGCTTCCGCTGTTGCATACTAAAATAAGGACAAGATTTGGAGTCCATGTTTGTATGATATTGTGTAAAAACTGCATTCAAGAAACTGATTTCGATGTAACATATTTGTATTGTAAACCATTATGTAATGGTCGTGTGTAAACAGGATATTTTAGATTATCATTATTTGATAATCTACGTAAAGCTTTTTAAACCTTCATTTATAAAATAAAGGTTATGGTTTGTTTTAAAAATGAATGCAGTCTTTGAAAAATGTCTCATATAGAGGTCAAAACCTCGCAATGAAATCAATTAATATGGAACGTTTTTAATCAATAAGAACGGGACATTTCAAGAAGAATGCACAAAATGCGGTGGTAAACCAACTTGAAAGTAATCGAAATGATATAATCCTGGAATCTCTTTGGAAGCTCCATCTAAGATCTTAGGATCTTCAAAACCCAACCCCCACTTTTCACCATGAATCGTTTTTGGTCTACTCATGAAAATCGTTTGTTTTGAAAGTTCCATATCTATGATAGCTTTGGATTGCTCTGTTCGATAGAGTTTTTCCTCATATCGAGCAAGTTGAGCTTTCATTAGAACAGACTATTTTGACAACGAAGAGATTTCAATGTCTTTTTCAATTATATCGTTTTCCAAATGAATAATTTTCTTGTTTAGCTTTGAAAGTGTGGGTTCATGTTGGTTTTTTAAATCAGAAAGATCTTTTTCTAAGAATTGAACTTTTGCTGCAAGTCGTTCAGATTTTAAACGATAATCAGTTCGTTCGACTTTAATCGGATGAATTATCTTTTTAAGATCTTCCAACTCAGATTCCGAGGAGCTGAGTTGGACGGTCAACTTTTGCAATTCCGATTGTAATTTGGATGAAGATGGTTTGGTCTCAGAAAGTTTGATTTTATATTTTAAAACCTTGTTTTCAGATTTTAAGCCTTTGACTTCTTTTGACATTGAGACCAGATTCTTCATCAAGTCATTTTGCATTTTTATAAAATCAGGTGAGATTTCAGTTGATTGTACCTCATCATCATCAGATGTTGAGTCAGAATTCTCCAATGCTTCCTTAGCTTTGATGAGCTTAGTCACCTTGCAAACATTTGCATGTTTCACCTCTGAGTCTGAATCATCAGTCCAGTTAAACCAAGTATCATCAACCGGTTTCAGCTCTCCCCCAGTTTCCACAATCTTAGCCATCAACATTTTCTTCTTGTAGTAAGCTGCGTCCTTCTTCTTAGGCATCTTGCACTCATGAGAGTAATGACCAGCTTTACCACAATTGAAACAGATTGAATCTTCCTTCTTGGAATCATCAGCACGTTGTTGTTTGGATTGATCAGCTTTCTTGTAGTACGAGGAAGATGATGAGTGTTTGCGTTGATTGCTTGATTTGCCTTTAAACTTGTGTTTGTTCAAGGCGTTTGTGAACATGGCTGCCATCTTGACTAATTCAAGGTGTGAATCATCCACATCAGAAAGATTCAACTCTTCAGAATCAGTTGATTCTTCAACAAGCACTTTCTTGGACAAACTTTTGGAAAATGATTTGCTCTTCTTTTTGGCAATTAGGGCAAGAGGATCGCCCAGAGAAGACTCTTTCCTTCCTTCTTGAAGTTTAGACACCTCAGGTTGGTAATGCATAAGAACTCTAACAAGCTTATGAATAGTCAACTTGTCAATCTCTTTGGTAGATCGAACAATGGTTCCATAAGGAAGCCAATCAGTATTGAGCTTTTTGAGGAATTTCATGTTGACTTCAGCATGTACTTTTACAATCTTACACTTTTTCAACTCATTGAGAACACCATTGAAATGACGGTAGGTATCCTTGAGTTGTTCTTCTAGTTCCTGCTTGAAATCTTCATACAATCCCAGAGCCTTATTCAATTTAGTAACGTCTGACATGTCATAACCTTCTTGTTGTCGTTTGATCTCATCTCATATATCTTTTGCAGTAGTGTTTCTATCAACATTTTCAAATAGCTCATATGGGATAGCTTGCATGACAATATTCTTAGCCTCTATGTCACCCTGAGCTCTTTCACGTTTATCACCAGAAAGTTCATAGACTGGAATTGGCATACCAGTATCCGGATGAAAATCAACAACTGGACCATCTCTCAGAGAAGCCCAAATATGTTTAGCTTTCTCACCCTTATAGTCTATGTACTGAGTAATACGATGAAGCCACTGAGTGTACTTGCCATCAAACAACACTGGAGGTCGGGAATCTGATCCAATGATAAGAGTATCTTGTGTAGACATCTTAATTTGAGGTAAATTTGTATAGATTCGGTATTAAACACAATCTATGATCAGGGTTCAGTATAAAATCTAACCAGAATGTCAGATTCGGTAAAAGATTCGGTACAGTAGCAGATTCGGTAAGTGGTTCGGTACTGTTGCAGATTCGGTAATAATTCGGTAAACCAGATTCTGTATCAGAAACTGATAAGAATCACAAGTAACACACCCAAATTCGGTATGGATTCGGTAACCACATAACTTGAAGCTTCAGTACACTTAAAACTAAAGAATTAAGTGAAACCGAGATTCTAATTCGGTAAATGACTTGGTAGTCAAATTCTGTAAAATATTATGTGTAAACTCAATCCAATTCCCTTGAATTAGATTCGGTAACCTTGCTGCACAAGAAAACAAGTTAGTAACAAACAGAATATCAATGATACCGAAGATTCAGGATACCGAATGTCAACTGTAGCAGTTGACAATACTGAGTCTAAGTCTAAAACTTAGAAATATAACAGAATCCTTTCTCAAACCACACCAATTAGCTGCGTATGAACAAACCGAATGTGATAGAATCACAAACACACCACAATCTACAACACTTAAGATGAATTTCCAGTAATGAAGCAGATTCGGTATGACAGTTACGATACCGAGTGTTGATCAAATCTTCAAAACTTGAAGAATTGAAGAAATTGAACCGACAGAAATGTGATTTAACACCTCACGAACACAACTGAATCTTTAAATCTTCACAAAACACCAGAATCAAGCTTGAATTAAGCAATACCGAGAGTTTTAGCCACAAACTCTTAAAATCAACTTGATTCTCCATAATTGAAGTTAAAAAGCTGTAATGATGATCGAAACTCTTTCTAATAGACCTAATACACCTTCGCTGAACTTATCACAAGAATCTGAACGTCAGATTATCAAATTCGATAATACCGAATCTGATTCATTTTACCGAGAGTATTCAGATTCTGTAATCTACAATCTCTGGATCGATATAGTGATGTAGAATCACTTCCTGGAAGCTCTGATACCAAATGATAGGTCAAATCATGTTGAGATTGAGAGAAAAGATAAGATAGAGTGAGATTCGGTATATAGGAAGAAGACTCGGTATGAGAGAGAATCGGTAAAATTATATTCTACAGCTTCTAGAACTCGGTTACAATGCAATGGCTATCTAATTAGGACTACTTAGGTTCCTTATATAGCCCTCTTCTAAGGAACCTTCATTTAAGCTTAATTCACATTAACACTATACAACTTCGGGGTCCTAACACAGAGTTATTGTTGGTATGTAGTGCGGCCTGTACTGCGGCTATGTTTGCAGCAAGAAAGGTACGAAATTCCTCTTCGCTCATATTCATGGTGTGTCGAGTAGTCGGTGCCATTTCCTTCAAAATAGCCAACTGAATCGAGTTAATCATACAGAATATTAAGAGTACTCAATAGTATTTCGTAGCATAATGAAACGACCCGTCCTTATCCACCTGGACGAAGTCATCAACATTTGGTCTCATTGCGAGGTGTTGTCCTAAATATGCCATGAATGACTCCATGTAATATGAGCAGATTCACAGCGGAAGACTTAATTCGTACCTGAGAATAAACATGCTTAAAAGTGTCAACCAAAAGGTTTGTGAGTTCATAGGTTTATCATAACAATCATTTCAATATCTTAATAGACTACAAGATTTCATATACACAAACGTTTTAATAAAAATATTCTAAGTGGTTGAGCACTTGGTAACCATACTTAACATTTAATCAACGTCGCATATTCCCTTTATTATGAAATCTTACTACACCGTACCAAGTGTAGTCTATAAAACTAAGTACTGTGCAACGGTTGAATACTGGTCGTCCAGTCCGGTTGGGGTTGTCAGGCCCGATAGATCTATCAACAGGATTCACGTTTACAATACCGCATGTAAATGGTAGTTACCAAGCTACAGAGAAGTATGCCAGTGGTACAGCTCAACGTAGAATATATTTTTAAGTACTTGTGTCTATTTTGTAAACATTATAAAAGCAGCGCATGTATTCTCAGCCCAAAATATATATTATAAAAGCAATTAAAAAGGGAGCAAATGAAACTCACCATACTGTATTTTATAGTAAAAATACATAGGACGACATTGAACAAGTGTAGGGTTGGCCTCGGATTCACGAACCTATCCATATATATAATATATCAACATATTTTCTTTTCAAGTAATCGTTACATATATATATATATATATATATATATATATATATATATATATATATATATATATATATATATATATATATATATATATATATATATATATATATATATATATATATATATATATATATATATTTAAATATATATATATATATATATATATATATATACTTATAATACTTTTAATATTTTCTTAGTCCGTAGTTAGCAGTCCGATGTTAGTGGTCCACAATTAGTTGCTCAATAAAATAAATAAAGACCCCACCATATTCGTATTGATCAGAATTAATCTCGACCCATGGTACCATGTTGTCAAATGACGTGTTGTGTACATAAAGTACCGTGTTGTCAAATGACGTGTTGCGTACAATCATAAGGTCTTATGATTAATCTTCTCGTGTTGTTTACGGGTGGTCCTGAAATATATAAAATCAAATCATAAGTAATTATATATAAAATATCATATTAATTAGAAAAGATATGATTAATTTACTTTTTCTCCAAATATTTTCGTAGCTAAACTAGCTTCGGATACCCGATCTTGTTTTAGTCGTAGTTTCTTCATTACAACTCCGTTTTTGTTGGTTCAACTTGCCACTTCCTTGGATCGAGTAAAATTTTAAGAATATGAACTGAAAATACCTTAGTTTGTATTCGAAATCACAGGTTATAGGTCAAACTTTGGTGAAACTTATGAAAGTGATCATTTTCCATCATAAAAACAACATTTAATGATCATTTTTCTAAAAATACTTACACTTTGAGTTAAACCATGAAATTTTTATGTGTTAACATATTCATAAGAGATATCATTTTTCCAGAACATGAACTTCCAATTCAAAGCTCAAGATGATTTTTAATTATCCAACACAAAACAGCCCCCGGTTGCACTCCGACGACGTAGATTCAATTTTAAGGTGTTCTTTGTAAAAACAAGTTGATCTTGTTAAGTTATCATATCATTATGATATATTACAGGTCTTGAAGTGTTTTAAAAGTTAAGTTAGAAGGATCTATTTAGTTTGCGAACAAATTTGAAATCATTCAAACTATGTTCTTGTTGTTAAAATTTTACAACACAAAATAAGATAGCTATATAAATATGAATCGAATAAGGTTATGAATAAGGTTACTACCTCAAGTTACTTGGACAAAGTTACTGCAAAAGATAAGAAAAATCCTAGAACCAAAAGAGTGGTTGAGTGGGATTGAAAGATTGGAAGTAAACTTGTATTCTTGGAAGGATTATTGAAGTGTTCTTGAAAGGTTTTTCTTATGATGATTATAGATTGGTTTTTGATCTAGTTTTTGATTTAAGTATTGAAGGTTTGCTGAATGGTTTGAGTATATAATTAGAGAGTGTTTTAGAGATATAAAATTGGAGTTAGAAATCAAAAACATGGAATGATATATAAATAAATATGAAATGTGCTATATGTATGTAAAAACAAAATCCTAATTTGTAATTTTGTATAATTATTGTATGCTAGAGGTCAAAAAGTGTTTCCCTCTCATTTAGGGCAGTACTTTTGGTGATTAAGATTTTGATTTGATGTGTATATACTAATAGTAAATACGTATAGAAGCTGGGTATGATACGGGTACATATACCCTTGATATACGTATAAAAATCTTGAGAAAACGGAACGAGGATTCAAATATAGCTATCTTTTGTAAATATACTTATATTGTTTTATGTATAAAAGCCCTTTAAAAGTGATTAAATACATATTTATACGATACATGTATAAGCATTATAAGTTATAAGTATTTATGTCAAAGAACGTTACGTATAGTTATCGTTTTAAAAACTTAAGTTAATAGTTTCAAAGTATACTTATAACTCATTGTTATTAGTACACAATGAGATGTTAAACCATCCTTAGATCATGTTAAATATATATTAATACATATATATACACAAACGTATAATTATCGTATGTTATATAGTTCGTGATATCATCGGTCAAATTGGACGGTCAAACGTTGTGTAAAACTCTTTTCAAAAACATAAGTCTCAACAATTTAGATTGCTTATCATGTTGGTAAGGTTTAATTTATGTAAATATTAATCTTATAAGTATAAAACGATCGGAAAAATCCGGGTCGTTACAGTACCTACCCGTTAAATAAATTTCGTCCCGAAATTTGATCGAGGTCGTCATAGCTAACAATAAAAATGTCTTCATGACGAATATAAGTTGGTAAATAGAGTTTTATCATTATTGATTAATATAGATAAAACTATTCGATTATATGAAGCGTACGAATGAAGCTATCACATAAGGGTGAAATGAGAAAAATAAAGTCTCTTCATATCTTTTGACGTAGACATGATTGATTTTCGGAGTTCAAGGGATTTAAAGAAAAATCTTGAAAATCTATTAGATCTGATTCTTTGGGATATATGGAAATTAAGATCTTTATAATTAAATGCGATCATCTGTCTCGATTGCTTTGTCTGGTATATCAACTATAAATGAATTTCTTCCGTTCCATTATTTCCACCAGTCCAATTCTTTCTTTCTCGATCCATACTTTCAAACGATTGTGAAAATGCTTAATCCAGTTCTGATCCTTGTCCCCATCCTTACTATCGCAACATTCCTTCTCCTTTTCCAACTTCCACCAGAGGAATCTGCTTTCTTCTACTTCGCCCTTGGGGTTATAGTGTTTTTAATTTTCCCGAGTCTTTATGTTGCGATAAACATTGATATACACGGTTTGTAATTTATGTGTTGTTATAGGGCTTTATATTCTCCCTTATATTTCGAAGCTCTATGCTTTTGTTTTCTCTTCCCGACTTCAAGTCAAGCGAGTAATGGTCCAAAATTTGTAGATATAAATTTTCGAATGATTATAATGTTCTAAGAAGGAAGGAACGTGATAGCACAATTTGATTTTCAAATTTATCAACATCACGGAAGATAGAACCATCAAGTATACATTTTCTTGATATGTTCAGAAGTTAAATAGAATGAAAGAGTTATGTAACATGACACATGATGACGTTATGATCTGTGAATCATCATGTTCCAATAGAAACTTAGCATGACTTACTGTAATATAATCACGTTGGCCAAGCATCATTATATTATACTAACCCATGCTTCAATTCCCAACACTTCTCCACAATTCATTCATAATTTATACTTAGATTTTACAGAGGTTTCCAATATAATGGGGTACAGAAAACACGAAGAGGTAGATAATTTCGGACAAGAATATTTATGAAAATATCCTCAGAAATATTGAAGATATTTATGATGATATTTTGGAGTTTCTAAGTTCGAAAGTTGATAAGGAAAAATTTTCCGCAAGATTTTAACATGACTTCGGAGCAAGATATTCTCTAAAGATTTCATCGGATCCAAAATTACCTGGATTCTTTGAATATAGGGTTTGGTCCTTGTATTTGTCCTTGGTCTCCTTCATGATTAGCTCAATTTGTTTTTCAGTACCAAATTTTCTATTGAGTGTTTCCAACACTCCATTCTTTATCATCAAGCTCTTGGCCATTTAGGCCATCTACAATTTTACTGTTTCCTCTGCATTTATTGCAGGCATATCTGAATCAACGATTATCAATCCGAGGTGGTTTCAGGAGAATTGTGTTTTTAGATGATTAAACGCTGATGGTAATATGGTGGAATATGAAAGGTTCCCCAGTAACAATAAAGAGTACGCATATATATCAAGGTTATAATAAGGTTGTTTCGGATGAAAAGTCGGAGTTGACTTGCAGGAGCTGTGACAAAATTTGCTACTTTCAAAAAGATTACCAAATTATTTTGGGTAATAATAACACTAAAGGAATTAGCACAGCTACGTATTAAACGTTTACTCAGTTTTCGAGGGTTTTTCAGGTGCGTAACTATATGCATCAATCTGTTCTTCCGTAGATGAAGTGCGGCTGGTTCATCCTCTCGATTGAGGTGTTTTCAAGTATCATCAAAGGTTTGAACGCAGATTGAAATTGTCAGGATACAAATGAGGTTTAAGATGAAATCAAGTGGCAAATTTGAAGAATTGTTTAGTTTCATATATTATAATCAATATTTTAATTCATTTTTAACTGTCCAATCTTGATAGTCCACAATCGATAGTCCACAGTTAACAGTCCAATAATTCATATATAATTTAATTTATAATATTCGAATTAATTAATACGTATCGTGACCCGTATACATGTCTCAGACTCGATCACAACTCAAATTATATATATTATTGTAGAATCAACCTCAACCATGTATAGAGAACTCGATCATTACTGCATATAGAGTGTCTATGGTTATTCCAAATAATATATATAAATGCGTCGATATGATATGTCAAAATCTTGTATACGAGTCCCGATATTTAAAGTGCGTAAAATAAATAACATAAATTAAATAATGATAAATAAAGTGCGTAAAGTAAATAACATAAATTAAATGACGATAAATAAAATTGCGAGAATGTAAATTGCGAAAATTAAATTGCGATAAATAAAATGTAATCAGTTAGCTAGGAACAATTAGCTAGGAACAGTTAGCATGGATTCTTAACAAAATTTCTCATAGTTAATTTGTTTGTTTCTAACAAATTTTATTTTGTCAAATGTTTTCTTCATTATGCCACTTGTTGGATTCTGATAGGTCAAAATCCAAATATGAAATTGGATGAAAATGGTTATTCCGTGGTAAATGGATTTGTATATCGGTGAATGTAAGTAGGATAGTAAATGACTGTTGAATCAGATTCGAAGAATGTACAGTGTAACTTATTAGTGTGAAATCTAAATATTTCTCGGGTATTACCTACCCGTTAAAATATTTTCACCATTAACAGTTTGCACAAAAGAATTTTTAATTACAATCTTTATGAAAACATATATGCATATATATTTTCTTCAGATGTAATCATGGATTTAATGAGTTAACATAATATTAATCTCATTTGATTTACCATTAGAACTAGAATGGATAATCTCCAAAACTTTAGAGATTACTTAATCGCCATGTCGAACGGGGATAAATGATGTAGAACATCATGTAGAACGATGATTACGCTTGAGGTACAGAATGAGGTGTTGAGGCATGGATTGTTGATGATACTGGTGCTGTTGCTGATGGTACTGTTGGTGCCGATAATGTTGTTGAAGTTGGTAAATCTTGCACTATATTCTCCAAAAATCATTACTCAAGCGCGAAGCTCGTTGACTTCTTCGATTACTCCGGGATGCCTGTCGGTAAGAACGAGCGAATGAATAAGGTTTATGAAATGTCCCATTCTTATTGATTAAAAACGTTCCATATTAATTGATTTCGTTGTGAGGTTTTGACTCTATATGAGACGTTTTTCAAAGACTGCATTCATTTTTAAAACAAACCATAACCTTTATTTCATAGATAAAGGTTTTAAAAAGCTTTACGTAGATTATCAAATAATGATAATCTAAAATATCCTGTTTACATACGACCATTTCATAATGGTTTACAATACAAATATGTTACAACAAAATAAGTATCTTGAATGCAGTTTTTACACAATATCATACAAGCATGGACTCCAAATCTCGTCCTTATTTAAGTATGCGACAGCGGAAGCTCTTAATAATCACCTGAGAATAAACATGCTTAAAACGTCAACAAAAATGTTGGTGAGTTATAGGTTTAACCTATATATATCAAATCATAATAATAGACCACAAGATTTCATATTTCAATACTCATCCCATACATAGAGATAAAAGTCATTCATATAGTGAACACCTGGTAACCGACATTAACAAGATGCATATATAAGAATATCCCCATCATTCCGGGACACCCTTCGGATATGATATAAATTTCGAAGTACTAAAGCATCCGGTACTTTGGATGGGGTTTGTTAGGCCCAATAGATCTATCTTTAGGATTCGCGTCAATTAGGGTGTCTGTTCCCTAATTCTTAGATTACCAGACTTAATAAAAAGGGGCATATTTGATTTCGATAATTCAACCATAGAATGTAGTTTCACGTACTTGTGTCTATTTTGTAAATCATTTATAAAACCTGCATGTATTCTCATCCCAAAAATATTAGATTTTAAAAGTGGGACTATAACTCACTTTCACAGATTTTTACTTCGTCGGGAAGTAAGACTTGGCCACTGGTTGATTCACGAACATATAACAATATATACATATATATCAAAGTATGTTCAAAATATATTTACAACACTTTTAATATATTTTGATGTTTTAAGTTTATTAAGTCAGCTGTCCTCGTTAGTAACCTACAACTAGTTGTCCACAGTTAGATGTACAGAAATAAATCGATAAATATTATCTTGAATCAATCCACGACCCAGTGTATACGTATCTCAGTATTGATCACAACTCAAACTATATATATTTTGGAATAAACCTCAAACCTGTATAGCTAACTCCAACATTCACATATAGAGTGTCTATGGTTGTTCCGAAATATATATAGATGTGTCGACATGATAGGTCGAAACATTGTATACGTGTCTATGGTATCTCAAGATTACATAATATACAATACAAGTTGATTAAGTTATGGTTGGAATAGATTTGTTACCAATTTTCACGTAGCTAAAATGAGAAAATTATCCAATCTTGTTTTACCCATAACTTCTTCATTTTAAATCCGTTTTGAGTGAATCAAATTGCTATGGTTTCATATTGAACTCTATTTTATGAATCTAAACATAAAAAGTATAGGTTTATAGTCGGAAAAATAAGTTACAAGTCGTTTTTGTAAAGGTAGTCATTTCAGTCGAAAGAACGACGTCTAGATGACCATTTTAGAAAACATACTTCCACTTTGAGTTTAACCATAATTTTTGGATATAGTTTCATGTTCATAATAAAAATCATTTTCTCAGAATAACAACTTTTAAATCAAAGTTTATCATAGTTTTTAATTAACTAACCCAAAACAGCCCGCGGTGTTACTACGACGGCGTAAATCCGATTTTACGGTGTTTTTCGTGTTTCCAGGTTTTAAATCATTAAGTTAGCATATCATATAGATATAGAACATGTGTTTATTTTATTTTAAAAGTTAAGTTAGAAGGATTAACTTTTGTTTGCGAACAAGTTTAGAATTAACTAAACTATGTTCTAGTGATTACAAGTTTAAACCTTCGAATAAGATAGCTTTATATGTATGAATCGAATGATGTTATGAACATCATTACTACCTTAAGTTCCTTGGATAAACCTACTGGAAAAGAAAAAAATGGATCTAGCTTCAAAGGATCCTTGGATGGCTCGAAGTTCTTGAAGCAGAATCATGACACGAAAACAAGTTCAAATAAGATCATCACTTGAAATAAGATTGTTATAGTTATAGAAATTGAACCAAAGTTTGAATATGATTATTACCTTGTATTAGAATGATAACCTACTGTAAGAAATAAAGATTTCTTGAGGTTGGATGATCACCTTACAAGATTGGAAGTGAGCTAGCAAACTTGAAAGTATTCTTGATTTTATGTAACTAGAACTTGTAGAATATATGAAGAACACTTAGAACTTGAAGATAGAACTTGAGAGAGATCAATTAGATGAAGAAAATTGAAGAATAAAAGTGTTTGTAGGTGTTTTTGGTCGTTGGTGTATGGATTAGATATAAAGGATATGTAATTTTGTTTTCATGTAAATAAGTCATGAATGATTACTCATATTTTTGTAATTTTATGAGATATTTCATGCTAGTAGCCAAATGATGGTTCCCACATGTGTTAGGTGACTCACATGGGCTGCTAAGAGCTGATCATTGGAGTGTATATACAAATAGTACATACATCTAAAAGCTGTGTATTGTACGAGTACGAATACGGGTGCATACGAGTAGAATTGTTGATGAAACTGAAAGAGGAAGTAATTGTAAGCATTTTTGTTAAGTAGAAGTATTTTGATAAGTGTATTGAAGTCTTTCAAAAGTGTATAAATACATATTAAAACACTACATGTATATACATTTTAACTGAGTCGTTAAGTCATCGTTAGTCGTTACATGTAAGTGTTGTTTTGAAACCTTTAGGTTAACGATCTTGTTAAATGTTGTTAACCCAATGTTTATAATATCAAATGAGATTTTAAATTGTTATATTATCATGATATTATCATGTATGAATATCTCTTAATATGATATATATATATACATTAAATGTCGTTACAACGATAATCGTTACATATATGTCTCGTTTCGAAATCATTAAGTTAGTAGTCTTATTTTTACATATGTATTTCATTGTTAATACACTTAATAATATATTTACTTATCATTTAACATAATTAACCAAGTGTATCAATATCTTAATATGATTCATATGTACCTAGTAAGACGTTGTTATAACGATAATCGTTATATATATCATTTTCGAGTTTCTTAAATTAATAGTCTCATTTTTATGTATATAACTCATTGTTAAAATACCTAATGAGATACATACTTATAATAAAATCATGTTAACTATATATATATCCATATATATGTCATCGTATAGTTTTTACAAGTTTTAACGTTCGTGAATCACCGGTCAACTTGGGTGGTCAATTGTCTAAATGAAACCTATTTCAATTAATCAAGTCTTAACAAGTTTGATTGCTTAACATGTTGGAAACATTTAATCATGTAAATATCAATCTCAATTAATATATATAAATATAAACATGGAAAAGTTCGGGTCACTACAGTACCTACCCGTTAAATAAATTTCGTCCCGAAATTTTAAGCTGTTGAAGGTGTTGACGAATCTTCGGGAAATAGATGCGGGTATTTCTTCTTCATCTAATCTTCACGCTCTCAGGTGAACTCGGGTCCTCTACAAGCATTCCATCGAACCTTAACAATTGGTATCTTGTTTTGCTTAAGTCTTTTAACCTCACGATCCATTATTTCGACGGGTTTTTCGATGAATTGAAGTTTTTCGTTGATTTGGATTTCATCTAATGGAATAGTGAGATCTTCTTTAGCAAAACATTTCTTCAAATTCGAGACATGGAAAGTGTTATGTACAGCCGTGAGTTGTTGAGGTAACTCAAGTCGGTAAGCTACTGGTCCGACACGATCAATAATCTTGAATGGTCCAATATACCTTGGATTTAATTTCCCTCGTTTACCAAATCGAACAACGCCTTTCCAAGGTGCAACTTTAAGCATGACCATCTCTCCAGTTTCAAATTCTATATCTTTTCTTTTAATGTCAGCGTAGCTCTTTTGTAGACTTTGGGCGGTTTTCAACCGTTGTTGAATTTGGATGATCTTCTCGGTAGTTTCTTGTATAATCTCCGGACCCGTAATCTGTCTATCCCCCACTTCACTCCAAAAAATTGAAGACCTGCACTTTCTACCATAAAGTGCTTCAAACGGCGCCATCTCAATGCTTGAATGGTAGCTGTTGTTGTAGGAAAATTCTGCTAATGGTAGATGTCGATCCCAACTGTTTCCGAAATCAATAACACATGCTCGTAGCATGTCTTCAAGCGTTTGTATCGTCCTTTCGCTCTGCCCATCAGTTTGTGGATGATAGGCAGTACTCATGACTAGACGAGTTCCTAATGCTTGCTGTAATGTCTGCCAGAATCTTGAAATAAATCTGCCATCCCTATCAGAGATAATAGAGATTGGTATTCCATGTCTGGAGACGACTTCCTTCAAATACAGTCGTGCTAACTTCTCCATCTTGTCATCTTCTCTTATTGGCAGGAAGTGTGCTGATTTGGTGAGACGATCAACTATTACCCAAATAGTATCAAAACCACTTGCAGTCCTTGGCAATTTAGTGATGAAATCCATGGTAATTTTTTCCCATTTCCATTCCGGGATTTCGGGTTGTTGAAGTAGACCTGATGGTTTCTGATGCTCAGCTTTGACCTTAGAACACGTCAAACATTTTCCTACGTATTTAGCAACATCGGCTTTCATACCCGGCCACCAAAAATGTTTCTTGAGATCCTTGTACATCTTCCCCGTTCCAGGATGTATTGAGTATCTGGTTTTATGAGTTTTCTAAATACCATTTCTCTCATATCTCCAAATTTTGGTACCCAAATCCTTTCAGCCCTATACCTAGTTCCGTCTTCCCGAATATTAAGATGCTTCTCCGATCCTTTGGGTATTTCATCCTTTAAATTTCCCTCTTTTAAAACTCCTTGTTGCGCCTCCTTTATTTGAGTAGTAAGGTTATTATGAATCATTATATTCATAGATTTTACTAGAATGGGTTCTCTGTCCTTCCTGCTCAAGGCATCGGCTACCACATTTACCTTCCTCGGGTGGTAACGAATCTCAAAGTCATAATCATTCAATAATTCAATCCACCTACGTTGCCTCATATTCAGTTGTTTCTGATTAAATATGTGTTGAAGACTTTTGTGGTCGGTATATATAATACTTTTGACCCCATATAAGTAGTGCCTCCAAGTCTTTAATGCAAAAACAACCGCGCCTAATTCCAAATCATGCGTCGTATAATTTTGTTCGTGAATCTTCAATTGTCTAGACGCATAAGCAATCACCTTCGTTCGTTGCATTAATACACAACCGAGACCTTGCTTTGATGCGTCACAATAAATCATAAAATCATCATTCCCTTCAGGCAATGACAATATAGGTGCCGTAGTTAGCTTTTTCTTCAATAACTGAAACGCTTTCTCTTGTTCATCATTCCATTCAAATTTTTTCCCTTTATGCGTTAATGCAGTTAAGGGTTTTGCTATTCTGGAAAAGTCTTGGATGAACCTTCTGTAGTAACCAGCTAGTCCTAAAAACTGGCGTATGTGTTTCGGAGTTTTCGGGGTTTCCCACTTTTCAACAGTTTCTATCTTTGCCGGATCCACCTTAATACCTTCTTTGTTCACTATGTGACCGAGGAATTGAACTTCTTCCAACCAAAATGCACACTTTGAAAACTTAGCGTACAATTCTTCCTTCCTCAATACTTCTAACACCTTTCTCAAATGTTCACCGTGTTCTTGGTCATTCTTTGAGTAAATAAGTATGTCATCAATGAAAACAATGACAAACTTGTCAAGGTATGGTCCACACACTCGGTTCATAATGTCCATGAACACAGCTGGTGCATTAGTTAAACCAAACGGCATGACCATAAACTCGTAATGACCGTAACGTGTTCTGAAAGCAGTCTTTGGAATATCATCTTCTTTCACCCGCATTTGATGATACCCGGAACGTAAGTCAATCTTTGAATAAACAGACGAGCCTTGTAGTTGATCAAATAAGTCGTCGATTCTTGGTAGTGGGTAGCGGTTCTTGATGGTAAGTTTGTTCAACTCTCGGTAGTCGATACACAACCTGAATGTACCATCTTTCTTCTTGACAAACAAAACAGGAGCTCCCCACGGTGATGTGCTTGGTCGAATGAAACCACGCTCTAAAAGTTCTTGTAATTGGCTTTGCAGTTCTTTCATCTCGCTGGGTGCGAGTCTGTAAGGAGCACGAGCTATTGGTGCAGCTCCCGGTACAAGATCTATTTGAAATTCAACGGATCGATGTGGGGGTAATCCCGGTAATTCTTTCGGAAATACATCGGGAAATTCTTTTGCAATGGGAACATCATTGATGCTCTTTTCTTCAGTTTGTACTTTCTCGACGTGTTCTAGAACAGCATAGCAACCTTTTCTTATTAGTTTTTGTGCCTTCAAATTACTAATAAGATGTAGCTTCGTGTTGCTCTTTTCTCCGTACACCATTAAGGGTTTTCCTTTTTCTCGTATAATGCGAATTGCATTTTTGTAACAAACGATCTCTGCTTTCACTTCTTTCAACCAGTCCATACCGATTATCACATCAAAACTCCCTAACTCTACTGGTATCAAGTCAATCTTAAATGTTTCGCTAACCAGTTTAATTTCTCGATTCCGACATATATTATCTGCTGAAATTAATTTACCATTTACTAATTCGAGTAAAAATTTACTATCCAAAGGCGTCAATGGACAACTTAATTTAGCACAAAAATCTCTACTCATATAGCTTCTATCCGCACCCGAATAAAATAAAACGTAAGCAGATTTATTGTCAATAAGAAACGTACCCGTAACAAGCTCCGGGTCTTCCTGTGCCTCTGCCGCATTAATATTGAAAACTCTTCCGCGGCCTTGTCCATTCGTGTTCTCCTGGTTCGGGCAATTTCTAATAATGTGGCCCGGTTTTCCACATTTATAACAAACTACATTGGCATAACTTGCTCTGACACTACTCGTTCCGCCATTACTCGTTCCGACACTATTTGTTCCTTTCGTTCTATTAACCCCTGGTCCGTAGACCTCACACTTCGCAGCGCTATGACCATTTCTTTTACACTTGTTGCAAAATTTGGTGCAGAACCCCGAGTGTTACTTTTCACACCTTTGGCATAGCTGCTTCTGATTGTTGTTGTTGTTGCGGTTATTATTGTTGTTGGGATGATTGTTGTAGTTGCTGTTGTTGTTGTTGTTGTTATTGTTGTTGTTGTTGTTGGGCCGTTTGTTGTAGTTGCGATTGATGTTGCGATTGTTGGGATAATTGTTGCGATTATTGTTGTAATTGCTGTTGTTGTTGTATTGGTGATTCTTATCACCGTTTTCCTCCCACTTTCTTTTGACTTGCTTCACATTGGCCTCTTCAGCAGTCTGTTCTTTAATTCTTTCTTCAATCTGGTTCACTAGTTTATGAGCCATTCTACATGCCTGTTGTATGGAGGCGGGCTCGTGTGAACTTATATCTTCTTGGATTCTTTCCGGTAATCCTTTCACAAACGCGTCGATCTTCTCTTCCTCATCTTCGAATGCTCCCGGACACAATAGGCACAATTTTGTGAATCGTCTTTCGCACGTGGTAATATCAAATCCTTGGGTTCGTAACCCTCTAAGTTCTGTCTTGAGCTTATTGACCTCGTTTCTGGGACGGTACTTCTCGTTCATCAAGTGCTTGAATGCTGACCACGGTAGTGCGTACGCATCGTCTTGTCCCACTTGCTCTAGATAGGTATTCCACCATGTTAACGCAGAACCTGTGAAGGTATGCGTAGCGTACTTCACTTTGTCCTCTTCAGTACACTTACTTATGGCAAACACCGATTCGACCTTCTCGGTCCACCGTTTCAATCCGATCGGTCCTTCGGTTCCATCAAATTCCAAAGGTTTGCAGGCAGTGAATTCTTTGTAGGTGCATCCTACACGATTTCCTGTTCTGCTAGATCCATGGTTATTGTTGGTATGTAGCGCAGCCTGTACTGCGGCTATGTTTGAAGCTAGAAAAGTACGGAATTCCTCTTCATTCATATTCACGGTGTGTCGAGTAGTCGGCGCCATTTCCTTAAAAATTATCAAATGGAACAAGTTAATCATACAGAATATTAAGAGTAATTAATAGTATTTCGTAGCATAATATGAACTCATTTATAAAAGCTTTTTCTTCATATTAGCGTTTTATAAGTTTAAATTCGGGTAGTACCTACCCATTAAGTTCATACTTAGTAGCTAATATACAATTCAACTACTACAATTCTATATGAAAAACTGATTATAATAATATTTCGCGTTCAAACTTTTATACAATATTTTACAAACTTACAATACCGCTTATTTTAAATAAAGCGAGAAATATAGCACACAATAACTTTGATACAAGATAGTTGTGAAGATAATTCTAGCTAGTACACAAGTCGTTCAGCAAAGGTAATAAAGACACGTAATTCATACATCCAGAAACAAGTCATGCATTCTGGTTTTACTAGGATTACTTCCCATCCTTGGTCTTGTGGAACATAACCGTTATGGCCGTTGATAAGACAGCGTGTTGTAACGTCGTCAAAGGGACGAGGGTTACGTAATGTCCAACAGTCCCGTAACAATCTAAAAACCTCATTTCTTACCCCAATTACCGACTCCGTCACTTGTGGGAACGTTTTGTTTAATAGTTGTAGCCCGATGTTCTTGTTCTCACTTTGGTGAGAAGCGAACATTACTAATCCGTAAGCATAACATGCTTCTTTATGTTTCATGTTAGCCGCTTTTTCTAAATCACGAATTCCAATATTCGAATATATTGAGTCAAAATAATTTCTTAACCCATTGCGTAAAATAACATTTGGGTTCCCCGCAATATATGCGTCAAAGTAAACACATCGTAACTTATGGATTTCCCAATGTGATATCCCCCATCTTTTGAACGAAAGCCTTTTATAAACCAAGGCATTCTTGGAACTTTCTTCGAATGTCTTACAAACTGATCTCGCCTTAAATAGTTGTGCCGCAGAATTCTGACTGACTCTAGACAAGATTTCATCAATCATGTCTCCGGGTAGGTCTCTTAAAATATTGGGTTGTCTATCCATTTTGTGTTTTTATACTGTAAAATAGACAAGAGTTAGATTCATAAAAAAAATACTTATTAATACAAGCAATTTTTACATATATCATAAAGCATAAGCACACTATATTACATATATTATACCACACGAATACAACTATCTTATTCCGACTCGCTTGTTTCTTCTTCTTCGGTTTTGGTTCGTTTTGCCAAGTTTCTAGGGATATATGATGTTTCCCTAATACTAGCTGTTATTTTCCACAACGGTTTAGAAAAACCTGGTGGTTTAGAGGTTCCTGGGTCATGGTTACAACTTAAGGACTTCGGGGGTTGACGATACATATAAAGTTCATCGGGGTTGGAATTAGATTTCTCTATTTTTATGCCCTTTCCCTTATTATTTTCTTTTGCATTTTTAAATTCAGTTGGGGTAATTTCTATAACATCATCAGAATTCTCGTCGGAATCCGATTCATCGGAGAATTGGTAATCCTCCCAATATTTTGCTTCCTTGGCGGAAACACCATTGACCATAATTAACCTTGGTCGGTTGGTTGAGGATTTTCTTTTACTTAACCGTTTTTTTATTTCCCCCACCGGTTCCGATTCTTCTTCCGGTTCCGATTCTTCTTCCGTTTCCGACTCTTATTCCGGTTCCGACTCTTCTTCCGGTTCCTCTTCGGGAACTTGTGAATCAGTCCACGAATCATTCCAATTTACATTTGACTCTTCATTATTATTAGGTGAGTCAATGAGACTTGTTCTAGAGGTAGACATCTATCACATAATATCAAACGCGTTAAGAGATTAATATATCACATAATATTCACATGTTAAAAATATATAGTTTCCAACAAAATTTGTTAAACAATCATTTTTCAAGTAAACACGGTCGAAGTCCAGACTCACTAATGCATCCTAACAAACTCGATAAGACACACTAATGCAAAATTCTGGTTCTCTAAGACCAACGCTCGGATACCAACTGAAATGTCCCGTTCTTATTGATTAAAAACGTTCCATATTAATTGATTTCGTTGCGAGGTTTTGACCTCTATATGAGACATTTTTCAAAGACTGCATTCATTTTTAAAACAAACCATAACCTTTATTTCATAGATAAAGGTTTTAAAAAGCTTTACGTAGATTATCAAATAATGATAATCTAAAATATCCTGTTTACATACGACCATTTCATAATGGTTTACAATACAAATATGTTACAACAAAATAAGTATCTTGAATGCAGTTTTTACACAATATCATACAAGCATGGACTCCAAATCTCGTTCTTATTTAAGTATGCGACAGCGGAAGCTCTTAATAATCACCTGAGAATAAACATGCTTAAAACGTCAACAAAAATGTTGGTGAGTTATAGGTTTAACCTATATATATCAAATCATAATAATAGACCACAAGATTTCATATTTCAATACTCATCCCATACATAGAGATAAAAGTCATTCATATGGTGAACACCTGGTAACCGACATTAACAAGATGCATATATAAGAATATCCCCATCATTCCGGGACACCCTTCGGATATGATATAAATTTCGAAGTACTAAAGCATCCGGTACTTTGGATGGGGTTTGTTAGGCCCAATAGATCTATCTTTAGGATTCGCATCAATTAGGGTGTCTGTTCCCTAATTCTTAGATTACCAGACTTAATAAAAAGGGGCATATTTGATTTCGATAATTCAACCATAGAATGTAGTTTCACGTACTTGTGTCTATTTTGTAAATCATTTATAAAACCTGCATGTATTCTCATCCCAAAAATATTAGATTTTAAAAGTGGGACTATAACTCACTTTCACATATTTTTACTTCGTCGGGAAGTAAGACTTGGCCACTGGTTGATTCACGAACCTATAACAATATATACATATATATCAAAGTATGTTCAAAATATATTTACAACACTTTTAATATATTTTGATGTTTTAAATTTATTAAGTCAGCTGTCCTCGTTAGTAACCTACAACTAGTTGTCCACAGTTAGATGTACAGAAATAAATCGATAAATATTATCTTGAATCAATCCACGACCCAGTGTATACGTATCTCAGTATTGATCACAACTCAAAGTATATATATTTTGGAATCAACCTCAACCCTGTATAGCTAACTCCAACATTCACATATAGAGTGTCTATGGTTGTTCCAAAATATATATAGATGTGTCGACATGATAGGTCGAAACGTTGTATACGTGTCTATGGTATCTCAAGATTACATAATATACAATACAAGTTGATTAAGTTATGGTTGGAATAGATTTGTTACCAATTTTCACGTAGCTAAAATGAGAAAAATTATCCAATCTTGTTTTACCCATAACTTCTTCATTTTAAATTCGTTTTGAGTGAATCAAATTGCTATGGTTTCATATTGAACTCTATTTTATGAATCTAAACAGAAAAAGTATAGGTTTATAGTCGGAAAAATAAGTTACAAGTCGTTTTTGTAAAGGTAGTCATTTCAGTCGAAAGAACGACGTCTAGATGACTATTTTAGAAAACATACTTCCACTTTGAGTTTAACCATAATTTTTGGATATAGTTTCATGTTCATAATAAAAATCATTTTCTCAGAATAACAACTTTTAAATCAAAGTTTATCATAGTTTTTAATTAACTAACCCAAAACAGCTCGCGGTGTTACTACGACGGCGTAAATCCGGTTTTACGTTGTTTTTCGTGTTTCCAGGTTTTAAATCATTAAGTTAGCATATCATATAGATATAGAACATGTGTTTAGTTGATTTTAAAAGTTAAGTTAGAAGGATTAACTTTTGTTTGCGAACAAGTTTAGAATTAACTAAACTATGTTCTAGTGATTACAAGTTTAAACCTTCGAATAAGATAGCTTTATATGTATGAATTGAATGATGTTATGAACATCATTACTACCTTAAGTTCCTTGGATAAACCTACTGGAAAATAGAAAAATGGATCTAGCTTCAACGGATCCTTGGATGGCTCGAAGTTCTTGAAGCAGAATCATGACACGAAAACAAGTTCAAATAAGATCATCACTTGAAATAAGATTGTATAGTTATAGAAATTGAACCAAAGTTTGAATATGATTATTACCTTGTATTAGAATGATAACCTACTGTAAGAAACAAAGATTTCTTGAGGTTGGATGATCACCTTACAAGATTGGAAGTGAGCTAGCAAACTTGAAAGTATTCTTGATTTTATGTAACTAGAACTTGTAGAATATATGAAGAACACTTAGAACTTGAAGATAGAACTTGAGAGAGATCAATTAGATGAATAAAATTGAAGAATAAAAGTGTTTGTAGGTGTTTTTGGTCGTTGGTGTATGGATTAGATATAAATGATATGTAATTTTGTTTTCATGTAAATAAGTCATGAATGATTACTCATATTTTTGTAATTTTATGAGATATTTCATGCTAGTTGCCAAATAATGGTTCCCACATGTGTTAGGTGACTCACATGGGCTGCTAAGAGCTGATCATTGGAGTGTATATACCAATAGTACATACATCTAAAAGCTGTGTATTGTACGAGTACGAATACGGGTGCATACGAGTAGAATTGTTGATGAAACTGAACGAGGATGTAATTGTAAGCATTTTTGTTAAGTAGAAGTATTTTGATAAGTGTATTGAAGTCTTTCAAAAGTGTATAAATACATATTAAAACACTACATGTATATACATTTTAACTGAGTCGTTAAGTCATCGTTAGTCGTTACATGTAAGTGTTGTTTTGAAACCTTTAGGTTAACGATCTTGTTAAATGTTGTTAACCCAATGTTTATAATAGCAAATGAGATTTTAAATTATTATATTATCATGATATTATCATGTATGAATATCTCTTAATATGATATATATACATTAAATGTCGTTACAACGATAATCGTTACATATATGTCTCGTTTCGAAATCATTAAGTTAGTAGTCTTATTTTTACATATGTATTTCATTGTTAATACACTTAATAATATATTTACTTATCATTTAACATAATTAACCAAGTGTATCAATATCTTAATATGATTCATATGTACCTAGTAAGACGTTGTTATAACGATAATCGTTATATATATCATTTTCGAGTTTCTTAAATTAATAGTCTCATTTTTATGTATATAACTCATTGTTAAAATACCTAATGAGATACATACTTATAATACAATCATGTTAACTATATATATAACCATATATGTCATCGTATAGTTTTTACAAGTTTTAACGTTCGTGAATCACCGGTCAACTTGGGTGGTCAATTGTCTATATGAAACCTATTTCAATTAATCAAGTCTTAACAAGTTTGATTGCTTAACATGTTGGATACATTTAATCATGTAAATATCAATCTCAATTAATATATATAAATATAAACATGGAAAAGTTCGGCCACTACAGTTTAGAATATGAGATAGTATGTAATCACGATGAGATATTCGAGAAATAATGGTGGAATTGATATTTCGGACTGGTTCACCGGTAAGTGCTTCAGGTTCTTCGCCAAGAGGTGAATGGTTGATGGAATGGATCACCCTTTTTTTTTGTCTCCAATGATTAAGTAGGCTACGAACTCATCAGTTGAATTGGTTGATTCATTCTGGTGACACTGCTTTCGGAGCTTAGGTGAAACTCCATATCGGAATAGCTGTCGGAATTCGAGGAATTCGAACTGGTTGAGGGATTCATCTCGTACGATCAGATGATGGATTTTCAACAAGAAATAGATTATAGGATGTAGATTAGTACCCTGCAATACCTAATTTACATATGCATATATAATACTAAAATCCCATAAGTTACGGAGGAATCTACGGAAGCTGTCAGGCAAAAGTAACAATAACAGATACGCTAAGATATGAATTTATCTATACACTGTCTATGCAATAGAGGCAGTAAGACGTGTCTAGACTTTAAGGATGATAAGCAAGTAATTTTCGACACGAAATGATAAGCAAAATGTTTAACATGCAGACACGGTCGAAGTCCAGACCCACTAATGCATCTAAACAACTATCAGTTAGACACACTAATGCAAGACCTGGTTCACTAAGACCACCACTCTGATACCACATGAAACGACCCGTCCTTATCCACCTGGACAAAGCATCAACATTTGGTCTCATTGCGAGGTGTTGTCCTAAATATGCCATGAATGACTCCATGTAATATGAGCAGATGCACAGCGGAAGACTTAATTCGTACCTGAGAATAAACATGCTTAAAAGTGTCAACCAAAAGGTTGGTGAGTTCATAGGTTTATCATAACAATCATTTCGATATCTTAATAGACCACAAGATTTCATATACACAAACGTTTTAATAAAAATATTCTAAGTGGTTGAGCACTTGGTAACCATACTTAACATTTAATCAACGTCGCATATTCCCTTTATTATGAAATCTCACTACACCGTACCAAGTGTAGTCTAAAAAACGAAGTACTGTGCAACCGTTGAATACTGGTCGTCCAGTCCGGTTGGGGTTGTCAGGCCCGATAGATCTATCAACAGGATTCACGTTTACAATACTGCATGTAAATGGTAGTTACCAAGCTACAGGGAAGTATGCCAGTGGTACAACTCAACGTAGAATATATTTTTAAGTACTTGTGTCTATTTTGTAAACATTATAAAAGCAGCGCATGTATTCTCAGCCCAAAATATATATTACAAAAGCAATTAAAAAGGGAGCAAATGAAACTCACCATACTGTATTTTATAGTAAAAATACATAGGACGACATTGAACAAGTGTAGGGTTGGCCTCGGATTCACGAACCTATCCATATATATAATATATCAACATATTTTCTTTTCAAGTAATCGTTAAATATATATATATATATATATATATATATATATATATATATATATATATATATATATATATATATATATATATATATATATACTTATAATACTTTTAATATTTTCTTAGTCCGTAGTTAGCTGTCCGATGTTAGTGGTCCACAATTAGTTGCTCAATAAAATAAATAAAGACCCCATCGTATTCGTATTGATCAGAATTAATCTCGACCCATGGTACCATGTTGTCAAATGACGTGTTGCGTACATAAAGTACCGTGTTGTCAAATGACGTGTTGCGTACAATCATAAGGTCTTATGATTAATCTTCTCGTGTTGTTTACGGGTGGTCCTGAAATATATAAAATCAAATCATAAGTAATTATATATAAAATATCATATTAATTAAAAAAGATATGATTAATTTACTTTTTCTCCAAATATTTTCGTAGCTAAACTAGCTTCGGATACCCGATCTTGTTTTAGTCGTAGTTTCTTCATTACAACTCCGTTTTTGTTGGTTCAACTTGCCACTTCCTTGGATCGAGTAAAATTTTAAGAATATGAACTGAAAATACCTTAGTTTGTATTCGAAATCACAGGTAATAGGTCAAACTTTGGTGAAACTTATGAAAGTGATCATTTTCCATCATAAAAACAACATTTAATGATCATTTTTCTAAAAATACTTACACTTTGAGTTAAACCATGAAATTTTTATGTGTTAACATATTCATAAGAGATATAATTTTTCCAGAACATGAACTTCCAATTCAAAGTTCAAGATGATTTTTAATTATCCAACACAAAACAGCCCCCGGTTGCACTCCGACGACGTAGATTCAATTTTAAGGTGTTCTTTGTAAAAACAAGTTGTATCTTGTTAAGTGTAACGACCCGGATTTTTCCGATCGTTTTATACTTATGAGATTAATATTTACATAAAATAAACCTTACCAACATGATAAGCAATCCAAACTGTTGAGACTTATGTTTTTGAAAAGAGTTTCACACAACGTCTGACCGTCCAATTTGACCGATGATATCACGAACTATATAACACACGATAATTATACGATTATGTATATGTACATATCTATACATATTTAAGATGATTTAAGGATGGTTTAACATTTCATTGTGAACTAACAACAATGAGTTATAAGTATACTTTGAGACCACTAACTTAAGTTTTCAAAATGATAACTATATGTAACGTTCTTTGACATATATACTTACGATTATGTGGAGTGCACACTTGTTTGAACTTATCTTGATTATGACGGGGGTTCAGGGGCAGCGCCCCCGATAAGCGGGGTCCAAGGGGTGGCAACCCCTGGCGGGGTCCAAGGGGCAGAGCCCCTGGTGTAAGAATCCGAAACTAATCCTTCCGGACAAAGTCTTCTACAGTTGGTCCCATTGCGGTGATCGACTCCAAATAATATCCTTAACACAAGCAAATGCACAGCGGAAGACTTAATTCGTACCTGAGAATAACATGCTTTAAAATATCAACATAAAGTTGGTGAGATATATAGGTTTTGTTGCTAGCAGCGTTATAACTATGGACCACAAGATTTCAAGTTTATACATAATACACTCCTCGTGTATAGAAAAGACGTTGAGAACTTGGTAACCATACTTAACATTTAAATCACAGTAGCATACTCTTAAATAAACCCTACACCGTACCAAGTGTAGTAACGAAATGAAGTACTGTGCAACCGTTAAATGCTGGTCGTCCAGCCCGGTTTGGGTTGTCAGGCCCGATAGATCTATCAACAGGATTCGCGTTTACGCTCCTCACGTAAATATTAGCTACCAAGTATAAAGAAATATGCCATGGTACAACTCAACGTAGAATTTATTTTTGATCACTTGTGTCCATAACGTAAATCATTTATAAAAACAGCGCTTGTATTCTCAGCCCAAAAATATTTAGAGTTTAAAAGGGACTATATACTCACCATACTGTATTTTGTAGTAAAAATACATACAACATCATTGATCAAGTATAAGGTTGGCCTCGGATTCACGAACCTATATCATGTATATATATATTAACACCTAAAATGGTAATCGAATAAATTCATATATCATATCATAATTTATATGATATATAGTCTTAAGTTGTCTATTTATATTTAATGTAATTAATATTTATATAGTTTTGTTAATGTGTATATATATATGATTAGTGTTGATAAAAATCCATAATTTGTTATATTATATAGATTATATAATTAGTATTTATTTGGTAAAATAATTTTAATATTTATAACTA
Organism: Rutidosis leptorrhynchoides; assembly: GCF_046630445.1. NCBI lineage: Eukaryota > Viridiplantae > Streptophyta > Magnoliopsida > Asterales > Asteraceae > Rutidosis > Rutidosis leptorrhynchoides. The sequence continues at coordinate 348,707,213 of NC_092339.1, read as the reverse complement.
AAATAAAATTTGTATCATTTTATGATAATAATAATAATAATATTAAAATTACAAGTAATGTTATTACTAATAATAATAATAATAATAATAATGATAAAAATATTAACAATGATAATTTTAATAAAAATGTTAATTTTAATAATAATGATAATAAATAATATTAATGATAATTAAATTTTAATAGTAATGATAATGATAATGATAGTAATAATAATAATTATAAAACTACCTTTAAAGGCTTAAAAATAATAAACTACCTGAGCTGGGATTCGAACCCATGACCTTTAGTTTAGCACCCCACTCCCTAATCCACTTGTCTATATCTGTTTTTCCGAAATTTATTGCGTCCCATATACATATGACCCGTAAATCAAAACAGCAGTCCAATTCCAAAAGTCCAATAACAATTAAAGGTATCTCGGCCCAAATAAAAAAATAAGATCTCGGCCTAATCACTCAGTAACCCATCAAAGAATCATAGGATTCGGTTTTAACGAAAACAAAATAAAACACGGTAAGGGCAAGTTGTATACAACCACTCCCCTCATTCCCTTTTTAAATCCTCATCATTATTATTAAATCATTATCATAATTTGTCAACAGGAGCTTCAATCAGTGGAATATAGATGTCGGTTTTCATGTGCCTAAGTAATCGATACAGTAGAGTAATCTTTATCTTCTTCATTCGAAAAAAAAATTAAATAACAGAAGGAATTCGTTGGGTTTGGTTCTGGGTTTGTGGGTTTCAATCGAATCAAAAACATGATGTAGCAACCATGGTGATCAAAGGTTGGTTGCAATTAGAATAATAAATGAGGGTGTCGTGGTGATATTCATGGTTCTTCGGTTAAGAGAGAGATGGTGAAGGATATGGGGGATTCGAATTGGGTTGTTTCACAAAGGTGACCAATGATAATGATATGGGTGATTTTCGATAGTATGGTTGATCAAGGGTGATAGTTTGTGGAGTGGAGGTGGTGACTGGAGATCATGGTGATGACAATATAATGAAGGTGGTTGCGAGGGTTTTGAAGAGGGTGACGATGATGGGTTAAAGGTGGTGTGAGGTGATTGAGTGAGGTGGTTTTGTTGAATGAATTTCGGAGTAAAATTATATATAGCAACGTAACAATAACCAAAGTTCGAATGACTGTTCATCGTCTTCAAAAAAAATGGGTTTCGTGTTGAGAGAAAAATACCATAGCAGCTAATCCGATATTTTAATGAGGAATAGCTGAAACATAAAAGGAAATAAACGGAGCAATAAAAATGGCATTGACTTTGGTTGTGGCGATTGAGGCAGTTTGCGAAATCAGGGAATACAAAGTGGCTCATGGTGATCGAGAGGTGATTTCGAAGGTGGAGATGATAAAGTGGTGGTGATGGGTTTTACGGTGGTGGTCACAAAGAATAAGGTAACGGCGTTTGTTTGATAACAATCGAATAATGGTGAGTTTAGTTTTCGATGGAGAGGGTTGTGGTGATCGAGAATGGTGAACCAAAGGTGGTTAGGAGTTGGTGGTTATGACCCGAAAAGGATTGGTGTCATGAAGGTGGTGCTAAACGGAGATGGTGACGGTTGTTGAATGGTGATTCCGGTGGTGATCGTGGTGGGATTTGAACAAGAAGAAGAAGCATGGTTAGGATATGTACAAAGTGAGAGCACTAAAAAAAATGGTGTTATGATACAGAACTAATGAATGTCACAAATAATGAGATGAACATCCTTACCTTATGCACCTAAGTCACTAACTGTAGTTATTTAATAATCGTTGTGGTAGATCCCGTGGGAGTATTATATAGAAAGAAAAGCAATCAAATCATATTATTTAAATACAGTGGAAAACGCGTGAGAAAAATAATTAGCTGTATTAAGTTGTATTATCTTACCGACAGTTATCTCAGATAGCCATAACATGTCCTTTGCTAAACAGTTAATGTATAAAAGTGTCCATAAAAATCTCAAAATTTTAGATTAAACATAATTAATTATTTCACTCACTACCTTTTTGAAACCTGATCAAAAAGGTTCGTCTAAAATTTTATTTTTAATTCCAAGTAATATATACGGAGTACTAAAACTCAACTTTTCAAAGTAAAAAAAATATTTTTAATAATCCCAAATATTATATATCTTAATTATGGATCATCGTTTATCTTCTTAAAATCACATAAGTTGGAACTAAGTTTGTCTAAATAATAATCGAATGATCAACGAGGGTTACAACACATAAATGTTCGTGAATCGTCAGGCTTGGTCAAAGGGTATCTAGTTATCCAAATACAGATTTCAAACTTTCTAGACTCAACATTAGGGTTTTTGCTTATCGTGTAGGAAACATATAGAGATTAGGGTTTAAATTTGGTCGGAAATTTCCGGGTCGTTACAGCACCTACCCGTTAAAGAAATTTCATCCCCGAAATTTGATAGAGGTTGTCATAAATAACAATAGGAATGTTTTCATGACGAATATGAGGTAATAATAGAGTTTTATCTTTATTGGAAGATATGGATAAAACGATTCGATCATGTGAAGCGTACGAGTGAAGCTATCACAAAAGAGTGAAATGGGTAAATATGAAATTGTTTTAACCGATGACGTAGTTATGATTGATTTCTGGAGTTTACGGAGAGAAAATCTTCGTAATAGGATCTAGTTCTGCGGTGATTTAGGAAATCAAAATCTTCTTTGATTAATGCAATAATCTGTTCTGATTTCTCTGTCAGATATATTGCTATAAATCCACCCCCTTCGTTTCCTTATTCTCCACACCTTTTATTCTTTCTTCCTCTACTCATTCTTAATATGCTACATCCAATCCTGATTCTTATTATACTTCTAACTTTCATATCTTTCATTCTTCTTTTTCATTTGCCGCCAGAAGAATCTATTCACTTTTATGATTTCCTTGGAATTATAATGTTTCTAATTCTCCCGTGTCTTTACGTCGCAATACGTATTGATATACACGGTTTGTAATTCCTGGGTGATTGTTGGTTTTTATTTCCTTCATTATTTTTCAGAGCTTCATGCTTTCGTTTTCTCTTCCCGACTTCGAGTCAAGCGAGTAATGGTCCGAAATTCGTAGGTATGCAATTTGCAATGAACATTGTTAATGTTCTAAGAAACAATTGGTAACAGCACGATTTTGATTTGTCAAATTACCAGAATATTCTGAAAAAGACCGAATCATCAAGAGAATATTTTCTTGATATATTTAGAGGTTAGATAGAATGTAAGAGCCGTGTAACATGACACATGATGATGGTACTGTGAATCATCATGCTTTATTAGAATCTCAACATGGCTTAATGTAATATAATGAAGTTGATCAAGTTTCATTATATTATACTAATTCATGTATCAGTTCCCAACACTACTTCAAAACATTCCTATTTTAAACTCGAAGGTTTCAGAATTTAGAAACTAACACAGCTTCTTTTATATTGTAACGCACATATTACGGAGAGATAAATGATCGCAGATAGGAATAGTTGTGAAAATATCTCTAGAAATATGGAGAATATGTATAACAGAAGATACGAAGATATCTTATAATATCTAAGATAAGATGATGATGAAGAATATCATCTGGAAAGGTTTAGGATAAGGATTAAGGTTCTTACTAATGATTTCAGCAGGCACTGAATCATTTTGATTCTTTGAAAGCAGATTCAGTTCTTGTGATTTATCCACACCTTCCTTCATACTTTGCTCCATCCGTTTTCCAGTTCCAAACCTCCTCTTTTCTGAGCTTTATCAATACATTATACTTTATCGTCAACTTTTGACTACTAAATTCATTTACAGTTTTTGCTGCTTCATTAGCATTTCAAGAACTACTTCATAGTTCAGGGTGTTTTTCAGAAACTTCACATTCAGAATATGAAATTCTTAGGGATAGAAGTTATAAGTATAACTGGAGAGATTCTGCGAATTTTCAAAATACTGATTGCGGGTTCCGCCAAAGAGATAACGAGCTGCTGGTACATCTGTTGATGATGTCGCGGAATATGAAAGGTTCCTTGGTAATGATGGCGAAAGGATAACGTATATGTCGAGGTTATAATAAGACTAGTCTTGTTGAGAAATCGAGGTTAACTTGCTGGAGCTGTGACAAAATTGGCGACTTTGAAAAGGAATCATAAGGTTGTTTTTGCTAATGAATGGTAAAGGATTCAACACGGGTACGTGTTAAACTAAGAATTTAGGTTCGAGAGTTTTTCAGATGTATAACTGTATGCATAAATCTTTCTTCCGTAGACGAGGTGCGGCGAGTTCAACTTCTCGATCGAGGTGTTTTCAAAAATTATGAAAAGATTTGAAAGCGGATTGTAATTGTCGAGGTTCAAATGAGGTTGAAGATGAAATCAAGTGGCAAACTTGAAGAATTGTTTAGTTTCATATGTTATAATCAATATTTTAATTCATTTACTTGTCCAAAGTTAGCAGTCTAATAGTCCGATTGTCCAATGGTCCAATAGTTCAACAGTTCAATATATTCATATATAATTTAATATACATAATTAATACGTATCGTGACCCGTGTACCGGTCTCAGTGTCGATCACAACTCAAAGTATATATATATATTGGAATCAATTCCGACCCTGTATAGCCAACTCCCACCTTCACATATAGAGTGTCTATGGTTGTTCCAAAATATATATATAGATGGGTCAATATGATAAGTCGAAACCTTGCATACGTGTCCCGTTATTTAAAATGCGTAAAATAAATAAATATATATCATGACCCATTATACAACGTGTTGTCTCAGAATTAATCCGACGTATTGTTGTACATGTGTCCTGACGGTATGTACAGTGCAGAAATTAAAATTGCGAGAATGTAAATTGCGATAAATTAAATGTTAATCAGTTAGCTGGGAACAGTTAGCTAGGAACTGTTAGCGTGGATTCCTAACAATATTTCAATTTATTAGTTCGTTTGTTTCTAACAAATTTTTATCATGTCCAATGTTTTCTTCATTATGCCACTTGTTGGATTCTGATAGATCAAAATCCAAATATGAAATTTGAATGGAAATGGTTATTTTGTGGTGAACGGATACGTATATTGGTAGTTGTAAGTAGGGTAGTATATGATCGTTGAATCAGATTCGAAGAATGTACAGTGTAACTTATTAATGTGAATTCTAAATCTTCCTCGGGTACTACCCACCCGTTAAAATATTTTCATCATTAACAGTTTGTACAAAAGAATTTTAAATTACAATCTTTATGAAAATATACTTGCATATATATTTTCATCGAATGTAATCATGGATTTAATGAGTCAATAAGATATTATACTCATTTGATTTATCGTTAATATCAGATTACATAATCTCTAAAACTTTAGAAATTACATAATTGCCATGTCGAGCGAAGATAAATGAGGTAGAATGTTACGTAAAGCGGAGATAATCGATGTAGAACGATATGTAGAACGAAGATCATACTCGAAGTATAGATGGTAACATTGAGATGTGTGATGTTGATATCCGAGGCACAGATTATGATGTTGAGGTTTACGATGCGGTTGTAGTTTGGGGTGATAAGGGTACTGTCGCCGTTGATGATGGTGGTACGGATTATGCTGCTGGTGTTTGTAACCTTCGCACCATGTTCTCCAAAGCCGTCACAGGAGCGCGTAGTTCGTTAACTTCTGCTAGTACACCAGGATGATTGGCGGTTGGAGCAAATGAATGAACAAGATTAGAAATATGGGGTAGTATATAATCGTGACGAGACACTCTGGAAATGAGTGAGAAAATGGTTTCTCGAACAGGTTCGTCGGTAAATGCTTCAGGTTCATCACCAAACGAGCAATTTGGTGGATGGAAAGGATCGTCGATGTGAAATGATTTTCGAATATAGGATGATATTCTAACTTCATAGAACATCTATATGTAATACTAAAGATTTCGTAGACTACAGAGGAGTTTACGGTATTTGTCAGGCAAATCTACAGATGCGCTAAGATATGAATTTTGTCTATACACTATCGATGCACTGAATGCAGTAAGGCGTGTCTAGACTTAAGAATGATAAGTAGGAAATTTTCTAAGGATGATAAGCAAATGGTTTCTGACTAGATGTGATAAGCAAAACTTTTGGCATGTAGACACGGTCAAAGTCCAGACTCACTAATGTATCCTAACAACTTACCAGTTAGACACACTAATGCAGACCTGGTTCGCTAAGACCAACGCTCTGATACCAACTGTAAGAATCCGAAACTAATCCTTCCGGACAAAGTCTTCTACAATTGGTCCCATTGCGGTGATCGACTCCAAATAATATCCTTAACACAAGCAAATGCACAGCGGAAGACTTAATTCGTACCTGAGAATAACATGCTTTAAAATGTCAACATAAAGTTGGTGAGATATATAGGTTTTGTTGCTAGCAGCGTTATAACTATGGACCACAAGATTTCAAGTTTATACATAATACACTCCTCGTGTATAGAAAAGACGTTGAGCACTTGGTAACCATACTTAACATTTAAATCACAGCAGCATACTCTTAAATAAACCCTACACCGTACCAAGTGTAGTAACGAAACGAAGTACTGTGCAACCGTTAAATGCTGGTCGTCCAGCCCGGTTGGGGTTGTTAGGCCCGATAGATCTATCAACAGGATTCGCGTTTACGCTCCTCACGTAAATATTAGCTACCAAGTATAAAGAAATATGCCATGGTACAACTCAACGTAGAATTTATTTTTGATCACTTGTGTCCATAACGTAAATCATTTATAAAAACAGCGCATGTATTCTCAGCCCAAAAATATTTAGAGTTTAAAAGGGACTATATACTCACCATACTGTATTTTGTAGTAAAAATACATATAACATCATTGATCAAGTATAAGGTTGGCCTCGGATTCACGAACCTATATCATGTATATATATATTAACACCTAAAATGGTAATCGAATAAATTCATATATCATATCATAATTTATATGATATATAGTCTTAAGTTGTCTATTTATATTTAATGTAATTAATATTTATATAGTTTTGTTAATGTATATATATATATGATTAGTGTTGATAAAAATCCATAATTTGTTATATTATATAGATTATATAATTAGTATTTATTTGGTAAAATAATTTTAATATTTATAACTAAAATAAAATTTGTATCTTTTTATGATAATAATAATAATAATATTAAAATTACAAGCAATGTTATTACTAATAATAATAATAATAATAATAATGATAAAAATATTAACAATGATAATTTTAATAAAAATGTTAATTTTAATAATAATGATAATAAATAATATTAATGATAATTAAATTTTAATAGTAATGATAATGATAATGATAGTAATAATAATAATTATAAAACTACCTTTAAAGGCTTAAAAATAATAAACTACCTGAGCTGGGATTCGAACCCATGACCTTTAGTTTAGCACCCCACTCCCTAATCCACTTGTCTATATCTGTTTTTCCGAAATTTATTGCGTCCCATATACATATGACCCGTAAATCAAAACAGCAGTCCAATTCCAAAAGTCCAATAACAATTAAAGGTATCTCGGCCCAAATAAAAAAATAAGATCTCGGCCTAATCACTCAGTAACCCATCAAAGAATCATAGGATTCGGTTTTAACGAAAACAAAATAAAACACGGTAAGGGCAAGTTGTATACAACCACTCCCCTCATTCCCTTTTTAAATCCTCATCATTATTATTAAATCATTATCATAATTTGTCAACAGGAGCTTCAATCAGTGGAATACAGATGTCGATTTTCATGTGCCTAAGTAATCGATACAGTAGAGTAATCTTTATCTTCTTCATTCGAAAAAAAATTAAATAACAGAAGGTATTCGTTGGGTTTGGTTCTGGGTTTGTGGGTTTCAATCGAATCAAAAACATGCTGTAGCAACCATGGTGATCAAAGGTTGGTTGCAATTAGAAGAATAAATGAGGGTGTCGTGGTGATATTCATGGTTCTTCGGTTAAGAGAGAGATGGTGAAGGATATGGGGGATTCGAATTGGGTTGTTTCATAAAGGTGACCGATGATAATGATATGGGTGATTTTCGATAGTATGGTTGATCAAGGGTGATAGTTTGTGGAGTGGAGGTGGTGACTGGAGATCATGGTGATGACAATATAATGAAGGTGGTTGCGAGGGTTTTGAAGAGGGTGACGATGATGGGTTGAAGGTGGTGTGAGGTGATTGAGTGAGGTGGTTTTGTTGAATGAATTTCGGAGTAAAATTATATATAGCAACGTAACAATAACCAAAGTTCGAATGACTGTTCATCGTCTTCAAAAAAAATGGGTTTCGTGTTGAGAGAAAAATACCATAGCAGCTAATCTGATATGTTAATGAGGAATAGCTGAAACATAAAAGGAAATAAACGGAGCAATAAAAATGGCATTGACTTTGGTTGTGGCGATTGAGGCGGTTTGCGAAATCAGGGAATACAAAGTGGCTCATGGTGATTGAGAGGTGATTTCGAAGGTGGAGATGATAAAGTGGTGGTGATGGGTTTTACGATGGTGGTCACAAAGAATAAGGTAACGGCGTTTGTTTGATAACAATCGAATAATGGTGAGTTTAGTTTTCGATGGAGAGGGTTGTGGTGATCGAGAATGGTGAACCAAAGGTGGTTAGGAGTTGGTGGTTATGACCCGAAAAGGATTGGTGTCATGAAGGTGGTGCTAAACGGAGATGGTGACGGTTGTTGAATGGTGATTCCGGTGGTGATCGTGGTGGGATTTGAACAAGAAGAAGAAGCATGGTTAGGATATGTACAAAGTGAGAGCACTAAAAAAAATGGTGTTATGATACAGAACTAATGAATGTCACAAATAATGAGATGAACATCCTTACCTTATGCACCTAAGTCACTAACTGTAGTTATTTAATAATCGTTGTGGTAGATCCCGTGGGAGTATTATATAGAAAGAAAAGCAATCAAATCATATTATTTAAATACAGTGGAAAACGCGTGAGAAAAATAATTAGCTGTATTAAGTTGTATTATCTTACCGACAGTTATCTCGGATAGCCATAACATGTCCTTTGCTAAACAGTTAATGTATAAAAGTGTCCATAAAAATCTCAAAATTTTAGATTAAACATAATTAATTATTTCACTCACTACCTTTTTGAAACCTGATCAAAAAGGTTCGTCTAAAATTTTATTTTTAATTCCAAGTAATATATACGGAGTACTAAAACTCAACTTTTCAAAGTAAAAAAAAATATTTTTAATAATCCCAAATATTATATATCTTAATTATGGATCATCGTTTATCTTCTTAAAATCACATAAGTTGGAACTAAGTTTGTCTAAATAATAATCGAATGATCAACGAGGGTTACAACACATAAATGTTCGTGAATCGTCAGGCTTGGTCAAAGGGTATCTAGTTATCCAAATACAGATTTCAAACTTTCTAGACTCAACATTAGGGTTTTTGCTTATCGTGTCGGAAACATATAGAGATTAGGGTTTAAATTTGGTCGGAAATTTCCGGGTCGTTACAGCTGGCTAACATTGCTTTATTAAAAATGTCTTAAAATTTTATTTTGGCCCGGTTTGACCCAAAAATAAAAGCCCAGTTTTGAGCCTCTTTTACAGTTATAAACCCGTCCATATTTGAATTCTCGTTCCGATTCCTCAAAATTTCTACAAGTATATCTAGGGTATATGTAACCGTATCATACCCAGCTTCTATACGTATTTACTATTGGTATATACCAACAATAAACTTCAATGATCAGCCACTAGACATGATGTTACATGTGGGAACCAGCCATTTAACCTCATGTGTGACTTTTGTGCCAGAAAACAAACTAAATCTCCTATATATCCATCCCATAATCATGCTATTTTGCACACACACATATACAATTTCATTTCCAATTTTCTTTCAAGTTAATTCACTCCCTAATCTCTCTTCATTTACCTACTCAAGAACGTATCAATATAGTCATCCGATTTCAAGGAGATTACTTCCAGTCTTTCAATCCCACTCCACCACTCTTTTGATTCCAAGATTTTTCTTACCTTTTCCAGTAGCTTTGTCCAAGTAACTTGAGGTAGTAACCTTATTCATAACCTTATTCGATTCATATTTATATAGCTATCTTATTTTTTGTTGTAAAATTTTAACAACAAGAACATAGTTTGAGTGATTTCAAACTTGTTCGCAAACTAAATAGATTCTTCTAATTTGGTTTTCTAAAAACACTTCAAGACCTGTAATATATCATATTATAACAAAATCGGATTAATCATATCTTGGCTAATTAACATAATATTTAATATATATTTACTTATGATTTGATTTTATATATTTCAGAACCACCCGTAAACAACACGAGAAGATTAATCATAAGACCTCATGATTGTACGCAACACGTCATTTGACAACACGGTACTTTATGTACGCAACACGTCATTTGACAACATGGTACCATGGGTCAAAATTAATTCTGATCAATACGAATACGATGGGGTCTTTATTTATTTTATTTAAGCAACTAATTGTGGACCACTAACATCGGACTGCTAACTACGGACTAAGAAAATATTAAAAGTATTAAAAGTATATATATATATATATATATATATATATATATATATATATATATATATATATATATATATATATATATATATATATATATATATATATATATATATATATAACGATTACTTGAAAAGAAAATATGTTGATATATTATATATATGGTTAGGTTTGTGATATCAATCGGAGACCAAGTCGTGATAAATACCTTCAAGGCAAAAGTGAGTATATAGTCCCACTTTTAAACTCTAAATATTTCGGGATGAGAATACATGCATTTTATGATTTACGTTATGGACACAAGTGATTAAAAATATATATTCTACGTTGAGTTGTACCACTGGCATACTTCCCTGTAACTTGGTAACTATTATTTACATAAGGTATTGTAAACGCGAATCCTGTTGATAGATCTATCGGGCCTGACAACCCCAACCGGACTGGACGACTAGTATTCAACGGTTGCACAGTACTTCGTTTCGGTGACTACACTTGGTACGGTGTAGTAAGATTTCATAATAAAGGGAATATGCGACGTTGATTAAATGTTAAGTATGGTTATCAAGTGCTCAACAACTTAGAATATTTTTATTAAAACGTTTATATATGAAATCTTGTGGTCTATATTTATAACGCTGCCGGCATTAAACCTATATCTCACCAACTTTATGTTGACATTTTAAGCATGTTTATTCTCAGGTGATAATTAAAAGCTTCCACTGCAACATGTTGAATTTAAGCAAGATCTTGAGTATGCATATTTGTGTCAAAAATAAAACTGCATATCGGAGGATTTGTAATGTAAAATATGTTGGAGGTCGTATTGTTATTATCACATGTAAAGTTTGTAAGTCTAAGATTATCGCTAAACGATAATCATTATTAAGTTGTTTAAACCTTGTATTTGTAATAAAAGCTATGGTTTGTATTGTAAAAACGAATGCAGTTTTTGAAAAATGTCGCATATAGAGGTCAATACCTCGCGATGAAATCATATGTTATTGTATTCGTCCTTATGGTTAAGGTCGGGTTATGAAATTAAGTTAGCATATCATTATGATATATTACAGGTCTTGAAGTGTTTTAAAAGTTAAGTTAGAAGGATCTATTTAGTTTGCGAAAAAATTTGAAATCATTCAAACTATGTTCTTGTTGTTAAAATTTTACAACACAAAATAAGATAGCTATATAAATATGAATTGAATAAGGTTACTACCTCAAGTTACTTGGACAAAGTTACTGCAAAAGATAAGAAAAATCCTAGAACCAAAAGAGTGGTGGAGTGGGATTGAAAGATTGGAAGTAAACTTGTATTCTTGGAAGGATTATTGAAGTGTTCTTGAAAGGTTTTTCTTATGATGATTATAGATTGGTTTTTGATCTAGTTTTTGATTTAAGTGTTGAAGGTTTGCTGAATGATTTGAGTATATAATTAGATAGTGTTTTAGAGATATAAAATTGGAGTTAGAAATCAAAAACATGGAATGATATATAAATAAATATGAAATGTGCTATATGTATGTAAAAACAAAATCCTAATTTGTAATTTTGTATAATTATTGTATGCTAGAGGTCAAAAAGTGTTTCCCTCTCATTTAGGGCAGTACTTTTGGTGATTAAGATTTTGATTTGATGTGTATATACTAATAGTAAATACGTATAGAAGCTGGGTATGATATGGATACATATACCCTTGATATACGTATAAAAATCTTGAGAAAACGGAACGAGGATTCAAATATAGCTATCTTTTGTAAATATACTTATATTGTTTTATGTATAAAAGCCCTTTAAAAGTGATTAAATACATATTTATACGATACATGTATAAGCATTATAAGTTATAAGTATTTATGTCAAAGAACGTTACGTATAGTTATCGTTTTGAAAACTTAAGTTAATAGTTTCAAAGTATACTTATAACTCATTGTTATTAGTACACAATGAGATGTTAAACCATCCTTAGATCATGTTAAATATATATTAATACATATATATACACAAATGTATAATTATCGTATGTTATATAGTTCGTGATATCATCGGTCAAATTGGACGGTCAAACGTTGTGTAAAACTCTTTTCAAAAACATAAGTCTCAACAATTTAGATTGCTTATCATGTTGGTAAGGTTTAATTTATGTAAATATTAATCTTATAAGTATAAAACAATCGGAAAAATCCGGGTCGTTACACATAATATGAACTCATTTATAAAAGCTTTTTCTTCATATTAGCATTTTATAAGTTTAAATTTGGGTACTACCTACCCGTTAAGTTCATACTTAGTAGCTAATATACAATTCAACTACTACAATTCCATATAAAAAACTGATTATAATAATATATCACATACAAATATTCTTCAAACTTACAACATCGCTATATTACATATAACATGAAATATAGTACACTTTGATACAGGACAGTTTTGAAGACAAATCTAGTTAATACGCAAGTTGTTCGGCAAAGAAAATAAAGACACGTAATTCATAAGTCCAGAAACAAGTCATGCATTCTGATTTTACTAAGACGACTTCCCATCCTTGGTCTTGTGGAAAATAACCGTTATGACCATTGGCTAGGCAGCATGTTGTAATGTCGTCAAAAGGACCAGGGTTTCGTAATGTCCAACAGCCCCGTAATAATCTAAAAACCTTGTTTCTCACCCAACTACTGAATCCTTCACTTGTGGGAAGGTTTTATTTAAAAGCTGCAATCCGATGTTCTTTTTCTCACTTTGGTAAGAAACGAACATCACTAACCCGTAAGCATAACATGTTTCTTTATGTTGCATGTTAGAAGCTCTTTCTAATTCATGAAATCCTATGTTGGGATATGTTGAGTCAAAATAGGTTCTTAACCCGTAGCGTAAAATTGCATTTGGGTTCCCCGCATTTAACGCTTTAAAGAAAACACGACGTAAGTTACGGTCTCCCCAATGTGATATACCCCACCTATCAAAGGAAAGCCTTTTATAAACTAAGGCATTTCTGGAAAGTCTTTTAAATGTTTGACAAGTTAATTTTGCCATAATTAATTGTGCTGATGAATTCTGACCGACTCTAGACAAGATTTCCTCAATCATATCCTCTGGTAGATCTTTTAAAATATTCGGTTATCTACCCTTAACGCCCATTTTATTTTTATACTGTAAAATAGACAAGGATTAGATTTATAAAAGATAATTAACAAACAATACAAGCAATTTTTACATAGAACATAAAAGTACAAGCACACTACAATACATATAATACACAACATGATTACAACCCTCTAATCTGAATCACTGGTTTCTTCTTCTTCGGACTTGGTTCGTTTTCCTAATTTTCTAGGAATATATGGCTTTCCTCTAATACAAGCCGTCGTTTTGGTTTAGAGGTTCTCGGGTCATTGTTACATTTTAGGAAATACAGATGTTGCCGATACATATAAAGTTCATCGGGGTTGGAATCGGGTTTCTCTATTTTTATACCTTTTCCCTTATTATTTTCTTTCGCTTTATTAAATTGGGTCGAGGTAATTTCTATAACATCATCGAAATCCTCATCGGGATCCGATTCATCGAAAAATTGATAATCTTCCAAATATTTTGCTTCCTCGACGGAAACACCATTGACCATTATTAACTTTGGTCCGTAGGTTGAGGATTTTCTTTTATTTAATCGATTTACTATAGGTATCAATATTTCTTCCTCCGAAACCTCTTCTTCTTCCGGTTCCTCCTCTTCCGGTTCCTCCTCTTCCGGTTCCTCTTCTTCCGGTTCTTCCTCTTCCGGTTCCTCCTCTTCCGGTTCCTCTTCGGGAATTTGTGAATCTTCCCAAAATATATTCGACTCTTCATTATTATTAGGTGAATCGATGGGATTTGTACTAGTGGTAGACATCTATCACACAATATCAAACACATTAAGAGGTTAATATATCACATAATATTTACATGTTAATAATATATAGTTTCCAACAAAAGTGTTAAGCAATCGTTTTTAAAGAAAACACGGTCGAAGTCTAGACTCACTAATGTATCCTAACAAACTCGATAAGACACACTAATGCAAATTTCTGGTTCTCTTAGACCAACGCTCGGATACCAACTGAAATGTCCCGTTCATATTGATTATAAACGTTCCATATTAATTAATTTCGTTGCGAGGTTTTGACCTCTATATGAGACGTTTTTCAAAGACTGCATTCATTTTTAAAACAACTATAACCTATAAAGGTTTAAAAAGCATTACGTAGATTATCAAATAATGATAATCTAAAATATACCGTTTACACACGACCATTACATAATGGTTTACAATAAGAATATATCACATCAAAAATAAGTTTCTTGAATGCAGTTTTTACATAATATCATACAAGCATGGACTCCAAATCTTGTCCTTATTTTAGTATGCAACAGCAGAAGCTCTTAATAATCACCTGAGAATAAACATGTTTAAAACGTCAACAAAAATGTTGGTGAGTTATAGGTTTAACTTATATATTATCAAATCATAATAATAGACCACACGATTTCATATTTCAATATACATCTCATACATAGAGATAAAAATCATTCATATGGTGAACACCTGGTAACCGACATTAACAAGATGCATATAAGAATATCCCCTATCATTCCGGGAAATCCTTCAAACATGATAAAAATGAATTCGAAGTACTAAAGCATCCGGTATTTTGGATGGGGTTCGTTAGGCCCAATAGATCTATCTTTAGGATTCGCGTCAATTAGTAGATCGATTTACTAATTCTTAGGCTACCGAGAAAAAGGGGCATATTCGGCTTCGATCATTCACCCATATAATGTAGTTTCATTTACTTGTGTCTACTTCGTAAAACATTTATAAAACTGCATGTATTCTCATCCCAAAATATTAGATTTTAAAAGTGGGACTATAACTCACTTTCACAGATTTTTACTTCGTCGGGAGTAAGACTTGGCCACTGGTCGATTCACGAACCTATAACAAATATATACATACAAATATATACATATATACATATATATATATATATATATATATATATATATATATATATATATATATATATATATATATATATATATATATATATATCAAAGTATGTTCAAAATATAT
The DNA here is from genome assembly GCF_046630445.1 of Rutidosis leptorrhynchoides. Lineage (NCBI taxonomy): Eukaryota > Viridiplantae > Streptophyta > Magnoliopsida > Asterales > Asteraceae > Rutidosis > Rutidosis leptorrhynchoides. The sequence goes on along the minus strand of NC_092339.1, from coordinate 348,691,522 downwards.
TTACAACATTTTTAATACATTTTGATATTTTAAGTTTATTAAGTCAGCTGTCCTCGTTAGTAACCTACAACTAGTTTTCCATAGTTAGATGTACAGAAATAAATTGATATATATTATCTTGAATCAATCCACGACCCAGTGTATATACGTCTCAGGTTAGATCACAACTCAAAGTATATATATTTTTGGAATCAACCTCAACCCTGTATAGCTAACTCAAACATTACTGCATATAGAGTGTCTATAGTTGTTCCAAATAATATATATACATGGGTCGATATGATATGTCAAAACATTTGCATACGTGTCTATGGTATCCTAAGATTACATAATATATTAAAATACATGTATAATACAATATAAGTTAGCTAGGATATAATTTGTATATAATTGTTACAATATTTCCCGTAGCTACAACAATAAAAAAATATCCAATCTTGTTTTACCCATAACTTCTTCGTTTTAAATCCGTTTTGAGTGAATCAAATTGCTATGGTTTCATATTGAACTCTATTTTATGAATCTAAATAGAAAAAGTATAAGTTTATAGTCGAAAATATAAGTTACAAGTCGTTTTTGTAAGAGGTAGTCATTTCAGTTGAAAGAACGACGTCTTGATGACCATTTTGAAAAACATACTTCCACTTTGAGTTTAACCATGATTTTTGGATATAGTTTCATGTTCATAAGAAAAATCATTTTCCAGAAGAACAACTTTTAAATCAAAGTTTATCATATTTTTTAATCATCAAACCCAAAACAGCCCGCGGAGTTACTACGACGGCGTATGTTCGGTTTTACGGTGTTTTTCGTGTTTCCAGGTTTTAAATCATTAAGTTAGCATATCATATAGATATAGAACATGTGTTTAGTTGATTTTAAAAGTCAAGTTAGAAGGATTAACTTTTGTTTTCGAACAAGTTTAGAATTAACTAAACTATGTTATAGTGATTTCAAGTTTAAACCTTCGAATAAGGTAGTTTTATATATATATGAATCGAATGATGTTATGAAAATCATTACTACCTCAGGTTTTGTGGATAAACTTACTGAAAATGAAAAAATAGATCTAGCTTCAAAGGATCCTTGGATGACTTGAAAGTTCTTGAAGCAGAATCATGACACGAAAACAAGTTCAAGTAAGATTTCCACTCGAAATAAGATTGTTATAGTTATAGAAATTGAATCAAAGTTTGAATATGAGTATTACCTTGTATTAGAAAGATATCTTACTGTAAATAAGAAAGAGTTCTTGAGGTTGGATGATCACTTTACAAGATTGGAAGTAAGCTAGCAAACTTGGAAGTATTCTTGATTTTATGAAACTAGAACTTATAGAATTTATGAAGAACACTTAGAACTTGAAGATAGAACTTGAGAGAGATCAATTAGATGAAGAAAATTGAAGAATGAAAGTGTTTGTAGGTGTTTTTGGTCGTTGGTATATGGATTAGTGAAATGCCCCGTTCATATTAATTATAAACGTTTCATATTAATTGGTTTCGTTGCGAGGTTTTGACCTCTATATGAGACGTTTTTCAAATCTTGCATTCATTTTTAAAAACAACCATAACCTTTATTATTGAATAAAGGTCTTAATGACAAAATTTAGATTGTATATCAAAGACAATCTCCTCAAATAAATAAGTTTTTACACAACCCATTACAATATAATCAAATATATTACAACAAATACTCCGAATGCAAGTTTAAACAATATAAACAATTATGCCGACTCCAAATCTTGACCTTGGGTTGGCATACGACAGCGGAAGCGTTTTTAATATTCACCTGAGAATAAACATGCTTAAAACGTCAACAAAAATGTTTGTGAGTCATAGGTTTAATTTCTATATAATAATCATAACATTTAATAAGCCACAAGATTTCATTTAATTAAATGTGCAGGATCATTACAACTGCAAAAATCATTCATACGATGAGTCGCCTGGTAACTGACCTTAACATAGAGCGCTTAAGATATCTGGAATCATACATTCCACTATTCAAATGTATGACAAGAACCCTTCGAAGTACTAAAGCATTTCCACTATTCGAAAATGGGGGTGGTTGGTGCCCGTAGATCTACCTTTAGGATTCGCGTCAATTAGTGTTTTTTACTAATTCTTAGGTTAACAAGCGTAATAATAATAAGTACATATATCCGGTATAACAAATCAATCGTAGAATGTAGTTCCATGAACTTGTGCTTATTTTGTAAAACATTTATAAATTTTATATGTATTCTCATCCCAAAATAATTTAAATAGTAAAAATGGGACTATAACTCACTTGTGATGATTTCCGAATAGATGGTGATAAGACTTGGCCTTTTGACAAATTTACGAACCTAATAATAATATTCTTGTGTTAAGATATATATATATATATATATATATATATATATATATATATATATATATATATATATAATTAATATTCCATACTTATGATACTTGTGATAATTTTAATTGTCCATTGTTAGTAGTCCAACGTTCGTAGTCCAATAGTCCAATAGTCCAATAGTCCAACAGTATAAATATATATATAAATATAAATGCGTATATTATGTTAGAATTCACTAACTCTATAATATATTGTCTTAATATAATAAGACACATAATATGTATATTGTCTGAAGCAATCCGCGACCCATTGTATACATGTCTCAGGCTCGATCACAACTCAAAGTATATAATATTTTGGAATCCACTTTGACCCACAGCTAGCTCGAGATTACTGCCAATGGTGTCTAATAGTTCGTTCCAATAATATATATAGAAGAAGTCAAAATGATATGTCAAAACTTTGTATACGAGTCCACGGTGATCAAGTCATATATATATATATATGGTGCCTTACGATCTTTATTAAGACTATAATATATTGTCGTAGAACTTAATCACGACTATTATAAATTGTATTTCCATAAGTTCGGGAACAAGACATGTATAAATACATGTATGATACAAGGTAAGTTAGCTACGATAAGGTTAGCATCCATTTTTATAAATCATGTCCGTAGCTAAAAATTAAGAAAAATATCTAATTTTGTTTTACCCATAATTTCTTCGTTACAAATCTGTTTTGAGTGATTCGATTTGCCATGGTTTCGTATTGAACTCAACATTATTAATCTTAACAGAAAAAGTATAGGTTTATAGTCAAAAATACAGCTTAGGTGTCAAATAAGAGAAGATAGTCATATCCGTCGTAAGAACGACATCTTGATGACCCTTTTTGAAAAACATACTTCCACTTTGAGTTTAACCTTGGATTTTGGATATATTTCATATCCATATAAAATAAGATTTTTCACCAAAGGAAATCTTTTAATTCAAAGTTTAAGATAGGTTTTTAAAATTAAACCCAAAACAGCCCCCGTTCGACTAAGACGGCGTATATTCGATTTTAAGTTGTTCTTCGTGTTTACAAGTTTTATATCCTTATGTTAGCTTGACATAATGTCATAATACATGTGTTGAAGTGTTTTAAAAGTCAAGTTAGAAGGATTAATTTTATTTGCAAACAAGTTTAGAAATAATCTAAACTATGTTCTTGTTGTTATTAGTTATAACTCAAAATAAGATAGCTATATGAATACGAATCGAATAAGATTATGAATAAGTTTACTACCTCAAATCAAATGAGTAAAGTTGTTGGAGAAATAAGGAGAATATCTTGAGTTCAAAGATACCCTTGATGGCTTGGAATTCTTGAAGTGTTCTTGATCAAGCTTTGTTATGATGATTATAACTTGGATTATGAGACCAATACTTGCTGAATTGAATGGAGGTTTGAGAGAGTGTTTGAGTATGTGTTTAGAGAGTAAAATGATGTAGTTAATTGGAATGAAATGGATGGTTATTTATCCTACATGTTGGCATCAAAATGGGGACAACAACATGGCCCCATGGTTTGTAATTTTATGCATTTAGTCATACTAGTTTCCAAGCCATGGTTCCCACAAGTCTACATCATGTTTATACATGTCTCACAACTGATTGAGGGCTGCTAAGATCAATGATTTGGTATGTATATACCCATAGTAAATATGAATAGAAGCTGGGTATTATACGGGTATAAATACCGTATGAATACGAATAGGATTCTTGATAAAATTGAATGAGAAAATGAGCATAGCTATCTTTATTGAGTATAAATATATTGATATATATTATTAAGTCTTTCAAAAGTGTATTAATACATATTAATACAATACATATACATACATTTTAATTTAGAAGTTATTACAACGTTAATCGTTATATATATGTATATAGTCTTGAAGTCTTTAAGTTAGTAATCTCATTTTATGTATATAACCAATTGTTATTATATATAATGAGATATTTAAATATCATTTTAACAAATCATAAGTATATATATATATATATATATATATATATATATATATATATATATATATATATATATATATATATATATATATATATATATATATCCATATATACATCATTATATAATTATTTCAAATTATGATGTTCCTGAATCGTCAGATAGACTGGGTGGTCAAACATTTGCATAAAATCCATTCCAAATATATATATCGTGACAAGTTTAATTGCTTAACATGTTGGAAACATTTAATTATATAAATATTAATCTTCAATATATTAGCGGAAAAATCCGGGTCGTTACATTACACACCCGTTAAATTAAATTCCGTCCCGAAATTTAGAATAGTACCTAGCTAACGTGCGATCTCGGAAGACAAATGTAGGTACTTCAGCTTCATTTGGTCTTCTCTTTCCCAAGTGAATTCAGGTCCTCTACGAGCATTCCACCGAACCTTAACGATTGGTATCTTACTTTGTTTGAGTCGTTTGACCTCACGATCCATAATTTTGACGGGTTCTTCGACGAAATTTAGTTTCTCGTCAATCTTAATTTCGTTTAAAGGGATAATGAGATATTCGGTAGTTAGGCATTTCTTCAGGTTCGAAACATGAAAGGTGTTGTGAATCTTTTCTAATTGTGGAGGTAGTTCAAGTCGATAGGCCATCGGCCCAATGCGTTTTTCGATCTTGAATGGCCCAATGTATCTTGGGCTCAATTTCCCTCACTTCCCAAAATGAATAACACCTTTCCAAGGTGATACCTTAAGCATAACCATATCACCCTCCTCAAACTCTAAAGGTTTCCTTCTAACATCCACGTAGCTCTTTTGCCGACTCCGGGCTGTTTTCAATCGTTGCTGAATCTGAATGACCTTGTCGGTAGTTTCCTGGATAATTTCTGGACCTGTAATCTGTTTTCCCCCACATCACTCTAACAAATTATAGACCTGCACTTCCTCCTATAAAGTGCATCGAATGGTGCCGCCTCAATACTAGAATGATAGCTGTTGTTGTAGGAAAACTCGGCTAATGGTAGATGTCGATCCCAACGCTTCCAAAATCAATAACACATGCTCGTAGCATGTCTTCAATTGTCTGAATCGTCCTTTCACTCTGCCCATCAGTTTGTGGATGATAGGCAGTACTTAAATCTAGACGAGTTCCCAACGCTTCGTGTAATGCCTGCCAGAATCTAGAAGTAAATCTGCTATCACGATCAGAGATAATAGAAATTGGTACACCATGTCTAGAAACAACTTCTTTCAGATATAATCGTGCTAATTTCTCTATACCATCCTCTTCTTTTATTGGCAGAACGTGTGCTGACTTAGTGAGACGATCGACTATTACCCAAATCATATCATAACCACCTGCGGTTCTCGGAAACTTAGCAATGAAATCCATGGTAATGTTTTCCCATTTCCATTCTGGGATTTCAGGTTGTTGGAGTAGACCCGATGGTTTCTGATGCTCAGCTTTGGCTTTAGAACAAGTCAAACATGCTCCTACATATATGGCTATATCGGCCTTCATTCCTGGCCACTAAAAGTTTCTCTTGAGGTTTTGGTACATTTTTCCCGCTCTGGGATGTATTGAATATCTGGTTTTATGTGCTTCATCTGGTACCACTTTCCTCAAATCCCCGTTCCTTGGTACCCAGATTCTTTCAGCTAAATACCTGGTTCCGTCTTCCCAAATATTAAGCTATTTTTCTAATCCTTGGGTATTTGCCTTCCAAAAATTCCTTCCTTCAAAACCTCCTGTTGTGCCTCTTTTATTCGAGTAGTAAGATTAGTATGAATAATGATGTTCATAGCTTTTACTCTAATAGGTTCTCTTTCCTTTCGACTCAAGGCATCGGCTACCACATTTGCTTTCCCCGGGTGGTAACAGATTTCACAATCATAATCATTTAGCAGCTCAACCCGCCTACGCTGCCTCATATTTAGTTGCTTTTGATTTAAAATATGTTGGAGACTTTTGTGGTCAGCGTATATGATGAACTTGACCCCATATAGATAATGTCTCCACATCTTTAATGCAAAAACAACGGCGCCCAATTCCAGATCATGTATGGTGTAGTTTTGTTCATGAATTTTGAGTTATCGAGAAGCATATGCAATCACCTTCTTCCGTTGCATAAGAACACACCCAAAACCCATTCTTGATGCGTCGTAGTAGATAACAAAATCTTCCATTTCATCAGGTAACAAAAAAATAGGTGCCGTAGTCAACTTCTTTTTCAACAATTGGAAGGCACCCTCTTGTTCGGAAGTCCATTCATACTTCTTCCCCTTATGTGTCAATGCGGTTAAAGGTTTGGCTACTCGGGAGAAATCTTGAATAAATCTTCTATAATAACTGGCTAAACCCAAAAATTGACGTATTTGCGTTGGAGTTTTCGGGGTCTCCCAATTTTTGATGGCTTCAATCTTGGCGGGATCAACTTTGATTCCATTACTACTTACTACGTGGCCAAGAAATTGTACTTCATTTAACCAAAAAGCACATTTAGAGAACTTAGCATAAAGTTGTTCTTTTCTTAACAGCTCTAACACAAGTCTCAAGTGTTGTTCGTGTTCTTGGTTATTCTTCGAATAGATAAGGATGTCATCAATAAAGACAATAACAAACTTATCTAAATATGGACTACATACTCGGTGCATGAGGTCCATGAAAACTTCGGGTGCATTGGTTAAACCAAATGGCATAACCATGAATTCGTAGTGGCCATAACGAGTTCTGAAGGCTATTTTCGGTATATCGGCCTCTTTAACCCTCTGTTGATGATAACCTGAATGATGTGCGTAGAGGTGTATACGAAATAGTTATATTTTTACTAGGAAATACTATTAAATACGATACATTTTTACACAAGTTATTTATTTATTTATAGAATGGATATACCTAAACCTTGCTACAACACTTATAGGCAGTGTACCTAATCGTACAGTAGTGTAGTTTTTAGTAAGTCCGGTTCATCCACAGGGAACTCGCCAAGTTTAACACTATATTTTTTTAAAAACTATATTTGTAAATATATAAATATATATATATAAGTAGTATTATTATTATAAAAAGAGGGATTTTTACCGTTTAATGACCGGTTTACGATTTTAAAACTTTAGTCGCAGTTAAAACATAATGTAAAATATTAAAAATAAATATAACTTAAAGCGTAAAGTAAATGACAATAATTAAAGTGCGATTACGATAAATAAAATGACAATAAATAAAATTGCGATAATTAAAAAGTACGATAATTAAAAGTGAAATTAAATAAAATGACAGTAAATAAAAGTACGACAATTAAAAGTGCAATTAAATATGAAATAAAAGAATTATGCTTATTTAAACTTCCGTAATCATGATGTTTGACGTGTTGATTTTAGTTTATTACCATGGGTTAATTGTTCTTTGTCCTGGATTATTTGATACCTATTTGGTTTTTTGTCCATAATAATCCATTGGTCATAATTATAAAATGCTTGTCAAATTAACCTTATTCCCGAAGTCAAATAGTCCAACTAATTAGGGATTTGAACTGTAACAAGGTTTTAATACTTTCTTTAATAATTACACCAGGTTATCGACTGCGCGTAATCCAAGGTTTTAATACTTTGTTAACAATTACACCAATTATCATTGTATGTAATCCACCCCTGTTTTAATGAGATATAAATATTAATTTACCCACTTGATCAGAATGAATAATCAATTACCCAACCCGAATAATTAATTAAATGATCATAAAAGATGTCGTATAAACGTCACTAAATAGGACATACATAATCATTTTAATAATTATTAGATTAACTAATTTGAAGATAGGTTCGACAGGTTCCAATGAGTTGTCGCTCAATTAGACAATACCCCTTATCTATTAATAGTCATAGTCCAATGTCCACAAGTGTCGGTCTTTTGTCCAAACTTTAATTATGGTACAAAATCTAATAACCCCATCTTAATATTTAGTCTAACATTATGATTACTTTGGCTCAAATAAGCATAATAATAACTTAGTTACGAGACATTAATTTAAAAAAGGAAGAACATAACTTACAGTGGTGATTAATCGCGTAGCGTTGCACGGACAGAGTTCCGACTTAAAACCCGTAAAACATTTCTTACAATAACCTTATTATTAACTTAACTTAAAATTAAAAATATAAATATAAATATATATAAAGACAGAGTGAGATTGAGATGAAAAATGGGTACATATTTCAGCCAGAAAACGTTGCATTTATAGGACTTGGGCTGGATTTTTCAGCCATGCGATCGCATGGAATTAACTCTTCTAGGCCATGCGATCACATGGCCATCTGGGACAGCTCACATTGCTTTTTACTCTAGCTTGTCGACGTTATATTTAAATATATATAATATATAAATAATTTATATAATTATTTAAATATTATATTATATTCTTGTGCATAGTTGACTTGTAATTTTGGCTCCGTTGCGTCGCGCGTTGATAGTTGGCTCAGGTCCCGGTTCCGGATTTTCAAACGTCCTTTCGTACTATTTAATATCTTGTACTTTGCGTTTTGCAATTTGTAATTTGCACAAAAAATTATTTTCCTTAACTCCCAAAATCCGCGCAAGTCTTTAACTCACTTTTAGTGGCACTTTTGTGTGCACTATGGCTTTAGTGGCACTTTTCAGGCTTTAGTGGCACTTTTTCTTCAATTCTTTAATCTTCGTGCTTTGTCTTCACATTTATTTATTTAAACGATTACAACTTAAAAATAGAATAATTACAACTAAAAACTTTACATATTGGGATGATATTGAGACTAAATATATGTTCGTTTGGCGCACTATCAAATATCCCCACACTTGAGCGTTGCTTGTCCTCAAGCAATACAGAACTTGAAATTAAATCACACGAATCACTTCTTTATTCTTCACACTTTATACATTAGTGATTTTGATACGGCGGTATAAACAATGATAGTAACGTTGTGGTTTACAGTTCCATATGACTATGGAAATTTAGATCCTTCAGGAAATTGGATCTTTATGAAAACATTTGATCTTTTGAAAATTCATTCTAGCTTTTACCCTAGATAAGTTTTCCGGAATAACCCTTCACCGGTGTTTGCAAAATATTTTTTTGGGTTTTGTGGGTTTCAGATTTTAAAATTTTAGCTCAAAACTTGCGGTTTTGTGTCACCCACTTGCTAACCTTGTATTAGGAAAGCAACACGTTCAGTATACTTGCTCCGTATATTACCTTTCGGTAAACTACCGTCCGGTTGTAAAGGAAAGCGTTGAACAAGCAACTGTTAAGGCAATGTCCCGTGACATGCATTTGTTCATGGTCCACAACGTGTCGGATGCAATTACTATCCTTTGTAGGAGCAATAGTAAAGATCACCCTATAGTTTTTCGGTCTGGCACAAGGTCCTATCTTCGACCATGCAATGCAACCACCGTTCTTACGGTTGACACCCGATTTGGTTCAGGTGACCTAATGAATTCCAGGTGAATTCCTAGGATTTTACGTTCAATGGTAATGAACGCATTGAAAATAGATTTTTAGAAAACAAATCGGTTTTAATTTGATAAAAAGATTTTCTCGTTCAAGCTCGAGTTTAGATATCATTGAATTTCATGAGTTTGTAATTCTCAATCTTTAAAGTCAATCTCAAGGATTGAGTAATATCAGGCTTAAATGCTGATTTTTTATTTTTAAGAAGATTATCCTTTTCTGGGAATCTGATTCATTAGTCTTATCAAGCTAATTTGCACGGTGCCCTCCCCATTTTACGAGACAGATCCTCTCATGGTTAGGATAAGTCTGACCACTTGGCGACCCTGTTTGATGCTGAGGTCCGTGGATTTCCAGCTGATTTTAGAGATGACTTTTCTAGATTTTTCGTCAACCTACAGCTGGTCTGGACGACAACTTCCTGACCTAAATCAAGAAGCGCGTGTCTTTTTCGGAAGACTTTACTTCCTTTTAATGATGTAATTGATTCATCGTGTAGATCCATCTTTTCATTCAAATATATTACAATAAATCGGGTAAAACTGATTAGTTTAGTCCAAAGCAAAAGTACCTGCAATAATCTGTACCAAATATGTGGTATGTTTTTTAAAGAAATTAGTAAATTCTTCCCACACTTAGCTTTTATTTATTCTTTTATTTGCCTTTTTATTCTCCTCTATTCCATTTTAAATGAATTCTAACGTTTTGGGTTGTTTCTCCATTTATGTTCTCTCCGAGGTAACAATAATTTCGGCATTAACACGTAGTTTTATCGTTCATAAATATGTATAAACATGATTTTGAATTCATTTAGTTGAAGTTTTTTCAAATTTTCACAAAATTTGGCAATTAAACAAATGTAAACCCGAGAGAATTTATAACCCTTCCCCACACTTTAGATCATGCAATGCCCTCATTTGCATGAAATCAGACTATAATTATAAATTCATGAGGGTGATTAGTGTAGAAAAGTGATTAAAAATACCGAGTTTGGAAATATATTATTTTATATCACATTTGATGTTTTGCGTCTTGTCGTCAAAATTAGTAGCTTTTGCTGAACTTAATGCCAGTCTTTGAAAATGTGCTGTTTTACCCTGTTTTGTACATAAGATAAACTACAAACATATATATATATACATATATATATATATATATATATATATATATATATATATATTTTATAAAAAACCTTTATTTATTAAAACAATTTAAATGAATAATTTTTTAAAATTTTGTTTCCTTTTACTGTAGGTAGTTTCGGTATGTTTACCTAGTCCGTCCCTCGACAAAATTTAAAATTTGTCGTTAAAGAGATTGTTTTAAAAGCAAAGATTTTTGCGTTTTTAAAAATTTATTTTTTTTAATTTTTTTTATATACTTTAAATCAATAAAATTAAAAATAATGATAACAAAATTTTTCGCCCCGCCCTCGGGTAAAGCAATTTCGGTTTCATGACCTAGTCTTCAACTTACGATGAATTTTAGAAATCATTTTTTTAAACTTAATGAAATAAAGTAATTTTTGTTTTTAAATTCACACAAAACTTAAATTGAAAAAGCGTATTAATTTCATACAAAACCTACAAAACAAAAATTCAGAATGGGGGGAGAAAACTAGTTCTTTAGTGTCTGCTAGTGAAAAAGACCAATCGGATTCCATTCTCGGAACTACACGAGAACAGAACAAATAACCCTAAACAGCATTATTTCTTAGAACATTTGAATCTCCCCACACTTAGGTAGCTGTGGTGTCGAAATTGTGGTAAACTTCATCGTCAATTTCTCTTGGACCATAATCAACTTGCATATCTGTAACTTTTGCTTTAAGCCATTGGTCAGATTCATGTGTAATATCCACAAATTCAATTAGTTTCGCATTTTCTTTAGGCGAAAGATTGGATACTAACCGGTTACATAACTTAAAGTTCCCCTTGGTTCTAGCATCGTGAATCCGTATAATAAGTTTCTTCATTGAACTCTTAATAACAGGATCATTTAATTTCGTACCAACAACGGGGTTCTTTGTTATCAAGTCATCATTTGGCGTTACTTCATCTTCCCCACACTTAGGCATTTTATTACTGTTAAGAACTACCGTTGGAGTTGGTAAAACAACATGGTTCTTACCAATCATTTTTGTTGGTTCAACGGTTTTGGTTGGTGGAGATTTAGACTTTCGACTTACAAAGATGATCGATTTTTCAACATTACTAAGTGTCATTCTACCCTCTCGTACATCAAATAACGCCCTGGTGGATGCTAAGAATGGTCGACCTAAAATTAGAGGAATGTTTGGGTCCTCTTCTATGTCAATGACAATAAATTCGACTACAAAGGTTAAATTACCTACTTGAACGGGTAGGTTGTCAGTAATTCCAACTGGGTGCTTAATGGTTTGATCAAAGAGTCTAACACTCATTTCCATTGGACTTAACTCACCTACTCCTAATCTCTTATATAATTAAAGAGGCATAACACTCACACTCGCACCTAAATCTGCTAGTGCATCATACATGACACAATCACTAAGTAGACAAGGAACAATAAATTCACCCGGATCACCCAACCTGGGTGGAAATTTTGGTGGAACTGTCTTCACCGGGTTTATCTTTACGGTTTTTGTTTCTTGTACTTTCTTATTCTTCTTTTTCTTTCCAGAGGTATCACAAACTTTATTACCTATTACTTGCTCATACTCAACTCCTTTTCTTGGAAACAGGATGGGTGGTCTATATGGTGCCACCACTGGCTTTACATACTCGGGTGGTGGTGGTGTTGTAACTTCTTCATTGTTACTCACATCTAAAACCTTCCCATCTTCTGATGCTGATTTTTCAGAATTCGTTGAAACCGTATTAACATTCTCATTCCGAGGATTTACTTCAGTATTACTCGGTAGCTTTCCTTGTTCCCTCTCACTTATCATGCTAGCAAGAGTACCTACGTGCTTTTCTAGATTCAAAATGGAAGCTTGTTGAGTTCTTAATGACTGATCAAATCTCTCATTTGTTTGAGTTTGAGATGTTATAAATTGTGTTTGAGATTCCATTAGCTTTGCCATCATTTCTTCCAGATTTGGCTTTTTCTCTTCGGTTTGTTGTGGTGGTTTATACAAGCTAGGTTTTTGTTGATTGAAAGTGTTGTTTTGAGTTGGTTGGTTATTCGGACCTTGTTAGTTGTACGAGTTATTGTTGGGTCCATTTGGATTGTAAAGAATGTTTTGATTTCGATTGAAGTTTGGCCTTGGCGTTTGATAATTATTTTGATAATTATTTTTCGGCCTTTGGTTTATGTAGGAAACATTCTCACGTTGTTCCATCGTTTGTTCAATGTGACAATCTTTCGTTAAGTGTGGTCCACCGCATTGCTCACAACTGATTCGTATTGCGTGAATATCTTTAGTCATCTTTTCCATTCGTCTCTCGAAAGCATCTATTTTTGCGGAAACGGAATCAAAGTCATGGCTAGAATCGGCTCTAGCCGCTTTAGATGAACGAAAGATATCTTTTTCCTGGTGCCACTCATGCGAGTGGGAGGCTGTGTTATCAATGATTTTGTAAGCTTCAGTTGTGGTTTTCTTCATAATGGAACCACCAGCTGCTATGTCGATGTCTTTTCGTGTAGCAATATCGATACCTTGGTAGAATATTTGTACTATTTGATAAGTGTCTAAACCGTGCTGAGGAAATCCTCCCAACAAATTTTCAAATCTTTTCCACGCCTCATATGGAGTTTCATTTGACTTTTGCGTGAACGTAACAATTTCTCCTTGAAGTCTCACGGCTTTAGATGCCGGAAAGAATTGTTTAAGAAAATTTTCAACTAAGACATCCCATGTATCAATCGCCCCTTCAGGTAATGATTCTAACCAATCTTTGGCTTCTCCCTTTAAAGTCCAGGGAAACAACATGAGATAGATCTGTTCATCCTCAACTTCTCGGATTTTAAATAGAGTACAGATCCTATTAAAGATTCGAAGATGTTCGTTTGGATCTTCCTTCGGCGTACCACTATATTGGCATTGATTAGTTACCATGTGTAGGATTTGTCCTTTGATTTCATAATCTGGCGCATTAATGTCTGGCTTAATAATGGCGTGACCTTGGCCAGTGCGTGTGTCTCTCATTCGGTCTTCCATACTTAGAGGTTCAGTTACTTCCATAATTGAATTTGCTGAATACGAATCACTAGAGAATTTTGATTTAACGGTTTGTGGTTCAGGAGGAATGATTAGTGGTTCAGGATCTTGGAATTGTCCTTGAATATCCTCCGGGTTCTCGGTTGTGAAGTCGGGTTCAAAAAATGGATTATCGGAAATTTGAGTTGGAGTACTTGGTCGACTAGATGACGATTCTAAAGAAAAATCAATGGCGACAATATTGGCTAGATGTCTTGATCGAGTGACATGTGGTGAACGTATAAAAGGTGGTGAACGTTTTGCTCGGTGCATTCACTGAATATCCTATTAGTTATAAAAAAAATTATATAAGTTATCAAATTAATAGATTTTTCTGATTTTGCCCACGTTTCGAATAGCCAATAGATGCAGCAGGTAGCCAGGAACCTTTAAATCGGAAGCCCACAACTCGCCACTAACAAATCCAACTATTACTACGAACCAGAAAATTTTGGATGTCTATCAACTTAACCGCTTAAAATAATTTTTTGTTTTGAATTTTTAGAGAAGAAATAGAAAATTCTATGTCCTAAAAACTAGAGTGTCGAAAAATAAGAAAGAAAAAGAGCGCGTTGAAAAACGTCGAAAAATAAAAGGTCGAAAAATAATAAAAAAACGTAGCGCATCGAAACTTAAAAGTCTAAAAACTAAATATTAAAAGTTGCGTCTAAAGGTATTGAAGCTTAAAGAAATTCTATATCCAAAACGGCAATTACTTAAAAAGTACTAAAATTTATAAAATGGCGTCGCAAAATTCTAAAGCACCTAAATCTTAGTCTAAAGAAAAAGCACTTAAGGGATTTTACGGCAAAGCCTAAAAATCTAGAAATAAAAAAAACTACGGCAAATACTATATCTTAAAACTAGTTACGAGCGAAAAATATACAAATAAATGATTAAAATATACAATTTATAAAAAGATAAAAAATAATAAAATTACTTATTTTTATACAAATATTATTTTTATATTATTATTTTATAAAAGTATTAATTTATTATATTAATAAAACTAAATATAACTTAAAAATACAAAATAAATAACAACTAAACTAAATTATTATTAAAATAAACCCTAATTAGGTAATTAATAATAATAATAATTAATTAACTTAACCCTAATTCGGCTGTCCTAGGTTTCAGACGTATCAGACATCACCATGCGATCGCATGGATTTGAAGCTTCCGGTTCATGCGATCGCATGGGCCTGAATTTTGGATCACAAATTGGGCTTCTACAGTACCAGGCCCGATTATTTTTACTTTTTTTCTGTTTTATATTTTTGTAAACTATTTATATAAAACTTATAAATAAGAAACATTTACTTATTAGTTTTTTTTTTTTAACTTTTCACAATGAATAGAAATATAAACTTTTTAAATTTAACTAAACTTAAAAATATAGATATATATTTTTCTTTTTCTTTTATATTTTTGATTATATTATATAAAACGGATTTTTATAAAAATGAATTAAAGCTTAATTTTTGTTTTGTTTTTTTTTAATAGCGTTTCGCTTCGGCGTTCCCCGGCAGCGGCGCCAAAAACTTGATGTGAGTAGAGGTGTATACGAAATAGTTATATTTTTACTAGGAAATACTATTAAATACGATACATTTTTACACAAGTTATTTATTTTTTTATAGAATGGATATACCTAAACCTTGCTACAACACTTATAGGCAGTGTACCTAATCGTACAGTAGTGTAGTTTTTAGTAAGTCCGGTTCGTCCACAGGGAACTCGCCAAGTTTAACACTATATTTTTTTAAAAACTATATTTGTAAATATATAAATATATATATAAGTAGTATTATTATTATAAAAAGGGGGATTTTTACCGTTTAATGACCGGTTAGTTGATTTTAAAACTTTAGTCGCAATTAAAACCTAATGTAAAATATTAAAAATAAATATAACTTAAAGCGTAAAGTAAATGACAATAATTAAAGTGCGATGGCGATAAATAAAATGACAATAAATAAAATTGCGATAATTAAAAAGTACGATAATTAAAAGTGCAATTAAATAAAATGACAGTAAATAAAAGTGCGATAATTAAAAGTGCAATTAAATTTGAAATAAAATAATTATGCTTATTTAAACTTCCGTAATCATGATGTTTGACGTGTTGATTTTAGTTTATTACCATGGGTTAATTGTTCTTTGTCCTGGATTATTTGATACCTATTTGGTTTTTTGTCCATAACAGTTCATTAGTCATAATTATAAAATGTTCATCAAATTAACCTTATTCCCGAAGTCAAATATTCTAACTAATTAGGGATTCGAACTGTAACAAGGTTTTAATACTTTGTTTAATAATTACACCAGGTTATCGACTGCGCGTAATCCAAGGTTTTAATACTTTGTTAACAATTACACTAATTATCCTTGTATGTAATCCACCCCTGTTTTAATGAGATATGATGTCATAACCCGTCCTTAACCATAAGAACGTGTTAGATAACGTATGATTTCATTGCGAGGTATTGACCTCTATATGCGACATTTTTAAAAGAGAAACTGCATATATTATACATTACAAACCATAACCATTATTTTTGTTACAAGCTTTAGACAATAAAAAGATGATTATCGTTTAGCGATAATCTTCGACTTACAAACTTTACATATAATGATAACAACACGATTTCGAGCATATTTTACAACACAAATCCTTGGGTATGCAGTTTTATTTTTGACACAAATATGCGTACGCAAGATCCTGCTCAAATTCAACATAATGCAGCGGAAGCTTTAGTAATCACCTGAGAATAGACATGTTTTAAAAGGTCAACATAAAGTTGGTGAGATATAGGTTTAATGCCGGCAGCAATATATATATATATATAGACCACAAGATTTCGTATATAAACAGTTTAATAAAAATATTCTAAGTGGTTGAGCACTTGGTAACCATACTTAACATTTAATCACGTCGCATATTCCCTTTATTATGAAATCTTACTACACCGTACCAAGTGTAGTCACGAAACGAAGTGCTGTGCAACCGTTGAATACTGGTCGTCCAGTCCGGTTGGGGTTGTCAGGCCCGATAGATCTATCAACAGGATTCGCGTTTACAATACCGCTGTAAATAACAGTTACCAAGCTACAGGGAAGTATGCCAATGGTACAACTCAACGTAGAATATATTTTTCAGTTACTTGTGTCCATAACGTAAAACATAAAATACATGTATTCTCATCCCGAAATATTTAGAGTTTAAAAGTGGGACTATATACTCACTTTCGTCTTGAAGATATATATATAATTTGACTAGGTCTCCGGTTGATATCACGAACCTATCCATATATAATATATCAATACCTTTTCTTTTTAAACAAACGTCACATATATATACTTGTTATACTTTTAATACTTTGAATAATTCCTTAGTCCGTAGTTAGCAGTTCGTTGTTAGTAATTCAATTTTAATGGTTCATTTTTAGATGTTTAATATACCCGCAATGAAATAAATAAAACCCCCAACGAAATAAATAAAACCCCATCGTATATGTATTGGTCGAGATTAATCTTGACCCATGGTACCGGTGTTGTCAAATGACGTGTTGCGTACATAAAGTACCGGTGTTGTCAAATGACGTGTTGCGTACAATCATGGGATCTTATGATTAATCTTCTCGTGTTGTTTACGGGTGATCCTGAACCATATAAAATTGAATTATAAGTACATATATATAAAATATCATGTTAACTTAAAAAGATGTGATTTATTTAATTTTTTCCCAATTATTTTCGTGGCTAAACTAGTCTTGGATATCCGATTTTGTTTCGGTCATAGTTTCTTCGTTACAACTCCGTTTTCGTTGATTCAACTTGCCATCTCCTTGGATCGAGTCCCTCTTTAAGACTATGAACTGTAAATACCTTAGTTTGTATTCAAAATCACACGGAATAGGTCAAACTTTAGTGAAACTTATGAAGTTAATCATTTTCCATCATGTAAACAACCTCAAATGATTATTTTTCTAAAAATACTTATACTTTGAGTTAAATCATGAAATTTTTATGTGTTATCATATTCATAGTAAAAATCATTTTTATAGAAAATAAACCTCCAATTCAAAGTTTAAGATGGTTTTTAATTATCCAACCCAAAACAGCCCCCGGTTGCACTCCGATGTCGTATATTCAGTTTTTAAGGTGTTCTTTGAAAAACCAAGTTATACCTTGTTAAGTTAGCATATAATTAAGATATGTTACAGGTCTTGAAGTATTTTAAAAGTTAAGTTAGAAGGATCTATTTAGTTTGCGAACAAGTTTGAAATCATTCAAACTATGTTCTAGTTTATAAACTCTTATATATATAGCTTTAAATATATGAATTGAAAAAGAGTTGAAGTAGAGTTTTTACCTCAAGTTTAAAATGTAAAGTTGCTGGAAAGAAGTAGTAAAATAAAAGTTGAGAGAGTTCTTGCAAGTGTGTGTGAAAATTGGAAGTAAAATTTGGAAAATGAATGTGTAAAAATGAGTTAGAAATGGTGCTTATTTATAGGCTTGAAAATTTGGTTTTTAGTGAAAATATCTAAGATAAGTTAAAATTTATTATGTCATGAATGACATATTATTCCAATAATTGAAGATTTCTATTGGTATATACCAATAGTAAATACTTCTAGAAGCTGTGTATAGTACCCTAGATATACGTATAGGATTATTGAGGAAACGGAACGAGAATTCAAATATAACTATCTTTTGTAAATATACTTATATTGTTTTATGTATAAAAGCCCTTTAAAAATGATTAAATACATTACTTATACGATATATGTATAAACATTATAAATCATCAGTATTTATGTCAAATAACGTTACGTAGGTTATTGTTTTGAAAACTTAAGTTAGTAGTTTCAAAATATACTTATGACTTTTTGTTATTAATACAAAATGAGATATTAAAACATCCTTAGATCATGTTAAATATGTATGTATAATTATCATATATTGTATAGTTCGTGATATCATCGGTCAAACTAGACGGTCAAACGTTGTGTAAAACTCTTTTCAAAAACATAAGTCTCAACAATTTGGATTGCTTATCATGTTGGTAAGGTTTAATTTATGTAAATATTAATCTCATAAGTATAGAACGATCGGAAAAGTGCGGGTCGTTACAGTACCTACCCGTTAAATAAATTTCGTCCCGAAATTTTAAAATTGTACCTATTTTGCGTCATCGAGAAACAAGTGTGGATACTTTTGTTTCATCTGATCCTCTCGTTCCCAAGTAAACTCAGGACCTCTTCGAGCATTCCAACGAACCTTAACGATTGGTATGTTTCTCTGCTTGAGCTGTTTAACTTCACGATCCATGATTTCGATTGGTTCTTCGATGAATTGTAGTTTCTCATCGACATGGATTTCTTCAAGAGGAATGGTGAGGTCTTCCTTTGCAAGACACTTCTTAAGGTTTGAGACGTGAAAGGTATTGTGTACTCCGGCGAGTTGTTGCGGTAACTCGAGTCGATAAGCTACCGGTCCAATGCGTTCGATGATCTTGAACGGGCCTACATATCTTGGGTTCAGTTTACCTCTTTTACCGAAACGTATTACACCTTTCCAAGGTGACACCTTTAGCATAACCATGTCCCCAATCTGAAACTCTAATGGTTTCCTTCGGACATCGGCGTAGCTCTTTTGGCGACTTCGGGCTGTTTTCAATCTCTCCTTGATTTGTACTATCTTCTCAGTCGTTTCGTGTATGATCTCGGGACCAGTTAATTGTCGATCTCCTACTTCATTCCAACAGATAGGAGATCTACACTTCCTTCCATACAATGCTTCGAATGGTGCAGCTTTAATGCTTGCATGATAACTATTATTATACGAAAATTCTGCTAACGGTAGATACTTATCCCATCCGTTTCCAAAATCGATCACACATGCCCTGAGCATGTCTTCAAGAGTCTGAATCGTTCTTTCACTCTGCCCGTCGGTTTGCGGATGATATGCGGTACTCATATCTAAACGAGTTCCTAGTGCCTCCTGCAGTGATTGCCAGAACTTTGAGGTAAATCTACTATCACGATCGGATATAATGGAAATAGGTATTCCATGCCTTGAAACAATTTCCTTTATATACAATCGTAATAGTTTCTCCATTCTATCCGTTTCCTTTATAGGCAAGAAATGTGCAGATTTGGTAAGACGATCAACAATCACCCAAATGGTGTCGTATCCCCAGGCAGTCTTTGGTAACTTCGTGATGAAATCCATGGTAATACCATCCCATTTCCATTCTGGGATTTCTGGTTGTTGAAGTAACCCTGATGGTTTCTGGTGTTCTGCCTTGACCTTGGAACAAGTTAAACACTCCCCAACATATGTTGCAACGTCTGTCTTTAAGTTAGGCCACCAATAATGTGTCTTAAGATCTTGATACATCTTTCCAACTCCAGGATGTATCGAGTATCTTGTCTTATGTGCCTCGTTCAATATCAACTTCCTTAATCCACCCAACTTCGGTACCCAAATACGGTTTGCAAAATATCGAATTCCATCTTCCCGTATAACGAGTTGCTTCTCATACTTCTTCATTATTTCATTTCCTATATTTTCTTTAGTAAGTGCTTCTCGTTGAACTTCTTTGATTTGTGAGTTGAGATTCATGCGAATTTTTATGTTCATCGCTCGTACTCGAATTGGTTCTCGTTCCTTTCTGCTTAGTGCGTCAGCCACCACATTCGCTTTCCCGGGATGATAACGAATTTCACAATCATAGTCGTTTATTAACTCGACCCACCTACGTTGCCTCATGTTCAGCTGTTTCTGATCAAAAATATGTTGAAGACTTTTATGATCAGTAAACACAGTGCATCTAACCCCATATAAGTAGTGTCTCCATATCTTTAACGCAAACACGACTGCTCCCAGTTCTAGATCATGCGTCGTATAATTCCACTCGTGAATCTTCAATTGTCGAGATGCGTATGCAATAACTTTCTTTCGTTGCATAAGAACACAACCAAAACCTTGTCGCGAAGCGTCACAATATATTTCAAAATCATCGTTCCCTTCAGGTAACGATAAAATAGGCGCCGTAGTTAACTTCTTCTTCAGTAATTGAAATGCGTTCTCCTGCTCCGAGGTCCATTCATATTTCTTCCCTTTTTGCGTTAATGCTGTCAACGGCTTAGCTATTCGGGAAAAATCTTGAATAAACCTTCTATAATAACCGGCTAAACCCAAAAATTGGCGTATCTGCATTGGTGTTTTAGGAGTCTCCCATTTTTCAATGGCTTCAATTTTTGCTGGATCAACCTGAATTCCTTTGCTACTAACAACGTGGCCAAGAAATTGCACTTCTTTCAACCAGAAAGCACACTTAGAAAATTTAGCGTATAGCTGTTCTTTTCTCAACAACTCTAATATCAACCTTAAATGCTGCTCATGCTCTTGCTCACTCTTGGAATAGATAAGAATGTCATCAATGAAAACGATAACAAACTTATCTAAATACGGACTACAAACTCGATTCATGAGGTCCATGAATACAGTTGGCGCATTCGTCAATCCAAACGGCATGACCAAAAATTCGTAATGACCATAACGTGTCCGAAAAGCAGTTTTCGGAATGTCCTCTTCTTTGACACGTAGTTGATGATAGCCCGATCTTAGGTCGATTTTCGAATAAACACATGATCCCTGGAGTTGATCAAATAAGTCGTCAATTCTCGGTAGTGGATACCGATTTTTGATAGTTAACTTATTTAATTCACGATAATCTATACACATCCTAAAAGATCCATCTTTCTTTTTAACAAATAGAATCGGAGCTCCCCACGGTGAAGTACTTGGTCGTATGAATCCATGATCCAGTAATTCTTTTAACTGACTCTGAAGTTCTTTTAACTCGGACGGTGCAAGTCTATATGGAGCACGAGCCACTGGTGCGGCTCCTGGTACTAAATCTATTTGAAATTCTACAGATCTAAATGGAGGTAATCCCGGCAACTCTTCCGAAAAAACTTCAGGAAAATCTCTTGCCACAGGCACGTCGTTGATGCACTTCTCTTTTTCTTTCTTTTCGACTTTATTAACATGTGCTAAGATAGCATAGCACCCTTTCTTCAAGCACTTTTGAGCTTTCAAATAACTAATGAGTTTTAGCTTTGAGTTACCCTTCTCTCCATAAATCATCACCGGCATTCTATCCTTACAAGGAATGCGAATTGCCTTCTTGGCACACACAACTTCAGCTCCTACTTTGGACATCCAGTCCATGCCGACTATTACATCAAAACTTCCTAATTCTACGGGTATTAAGTCAATTTTAAATGTTTCTCCGGCTAAATTTATTTTACAATCACGGCAAATTTTATCGGCTTTAATTAGTTTACCATTAGCTAACTCAATCATGTACTTAGCATCTAGAGGTAATGATGAACAATTCAATTTAGCGTAAAAGCCTCTACTCACGTAACTTCTATCGGCACCAGTATCAAATATAATAGATGCGGATAAGTTATTAATGGTAAACGTACCCGTAACAAGCTCCGGGTCTTCACACGCCTCTCTAGCATTAATAACAAATGCTCTTCCACGTGCAGATCCATTATTCTTCTCTGGATTCGGACACTGGCTCTTATAGTGACCTTGTTTTCCACACCCATAACAAGTAATGGTAGCCAAAGCAGTTCTATTTGCATTGGTGGCAGGAGTCTTGGTACCATTTGTATTTGTAACGAGAGCCCTACAATCTTCAGCAAGATGACCCTTTCGATTACATTTGTTGCATACCACATTACAGTAGCCAGAGTGATGTTTGTGGCATCGGTTGCATAAAGGATTTTTTCCTTTGTAACCAAAGCTTGAACCACCACCTGCACCTTGTATGGTTTCTTGTTTCTTAAAAGATTGTTGTTGGTTACCTCGATCATAATTTCCATTCCACTTTCTTTTGTTACCTGATACCTTCACATCAGTATTGGATGCTTTCTTATCCATGATGACCTGATCCATTAGCTCGTTTGCCATGGTTATAGCTTCATGAATTGTCTTAGGTTTCGATGCTGTAACGTTTGCCTTGACCTTTTTGGGCAAACCATCTTTGTACATTTCAATCTTCCGTTCTTCGGTTGGAACCAATTCAGGACATAGCAAAACTAATTCCATGAATCGCTGATTGTAGTTGGTGATTTCAGTACCAATAACCTTCAGACTTCGTAACTCATCTTCCAACTTCCTAACCTCGTTCCTTGGACAATATTCGTTGATTAACATTGTTTTGAATTCTTCCCACGGAGTATCATAAGCTACATCTCCTCCTACAGCCTTCACATAATTTTTCCACCACGTGAGTGCACTATCTTGTAAAGTGCACGATGCATACTTGGTCATGTCCTTTTCAACACTACCACTGATTTTAAACACAGTCTCCATCTTTTCTATCCACCGGGTTAAACCGATTGGTCCTTCTGTTCCACTGAATGATGAGGGCTTGCAAGCTTGAAAAGTTTTGTAAGTGCACCCCACACGAGGATTTGGGTTAACTGCAGCACCTCTTGCAGCCTCGACCCATAACATTCTGTCGTTCACTCGTTGATTGATGAGTTCCTGGATTTCTTGTTCCGTCATTCGGTTCAATCGCGCCATATTCTTCTATAAGAATGAAAAGAAAATAATTATTCACATGGAATATTATAGATGTAGTGTATATTTACAGTACATTATAGCTTATTAATAATATGAACCAGGTATTATTATAAAAACCTTTTCTTCTTATTAGCGTTTTATAATTATATCTAGGGTAGTACCTACCCGTTAATGTCCATACTTAATAGCTTAGTACAGAATCAATTACTACCATCTAAATAATACTTAACCATGGAAAATTATTGCATTTCACACTTCATTATTTTACATATGCTTATCTTATATCGAACATTAAGCAAACCACACTAATAATATTATACAAAACATTATATGATCCCATGGTTTAATACGGCAGCGCATCGTTTGGTCTATTTTCTAGGACGTTTAGGTTCAAGGAATGGCCTAACGCTTATCCTAGCTGTCTGCCTATATTTTGGCTGTGGGGCTGAAGAACTGGATGCCGGGACAGCACGAATAGGAATAGCGGGAATAGGGGTGGTAGTGTCTAGTGGAGTTGGTGCCACATCATCCTTACTAAACTCGGGATTTGAATTTTCTAATTCATTAGCCTTTCGTTTCTTTCCTAGTTCGAACTCGTCTTTTGTAATTTCCTGTATTTCTTCCTCGGGTTCACTTTCCTCCTCGGGTTCACTTTCCTCCTCGGGTTCACTTTCCTCCTCGGGTTCACTTTCCTCCTCGGGTTCACTTTCCGGGTTCTCTATAGTCGGTTCATCCGGAATTTGTGAGTCTTCCCCAAAGATATTATTTTCGTCATCGGATAGGTTAATGACTGGAACACCATCTGAAGATTCTGGTTCGGAGTCGCTGAATGTGATAACAAGTTTTGAGCCCGACATCTATCATACAACAACTAACCCATTAGTACTACATAATATTTACATATAAATTTTAACCAACAATGATAAGCAATGGTTTTTAAATCAGACCCGGTCAAAGTCCAGACTTACTAATGTATCCTAACGACTTATCGGTTAGACACACTAATGCAAACCTGGTTCGCTAAGACCACCGCTCTGATACCACATGTCATAACCCGTCCTTAACCATAAGAACGTGTTAGATAACGTATGATTTCATTGCGAGGTATTGACCTCTATATGCGACATTTTTAAAAGAGAAACTGCATATATTATACATTACAAACCATAACCATTATTTTTGTTACAAGCTTTAGACAATAAAAAGATGATTATCGTTTAGCGATAATCTTCGACTTACAAACTTTACATATAATGATAACAACACGATTTCGAGCATATTTTACAACACAAATCCTTGGGTATGCAGTTTTATTTTTGACACAAATATGCGTACGCAAGATCCTGCTCAAATTCAACATAATGCAGCGGAAGCTTTAGTAATCACCTGAGAATAGACATGTTTTAAAAGGTCAACATAAAGTTGGTGAGATATAGGTTTAATGCCGGCAGCAATATATATATATATATAGACCACAAGATTTCGTATATAAACAGTTTAATAAAAATATTCTAAGTGGTTGAGCACTTGGTAACCATACTTAACATTTAATCACGTCGCATATTCCCTTTATTATGAAATCTTACTACACCGTACCAAGTGTAGTCACGAAACGAAGTGCTGTGCAACCGTTGAATACTGGTCGTCCAGTCCGGTTGGGGTTGTCAGGCCCGATAGATCTATCAACAGGATTCGCGTTTACAATACCGCTGTAAATAACAGTTACCAAGCTACAGGGAAGTATGCCAATGGTACAACTCAACGTAGAATATATTTTTCAGTTACTTGTGTCCATAACGTAAAACATAAAATACATGTATTCTCATCCCGAAATATTTAGAGTTTAAAAGTGGGACTATATACTCACTTTCGTCTTGAAGATATATATATAATTTGACTAGGTCTCCGGTTGATATCACGAACCTATCCATATATAATATATCAATACCTTTTCTTTTTAAACAAACGTCACATATATATACTTGTTATACTTTTAATACTTTGAATAATTCCTTAGTCCGTAGTTAGCAGTTCGTTGTTAGTAATTCAATTTTAATGGTTCATTTTTAGATGTTTAATATACCCGCAATGAAATAAATAAAACCCCCAACGAAATAAATAAAACCCCATCGTATATGTATTGGTCGAGATTAATCTTGACCCATGGTACCGGTGTTGTCAAATGACGTGTTGCGTACATAAAGTACCGGTGTTGTCAAATGACGTGTTGCGTACAATCATGGGATCTTATGATTAATCTTCTCGTGTTGTTTACGGGTGATCCTGAACCATATAAAATTGAATTATAAGTACATATATATAAAATATCATGTTAACTTAAAAAGATGTGATTTATTTAATTTTTTCCCAATTATTTTCGTGGCTAAACTAGTCTTGGATATCCGATTTTGTTTCGGTCATAGTTTCTTCGTTACAACTCCGTTTTCGTTGATTCAACTTGCCATCTCCTTGGATCGAGTCCCTCTTTAAGACTATGAACTGTAAATACCTTAGTTTGTATTCAAAATCACACGGCATAGGTCAAACTTTAGTGAAACTTATGAAGTTAATCATTTTCCATCATGTAAACAACCTCAAATGATTATTTTTCTAAAAATACTTATACTTTGAGTTAAATCATGAAATTTTTATGTGTTATCATATTCATAGTAAAAATCATTTTTCCAGAAAATAAACCTCCAATTCAAAGTTTAAGATGGTTTTTAATTATCCAACCCAAAACAGCCCCCGGTTGCACTCCGACGTCGTATATTCAGTTTTTAAGGTGTTCTTTGAAAAACCAAGTTATACCTTGTTAAGTTAGCATATAATTAAGATATGTTACAGGTCTTGAAGTATTTTAAAAGTTAAGTTAGAAGGATCTATTTAGTTTGCGAACAAGTTTGAAATCATTCAAACTATGTTCTAGTTTATAAACTCTTATATATATAGCTTTAAATATATGAATTGAAAAAGAGTTGAAGTAGAGTTTTTACCTCAAGTTTAAAATGTAAAGTTGCTGGAAAGAAGTAGTAAAATAAAAGTTGAGAGAGTTCTTGCAAGTGTGTGTGAAAATTGGAAGTAAAATTTGGAAAATGAATGTGTAAAAATGAGTTAGAAATGGTGCTTATTTATAGGCTTGAAAATTTGGTTTTTAGTGAAAATATCTAAGATAAGTTAAAATTTATTATGTCATGAATGACATATTATTCCAATAATTGAAGATTTCTATTGGTATATACCAATAGTAAATACTTCTAGAAGCTATGTATAGTACCCTAGATATACGTATAGGATTATTGAGGAAACGGAACGAGAATTCAAATATAACTATCTTTTGTAAATATACTTATATTGTTTTATGTAAAAAAAGCCCTTTAAAAATGATTAAATACATTACTTATACGATATATGTATAAACATTATAAATCATCAGTATTTATGTCAAATAACGTTACGTAGGTTATTGTTTTGAAAACTTAAGTTAGTAGTTTCAAAATATACTTATGACTTTTTGTTATTAATACAAAATGAGATATTAAAACATCCTTAGATCATGTTAAATATGTATGTATAATTATCATATATTGTATAGTTCGTGATATCATCGGTCAAACTAGACGGTCAAACGTTGTGTAAAACTCTTTTCAAAAACATAAGTCTCAACAATTTGGATTGCTTATCATGTTGGTAAGGTTTAATTTATGTAAATATTAATCTCATAAGTATAGAACGATCGGAAAAGTGCGGGTCGTTACATATGAATATTAATTTACCCACTTGATCAGAATGAATAATCAATTACCTAACCCGAATAATTAATTAAATGATCGTAAAAGATGTCGTATAAACGTCACTAAATAGAACATACATAATCATTTTAATAATTATTAGATTAACTAATTTGAAGATAGGTTCGACAGGTTCCAATGAGTTGTCGCTCAATTAGACAATACCCCTTATCTATTGACAATCATAGTCCAATGTCCACAAGTGTCGGTCTTTTGTCCAAACCTTAATTATGGTACAAAATCTAATAACCTCGTCTTAATATTTAGTCTAACATCATGATTACTTTGGCTCAAATAAGCATAATAATAACTTAGTTACGAGACATTAATTTAAAAAGGAAGAACATAGCTTACAGTGGTGATTAATCGCGTAGCGTTGCACGGACAGAGTTCCGACTTAAAAGCCGTAAAACATTTCTTACAATTACCTTATTATTAACTTAACTTAAAATTAAAAATATAAATATAAATATATATAAAGACAGAGTGAGATTGAGATGAAAAATGGGTACATATTTCGGCCAGAAAACGTTGCATTTATAGGACTTGGGCTGGATTTTTCAGCCATGTGATCGCATGGAATTAACTCTTCCAGGCATGTGATCGCATGGCCATCTAGGACAACTCACATTGCTTTGTACTCTAGCTTGTCGACGTTATATTTAAATATATATAATATATAAATAATTTATATAATTATTTAAATATTATATTATATTCTTGTGCATAGTTGACTTGTAATTTTGGCTCCGTTGCGTCGCGCGTTGATAGTTGGCTCAGGTCCCGGTTCCGGATTTTCGAACGTCCTTTCGTACTATTTAATATCTTGTACTTTGCGTTTTGCAATTTGTAATTTGCACAAAAAATTATTTTCCTTAACTCCCAAAATCCGCGCAAGTCTTTAACTCACTTTTAGCGGCACTTTTGTGTGCACTATGGCTTTAGTGGCACTTTTCAGGCTTTAGTGGCACTTTTTCTTCAATTCTTTAATCTTCGTGCTTTGTCTTCACATTTATTTATTTAAACGATTACAACTTAAAAATAGAATAATTACAACTAAAAACTTTACATATTGGGATGATATTGCGACTAAATATATGTTCGTTTGGAGCACTATCAAATATCCCCACACTTGAGCGTTGCTTGTCCTCAAGCAATACAGAACTTGAAATTAAATCACACGAATCACTTCTTTATTCTTCACACTTTATACATTAGTGATTTTGATACAGCGGTATAAACAATGATAGTAACGTTGTGGTTTACAGTTCCACATGACTATGGAAATTTAGATCCTTCAGGAAATTGGATCTTTATGAAAACATTTGATCTTTTGAAAATTCATTCTAGCTTTTACCCTAGATAAGTTTTTCGGAATAACCCTTCACCGGTGTTTGCAAAATGTTTTTGTGGGTTTCAGATTTTAAAATTTTAGCTCAAAACTTGCAGTTTTGTGTCACCCACTTGCTAACCATGTATTAGGAAAGCAACACGTTCAGTATACTTGCTCCGTATATTACCTTTCGGTAAACTACCATCCGGTTGTAAAGGAAAGCGTTGAACATGCAACTGTTAAGGCAATGTCCCGTGACATGCATTTGTTGATGGTCCACAACGTGTCGGATGCAATTACTATCCTTTATAGGAGCAATAGTAAAGATCACCCTATAGTTTTTCGGTCTGGCACAAGGTCCTGTCTTCGACCATGCTATGCAACCACCGTTCTTACGGTTGACACCCGATTTGGTTCAGGTGACCTAATGAATTCCAGGTGAATTCCTAGGATTTTACGTTCAATGGTAATGAACGCATTGAAAATAGATTTTCAGAAAACAAATCGGTTTTAATTTGATAAAAATATTTTCTCGTTCAAGCTCGAGTTTAGATATCATTGAATTCCATGAGTTTGTAATTCTCAATCTTTAAAGTCAATCTCAAGGATTGAGTAATATCAGGCTTAAATGCTGATTTTTTATTTTTAAAAAGATTATCCTTTTCTGGGGATCTGATTCATTAGTCTTATCAAGCTAATTTGCACGGTGCCCTCCCCATTTTACGAGACAGATCCTCTCATGTTTAGGATAAGTCTGACCACTTGGCGACCCTGTTTGATGCTGAGGTCCGTGGATTTCCTGCTGATTTTAGAGATGACTTTTCTAGATTTTTCGTCAACCTACAGCTGGTCTGGACGATAACTTCCTGACCTAAATCAAGAAGCGCGTGTCTTTTTCGGAAGACTTTACTTCCTTTTAATGATGTAATTGATTCATCGTGTAGATCTATCTTTTCATTCAAATATATTACAATAAATCGGGTAAAACTGATTAGTTTAGTCCAAAGCAAAAGTACCTGCAATAATCTGTACCAAATATGTGGTATGTTTTTTTAAAGAAATTAGTAAATTCTTCCCACACTTAGCTTTTATTTATTCTTTTATTTGCCTTTTTATTCTCCTCTATTCCATTTTAAATAAATTCTAACATTTTGGGTTGTTTCTCCATTTATGTTCTCTCCGAGGTAACAATAATTTCGGCATTAACACCTAGTTTTATCGTTCATAAATATGTATAAACATGATTTTGAATTCATTTTGTTGAAATTTTTTCAAATTTTCACAAAATTTGGCAATTAAACTAAATGTAAACCCGAGAGAATTTATAACCCTTCCCCACACTTGAGATCATGCAATGCCCTCATTTGCATGAAATCGGACTATAATTATAAATTCATGAGGGTGATTAGTGTAGAAAAGTGATTAAAAATACCGAGTTTGGAAATATATTATTTTATATCACATTTGATATTTTGCGTCTTGTCGTCAAAATTAGTAGCTTTTGCTGAACTTAATGCCAGTCTTTGAAAATGCGCTGTTTTACCCTGTTTTGTACATAAGATAAACTACAAACATATATATATATATATATATATATATATATATATATATATATATATATATATATATATATATATATATATATATATATATATATATTTTATAAAAAAACCTTTATTTATTAAAACAATTTAAATGAATAATTTTTTAAAATTTTGTTTCCTTTTACTGTAGGTAGTTTCGGTATGTTTACCTAGTCCGTCCCTCGACAAAATTTAAAATTTGTCGTTAAAGAGATTGTTTTAAAAGCAAAGATTTTTGAGTTTTTAAAAATTTATTTTTTTCATTTTTTTAATTTTTTTTGTATACTTTAAATCAATAAAATTAAAAATAATGATAACAAAATTTTTCGCCCCGCCCTCGGGTAAAGCAATTTCGGTTCCATGACCTAGTCTTCAACTTACGTTGAATTTTAGAAATCATTTTTTTAAACTTAATGAAATAAAGTAATTTTTGTTTTTAAATTCACACAAAACTTAAATTGAAAAAGCGTATTAATTTCATACGAAACCTACAAAACAAAAATTCAGAATGGGTGGAGAAAACTAGTTCTTTAGTGTCTGCTAGTGAAAAAGACCAATCGGATTCCATTCTCGGAACTACACAAGAACAGAACAAATAACCCTAGACAGCATTATTTCTTAGAACATTTGAATCTCCCCACACTTAGGTAGCTGTGGTGTCGAAATTGTGGTAAACTTCATCGTCAATTTCTCTTGGACCATAATCAACTTGCATATCTGTGACTTTTGCTTTAAGCCATTGGTCAGATTCATGTGTAATATCCACAAATTCAATTAGTTTCGCATTTTCTTTAGGCGAAAGATTGGATACTAACCGGTTACATAACTTAAAGTTCCCCTTGGTTTTAGCATCGCGAATCCGTATAATAAGTTTCTTCATTGAACTCTTAATAACAGGATCATTTAATTTCGTACCAACAACGGGGTTCTTTGTTATCAAGTCACCATTTGGCGTTACTTCATCTTCCCCACACTTAGGCATTTTATTACTGTTAAGCACTACCGTTGGAGTTGGTAAAACAACATGGTTCTTACCAATCATTTTTGTTGGTTCAACGGTTTTGGTTGGTGGAGATTTAGACTTTCGACTTACAAAGATGATCGATTTTTCATCATTACTAAGTGTCATTCTACCCTCTCGTACATCAAATAACGCCCTGGTGGATGCTAAGAATGGTCGACCTAAAATTAGAGGAATGTTTGGGTCCTCTTCTATGTCAATGACAATAAATTCGACTAGAAAGGTTAAATTACCTATTTGAACGGGTAGGTTGTCAGCAATTCCAACTGGGTGCTTAATCGTTTGATCAAAGAGTCTAACACTCATTTCCATTGGACTTAACTCACCTACTCCTAATCTCTTATATAATTAAAGAGGCATAACAATCACACTCGCACCTAAATCTGCTAGTGCATCATACATGACACAATCACTAAGTAGACAAGGAACAATAAATTCACCCGGATCACCCAACCTGGGTGGAACTTTTGGTGGAACTGTCTTCACCGGGTTTATCTTTACGATTTTTGTTTCTTGTACTTTCTTATTCTTCTTTTTCTTTCCAGAGGTATCACAAACTTTATTACCTATTACTTGCTCATACTCAACTCCTTTTCTTGGAAACGGGATGGGTGGTCTATATGGTGCCACCACTGGCTTTACATACTCGGGTGGTGGTGGTGTTGTAACTTCTTCATTGTTACTCACATCTAAAACCTTCGCATCTTCTGATGCTGATTTTTCAGAATTCGTTGAAACCATATTAACATTCTCATTCCGAGGATTTACTTCAGTATTACTCGGTAGGTTTCCTTGTTCCCTCTCACTTATCATGCTAGCAAGAGTACCTACGTGCTTTTCTAGATTCAAAATGGAAGCTTGTTGAGTTCTTAATGACTGATCAAACCTCTCATTTGTTTGAGTTTGAGATGTTATAAATTGTGTTTGAGATTCCATTAGCTTTGCCATCATTTCTTCCAGATTTGGCTTTTTCTCTTCGGTTTGTTGTGGTGGTTTATACAAGCTAGGTTTTTGTTGATTGAAAGTGTTGTTTTGAGTTGGTTGGTTATTCGGACCTTATTGGTTGTACGAGTTATTGTTCGGTCCATTTGGATTGTAAAGAATGTTTTGATTTCGATTGAAGTTTGGCCTTGGCGGTTGATAATTATTTTGATAATTATTTTCCGGCCTTTGGTTTATGTAGGAAACATTCTCACGTTGTTCCATCGTTTGTTCAATGTGACAATCTTTCGTTAAGTGTGGTCCACCGCATTGCTCACAACTGATTCGTATTGCGTGAATATCTTTAGTCATCTTTTCCATTCGTCTCTCGAAAGCATCTATTTTTGCGGAAACAGAATCAAAGTCATGGCTAGAATCGGCTCTAGCCGCTTTAGATGAACGAAAGATATCTTTTTCCTAGTGCCACTCATGCGAGTGGGAGGTTGTGTTATCAATGATTTTGTAAGCTTCAGTTGCGGTTTTCTTTATAATGGAACCACCAGCTGCTATGTCGATGTCTTTTCGTGTAGCAATGTCGATACCTTGGTAGAATATTTGTACTATTTGATAAGTGTCTAAACCGTGCTGAGGACATCCTCTTAACAACTTTCCAAATCTTTTCCACGCCTCACATGGAGTTTCATTTGACTTTTGCGTGAACGTAACAATTTCTCCTTGAAGTCTCACGGCTTTAGATGCCGGAAAGAATTGTTTAAGAAAATTTTCAACTAAGACATCCCATGTATCAATCGCCCCTTCAGGTAATGATTCTAACCAATCTTTGGCTTCTCCCTTTAAAGTCCAGGGAAACAACATGAGATAGATCTGTTCATCCTCAACTTCTCGGATTTTAAATAGAGTACAGATGCTATTAAAGATTCGAAGATGTTCGTTTGGATCTTCCTTCGGCGTACCACTATATTGGCATTGATTAGTTACCATGTGTAGGATTTGTCCTTTGATTTCATAATCTGGCGCATTAATGTCTGGCTTAATAATGGCGTGACCTTGGCCAGTGCGTGTGGCTCTCATTCGGTCTTCCATACTTAGAGGTTCAGTTACTTCCATAATTGAATTTGTTGAATACGAATCACTAGAGAATTCTGATTTAACGGTTTGTGGTTCAGGAGGAATGATTAGTGGTTCAGGATATTGGAATTGTCCTTGAATATCTTCCGGGTTCTCGGTAGTGAAGTCGGGTTCAAAAAATGGATTATCGGAAATTTGAGTTGGAGTACTTGGTCGACTAGATGACGATTCTAAAGAAAAATCAACGGCGACAATATTGGCTGGATGTCTTGATCGAGTTACATGTGGTGAACGTATAAAAGGTGGTGAACGTTTTGCTCGGTGCACTCACTGAATATCCTATTAGTTATAAAAATAAAAATTATATAAGTTATCAAATTAATAGATTTTTCTGATTTTACCCACGTTTCGAATAGCCAATAGATGCAGCAGGTAGCCAGGAACCTTTAAATCGGAAGCCCACAACTCGCCACTAACAAATCCAACTATTACTACGAACCAGAAAATTTTAGATGTCTATCAACTTAACCGCTTAAAATAATTTTTTGTTTTGAATTTTTAGAGAAGAAATAGAAAATTCTATGTCCTAAAAACTAGAGCGTCGAGAAATAAGAAAGAAAAAGAGCGCGTCGAAAAATGTCGAAAAATAAAAGGTCGAAAAATAATAAAAAGAACGTAGCGCGTCGAAACTTAAAAGTCTAAAAACTAAATATTAAAAGTTGCGTCTAAAGGTATTGAAGCTTAAAGAAATTCTATATCCAAAACGGCAATTACTTAAAAAGTACTAAAATTTATAAAATGGCGTCGCAAAATTCTAAAGCACCTAAATCTTAGTCTAAAGAAAAAGCACTTAAGGGATTTTACGGCAAAACCTAAAAATCTAGAAATAAAAAAAACTACGGCAAATACTATATCTTAAAACTAGTTACGAGCGAAAAATATACAAATAAATGATTAAAATATACAATTTATAAAAAGAAAAAAAAAATAAAATTATTTATTTTTATACAAATATTATTTTTATATTATTATTTTATAAAAGTATTAATTTATTATATTAATAAAACTAAATATAACTTAAAAATACAAAATAAATAACAACTAAACTAAATTATTATTATAATAAACCCTAATTAGGTAATTAATAATAATAATAATTAATTAACTTAACCCTAATTCGGCTGTCCTAGGTTTCAGACGTATCAGACATCACCATGCGGTCGCATGGATTTGAAGCTTCCAGTTCATGCGATCGCATGGGCCTGAATTTTGGATCACAAATTGGGCTTCTACAGTACCAGGCCCGATTATTTTTACTTTTTTTTTCTGTTTTATATTTTTGTAAAATATTTATATAAAACTTATAAATAAGAAAAATTTACTTATTAGTTTTTTTTTTTTAACTTTAAACAATGAATAGAAATATAAACTTTTTAAATTTAACTAAACTTGAAAATATAGATATATATTTTTCTTTTTCTTTTATATTTTTGATTATATTATATAAAACGTATTTTTATAAAAATGAATTAAAGTTTAATTTTTGTTTTTTTTAATAGCGTTTTGCTTCGGCGTTCCCCGGCCGCGGCGCCAAAAACTTGATGTGCGTAGAGGTGTATACGAAATAGTTATATTTTTACTAGAAAATACTATTAAATACGATACATTTTAACACAAGTTATTTATTTTTTTATAGAATGGATATACCTAAACCTTGCTACAACACTTATAGGCAGTGTACCTAATCGTACAGTAGTGTAGTTTTTAGTAAGTCCAGTTCGTCCACAGGAAACTCGCCAAGTTTAACACTATATTTTTTTAAAAACTATATTTGTAAATATATAAATATATATATAAGTAGTATTATTATTATAAAAAGGGGGATTTATACCGTTTAATGATCGGTTTGTCGATTTTAAAACTTTAGTCGCAGTTAAAACCTAATGTAAAATATTAAAAATAAATATAACTTAAAGCGTAAAGTAAATGACAATAATTAAAGTGCGATTGCGATAAATAAAATGACAATAAATAAAATTGCGATAATTAAAAAGTACGATAATTAAAAGTGCAATTAAATAAAATGACAGTAAATAAAAGTGCGATAATTAAAAGTGCAATTAAATATGAAATAAAATAATTATGCTTATTTAAACTTCCGTAATAATGATGTTTGACGTGTTGATTTTAGTTTATTACCATGGGTTAATTGTTCTTTGTCCTGAATTATTTGATACCTATTTGGTTTTTTGTCCATCACAGTCCATCGGTCATAATTATAAAATGCTCGTCAAATTAACCTTATTCCCGAAGTCAAATATTCCAACTAATTAGGGATTCGAACTGTAACAAGGTTTTAATACTTTGTTTAATAATTACACCAGGTTATCGACTGCGCGTAATCCAAGGTTTTAATACTTTGTTAACAATTACACCAATTATCCTTGTATGTAATCCACCCCTGTTTTAATGAGATATGAATATTAATTTACCCACTTGATCAGAATGAATAATCAATTACCTAACCTGAATAATTAATTAAATGATCGTAAAAGATGTCGTATAAACGTCACTAAATAGGACATACTTAATCATTTTAATAATTATTAGATTAACTAATTTGAAGATAGGTTCGACAGGTTCCAATGAGTTGTCGCTCAATTAGACAATACCCCTTATCTATTGACAATCATAGTCCAATATCCACAAGTGTCGGTCTTTTGTCCAAACCTTAATTATGGTACAAAATCTAATAACCCCGTCTTAATATTTAGTCTAACATCATGATTACTTTGGCTCAAATAAGCATAATAATAACTTAGTTACGAGACATTAATTTAAAAAGGAAGAACATAGCTTACAGTGGTGATTAATCGCGTAGCGTTGCACGGACAGAGTTCCGACTTAAAACCCGTAAAACATTTCTTATAATTACCTTATTATTAACTTAACTTAAAATTAAAAATATAAATATATATAAAGACAGAGTGAGATTGAGATGAAAAATGGGTACATATTTCGGCCAGAAAACGTTGCATTTATAGGACTTGGGCTGGATTTTTCAGCCATGCGATCGCATGGAATTAACTCTTCCAGGCCATGCGATCGCATGGCCATCTGGGACAGATCACATTGCTGTGTGCTCTAGCTTGTTGACATTATATTTAAATATATATAATATATAAATAATTTATATAATTATTTAAATATTATATTATATTCTTGTGCATAGTTGACTTGTAATTTTGGCTCCGTTGCGTCGCGCGTTGATAGTTGGCTCAGGTCCCGGTTCCGGATTTTCGAATGTCCTTTCGTACTATTTAATATCTTGTACTTTGCGTTTTGCAATTTGTAATTTGCACAAAAAATTATTTTCCTTAACTCCCAAAATCCGCGCAAGTCTTTAACTCACTTTTAGTGACACTTTTGTGTGCACTATGGCTTTAGTGGCACTTTTAGGCTTTAGTGGCACTTTTTCTTCAATTCTTTAATCTTCGTGCTTTGTCTTCACATTTATTTATTTAAACGATTACAACTTAAAAATAGAATAATTACAACTAAAAACTTTACATAATGGGATGATATTGTGACTAAATATATGTTCGTTTAGAGCACTATCACCGACCTTAAGTCGATTTTGGAGTATACGCTCGAACCTTGGAGTTGATCAAATAGATCGTCGATTCAGGGTAAAGGGTATCGGTTTTTGATGGTTACTTTGTTCAGCTCACGGTAATCGATACACATGCGAAAAGAACCATCTTTCTTTTTAACGAACAAAATTGGAGCTCCCCATGGTGACGTACTCGGTCGAATAAAACCACGTTCTAATAATTCTTGTAGCTGACTTTGTAATTCTTTCATTTCGGTGGGCGCAAGTCTATATGGAGCACGAGCTATTGGTGCGGCTCCTGGTACAAGATCTATTTGGAATTCAACGGATCGGTGTGGAGGTAGTCCCGGTAATTCGTCCGGAAACACCCCAGGAAATTCTCTTGCAACGGGAACGTCATCGATTTTCTTTTCTTCTTTTTCAACCTTCTCGATGTGTGCTAGTACGGCATAGCAACCTTTTCCTATTAGTTTGCGCGCCTTCAAACTATTAATAAGATTTAATTTGGCATTACCCTTTTCTTCGTACACCATTAAGGGTAACCCGTTTTCTCTCGGAATGCGAATCACCTTCTCATGACAAACAACTTCGGCTTTCACCTTGGACATCCAGTCCATTCCAATAATTACGTCGAAGCTTCCCAATTCCACCAGTATTAAATCAATTGCAACCGTTTCGCTAACTAAACTAATTTTTCGATTTGGGCAAATTTTATCAAACTTAATTAGTTTACCATTTGCTTCTTCAACTATACACTTTTTATCCAAAGGCGTTAACGGGCAATTTAATTAGGCACAAAATTCTCTACTCATATAACTTCTATCGGCACCCGAATCAAATAAAACATAAGCAGGTGTATTGTTGATAAGAAACGTACCCGTAACAAGCTCCGGGTCTTCCTGTGCTTTCTCCCCATTAATGTTGAACGCTCTCCCACGGCCTTGCCTATTTCCATTCCCGCACTGGTTTATGATATGGCCCAGTTTTCCACAACCATAGCAAACAACGTCGTTATTATTTGTTCCGGGATTATTTACTCCTTTATTTCTATTTGGTCCGTAGACTTCACACTTTGCCGCAATATGGCCATTCCTATTACACTTGGTACATAATTTTCTACAAAACCATTTCGGATGAAACGTATCACACCTGGGGCATATAGTTCTTTGCCTTTTGTTGTCGTTGTTGTTGTTGTTAGGGTTATTGTTGTTGTTGTTATTACTATTGGGATGGTTGTTGCGATTATTGTTGTGATTATTGTTGTTATTGGGGTGGTTGCGATTATTGTTGTAGTTGTTGTTTTGATTGTCGTTGTTGTACTGGTGACCCTGATCACTGCTTTCCTCCCACTTTCTTTTTCCCTATTTCATTATGGCCTCCTCGTCCGCTTCTTTCTTTATCCTTCCTGTAATTTGGCCTATCAATTTATGGGCTATACGGCTCGCTTTCTGCATTGTTGCAGGGTCGTTAGCATATACATGCTCTAGGATTCGTTCCAGCAACCCTTTTATGAATGCTTCAATTTTTGCTTCTTCGTCCTCAAATGCTCCAGGACACATTAAAGCCAGTTCATTGAAATGTCGCTCGTAGGTAGTGACATCTAACCCTTGGGTTGTCAGTGCTTTAAGCTCTGCCTTGAGCTTGTTGATTTTGGTTCTGGGACGGTACTCTTCCGTCATCATGTGCTTGAAAGCGGACCATGGAAGTGCGTAGGCGGTATTCTGTCCTACGTAATCCATGTAGGTATTCCACCATGTCAAAGCAGTACCCCTGAAAGTATGTGTGGCATACTTAACTTTATCCTCTTCTGCGCAGTTGCTGATTGCGAACACGGCTTCAACCTTCTCTGTCCACCGCTTTAGTCCAACGGGTCCTTCAGTTCCTTTAAACTCATTGGGTTTGCAGGCCATAAAAGCTTTGTAGGAACATCCTACCCGGTAACCATTGTTTCCTCCACTGCTGGAACTCGATTGGTTATTATTGTTCATTGCATTCACCACTGCAGCCATATTTGCAGCGAAAGCTTGAAGTTCTTCTGTGTTCAATTGTTGTTGTCTAGTAGCTGGAGGAGCCATTTCCTTCAAAAATAGCCGACTGAGTTAATCATATAGAATTTTAGAAGTAGCCAAAAAGTATTTTGTAGCTTAATATGAACTTATTATTATAAAAGCCTTTTCTTCATATTAGCGTTTTATAACTATAATAATGTTCATACTTAGCAACTAACACACAAATTAACTACTAAAATTCTAATATGAAAAACTATGGTAAGTTATTACGTTACTACGTAATAATAAGTTGTAATAATAATAATAAACCTTCCATGCTTATTCTTATTATTATACAATCATAAGAAAAATTACATTGCGGATTTTCTTACAAACTTAAACACACAATATAATACATATTATACAATGCATGGAATACATGATAGCTGGCGATGGTTCAAGAACGGCGAGATTTCTTAGATGTTGACGTTGTTTCTTTCTCGGCCAAATGTTTGGATTTTCGTTTGGATAGTTCTTTTTCCAATTCCTCCCAATTGGTTCTTTCGGCTAATTGTTTGGGAGCAAAAGTAACAGTCGTTATACGAGCGGTCATTTTATAAACTGGTCTCTTAGGTGGTTCAGGTAGATGATCACAAATATTTTGGGTCATAATAGGTTCATCGGGTTTGGGATCGGGTATAACAGCCAAAGATTTTCCCAAATCACGTTGTGGTTCGGTAATTTCCACAACTTCTTCAGGATCCTCTTCTCCGGGTTCCACTTCGGGATCTTCTTCTGGATCCTCTTCTGGAACCTCTATTGGCAATTGTGAATCTTCCCAATTTTTCCAACAATTTTCCACTTTAATGGTAGCACCAAAAGTTAACTTTTTCGTTGGTTCATAAGTCGTATGCTTTGACTCAGCCTCCAAATCACTTGATAAGTAAATGAAATCTGAATCACTGGAGATGCTTATATGATCGGATGAAGTCATCTATCACATAATAGCAGGCACGTTAAGAGAATGATATATCTTATAATATTTATATGTTAATAATCTTATGTTTCCAACAATTATATTAAGCAATCATTTTTAAAATAATTACGGTCGAAGTCCAGACTCACTAATGCATCAAAAATCAGTTAGACACACTAATGAAAAATTTTCTGATTCTCTAAGATCAACGCTCGGATACCAACTGAAATGCCCCGTTCATATTAATTATAAACGTTTCATATTAATTGGTTTCGTTGCGAGGTTTTGACCTCTATATGAGACGTTTTTCAAATCTTGCATTCGTTTTTAAAAACAACCATAACCTTTATTATTGAATAAAGGTCTTAATGACATAATTTAGATTGTCTATCAATGACAATCTCCTAAAATAAATAAGTTTTTACACAACCCATTACAATATGATCAAATATATTACAACAAATACTCCGAATGCAAGTTTAAACAATATAAACAATTATGCCGACTCCAAATCTTGACCTTGGGTTGGCATATGATGGCGGAAGCATTTTTAATATTCACCTGAGAATAAACATGCTTAAAACGTCAACAAAAATGTTGGTGAGTCATAGGTTTAATTTCTATATAATAATCATAACATTTAATAAGCCACAAGATTTCATTTAATTAAATGCGCAGGATCATTACAATGGCAAAAATCATTCATACGATGAGTCGCCTGGTAATCGACCTTAACATAGAGCGCTTAAGATATCTGGCATCATACATTCCACTATTCAAATGTATGACAAGAGCCCTTCGAAGTACTAAAGCATTTCCACTATTTGAAAATGGGGGTGGTTAGTGCCCGTAGTACAACCTTTAGGATTCGCGTCAATTAGTGTTTTTCACTAACTCTTAGGTTACCAAGAATAATAATAATAAGTACAGATATCCGGTATAACAAATCAATCGTAGAATGTAGTTCCATGAACTTGTGCTTATTTTGTAAAACATTTATAAATTTTACATGTATTCTCATCCCAAAATAATTTAAATAGTAAAAATAGGACTATAACTCACTTGTGATGATTTCTGAATAGATGGTGATAAGACTTGGCCTTTTGACAAATTCACGAACCTAATAATAATATTCTTGTGTATATATATATATATATATATATATATATATATATATATATATATATATATATATATATATATATATATATTCCATACTTATGATACTTGTGATAATTTTAATTGCCCATTGTTAGTAGTCCAACGTTCGTAGTTCAATAGTCCAACAGTATAAATATATATATAAATATAAATGCGTATATTGTGTTAGAATTCACTAACACTATAATATATTGTCTTAATATAATAAGACACATAATATGTATATTGTCTGAAGCAATCCGCGACCCGTTGTATACATGTCTCAGGCTCGATCACTACTCAAAGTATATAATATTTTGGAATCCACTTTGACCCACAGCTAACTCGAGATTACTGCCAATGGTGTCTAATAGTTCGTTCCAATAATATATATAGAAGAAGTCAAAATGATATGTCAAAACTTTGTATACGAGTCCAAGGTGATCAAGTCATATATATATATGGTGCCTTACGATCTTTATTAAGACTATAATATATTGTCGTAAAACTTAATCACAACTATTATAAATTGTATTTCCATAAGTTCGGGAACAAGACATGTATAAATACATGTAGGATACAAGGTAAGTTAGCTAGGATAAGGTTAGCATCCATTTTTATAAATCATGTCCGTAGCTAAAAATTAAGAAAAATATCCAATTTTGTTTTACCCATAATTTCTTCGTTATAAATCCGTTTTGAGTGATTCGAGTTGCCATGGTTTCGTATCGAACTCAACATTATTAATATTAATAGAAAAAGTATAGGTTTATAGTTGAAAATACAGCTTAGGTGTCAAATAAGAGAAGATAGTCATATCCGTCGTAAGAATGACATCTTGATGACCCTTTTTGAAAAACATACTTCCACTTTGAGTTTAACCATGGATTTTGGATATATTTCATATCCATATAAAATAAGATTTTTCACCAAAGGAAATATTTTAATTCAAAGTTTAAGATAGGTTTTTAAAATTAAACCCAAAACAGCCCCCGTTCGACTAAGACGGCGTATATTCGATTTTAAGGTGTTCTTCGTGTTTAAAAGTTTTATATCCTTATGTTAGCTTGACATACTGTCATAATTCATGTGTTGAAGTGTTTTAAAAGTCAAGTTAGAAGGATTAAGTTTATTTGCAAACAAGTTTAGAAATAATCTAAACTATGTTCTTGTTGTTATTAGTTATAACTCAAAATAAGATAGCTATATGAATACGAATCGAATAAGATTATGAATAAGGTTACTACCTCAAATCAAATGAGTAAAGTTGCTGGAGAAATAAGGAGAATATCTTGAGTTCAAAGATACCCTTGATGGCTTGGAATTCTTGAAGTGTTCTTGATCAAGCTTTGTTATGATGATTATAACTTGGATTATGAGACCAATACTTGCTGAATTGAATGGAGGTTTGAGAGAGTGTTTGAGTATGTGTTTAGAGAGTAAAATGATGTAGTTAATTGAAATGAAATGGATGGTTATTTATCCTACATGTTGGCATCAAAATGGGGACAACAACATGGCTCCATGGTTTGTAATTTTATGCATTTAGTCATACTAGTTTCCAAGCCATGGTTCCCACAAGTCTAAATCATGTTTATACATGTCTCACAACTGATTAAGGGCTGCTAATATCAATGATTTGGTATGTATATACCCATAGTAAATACGTATAGAAGCTGGGTATTATACGGGTATAAATATCATATGAATACGAATAGGATTCTTGATAAAATTGAATGCGAAAATGAGTATAGCTATCTTTATTGAGTATAAATATATTGATATATATTATTAAGTCTTTCAAAAGTGTATTAATACATATTAATACAATACATATACATACATTTTAATTTAGAAGTTATTACAACGTTAATCGTTATATATATGTATATAGTCTTGAAGTCTTTAAGTTAGTAACCTCATTTTATGTATATAACCAATTGTTATTATATATAATGAGATACTTAAATATCATTTTAACAAATCATAAGTATATATATATATATATATATATATATATATATATATATATATATATATATATATATATATATATATATATATATATATATATATATATATATATATATATATATATATATATATATATATATATATCTATATATATATATATATCTATATATACATCATTATATAATTATTTCAAATTATGATGTTCGTGAATCGTCAGACAAACTGGGTGGTCAAACATTTGCATAAAATCCATTCCAAATATATATATCTTGACAAGTTTGATTGCTTAACATGTCGGAAACATTTAATTATATAAATATTAATCTTCAATATATTAGCGGAAAAATCCGGGTCGTTACATTTAGATATAAAGGATGTGTAATTTTGTTTACATGTAAATAAGTCATGAATGATTACTAATATTTTTGTAATTTTATGAGATATTTCATGCTAGTTTCCAAATGATGATTCCCACATGTGTTAGGTGACTCACATGGGATGCTAAGAGCTGATCATTAGAGTGTATATACCAATAGTACATACATCTAAAAGCTGTGTGTTGTACGAGTACGAATACGGGTGCATACGAGTAGAATTGTTGATGAAACTGAACGAGGATGTAATTGTAAGCATTTTTGTTATGTAGAGTATTTTGATAAGTGTCTTGAAGTCTTTCAAAAGTTTATGAATACATATTAAAACACTATATGTATATACATTTTAACTGAGTCGTTAAGTCATCGTTAGTCGTTACATATAAATGTTGTTTTGAAACCTTTAGGTTAACGATCTTGTTAAATGTTGTTAACTCATTGTTTATTATATCTAAAGAGATGTTAAATTATTACATTATCATGATATTATGATATATTAATATATCTTAGTATGATATATATACAGTTAAATGTTGTTACAACGATAATCGTTACATATATGTCTCGTTTCGAAATCATTAAGTTAGTAGTCTTGTTTTTACATATGTAGTTCATTGTTAATACACTTAATGACATGTTTACTTATCATTTATCATGATTAAACATAGTGTATCAATATCTTAATATGATTCATATGTATTTAGTAAGATGTTATTATAACGATAATCGTTATATATATCGTTTCGAGTTTCTTAATTCAATAAACTCAATTTTATGTATATAACTCATTGTTAAAATACCTAATGAGATACTTACTTATCATAATATCATGTTAACTATATATATAATCATATATATGTCATCATATAGTTTTTACAAGTTTTAACGT
Source organism: Rutidosis leptorrhynchoides (assembly GCF_046630445.1). NCBI lineage: Eukaryota > Viridiplantae > Streptophyta > Magnoliopsida > Asterales > Asteraceae > Rutidosis > Rutidosis leptorrhynchoides. Next base: position 348,647,174 of record NC_092339.1, on the reverse strand, counting down.
TTGTGAATCACCGGTCAACTTGGGTGGTCAATTGTCTATATGAAACCTATTTAAATTAATCAAGTCTTAACAAGTTTGATTGCTTAATTAATCATGTAAATAACAATTTCATTTAATATATATATAAACATGGAAAAGTTCGGGCCACTACAGTCGGGCATTGTTAGTGCTTTGAAAACATAAATTGTGGTATCGTGTCATTAATATTATTGTTGTACAAAAAAGAATTTTTTCTGGGTCAGTATAATGGCGGGTTGGGTCTTTAGAAGTGGTATCAGAGCATGGTCTAAGGGATTTAGGCGACTTGAGATAGGTGCCTAGACTTAGACTTTTGTGTTTGCTTATTTGTTGCTGGACTTGTAGGAGTACGGGTCGGAACGGGGATTTGGTAGTGCCTTAGTGTGTAGGTGAACTAACTAGGATTGTGATTGTATCGTGATATTATTCGCGTATGTCCTTATATCGAGTTGAGTTTTTGTTTGTATATATATCGAGCAAGATAGTCACTGTACTAATGAGTTGAGATGGCGAGTGTGCGTAATAATGACTAGCTACCATTGTTACGGGTGCAAATCGTGTCTAACAAGCGAAGTACGATGGGTGTTGAGTAAGATGGGGAGGTGTTATGCGTATGATTTATTTGTGTTTCGTTCTTTAACCGATTTGCATTCTTTAGAATGAAGATGAGAAGCAGGGCTTCAAGTGGGAAGCAAGGTGTTGATGATGAGTTGACGGCTAAGATTGAGGCTGCTTTGGAGAGTTATTCCTCGATTTTTACTGGGAAAGTTAAAGAGGTCTTTCAAGGGGCGGTTGAAGAATAAATAACCGATCTTATTAAGGAGAAAATGGGTACGATTGTTCAAGTGGAGTTTGAGAAGAGGTTTCCTAAACCTCAAGTTGAAAGAGATGGAGAGGATGTTCCTCTTGATGATGGGATTCGAGGCAATATAGTCAGAAGGAAGTTTATTTACAAAAACTTCATGATGACTAAACCTCCTATGTATGCCGGAGATCCCGATCCTTTGATAAGCCTCTGTTGGATCCCGGATGTCGAAGGGTGTTTTCGCACGAGTGAATGCCCTCTTGACAAGAAAATGAGACTCGCTACTAATTTGTTGCGGGGTAATGGTAAGATCAATATTGTTGGTAAGGAACTATTTATGAGGTTATCATGGGAGGATTTTAAGAAGGAATTCTTCGAGGAGTTCTGAACGCAAGCCGATTTGACGAGGTTGCGTGATGAGTTGCGAAGTTTGCGACAAGGGCCTATGGACCTAAAAACTCTTAGGGCTACCTTTTTGGCAAAGGCCCAATTTTTTCTCGAATATACGAGGAACGATAGGTTGTTAATGGAGCATTTTCTTAATACTTTGAATGATGAATTGCGTGAGAAGATTAGCCTTAGGCAAGTGAAGTCTTTTGCTAAACTATTTGCCGTGGCTAAGGGTTTTGAATCGTATGCTCCTACGATGGTGGATGATACTTCGGGTAAGAGAAGGGTTAAATCGTTTGGCGCTCCGAGCAAGAAAGCAAGAAGTGCTATTGAGAGCATGAGTAGCGTGAGGAAAGGAGTGTTAGATACTAGTGCATCTAGATGTTTCAATAGTGGAAAAAGAGGGCACGAGTGCTGGGAGTGCCCGGTATCGAGAGGTAATTGTAGTGACCCGAACTTTTCCATGTTTATATATATTAAATGAAATTGTTATTTACATGATTAAGTGTTTCCAACATGTTAAGCAATCAAACTTGTTAAGACTTGATTAATTGAAATAGGTTCCATATTGACAATTGACCACCCAAGTTGACCGGTGATTCACGAACGTTAAAACTTCTAAAAACTATATGATAACATATATATGATTATATATATAGTTTACATGATATTATTATAAGTAAGTATCTCATTAGGTATTTTAACAATGATTTATATACATAAAATTGAGTTTATTGAATTAAGAAACTCGAAACGATATATATAACGATTATCGTTATAACAACGTCTTACTAAATACATATGAATCATATTAAGATATTGATACACTATGTTTAATCATGATAAATGATAAGTAAACATGTCATTAAGTATATTAACAATGAACTATATATGTAAAAACAAGACTACTAACTTAATGATTTCGAAATGAGACAAATATGTAACGATTATCGTTGTAACAACATTTAACTGTATATATATCATACTAAGATATATTAATATATCATAATGTCATAATAATGTAATAATTTAACATCTCATTAGATATAATAAACATTGGGTTAACAACATTTAACATGATCGTTAACTTAAAGGTTTCAAAACAACACTTACATGTAACGACTAACGATGACTTAACGACTCAGTTAAAATGTATATACATGTAGTGTTTTAATATGTATTCTTAAACTTTTGAAATACTTCAAGACACTTATCAAAATACTTCTACTTAACAAAAATGCTTACAATTACGTCCTCGTTCAGTTTCATCAACAATTCTACTCGTATGCACCCGTATTCGTACTCGTACAATACACAGCTTTTAGATGTATGTACTATTGGTATATACACTCTAATGATAAGCTCTTAGTAGCCCATGTGAGTCACCGAACACATGTGGGAACCATCATTTGCAAACTAGCATGAAATATCTCATAAAATTACAAAAATATTAGTAATCATTCATGATTTATTTACATGTAAACAAAATTACACATCCTTTATATCTAATCCATATACCAACGACCAAAAACACCTACAAACACTTTCATTCTTCAATTTTCTTCATCTAATTGATCTCTCTCAAGTTCTATCTTCAAGTTCTAAGTGTTCTTCATAAATTCTATAAGTTCTAGTTTCATAAAATCAAGAATACTTCCAAGTTTGCTAGCTTACTTCCAATCTTGTAAAGTGATCATCCAAACTCAAGAAATCTTTCTTATTTATATTAATATAACTTTCTAATACAAGGTAATACTCATATTCAAACTTTGATTCAACTGCTATAACTATAACAATCTTATTTCGAGTGAAAATCTTACTTGAACTTGTTTTCATGTCATGATTCTGCTTCAAGAACTTTCAAGCCATCCAAGGATCCTTTGAAGCTAGTTCTATTTTTCTCATTTCTAGTAGGTTTATTCACAAAACCTGAGGTAGTAAAGATGTTCATAACATCATTCGATTCATATATATAAAACTACCTTATTCGAAGGTTTAAACTTAAAATCACTAGAACATAGTTTAGTTAATTCTAAACTTATTTGCAAAGAAAAGTTAATCCTTCTAACTTGACTTTTAAAATCAACTAAACACATGTTATATATCTATATGATATGCTAACTTAATGATTTAAAACCTGGAAACACGAAAAACACCGTAAAACCGAACATACGCCGTCGTAGTAACACCGCGGGCTGTTTTGGTTTGATAATTAAAAACTATGATAAACTTTGATTTAAAAGTTGTTCTTCTGGGAAAATGATTTTTCTTATGAACATGAAACTATATCCAAAAATAATGTTTAAACTCAAAGTGGAAGTATGTTTTTCAAAATGGTCATCAAGACGTCGTTCTTTCGACTGAAATGACTACCTCTTACAAAAACGACTTGTAACTTATATTCCTGACTATAAACCTATACTTTTTCTGTTTAGATTCATAAAATAGAGTTCAATATGAAACCATAGCAATTTGATTCACTCAAAACGGATTTAAAACGAAGAAGTTATGGGTAAAACAAGATTGGATATTTTTTGATTGTTGTAGCTACGGAAAATATTGTAACAATTCTATACAAATCATATCCTAGCTAACTTATATTGTATTATACATGTATTCTAATATATCACGTAATCTTGGGATACCATAGATACATATGCAAATGTTTTGACATATCATATCGATCCATCTATATATATTATTTGGAACAACCATAGACACTCTATATGCAGTAATGTTGGAGTTAGCTATACAGGGTTGAGGTTGATTCCGAAAATATATATACTTTGAGTTGTGATCTAGCCTGAGAGGTGTATACACTGGGTCGTGGATTGATTCAAGATAATATATATCAATTTATTTCTGTACATTTAACTATGGACAACTAGTTGTAGGTTACTAACGAGGACAGCTGACTTAATAAACTTAAAACATCAAAATGTATTAAAAGTGTTGTAAATATATTTTGAACATACTTTGATATATATGTACATATTTGTTATAGGTTCATGAATCGACCAGTGGCCAAGTCTTACTTCCCGACGAAGTAAAAATCTGTGAAAGTGAGTTATAGTCCCACTTTTAAAATCTAATATTTTTGAGATGAGAATACATGCAGTTTTATAAATGTTTTACGAAATAGACACAAGTAAATGAAACTACATTATATGGGTGAATGATCGAAGCCGAATATGCCCCTTTTGCTTGGTAACCTAAGAATTAGTAAACCGATCTACTAATTGACGCGAATCCTAAAGATAGATCTATTGGGCCTAACGAACCCCATCTAAAGTACCAGATGCTTTAGTACTTCGAATTCGTTTTTATCATGTCCGAAGGATTTCCCGGAATGATAGGGGATATTCTTATATGCATCTTGTTAATGTCGGTTACCAGGTGTTCACCATATGAATGATTTTTATCTCTATGTATGGGATGTATATTGAAATATGAAATCTTGTGGTCTATTATTATGATTTGATAATATATAGGTTAAACCTATAACTCACCAACATTTTTGTTGACGTTTTAAGCATGTTTATTCTCTGGTGATTATTAAGAGCTTTCGCTGTTGCACACTAAAATAAGGACAAGATTTGGAGTCCATGCTTGTATGATATTATGTAAAAACTGCATTCAAGAAACTTATTTTTGATGTAATATATTCTTATTGTAAACCATTATGTAATGGTCGTGTGTAAATAGTATATTTTAGATTATCATTATTTGATAATCTACGTAATGTTTTTTAAAACCTTTATCGATAAAATAAAGGTTATGCTTGTTTTAAAAATGAATGCAGTCTTTGAAAAATGTATCATATAGAGGTCAAAACCTCGCGACAAAATCAATTAATATGGAACGTTTATAATCAATATGAACGGGACATTTCAGTTGGTATCCGAGCGTTGGTCTTAGAGAACTAGAAATTTGCATTAGTATGTCTTATCGAGTTTGTTAGGATACATTAGTGAATCTGGACTTCGACCGTGTTTTCTTTAGAAACGATTGCTTAACACTTTTGTTGGAAACTATATATTATTAACATGTAAATATTTTTTGATATATTAACCTCTTAATGTGTTTGATATTGTGTGATAGATGTCTACCACTAGTACAAATCCCATCGATTCAACTAATAATAATGAAGAGTCGAATATATTTTGGGAAGATTCACAAATTCCCGAAGAAGAACCGGAAGAGGAGGAACCGGAAGAAGAGGAGGTTTCGGAGGAAGAAATATTGATACCTACAGTAATTCGATTAAATAAAAGAAAATCATCAACCAATGGACCAAAGTTAAAAATGGTCAATGGTGTTTCCGCCGAGGAAGCAAAATATTGGGAAGATTACCAATTTTCCGATGAATCGGATCCCGATGATGATTCCGATGATGTTATAGAAATTACCTCGACCCAATTTAATATAGCAAAAAAAATAATAAGGGAAAAGGTATAAAAATAGAGAAACCTGATTCCAACCCCGATGAACTTTATATGTATCGGCAACGTCCGTATTTCCTAAATTGTAACAATAACCCGGGAACCTCTAAACCACCAGGTTTTTCTAAACCATTGTGGAAAACGACGGCTCGTATTAGAGGAGCACCATATATCCCTAGAAAATTAGGAATACGAACCAAATCCGAAGAAGAAGAAACCAGTGATTCAGATTAGAGGGTTGTAATTATATTGTGTATTATATGTATTGTAGTGTGCTTGTACTTTTATGTTCTATGTAAAAATTGCTTGTATTGTTTGTTAAATATTTTTTTTCGAATCTAATCCTTGTCTATTTTACAGTATAAAAACACAAAATGGACGTTAAGGATAGACAACCAAAAATTTTAGAAGACCTACCAGGAGATATGATTGATGAAATCTTGTCTAGAATCGGGCAGAATTCATCAGCACAATTAGTTACGGCAAAATTAGTTTGTCAAATGTTTGAAAGATATTCCAGGCATGCCTTAGTATATAAAAGACTTTCCTTTGAAAGATGGGGAATATCACATTGGGGAGACTTTAAGTTACGCCAAGTTTTCTTTAAGGCATTTAGTGCGGGAAACCCAGATGCAATTTTACGCTACGGGTTACGAACCTATTTTGACTCAACATATCCTAACATAGGATTTCGTGAATTAGAAAGAGCTACTAACATGCAACATAAAGAAGCATGTTATGCTTACGGGTTAGTGATGTTCGCTTCTTACCAAAGTGAGAAAAAGAACATCGGATTGCAACTTTTAAATAAAACCTTCCCACAAGTGACGGATTCAGTAGTTGGGGTGAGAAACAAGGTTTTTAGATTATTACGGGGCTGTTGGACATTATGAAACCCTCGTCCTTTTGACGACATTACAACATGCTGCCTAGCCAATGGTCATAAAGGTTATTTTCCACAAGACCAAGAATGGGAAGTTGGCTTAGTAAAACCAGAATGCATGACTTGTTTCTGGACTTATGAACTACGTGTCTTTATTTCCTTTGCTGAACAACTTGCGTATTAACTAGGTTTATCTTCAAAAACTGTCCTGTATCAAAGTGTACTATATTTCATGTTATATGTAATATAGCGAAGTTTTAAGTTTAAAGAATATTTGTATGTGATATATTATTATAATCAGTTTTTCATATGGAATTGTAGTAGTTGAATTGTATATTAGCTACTAAGTATGAACTTAACGGGTAGGTAGTACCCGAATTTAAACTTATAAAACGCTAATATGAAGAAAAAGCTTTTATAAATGAGTTCATATTATGCTACTAAATACTATTGACTACTCTTAATATTCTGTATGATTAACTCGATTCAGTTGGCTATTTTGAAGGAAATGGCACCGACTACTCGACACACCATGAATATGAGCGAAGAGGAATTTCGTACCTTTCTTGCTGCAAACATAGCTGTAGTACAGGCTGCGCTACATACCAACAATAACTCTGAATCTAGCAATGCAGCTAACGGCGCAAGAAATTGTGTAGGATGCTCCTACAAAGAATTCACTGCCTGCAAACCTTTGGAATTTGATGGAACCGAAGGACCAATTGGATTGAAACGGTGAACCGAGAAAGTTGAATCGGTGTTTGCCATAAGTAAGTGTACTGAAGAGGACAAAGTTAAGTACGCTACGCATACCTTCACAGGTACTGCGTTAACGTGGTGGAACACCTATCTTGAACAGGTAGGACAAAATGTTGCTTACGCACTACCGTGGTCGGCATTCAAGCAATTGATGAACGAGCAGTACCGTCCTAGAAACGAAGTCAATAAACTCAAGGCAGAACTTAGAGAGTTACGAACACAAGGGTTCGATGTTACCACATATGAACGACGATTCACAGAGTTATGCCTATTGTATCCAGGAGCATTCGAAGATGAAGAAGAGAAGATCGACGCATTTGTAAAAGGGTTACCAGTAAGGATTTAAGAAGATGTGAGTTCACATGAGCCCGCTTCTATACAGAAGGCAAGTAGAATGGCTCATAAACTTATAAATCAGATTGAGGGAAGAATTAAAGAGCAGGCGGCCAAAGAAGCCAACACAAAACAACTCAAGAGGAAGTGGGAGGAAAACGGTGACAAGAGTCACCAGTACAACAACAACAACAATTACAACCACAATCGCAACAACTATCCCAACAACCGCAACAACAATCGCAACAATAACCGCAATCCTAACAATAACTACAACAAACATCCCAACAACAACAACAACTAAAACAACCGTTTCAACAATAATAACAACCCCAGCAACAACAACCTCAATAACAACAACGACAACAAAACCAAACACAGCCATGTCATAGGTGTGAAGAAAATTATCAGGGGTTTTGCACGACATTTTGCAACAGGTGTAAAAGAAATGGTCATAGTGCAACAAAGTGTGAGGTCTACGGACCAAAGTTTAACAGAACTAAAGGAACAAATAATGTCGGAACAAGTAATGTCGAAACGAATAGTGGCGAAACAAGTAATGCCGCCTTTGTTTGTTATGGATGTGGAAAACCGGGCCACATTAGAAGTAATTACCCGAATCAGGGGAATACTAATGGGCAGGGCCGCAGAAGAGTTTTCAATATTAATGCGGCAGAAGCACAGGAAGACCCGGAGCTTGTTACGGGTACGTTTCTTATTGACGATAAATCTTCTTATGTTTTATTTGATTCGGGTGCGAATAGAAGCTATATGAGTAGAGAAGTTTGTGCTAAATTAAGTTGCCCATTGTCGCCTTTGAATAATAAATTTTTACTCGAATTAGCAAATGGTAAATTAATTTCAGCAGATAATATATGTCGGGATAGAGAAATTAAACTGGGTGATGAAACGTTTAAAATTGATTTAATACCAGTCGAGTTAGGAAGTTTTGATGTAATAATTGGTATGGATTGGTTGAATAAGGTGAGAGCAGAGGTCGTTTGTTACAAAAATGCATTTCACATTATGCATGAAAAGGGAAAACCTTTAATGGTGTACGGAGAAAAGAACAACGTAAAATTAAACCTTATTACAAGTTTGAAGGCACAAAAACTAATAAGAAAAGGTTGTTACGTCATTCTAGCACACACCAAGGAAGTTAAACCTGAAGAAAAGAACATCAGTGATGTTCCCGTCGCAAAAGAATTTTCCGATGTATTTCCGAAGGAATTACTGGGATTACCCCCACATCGATCCGTTGAATTTCAAATAGACCTTGTACCAGGAGCTGCACCAATAGCTCGTGCTCCATACAGACTCGTACCCAGTGAAATGAAAGAATTACAAATTCAGTTACAGGAACTTTTAGAGCGTGGTTTCATTCGACCAAGCACATCACCGGGGGGACCTCCTGTTTTGTTTGTCAAGAAGAAGGATGGTACATTTAGGTTGTGTATCGACTACCGAGAGTTGAACAAACTTACCATCAAGAAGCGCTACCCACTATCGAGAATCGATGACTTATTTGATCAACTACAAGGCTCGTCGGTTTATTCGAAGATTGATTTACGTTCTGGGTATCATCAAATGCGGGTGAAGGAGGATGATATTCCAAAGGCTGCTTTTAGGACGCGTTACGGTCATTATGAGTTTATGGTTATGCTGTTTAAGTTGACTAACGCACCAGCTGTGTTCATGGACCTCATGAACCGAGTGTGTGGACCATACCTTGACAAGTTTGTCATTGTTTTCATCGATGACATACTTATTTACTCAAAGAATGACCAAGAACACGAAGAACAATTGAGAAAAGTGCTAGAGTTGTTAAGGAAAGAAAAAATGTACGCTAAGTTTTCAAAATGTGCATTTTGGTTGGGAGAAGTTCAATTCGTCGGTCATATAGTGAACAAAGAAGGTATTCAGGTGGATCCAGCAAAGATTGAAACCGTTGAAAAGTGGGAAACCCCGAAAACTCCAAAACACATACGCTAATTTTTAGGGCTAGCTGGTTATTACAGGAGATTCATCCAAGATTTTTCTAAAATAGAAAAACCCTTGACTGCATTAACGCATAAAGGGAGGAAATTTGAATGGAAGGATGAACAAGAAAAAGCGTTTCAATTGTTGAAGAAAAAGTTAACTACGGCACCTATATTGGCATTACCTGAAGGAAATGATAATTTTGTGATATATTGTGACGCCTCAAAGCAAGGTCTCGGTTGTGTATTAATGCAATGAACGAAAGTAATTGCTTATGCGTCTAGACAATTGAAGATTCACGAGCAGAATTATATGACGCATGATTTGGAATTAGGCGAGGTTGTTTTTGCATTAAAGACTTGGAGGCACTACTTATATGGGGTCAAAAGTATTATATACCGACCACAAAAGTCTTCAACACATATGTAATCAGAAACAACTGAACATGAGGCAGCGCAGATGGATTGAATTGTTGAATGATTACGACTTTGAGATTCATTACCACCCAGGGAAGGCAAATGTGGTAGCCGACGCCTTGAGCAGAAAGGACAGAGAACCCATTCGTTTAAAATCTATAAATATAATAATTCACACTAACCTTACTACTCAAATAAAGGAGGCGCAACAAGGAGTTTTAAAAGAGGGAAACTTAAAGGATGAAATACCCAAAGGATAGGAGAAGCATCTTAATATTCGGGAAGACGGAACCCAGTATAGGGCTGAAAGAATTTGGGTACCAAAATTTGGAGATATGAGAGAAATGGTACTTAGAGAAGCTCATAAAACCAGATACTCAATACATCCTAGAATGGGGAAGATGTATAAGGATCTAAAGAAACATTTTTGGTGGCCAGGTATGAAAGTCGATATTGCTAAATACGTAGGGGAATGTTTGACATGTTCTAAGGTCAAAGCGGAGCTTCAGAAACCATCAGGTCTACTTCAACAACCCGAAATCCCAGAATGGAAATGGGAAAACATTACCATGGATTTCATCCCTAAATTGCCAAGGACTGCAAGTGGTTTTGATACTATTTGGGTAATAGTTGATCATCTCACTAAATCAGCACACTTCCTGCCAATAAGAGAAGATGAAAATATGGAGAAGTTAGCACGACTATATTTGAAAGAAGTCGTCTCCAGACATGGAATACCAATCTCTATTATCTCTGACAGGGATGGCAGATTTATTTCAAGATTCTGGCAGACATTACAACAAGCATTAGGAACTCGTCTAGACATGAGTACTGCCTATCATATACAAACTGATGGGCAGAGCGAAAGGACGATACAAACGCTTGAAGACATGCTACGAGCATGTGTTATTGATTTGGGAAACAGTTGGGATTGACATCTACCGTTAGCAAAATTTTCCTACAACAACAGCTACCATTCAAGCATTGAGATGGCACCGTTTGAAGCACTTTATGGTAGAAAGTGCAGGTCTCCGATTTGTTGGAGTGAAGTGGGGGATAGACAGATTATGGGTCTGGAGATAATACAAGAAACTACCGAGAAGATCATCCAAATTCAACAACGGTTGAAAACCGCCCAAAGTCGACAAAAGAGCTACGCCGACATTAAAAGAAAAGATATAGAATTTGAAATTGGAGAGATGGTTATGATTAAGGTTGTACCATGGAAAGGCGTTGTTCAATTTGGTAAATGAGGGAAATTAAATCCAAGGTATATAGGACCATTCAAGATTATTGATCGTGTCGGACCAGTAGCTTACCGACTTGAATTACCACAACAACTCGCGGCTGTACATAACACTTTCCACGTCTTAAATTTGAAAAAATGTTTTGCTAAAGAAGATCTCACTATTCCGTTAGACGAAATCCAAATCAACGAAAAACTTCAATTCGTCGAAGAACCCGTCGAAATAATGGATCGTGAGGTTAAAAGACTTAAGCAAAACAAGATACCAATTGTTAAAGTTCGATGGAATGCTCATAGAGGACCCGAGTTCACCTGGGAATGAGAAGATCAGATGAAGAAGAAATACCCTCACTTATTTCCAGAAGATACGTCAACACCTCCAACTGCTTAAAATTTAGGGACGAAATTTATTTAACGGGTAGGTACTGTAGTGACCCGAACTTTTCCATGTTTATATATATTAAATGAAATTGTTATTTACATGATTAAGTGTTTCCAACATGTTAAGAAATCAAACTTGTTAAGACTTGATTAATTGAAATAGGTTTCATATAGACAATTGACCACCCAAGTTGACCGGTGATTCACGAACGTTAAAACTTGTAAAAACTATATGGTGGCATATATATGATTATATATATAGTTAACATGATATTATGATAAGTAAGTATCTCATTAGGTATTTTAACAATGAGTTATATACATAAAATTGAGTTTATTGAATTAAGAAACTCGAAACGATATATATAACGATTATCGTTGTAACAACGTCTTACTAAATACATATGAATCATGTTAAGATATTGATACACTATGTTTAATCATGATCAATGATAAGTAAACATGTCATTAAGTGTATTAAGAATGAACTACCTATGTAAAAACAAGACTACTAACTTAATGATTTCGAAACGAGACATATATGTAACGATTATCGTTGTAACAACATTTAACTGTATATATATCATACTAAGATATATTAATATATCATAATATCATAATAATGTAATAATTTAACATCTCATTATATATAATAAACATTGGGTTAACAACATTTAACATGATCGTTCACTTAAAGTTTTCAAAACAACACTTACATGTAACGACTAACGATGACTTAACGACTCAGTTAAAATGTATATACATGTAGTGTTTTAATATGTATTCTTACACTTTTGAAAGACTTCAACACACTTATCAAAATACTTCTACTTAACAAAAATGCTTACAATTACATCCTCGTTCAGTTTCATCAATAATTCTACTCGTATGCACCCGTATTCGTACTCGTACAATACACAGCTTTTAGATGTATGTACTATTGGTATATATACTCCAATGATCAGCTCTTAACAGTCCGTGTGAGTGACCTAACACATGTAGGAACCATCATTTGGCAACTAGCATGAAATATCTCATAAAATTACAAAAATATTAGTAATCATTCATGACTTATTTACATGTAAACAAAATTACACATCCTTTATATCTAATCCATATACCAACGACTAAAAACACCTAAAAACACTTTCATTCTTTAATTTTTTTCATCTAATTGATCTCTCTCAAGTTCTATCTTCAAGTTCTAAGTGTTCTTCATAAATTCTATAAGTTCTAGTTTCATAAAATCAAGAATACTTCCAAGTTTGCTAGCTTACTTCCAATCTTGTAAAGTGATCATCCAACCTCAAGAAATCATTCTTATTTACAGTAAGATATCTTTCTAATACAAGGTAATACTCATATTCAAACTTTGATTCAATTTCTATAACTATAACAATCTTATTTCGAGTGGAAATCTTACTTGAACTTGTTTTCGTGTCATGATTCTGCTTCAAGAACTTTCAAGCCATCCAAGGATCCTTTGAAGCTAGATCTATTTTTCTCATTTCTAGTAGGTTTATCCACAAAACTTGAGGTAGTAATGATGTTCATAACATCGTTTGATTCATATATATATAACTACCTTATTCGAAGGTTTAAACTTGAAATCACTAGAACATAGTTTAGTTAATTCTAAACTTGTTCGCAAAAAAAAGTTAATTCTTCTAACTTGACTTTTAAAATCAACTAAACACATGTTCTATATCTATATGATATGCTAACTTAATGATTTAAAACCTGGAAACACGAAAAACACCGTAAAACTGGACATACACCGTCGTAGTAACACCGCGGGCTGTTTTGGGTTTGATAATTAAAAACTATGATAAACTTTGTTTTAAAATTTGTTCTTCTGTAAAAATGATTTTTCTTATGAACATGAAACTATATCCAAAAATCATGGTTAAACTCAAAGTGGAAGTATGTTTTTCAAAATGGTCACCAAGACGTCGTTCTTTCGACTAAAATGACTACCTCTTACAAAAATGACTTGTAACTTATATTTCTGACTATAAACCTATACTTTTTCTGTTTAGATTCATAAAATAGAGTTCAATATGAAACCATAGCAATTTGATTCACTCAAAACAGATTTAAAACGAAGAAGTTATGGGTATAACAAGATTGGATATTTTTTGATTGTTGTAGCTACGGGAAATATTGTAACAATTCTATACAAATCATATTCTAGCTAACTTATATTGTATTATACATGTATTCTAATATATTATGTAATCTTGGGATACCATAGACACGTATGCAAATTTTTTGACATATCATATCGACCCATCTATATATATTATTTTTAACAACTATATACACTCTATATGCAGTAATGTTGGAGTTAGCTATACAGGGTTGAGGTTGATTCTAAAAATATATATACTTTGAGTTGTGATCTAGCCTGAGACGTGTATACACTGGGTTATGGATTGATTCAAGATAATATATATCAATTTATTTATGTACATTTAACTATGGACAACTTGTTGTAGGTTGTGATGGCCCCGTCAAAACACTTAACGGCTCCGTCACTTGGTCCCACAGCTTGATCGAACTTAAATGAATTTAACAAACGGCATTGCATTCTTTTATTTCAAAAGTTTCCCAAAACAAAAAGCATACCAAAATATGTAGTTTCAAAGTAACCCAACATATTAATAATCCAAAGTTGGCATAAAACTTTGTCAACAACCCACAAGTAATAATTATTCAAAGACCGAATGCAAGCCAAAGTTTCATAATTGTTTCATAAAAATCTATCCAAATGCATGCAGACCTTCTAAACACAGCGGAAGCATCATATAAACTCAAGTACCTGTGAAAACATGCGAGTAAACTGTCAACACAAAGGTTGAGTGAATTATAGGTTTAAATAATTGAATAAACTTTAGACCACAAGATTTAAAAATGTTAGAAAACATTAAACATTATTCCATTATCAATGAGCCACCTGGTAACCACTTAACCCTTTATTTACCCTTGCCAACACAATAATAATATACACTGGACAGTGTATCTACAACAAAATACGAAGTACTAAACATTCTGATTATAAATTGCTAGCGCGACTAGCTCGAAATGGGATTGTCAAACCCGATAGATCTATCTGTAGGATTCGCGTTCCCCGGTAGAAACCAATGATTACAGTTACCAGACTAGGGAATATTTTTTTCCAACTCACAATGAATAATTTAAATTTAATTGTCACTTGTGTCTAAACGTGAAATAAAATGCATGTAATCACATCCCAAAAATATACTTTGAAAAGTATGTAAAAACGGGACTATAACTCACCTTAATAGTAACGAAGTAAGCAACACAATTAAGCGAACAGCAAATGAGTACAGTGATCAGGAATGATCACAACGCCGACCTATAAATAAAACAGGTCGATATAAATAACTAACTTAGGTCAAGTCTTAGTATGATAGCTATTGTACATGTTGCAAGTAGTCATAGAACAATACTCAATATGCATCGGTTTGATCGGAACAGCTTACGGACACACACTTTCTATTTTTAGCAGGTTTCCATTTTTGGAAAGTTTCTAAATTTAGAAAGTTGCTATTTTAGGAAAGTTTATAAGTTAGGAAAGTTTCCTTAATTAGAAAGTCAACAAAAGTCAACTGAAAGTCAAAGTCAACTGAAAGTCAACTCAAAAGTTAACCTTGGTCAAACATAGTCAACGTAAATTTTAAAAGTGTAAGTTAAAATAATAATGTAAGTTGTAATGTTTATTAAAGTTAAATATGTCTAATTATGTCATAACATAAGTTTAATTAAATTAAAATGAATTATTAAAGTTAATATAAGTTTAAATGATATAATTAATATAACATAAGTATTTAATTAATTAATTAAATATTAGTCATAATATAAGTATTATTAATTAATAATAAATTTTAAATCATATCATAAGTGTTATTAATTAATAATGAATTATTAATCATATCATAAGTTTTTAATTATAATTATTAAATCATAAGTATTTAATAATTAAATTATAATTAAATAATAACTAAGCCTTATAATAATTAAATAATTAATTAATCCTTATTATAAGTCTTATAATAATAATCTTATAATATAAGTTTAATACTTATCATAAGTATTTTCCATTAATAATAAAAGTGTTATTAATCATAAGTTTAATTAAAATGTTAATTAAATCATAAGTAATAATTAAATGATATAATAAATATATATCATAAGTCTTAAATTATAACAATTACCTTTTATATCATAAGTAATTAAATGATAATGAAATTCATTATTTATATCATAAGTTTAATAATTAATCATAAGTTTTAAATCAAAAGTTCATCGGGTCGTATCTTGAGCCCCGGGTGTCGGTTTTCGGCGAGCCTTACATATATCTCCGCCTAATCAAACCACCCGACACTTTGGTACACTCAAGAACACACCAAGAACAGCCCACAAGTCATGGTGATCAGCCATGACACCACTTGAAACTTTAATTCAATTAAAATCGTGTTTTAGACGCAACGGGTGATTCGTGGCTCGGATTTAGACGACCTGAACATGAAATTTCATCCCACCATCAATCTTAACACACTAATACACCCTAAAGTCACCAAATATGGTCACAAAGTCGGACCAAACCTGGTTCATACCAAAATCACATTTCAATCTTAACAAAATATCATTTTGATCATATCTAGTGCTCCGGAAATCGAAACGACATGAATTCGGGGTCTAAAATCAATGTCTTGATGAGAGGAACTCATCTAGATACTTTATTTTAACTTTTATATCAGTCACAATATCATAAGTACACGAAATAGCTGCTGTTCCAATTTTATCAAACTGAAAACATGTGTTGATGAGTAATTCTATGCATACAAACACCATTACAACAACAAGTAATTATCATACTATTAAAATAGACATCAAATAGAGAAAAATAAAGAAAAATTAAAAGTTCTAGGGTTAGGGTTTATACCCTAATCAATAATCAACAAGTATAATCGCGTAGAGAACGGAATGAGGAACGCGTTGGTGTTGATTAAGCCTTGATCCAAGTAATAAAATTGATGAAGGATGATGATGTATGGTGGTGGTATGCTATCACCAAAAGGGAGAAGAAGAGAGGAGGAGAGCAAAAATAAAAGCTAGGTTTTAGGGAAATATTGGTGAAATACAAAATAATCACAAAAAAAGAAATCAAGGGAGTAATACTCCCTCCCTCCCTCCATTCGGCTAAAATTGGGATGGGGTGGGCCCCATGGTGGGACAACTTGCTAAATGTGTAATCCCTCGTGGCCCGGAAGCCCGAACGAAACCCGAAACGTGAAAACACGCTTACGCGATTAAAAATTCGGAGAGATAACAAATACGCGACGAAAATTAAATATAAATGCTATATATAATAATATGATCTTAAAATATCATATTTAAAATATTTAGGATTTAAATATCCCAAAAACTCGACCGTTGGTTTGAAAACCGAAAAGATTCGCCGGATAGAAATCTGCGACACGTAGAAACGTATAACTCAAAATATGAATACATTATTCACATAACACATAATAATTAATATATTATTAGTAAAATAATAATATAGGTCATAGAAATGACGTAGCACAATTAACAGTTAACGGTCGTTAAATAATTAACGGTAAAAGATAACGGAAAAAGTAGGGTCGTGACAGTACCTTCCCGTTACGGAAATTTCGTCCCGAAATTTAAGCAGGTGCAGGGGTTGACTCAGCATCTGGGAACAAATGTGGGTACTTCTGCTTCATCTGATCTTCACACTCCCAAGTGAACTCGGGACCGCGTCTGGCGTTCCATCTAACCCGGACAATAGGAATTCGGCTCTGCTTAAGAGTCTTAACTTCTCGATCCATAATTTCAATTGGTTCCTCAATAAAGTGTAGTTGCTTATCAACATGAAGTTCTTCTAAAGGAATAGTTTTATCGGCCTCGGCCAAACACTTCTTTAAATTCGATACGTGAAAAACATCATGAACAACACTGAGTTCTTGTGGCAACTTCAACCGATAAGCCGCCGGTCCAACTCTCTCAACAATCTCAAACGGTCCAACAAAACGAGGACTTAACTTTCCCCTTTTACCAAAACGGATCACACCCTTTCAAGGTGAAACCTTTAACATGACACGATCACCAACTTGAAATTCTACATCTTTCCTTCCCCTATCGGCATAACTCTTTTGCCGACTTCTGGCAGTTCTCAATCTTTCCTTAATCTGTACAATCTTCTCGGTAGTCTCGTGAATAATTTCTGGACCTGTGAGTTGAGCATCCCCAACCTCATTCCAACAGACAGGAGACCTACACTTCCTACCGTACAGAGCTTCAAACGGTGCGGCTTGAATACTTGCGTGATAACTGTTGTTATAAGAAAACTCAGCTAGCGGCAAATATTTATCCCACCCATTACCAAAATCAATAACACACGCTCGTAACATATCTTCTAACGTCTTAATGGTCCTTTCACTCTGACCATCTGTTTGAGGATGATAAGCGGTGCTCATATCTAACCTAGTTCCTAAGGCTTCCTGTAAGGATCGCCAAAATCTCGACACAAATCGACTGTCTCGGTCTGAAATAATGGATACAGGAACACCATGCCTAGAAACAATCTCCTTTAAGTACAAACGAGTAAGCTTCTCCATCGAATCTGTTTCCCTAATCGGCAAAAAGTGAGCCGACTTAGTGAGTCGATCAACAATCACCCAAATAGTGTCATAGCCACCCGCAACTCTCGGTAACTTAGTAATAAAATCCATCGTAATTCCTTCCCACTTCCACTCGGGAATCTCAGGTTGCACTAAAAGTCCAGACAGTTTTTGATGTTCAGCTTTAACCTTAGCACATGTCAAACACTTAGCCACATACATAGCCACATCACCTTTCAAATTAGGCCACCAATACAGCTCCTTAAGATCATGATACATCTTTCCTGAACCAGGATGAATAGAGTACCTAGACTTATGAGTCTCATCTAAAACAAGTTGTCGCAGTTCACCAAACTTCGGAACCCAAAGACGTCCTGCGAAGTATCTAGTACCACCAGCTCGCACCTCAAATTTCTTAGCCATACCTCTTACGTTCTCATTCACAAAATTCTCTTCCTTTAAGGCTTGTTGTTATGCCTCAAGAATCTGCCTTGCGAGGTTTGTTCTAATTGTCATATTCAAGGCCCTAAACCTGCGAGGTTCAGCTCTTTCTTTACGACTCAATGCATCCGCCACAACATTGGCCTTACCCGGATGATACAAAAGTTCACAATCGTAATCATTTAACGTCTCAATCCATCTTCGTTGTCTCATGTTCAACTGTTTCTGATCGAGGATGTGTTGAAGACTTTTGTGATCTGTGTACACAGTACTCCTGACCCCATACAAGTAATGTCTCCAAATCTTAAGCTCAAAAACAACGGCCCCCAACTCTAAATCATGAGTTGTATAGTTCTGTTCATGAATCTTCAATTGACGTGATGCGTACGCAATAACTTTCTTTCGTTGCATCAAAACATAACCAAAGCCTTGACGCGAAGCATCACAATAAACTACAAAATCATCATTATCCTCAGGTAGTGACAATATCGGAGCGGTAGTCAACTTCTTCTTTAAAATCTGAAAAGCAGCCTCTTGTTCATCCTTCCACTCATATTTCTTCCCCTTGTGCGTTAAAGCAGTCAGAGGTTTCGCTATACGAGAGAAATCTTGAATGAACCTTCTATAGTAACCTGCTAATCCTAGGAACTGATGAATCTGAGTAGGAGTTTTCGGAGTTTCCTACTTTTCAATCGCCTCAATCTTAGCAGGATCAACTTGTATCCCTTGTTTACTAACAATATGTCCAAAGAATTGAACTTCTCGTAACCAGAATGCACACTTAGAGAACTTAGCGTACAACTCTTCTTTTCTTAACAGGTCGATCACTAACTTCAAATTTTCCTCGTGCTCTTCATCACTCTTCGAATAAATAAGGATGTCGTCGATGAACACAATAACGAACTTGTCCAGATAGGGTCTACACACACGGTTCATGAGGTCTATGAACACAGTAGGTGCATTCGTCAATCCGAACGGCATAACAAGAAACTCAAAGTGACCGTAACGGGTGCGAAAAGCAATTTTTGAAACATCAGATTCTTTAACACGCAACTGATGATAGCCGGAACGAAGATCGATTTTTGAATAAATAGATGAACCCTGAAGCTGATCGAACAGATCATCAATTCTCGGAAGGGGATAACGGTTTTTAATAGTAAGCTTATTCAACTCGCGATAATCAATGCACAAACGAAAAGAACCATCCTTCTTCTTAACAAACAGAACAGGTGCTCCCCAAGGGGACGAACTAGGACGAATGAAACCCTTGTCTAACAACTCACGGAGTTGACTTGACAATTCTTGAAGTTCGGAAGGTGCAATACGATAAGGAGCACGTGCTACAGGAGCAGCACCGGGAACAAGATCAATTTGAAATTCTACCGCGCGTTGAGGCGGAAGGCCAGGTAAATCTTCGGGAAATACCTCAGGAAAATCTCTAACAATATGAACATCACCAAAGCTCTTCGTTTCTTTATCGGAATCAACAACATGGGCTAGAATAGCATGAAAGCCCTTGCGAAGATGTTTAAGAACTTTCAAACAGCTAATAAGATTTAACTGTCTGCATTTCTTGTCTCCAAAAACCATCAGCGGCTCTCCAACCACATTAGTTATACGAATAGCTTTATCATAACACACAATCTCAGCACGATTCTTAGATAACCAATCCATCCCAATAACATGTCCAAACTACCAAGTTCAATTGGTACCAAATCTACCTCAATATCTCTACCAGCCAAACTAATGTTACATTTATGATGCACAGTCTTAGCAGTAAGCACTTTGCCATTAGCTATTTCAACAACATAAGTATTGTCTAAAGGAGTTAACGGTGTTTTGATTTTTGGACTTAATTTACTCAACACAAAACTTAAATCATCCCCTGAATCAAATAGTACATAAACTGATAAATCGTTGACCGAGAACGTACCAGTAACAAGTTTAGGATCTTCCTCAGCATCCCTGGTGTGTTAAATGTTAAATGCTCTACCACGCGCAGTCTCTGCAGTCTTCTTGTTGGGCCAGGCATCACGGAAATGCCCTGGCTTCCCACACTCGTAACAAACTCTCGGATTACAACCATTATTCGACTTTCCATTACCATTACCATTACCATTCCCACCTCTATTACCAGCATTATTACCACTATTACCACCTGCAGCAGGAGTAGTAGAACCCGGCAGAAGCACCGTACAATCCTTAGCAATGTGTCCCTGTTTGGAACACCTTTTGCAAGTAACGGTACAGTAACCATCGTGAGCTTTGTAACATCGAGGACACACACGATAACTGCGGTTATTCGAACCAGAAGTATCCTGCTTTTTATGCTGACCTTGGCTTTGATTGAGGTTATTATCCCACTTTCTCTTCCCATTATCAGCTTTCTTAACAGTCTCTTCACTGGGTTCGGTTGCAGCAGCCTTGCTTCTTCTCAAGATCTTATCATTCAACTTATGAGCCATTGACATCGCTGCCTCAATAGTCTGGGGCTCACTAGACTAAACCTCATGCTCGATTTTCTCAGATAACCCATCGATGTAAGCTTCATTCTTAAGATTCTCATCCGCATAAACATTAGGACACAACAAAGTCAATTCGAAGAACCTTTGCTCGTAGGCATCTAATTCGGTGCCCTTCATCTTTAAGTTCTTAAGTTCAACCTCTAACTTCTTAAGCTCACCCTTAGGTCGATAGCGGGTGATCATTCTTTCCTTGAAATTATTCCAAGTTAAACCATAAGCCACATCATTTCCCAAACTATTAACCAAGTTGTTCCACCAGGTTAATGCACTATCCTTAAGAGTGCAGCTAGCAAAACTAATCTTGTCCTCCTCTCGGACTCGACTAACCCTGAAAATAGACTCAATTTTCTCGAACCAGCTGGTAAGTCCTATGGGTCCTTCCGTACCACTAAATTCCTGTGGACGACTTGCCATGAACATTTTGTGGGAGCATCCCACCTGGTTGTATTCGCATTAGCATTAGCATTTGCATTCGCTGCCATAGCAGCAGCTATCCATTCGGTGATAAGACGTTGCATACGGGTTTCGTTGGACTCCCTAGGAGGCATGATCTTCAAAACAGAATAACACAACCGTTAGTACTAAGAATAATACCAGTGTTATAAAGGAATATATCGAACACGAAAAGATTAACCATTAAAATAATAGTCAGTAACCACTATGAGTAATAACATGACAGTTATGATTGTTATAGAAATAACCACCACATGCATACATATTTTATGATAACATCATACAACATACATAGCACCTAACATACATGATCTACATTACGCATAATATAACATGCCAAGAGTCACAACATCAGAAATAAAATGTGATAATGATAATAGATGTCAGAAAAATAACCATCCATACATAATGAAAAACATCTCATAACAAAACCTTAATAAAATCCTCGGGAAAATGCCGTACATAACCCAAAAATGTATGTATGAAAGGACATTAAGTCTTATGAAATAAGTAATCAATCATGAATCATCATATCACATCTGCTTAGAGCGGGTGTGATAAGCTGGGCCGGCATGAGTCTCGGAAGGAGGCTCATACTTCCGCAACTTTCCTTTCACTTCTTCCAACTCTGCCTTCAAACCACGAACTGTGCTCTCTAGAGCCTCGAACCTAGCGTCAACTTCACGGTTATGCTTACGATTCTCGAACCCCACATTATTCTTGAAGCTAACAAACGAATCCATACTAGCTCGAATCTGGTCCATCATCTCGTTATGTAGTAAAGTACGCATACAATCACTAAGCGCATTAATACGTGTCACTTCATTATAAGCCCTGTTCATGTAAGTAAGGGTGGAAAAGTAGTAGTGAACAGGATCGTCGATCAAAGGTTGACCAGCACGGCGTCTTTCAGCATCCGAAGGAGCAGGAGCACGAACGGAGTTGTTACTCGAAGTCGACATCTACAAACAGTAAAACCACAAACCATATACCAAATAGGAATAAATGCTTATGATATATCTCATATGAAATGAAATGCATAATAATGCTATAGCAAAATGGTCAGGCTGTAGACTAGACTCTAATGCACCCTAAGAACCACGGGTTGACCACATTAAGACTGCCTAGTTCCCTACAACCAGAGCTCTGATACCAACTGTGATGGCCCCGTCAAAACACTTAACGGCTCTGTCACTTGGTCCCACAGCTTGATCGAACTTAAATGAATTTAACAAACGGCATTGCATTCTTTTATTTCAAAAGTTTCCCAGCATACCAAAATATGTAGTTTAAAAGTAACCAAACATATTAATAATCCAAAGTTGACACAAAACATTGTCAACAACCCACAAGTAATAATTATTCAAAGATCGAATGCAAGCCAAAGTTTCATAATTGTTTCATAAAAATCTACCCAAATGCATGCAGACTCTTCTAAATACAGCGGAAGCATCACATAAACTCAAGTACCTGTGAAAACATGAGAGTAAACTATCAACACAAAGGTTGAGTGAATTATAGGTTTAAATAATTGAATAAACTTTAGACCACAAGATTTAAAAATGTTAGAAAACATTAAACATTATTCCATTATCAATGAGCCACCTGGTAACCACTTAACCCTTTATTTACCCTTGCCAACACAATAATAATATATACTGGACAGTGTATCTACAAAAAAATATGAAGTACTAAACATTCTGATTATAAATTGCTAGCGCGACTAGCTCGAAATGGCATTGTCAAACCCGATAGATCTATCTGTAGGATTCGCGTTCGCCGGTAGAAACCAATGATTACAGTTACCAGACTAGGGAATATTTTTTTCCAACTCACAATGAATAATTTAAATTTAATTGTCACTTGTGTCTAAACGTGAAATAAAATGCATGTAATCACATCCCAAAAATATACTTTGAAAAGTATGTAAAAACGGGACTATAACTCACCTTAATAGTAACGAAGTAACCAACACAATAAAGCGAACAGCAAATGAGTATAGTGATCAGGAATGATCATAACGCCGACCTATAAATAAAACAGGTCGATATAAATAACTAACTTAGGTCAAGTCTTAGTATGAAAGCTATTGTACATGTTTCAAGTAGTCATAGAACAATACTCAATATGCATCGGAACAGCTTACGGACACACACTTTCTATTTTTAGAAAGTTTCTATTTTTAGCAGGTTTCCATTTTTGGAAAGTTTCTATTTTTGGAAAGTTTCTATTTTTGGAAAGTTTGTATTTTTGGAAAGTTTCCAAATTTAGAAAGTTGCTATTTTAGGAAAGTTTATAAGTTAGGAAAGTTTCCTTAATTAGAAAGTCAACAAAAGTCAACTGAAAGTCAACTCAAAAGTCAACCTTGGTCAAACATAGTCAACGTAAATTTTAAAAGTGTAAGTTGTAATAATAATGTAAGTTGTAATGTTTATTAAAGTTAAATATGTCTAATTATGTCATAACATAAGTTTAATTAAATTAAAATGAATTATTAAAGTTAATATAAGTTTAAATGATATAATTAATATAACATAAGTATTTAATTAATTAATTAAATATTAGTCATAATATAAGTATTATTAATTAATAATAAATTTTAAATCATATCATAAGTATTATTAATTAATAATGAATTATTAATCATATCATAAGTTTTTAATTATAATTATTAAATCATAAGTATTTAATAATTAAATTATAATTAAATAATAACTAAGCCTTATAATAATTAAATAATTAATTAATCCTTATTATAAGTCTTATAATAATAATCTTATAATATAAGTTTAATACTTATCATAAATATTTTCCATTAATAATAAAAGTGTTATTAATCATAAGTTTAATTAAAATGTTAATTAAATCATAAGTAATAATTAAATGATATAATAAATATATATCATAAGTCTTAAATTATAATAATTACCTTTTATATCATAAGTAATTAAATAATAATGAAAATCATTATTTATATTATAAGTTTAATAATTAATCATAAGTTTTAAATCAAAAGTTCATCGGGTCGTATCTTGAGCCCCGGGTGTCGTTTTCGGCGAGCCTTACATATATCTCCACCTAATCAAACCACCCAACACTTTGGTACACTCAATAACACACCAATAACAGCACACAAGTCATGGTGATCAGCCATGACACCACTTGAAACTTTAATTCAATCAAAATCGTGTTTTAGACGCAACGGGTGATTCGTGGCTCGGATTTAGATGACCCGAACATGAAAGTTCGTCCCACCATTAATCCTAACACACTAACACACCCTAAAGTCACCAAATATGGTCACAAAGTCGGACCAAATCTGGTTCATACCAAAATCACATTTCAATCTTAACAAAATATCATTTTGATCATATCTAGGGCTCCGAAAATCGAAACGACATGAATCCGGAGTCTAAAATCAATGTCTTGATGAGAGGAACTCATCTAGCTACTTTATTTTAACTTTTATATCAGTCACAATATCAGAAGTACACGAAATAGCTGCTGTCCCAATTTTATCAAACCGAAAACATGTGTTTATGAGTAATTCTATGCATACAAACACCATTACAACAACAAGTAATCATCATACTATTAAAATAGACATCAAATACAGAAAAATAAAGAAAAATTAAAAGTTCTAGGGTTAGGGTTTATACCCTAATCAATAATCAACAAGTATAATCGCGTAGAAAACGGAATGAGGAACGCGTTGGTGTTGAATAAGCCTTGATCCAAGTAATAAAATTGATGAAGGATGATGATGTATGGTGGTGGTATTCCATCGCCAAAAGGGAGAAGAAGAGAGGAGGAGAGAAAAAATAAAAGCTAGGTTTTAGGAAAATATTGTTGAAATACAAAATAATCACAAAAAAAGAAATCAAGGGAGTAATACTCCCTCCCTCCCTCCATTCAGCTGAAATTGGGATGGGGTGGGCCCCATGGTGGTCCAACTTGCTAAATGTGTAATCCCTCGTGGCCCGGAAGCCCGAACGAAACCCGAAACGCGAAAACACGCTTACGCGATTAAAAATTCGGAGAGATAACAAATACGCGAAGAAAATTAAATACAAATGCTATATATAATAATATGATCGTAAAATATCATATTTAAAATATTTAGGTTTTAAATATCCCAAAAACTCGACCGTTGGTTTGAAAACCGAAAAGATTCGCCGGATAGAAATCCGCGACACGTAGAAACGTATAACTCAAAATATGAATACAAATATTCACATAACACATAATAATTAATATATTATTATTAAAATAATAATATAGGTCATAGAAATGATGTAGCACAATTAACAGTTAACGGTCGTTAAATAATTAACGGTAATAGATAACGGAAAAAGTAGGGTCGTGACATATGTTACTAACGAGGACAGCTGACTTAATAAACTTAAAACATCAAAATGTATTAAAAGTGTTGTAAATATATTTTGAACATACTTTGATATATATGTACATATTTGTTATAGGTTCGTGAATTGACCAGTGGCCAAGTCTTACTTCCCGACGAAGTAAAAATCTGTGAAAGTGAGTTATAGTCCCACTTTTAAAATCTAATATTTTGGGATGAGAATACATGCAATTTTATAAATGTTTTACTAAATAGACACAAGTAAATGAAACTACATTATATGGGTGAATGATCGAAGCCGAATATGCCCCTTTTGCTTGGTAACCTAAGAATTAGTAAACCGATCTACTAATTAACGCGAATCCTATAGATTGATCTATTAGGCCTAACGAACCCTATCCAAAGTACCGGATGCTTTAGTACTTCGAATTCGTTTTTATCATGTCCGAAGGATTTCCCGGAATGATAGGGGATATTCTTATATGCATCTTGTTAATGTCGGTTACCAGGTGTTCACCATATGAATGATTTTTATCTCTATGTATGAGATGTATATTGAAATATGAAATCTTGTGGTCTATTATTATGATTTGATAATATATAGGTTAAACCTATAATTCACCAACATTTTTGTTGACGTTTTAAGCATGTTTATTCTCAGTTTATTATTAAGAGCTTCCGCTGTTGCATACTAAAATAAGGACAAGATTTGGAGTCCATGCTTGTATGATATTGTGTAAAAACTGCATTCAATAAACTTATTTTTGATGTAATATATTCTTATTGTAAACCATTATGTAATGGTCGTGTGTAAACAGTATATTTTAGATTATCATTATTTGATAATCTACGTAATGTTTTTTAAAACCTTTATCGATAAAATAAAGGTTATGCTTGTTTTAAAAATGAATGCATTCTTTGAAAAACGTCTCATATAGAGGTCAAAACCTCACGATGAAATCAATTAATATGGAACGTTTATAATCAATATGAATGGGACATTTCAGTAATGGCGCTATGTGTTTCAATTACCGTAGATAAGGACATCGCAAGATGGAGTGTCCTGAGCTAGTGATGGCGGGCGTCGCGAGAAGACGTTCAGGTACTTTTAGTGTGATATTCGTATCTTGTTCATTTTGTAATAGAATGCGGTGTGTATGTAAGCCTTAGCTAAACTTTATTCTCCGTTGGAGATAATTTGTAGCAAGCGGTCGGCTTACGTTTGTGGTTTTGAGTTGCACTCATTAGAGTGTGTGATTAATGTGTGGTGCTTTGACTCTATTGTGTGAGTCTTTTGTTGTTTAGGCATTTGGGGGTATTAGGGTCGTTAAACTTTCCGTTGGTTGTGTTAGTGTGTTTGTTTTTGTTATGGTATGAACCAAAGAGTCGGTAGTACCATAGCATGTGCGTGACGAGTGCTATGATGTGAACCAAAGAGCTGGTAGCATCATGGCATGTGTGTTGTGGTGTGAACCAAAGAGCTGGTAACGCCATAGTATGTGACGTGTGGTGTGAACCAAATAGCCGGTAGCACCATAGCGTGAGTATGGAGACCATATTGTGCGAGTGATAGGTGGGTGTGATCGATTTATTGATTGCTTTTTGGTAAGTGCGGACGACCACTTCGGGGGTTAGTGTTACAAGGCGTATGTACGCTTTCGTTCATTGTGTGAGTACCAGCAGTCATTTTGCAAGTACCATTCCCTTGTGTGCGCGTGTTATTGGGTTAGTGTGTACCGGGTTTTATATCACCAAGTGAGGGCACGTGACGTGTGTTCGTCCCTTTAGAGTGTTGTTCACTCTTCGTTGACCAGGATTGTGGTGTGAGATGTGTGGCGAGTGTTGTTCACTCTTCGTCGGCCACTTTTGCATGTGAGATCTGTGGCGAGTGTTGTTCACTCTTTGTCGACCACTTTTTCGTGTGAGTATGCGTAGTAGTGCCATTTCGGAGGCGCTTTCATCAACCACGTACGTGTGCGAGTAATGTCATGGTTGTTGACTAGCTTTGATGTGGGAAGGTGACCGTGTTAACGGTTGTGACGGAGTGCGGAAGGGTTTAAGCATTGGTGTTCCCAAGCATCTACTTAGTGACGAGTTGAAGGGTTAATAGGCTAGCTGTGCGTCCTAGGTGGATTGTGTGACAACCGTCACTTTTTCCTTCCTGAAATGACTATTATACCCTTAGGGTTTCACTTGAGTGTTCTAAGTATTTGATTTAGGGTTGTTATATGTGTAATTAATAAAGTGACATAATTAATACTCGTATTTAAAAACTAAACCTTAACCCAAAACATTAATTAATATTATAAAAACCCTAACCCTAATGTGTATTATTATTATTATAATAAATTATAAATGTATAAGTATTTATTATATATACAATTAGTATGTATAAATAATAAACAAGTATATAAATGTATAAATAAATGTGTACATTTTTAAATTATAAAAGTTTTGTTTTATTTAATTTAATAAAAATGTGAATAATTAATTTAATTATTTTTATAAACTTTTAAATACATATATTTTTATAATTAATAAATTAGCTAATAATAATATTAAAAAATATGTATAAATTAAGTTTAATTATTCTAGAAAGTTCTAAATTAATTTTGTAAAAATAATAATATATATATATATATATATATATATATATATATATATATATATATATATATATATATATATATATATATATAAAATGGACGTCCAAAATAAAAAAATAATAATAATAAATAAATTGTATTTATTTTTCGAAATAAAGTGAAATTTTTCTTGCTCACCAAGTTTTTAAATCCTATAAATACCCCCTTTAAGCCTCATTATTTTTTTTCCATAACTTTGGTTCTCTCTCTAAACCCTAATTATTTTTGTAAGTTTCTTCTCTTTTTCTTTCTTTTTTGTTTCGTTTTTGTTTTATTTTTCTTACCGAAAACTTGTTTTCTTTTTATAAATCTTTATAATTTGAATTTTTACTTAAATAATTAACTTCAATTTTTGAAAATCATTATTACATGTTTACATAACCTAGAAAAATAATTATACAAATTTATAAATAGAATTTATATTTTTTATAAATTAAAATATGTTTATATGTGTGTTTCGGTATATATAAGTTGATAAATATATAAAAAACGAATTAAATTATGAAAAATATACATCAAGCTTATAAAAATTGTATACATATTACTCTGGTCTAAAAATAATTTTTATCAATTATTATATACATTTTTATTTATAAAATAGTAAATAAGGTATTCGGTGTATATGTATATGTATATAAAATCAAAATTAATTGATCTAAACACCTAAAAATAGTAAAACTAATTATTACCGAAAGTAATAAGTTTATAATAATTATTAAAGTTGAAAACCTGATCTAGATATCATTATATATATTTATTCTTTAATTTTTATTATACCGATATATATATATATATATATATATATATATATATATATATATATATATATATATATATATATATATATATATATATATATATATATATATATATATATATAAGAGTTATAAATTATTTTAAACATAAATAAATGTAATAATTATTTGAAAAATATATAAAATAGTGTTAGAACATATGAAAACAATTTTTTTTAATTTTTTGAATATTATTTGTAATTAAATAAGAATTTTGTATTATTTAAACATAGAAACTATGTAAAATTTGTAATAAATATTTATAATAATACTAAAATATATATAAAAAAATTTATGAGTTTATTTAACTTGTCTAGACCTGAAAAAATTATAAATATAATTATTTAGGTCAAAAAATTATTTTATCCATAATTAAACTAGTTTTGGGATTAAATCGAGAAAGTGAATAAAAATAAATGGAAAATAAATACAAAAACTTAATAGAATTATTTTTATAAATTTTCCTACTGATTAATATGTTTAACTAACCTTATAAAAATTATGTAAATAACATTTATATTTTTAATGAAATTAAACACGAATTTACATACATTTGTATATTAATCGGCTATTAAAAATACATAAAATTTATATATGTTAAATCAAATTAAATTATTTTAATATGTGTTAAGTGGATAAGTATGAAATATAAACTTTTATATTTATTTAGTCATTTAATTTATTATTTAATTATTTATGTACATTATTTGGTTATTAAATTAATATATAATACTTATCTTATAAATAAAAAATAATTAATAATAATTCAACATTATCCATTATCTATTAATATTATTTAATTAATTAATTAATAAATATATTGTTATAATATATGTACAATTATAATAATGATTAATATTTAATATAGCATACAAATCTAATTAAACTTATATAATTATAATATAAATATATTATAATGTTGAAGGTATTTCATATGCCCGAGAGACATATTAAATTAACGCGGCTAATATGTTTTGATCCAAGTCGGGTCATACCCAATAACAAGCTTACCGACACCTTATTCGTATTTGATCTTAACGATTAGATCGTTGATTAAATTACGCGACACTTGAATTTTAAGAAAATGGTTTCTAAAATTATATCACTTGATATGTGTATATATATATATATATATATATATATATATATATATATATATATATATATATAAATCATGGAATTATTTATATAATAAGGATTTAATTATTTATGGTTTAAATAATTAATCAAGTTATGTTGTATTTTATAAAATTGGTTTTATAAAATAAAGTATACATGACAAATAATATGGAATTTTATATAATTGGCTTTATAAATAATGCATACATAATTTAGAAAATGCAAGTTTATAAAATTTGTTTTATAAAATCTAATTTTACAAAACAAGTTTATAAAATATGCATGCTTATAAATTAGTTCAAGTATTATTTTAAACGATGATGGGAGTGGCCGTAGAGTTGTAAGTAGGCATGCTAGAGATTCCAAAACTTGGTCATACTTTCCCAATTCCATAAACATGCATCTTGACTCACTTTGAGACACACACATGCAATTTACATATCAAAAAAACTGCACAAACCTCCCAAGTCTGCTGCTAAAAACCGTTGCCTTTAGGGAGAAAGAAAGGGTTCTTCAATTGGTTTTTGCAAGCTCATTCAAGTGTCATTAAATCCTAACTAAAGTCAAGGGTGTTGTGGTTATTAGCTTGGGTATATCTACTTGAGGTTTCATTCTTTTGGAGCTCCATTCATCATCATCTTCATCACTCACTACCAAGCTTAGAATAGGTATAAACTCTTTACTTGCTTGTAGTTTGTAAGTATATTTGACAACTTGATCCTACTTGGGATTTAACTTTAAAAGGTTAAAGATTAACATGTTCAAAATGGTAATTTATACGCTTCCGCAAATCTTATTTCTTGAATGATCATAAGTATTATGGAACTTGTTAAATCTCAACAATGGTATCTAGAGCCGAAGTTGTTGAAATATGCTTCGAGATGTTTATTAAACTCACTATATATTTTACATTTTATGTACATGCATGATAGTAAAATGCAAAAATTATATGTTTGGGTGGGTTCTATTGTTTGGCCGATTTTGGGAGACCCAAAAGTGGGTTTGGCCTCTTCCATTTTGGTCATATTTGTTGTATGTTGAAGTTCACAATCAAGCCTTGACCTTGTGTTTGAATGGTTACATGTTTGGTTGATTATTTATTATTCATTTGGTTTGTAATAATATTTATTCAATTGTTTTGTAATAATATTTATTCAATTGGTTTGTAATAATATTATTTAGTTATGTAATTTATTTTATATTTGGCATGTAAAATAGATTAGGTTGTATTTTCATCTTTTTTAGAAAAATGTATTAGGATATATTTTGTAACAAGATGAAGATACAAGAAGAAAAGTAAGAACACAAGAAGATTGTATTTGGATGCAAGATTAAGTGGGAGATTTAAAATCTCTTACTTTGTGTTATAACCCCTTAACCGGTGGCATTTGTTTTCGACTAAACAAATGTCCACCAAATTGGCTTGATTGTGAACATATTTGTTTTGCATGCATGATTGTTTATTGTGTTTGTATGTTTGGTTGCTACAAGTAAATCACAAGTTAACAACAAGCAAAATGACAATTTAATTGGTTAAATTAGACATTATTAACGACATGCAAAACGACAATTTAAATGGTTAAATTAAAAATGGCTAAAAGGTGTATAATAATTGGTTATTAAAACACATATAAAATGGTTTATATCAATGTAATGAAATTGGCTTTATTACATAACATGAAAAATGGATTTTTAAATAAACCATACACTAAATGCATGTTGGTGTATGGTATAATTATTTTCTTAAACTAGAAATAATGAAAATTTAAATCCCTTATTAACAAGGCAAACAAGTTTAACGCCATCCTTTTGTGTGACACTTAAAATTATTAGGGAAATCATAATGGGATAAAGGTCACCTAAACTTTATGGGCAAACTAATATGATTAAGGTAAATTTCGCACACTTGTGGGATAAAGGTCACCTAACCACTTGTATGTTAAATTTACACGTTTACACAAGTAGGACAACTTGATTTGGGAATCATGAACTTAGGGTCACCGAAGCATGAGGAACAAATAGGCGTTGATGGGAAAAATATGCCATGCAAAAGGATTGCATGATCCCATAACTTAGAAGTTACAAAAGGATTGCAATTGTCATATAATGACTACCTAGCTAAATCAAACGACGGGATAAAGGTCACCTAACCGAAATTTAGTTTACCTTTGGATTATAAATTTAATAAATATCAATTGGATTAAAAGGGTATTGATTGTTAAATTATAATTAATACTTAAACAACTTTGTTAAATTTTGTAGATGGCCGCCAATAACAATAACATTCCAAACACACCTATCAACTTTAACAACCTATCGTTGAGGTCAATCCTCGAAAAGGAAAAACTCAACCATACGAACTTCATGGATTAGTTTCGCAATCTAAGAACTGTCCTCAAACTAGAGGATAGGGCGTATGTGTTGGAAGACCCCATTCCCGATCAACCGGACGAGGATGATACGGAAGGCATGGCTTATTGGGAGAAATATTGCACCGATTCGGTGCAAGTTTCATGCCTCATGCTTGGGACTATGATACCAGAACTCCAAAAGGATTTCAAGCATCATAGTGCATATGACATGATCACACAATTGAAGGAGATGTTCCTTCAACAAGCTCGTGTTGAGCGCTTCAAAATGGTTCGAGCGCTTCATGCATGTCGGATGGACGACTCCCAATCCGTTTCATCTTATGTCCCTAAGATGAAAAGCCTAATTGATCGAGCGAACCGTCTAAACTGCAACGTGTCTAATGAATTAGCCACATACCTTATCCTTAATTCTTTGTCAAAGAGGTTTGACACATTTGTAATGAATTACAACATGAATGGATGGGATAAGAGCATTGGCGAATTACATGCCATGCTTAAGACGGCTGAAGTGAGCATGGGTAAAAGGGCTTCACCCGTGTTTATGATCAATGAAGGCGGGTCCAAAAATCATAACACTTCTAAGCCAAAGACGGCTAAGAGGAAAGGACCTGCCTACCAAGGCAAGGGCAAGGGAAAGGGGAAGATGGTTACCCCAATCAATAATAACAAGAAGCAAAAGGTTACCGGTAAAGCAAACCCCAAGGAAGATCCGTGTTTTGGTTGCGGTGAAATGGGTCACTGGAAACGCAACTGCCCGATCTACCTCAAGGAGTTGAAAGAAAAGAGGAATGCAGGGAAAACCTCAGGTAATGTATATATGGTATACATTGAGCTTAGTATTTCTTCTTCTAATACATGGGTATTAGACACAGGATGTGGAACTCATATTTACAATTCTTTGCAGGGGTTCAAAAGAAATAATCAAGATGCGGGAACAACAAGTATCTTCATGGGTAATGGTGCAAGGGTGTAAGTGAAAGCTCAAGGAGACTTTGTTTTGAAGCTACCAAGTGGTTTGGAGCTTATTTTGAAAAATGTTTTGTATGCACCCGATTTATCTCGAAACATTATTTCTATTTCCCGTTTAAGACAATGTGGTTTTGATTTCAATTTTATTGATGATGATATCCATGTTGTCTTTAGATAATGTGTTCTATTTTAAGGCTTCGCCTTTGAATGGTATTTATGAATTGGTTCATGATGACACATCGCACAATAGCTCAATGTTCCATGCAAACACCAAGAAACTCAAAAGGGATTTGAGTGATTCCTACTTATGGCATTGTCGCCTTGGTCACATAAACAAGAATCGAATGCATACACTTCAAAAGAATGGACTTTTGAAATTAAATGAACTAGACTCATTTGATGTATGTGAATCTTGTTTACAAGGAAAAATGACTAAAGCACCTTTCAAAGGGACCTATAAAAGGGCTAAAGACTTATTAGGATTAATACATTTGGATGTATGTGGACCTTTTAAGCCCATGACTAGGAATGGTAAAAGATACTTCGTCACTTTCATTGATGATTTCAGTCATTTTGGATATGTCTACTTATTAAGACACAAGGACGCAACTTTTGAAGCATTCAAAGAATATCAAAACGAAATACAAAATCAACTCAATAAGATTATCAAGTACTTCGTACCGATATAGGAGGTGAATACCTAAGCGATGCTTTCCAAGATCATCTTAAAGGTTGTGGGATTATCTCGCAACTTACTCCTCCTGGAACACCCCAACTTAATGGAGTTTCCGAAAGGAGGAACTGAACCATAATGGATATGGTTCGATCTATGATGGCTAGAAGCTCGTTACCTCTATCATTTTGGGGTTATTGTCTATGCTCCGTGGCTCATATTCTAAATATGGCCCCAACCAAGAAAGTGGAATGAACTCCTCATGAGATGTGGTTTGGAAAACCTCCATCTCTATCATACTTAAAGGTATGGGGATGTAAAGCTTATCCTAAGCATTACGTCCCTAATAAGTTGAATGCTCGATCCACGAAGTGTATCTTCATAGGATATCCTAAGGATGATATGGGATATTATTTCTATGATCCATCCGAACAGAATGTATTTGTTGCTCGGAAGGCTGAATTCCTTGAAACTAAGTTCCTAATGGAAGGTAATAGTGAAAGGAAGATAGATCTTGAAGAGGTTCAAGATCAAGTAGATGATACACAATTGGTTGACACTAGCACTCAACATGAAAATGTTGAGAATGATCAAATGGATGATCAAAGTATACATGACATTCGCAGATCTGGTAGGATTAGTAATCCTCCTGAGAGATATGGGTTTCTCATGGATGGTTGCTATGTGGTTGATTTGGATGAACCAACAAACTACCAAGATGCTTTATCAAGGATTGATAAAGATAAATGGCAGGAAGCCATGAACGCTGAGATGCAATCCATGTATGACAACCAAGTTTGGGAACTTGTTGCACAACCTACTTGCTCAAGGCTAGTTGATTGTAAATGGCTCTTCAAAATGAAAACCGACATACATGGAAACATGGATACATATAAAGCTAGACTTGTAGCAAAAGGTTTCACTCAAACTCATGGGGTTGACTATGATGAAACTTTTTTGCCTGTGGCAATGCTAAAGTCTATTAGGATATTAATTGCCATTGCTGCTCATTATGATTATGAAATATGGCAAATGGATGTCAAGACCACTTTCCTAAATGGACATCTTGAGGAAGATGTCTATATGGTTCAGCCTGAGGGTTTTGTTGATCCGATATATCCTAAAAGGTTATGTGAAATGTTCCGTTCATATTGATTATAAACGTTCCATATTAATTGATTTCGTCGCGAGGTTTTGACCTCTATATGAAACGTTTTTTAAAGACTGCATTCATTTTTAAAACAACCATAACCCCAAATAATGTAGTTTCATTTACTTGTGTCTATTTCGTAAAACATTTATAAAACTGCATGTATTCTCATCCCAAAATATTAGATTTTAAAAGTGGGACTATA
This sequence comes from Rutidosis leptorrhynchoides, assembly GCF_046630445.1. Taxonomy (NCBI): domain Eukaryota; kingdom Viridiplantae; phylum Streptophyta; class Magnoliopsida; order Asterales; family Asteraceae; genus Rutidosis; species Rutidosis leptorrhynchoides. Next base: position 348,611,144 of record NC_092339.1, on the reverse strand, counting down.
ACTCGCTTTCACAGATTTTTACTTCGTCGAGAAGTAAGACTTGGCCACTGGTCGATTCACGAACCTATAACAAATATGTACATATATATCAAAGTATGTTCAAAATATATTTACAACACTTTTAATACATTTTGATGTTTTAAGTTTATTAAGTCAGCTGTCCTCGTTAGTAACCTACAACTAGTTGTCCATGTTAAATGTACAGAAATAAATTGATATATATTATCTTGAATCAATCCACGACCCAGTATATACATGTCTCAGGCTAGATCACAACTCAAAGTATATATATTTTTGGAATCAACCTCAACCCTGTATAGCTTACTCCAACATTACTGCATATAGAGTGTCTATGGTTGTTCCAAATAATATATATAGATGGGTCGATATGATATATCAAAACATTTGCATACGTGTCTATGGTATCCTAAGATTACATAATATATTAGAATACATGTATAATACAATATAAGTTAGCTAGGATATGATTAATATAAATTTCTTACCAATTTTCACGTAGCTACAACAAGCAAAAATATCCAATCTTGTTTTACCCATAACTTCTTCGTTTTAAATCCGTTTTGAGTGTTTCAAGTTGCTATGGTTTCATATTGAACTTAAGTTTATGAATCTAAACATAAAAAGTATAAGTTTATAGTCAAAAATACAGGTTACAAGTCGTTTTTGTAAAGGTAGTCATTTCAGTCGAAAGAACGACGTCTAGATGACCATTTTGGAAAATATACTTCCACTTTAAGTTTAACCATGATTTTTGGATATAGTTTCATGTTCATAAGAAAAATAATTTTCCCAGAAGAACAACTTTTAAATCAAAGTTTATCATAGTTTTTAATTAACTAACCCAAAACAGCCCGCGGTGTTACTACGACGGCGTATATCCGATTTTACGGTGTTTTTCGTGTTTTATGCTTTTAAATCATTAAGTTAGCATATCATATAGATATAGAATATGTGTTTAGTTGATTTTAAAAGTCAAGTTATAAGGATTAACTTTTATTTGCGAACAAGTTTAGAATTAACTAAACTATGTTCTAGTGATTTCAAGTTTAAACCTTCGAATAAGGTAGTTTTATATATATGAATTGAATGATGTTATGAACATCATTACTACCCCAGGTTTTGTGGATAAACCTACTAGAAATGAGAAAAATAGATCTAGCTTCAAAGGATCCTTGGATGGCTTGAAAGTTCTTGAAGCAGAATCATGACACGAAAACAAGTTCAAGTAAGATTTCCACTCGAAATAAGATAGTTATAGTTATAGAAATTGAATCAAAGTTTGAATATGAGTATTACCTTGTATTAGAAAGATATATTACTGTAAATAAGAAAGATTTCTTGAGGTTGGATGATCACTTTACAAGATTGGAAGTAAGCTAGCAAACTTGGAAGTATTCTTGATTTTATGAAACTAGAACTTATAGAATTTATGAAGAACACTTAGAATTTGAAGATAGAACTTGAAAGAGATCAATTAGATGACGAAAATTGAAGAATAAAAGTGTTTGTAGGTGTTTTTGGTCATTGGTATATGGATTAAATATAAAGGATGTGTAATTTTGTTTACTTGTAAATAAGTCATGAATGATTACTAATATTTTTGTAATTTTATGAGATATTTTATGCTAGTTGCCAAATGATGGTTCCCACATGTGTTAGGTGACTCACATGGGCTACTAAGAGCTGATCATTGGAGTGTATATACCAATAGTACATACATCTAAAAGCTGTGTATAGTACGAGAACGAATACAGGTGCATACGAGTAGAATTGTTGATGAAACTGAATGAGGATGTAATTGTAAGCATTATTGTTAAGTAGAAGTATTTTGATAAGTGTCTTGAAATCTTTCAAAAGTGTATGAATACATATTAAAACACTACATGTATATACATTTTAACTAAGTCGTTAAGTCATCGTTAGTCGTTACATGTAAATGTTGATTTGAACCCTTTAAGTTTTTGTTAAATGTTGTTAACCCAATGTTTATTATATCTATTGAGATGTTAAATTATTATATTATCATAATATTATGATATATTAATATATCTTAATATGATATATATATATACATTAAATGTCGTTACAATGATAATCGTTACATATATGTCTCGTTTCGAAATCCTTAAGTTAGTAGTCTTGTTTTTACATATGAAGTTCATTGTTAATATACATAATGACATTTTTACCTATCATTTATCGTGATTAAACATTGTGTAACAATATCTTAATATGATTCATATGTAATTAGTAAGACGTTGTTATAACGATAATCGTTATATATATAGTTTTCGAGTTTCTTAATTTAGTAGTCACTCTTTTTTATGTATAATGTTAAAATACCTAATGAGATACTTACTTATCATAAGTGCGGGTATTTCTTCTTCATCTGATCTTCTCGTTCCCAGGTGAACTCGGGTCCTCTACGAGCATTCCATCGAACCTTAACAATTGGTATCTTGTTTTGTTTAAGTCGTTTAACCTCACGATCCATTATTTTGACGGGTTCTTCGATGAATTAAAGTTTTTCGTTGATTTGGATTTCGTCTAACGAAATAGCGAGATCTTCTTTAGCGAAACATTTCTTCAAATTCGAGACGTGAAAAGTGTTATGTACAACCGCGAGTTGTTGAGGTAATTCAAGTCGGTAAGTTACTGGTCCGACACGATCAATAATCTTGAATGGTCTAATATACCTTGGATTTAATTTCCCTCGTTTACCAAATCGAACAACGCCTTTCCAAGGTGCAACCTTAAGCATGACCATCTCTCCAATTTCAAATTCTATATCTTTTCTTTTAATGTCGGCGTAGCTCTTTTGTCGACTTTGGGCGGTTTTCAACCGTTGTTGAATTTGGATGATCTTCTCGGTAGTTTCTTGTATTATCTTCGGACCCGTAATCTGTCTATCCCCCACTTCACTCCAACAAATCGGAGACCTGCACTTTCTACCATAAAGTGCTTCAAACGGTGCCATCTCAATTCTTGAATGGTAGCTGTTGTTGTAGGAAAATTCTGCTAACGGTAGATGTCGATCCCAACTGTTTCTGAAATCAATAACACATGCTCGTAACATGTCTTCAAGCGTTTATATCATCCTTTCGCTCTACCCATCAGTTTGTGGATGATAGGCAGTACTCATGTCTAGACGAGTTCCTAATGCTTGCTGTAATGTCTGCCAGAATCTTGAAATAAATCTGTCATCCCTATCAGAGATAATAGAGATTGGTATTCCATGTCTGGAGACGACTTCCTTAAAATACAGTCGTGCTAACTTCTCCATCTTGTCATCTTCTCTTATTGGCAGGAAGTGTGCTGATTTGGTGAGACGATCAACTATTACCCAAATAGTAACAAAACCACTTGCAGTCCTTGGCAATTTAGTGATGAAATCCATGGTAATGTTTTCCCATTTCCATTCTGGGATTTTGGGTTGTTGAAGTAGACCTTATGGTTTCTGATGCTCCGCTTTGACCTTAGAACACGTCAAACATTCCCCTACGTATTTAGCAACATCAGCTTTCATACCTGGCCACCAAAAATGTTTCTTGAGATCCTTGTACATCTTCCCCATTCCAGGATGTATTGAATATCTGGTTTTATGAGCTTCTCTAAGTACCATTTCTCTCATATCTCCAAATTTTGGTACCCAAATTCTTTCAGCCCTATACCGGGTTCCGTCTTCCCGAATATTAAGATGCTTCTCCGATCCTTTGGGTATTTCATCCTTTAAATTTCCTTCTTTTAAAACTCCTTGTTGCGCCTCCTTTATTTGAGTAGTAAGGTTAGTGTGAATCATTATATTCATAGATTTTACTCAAATGGTTCTTTGTCCTTTCTACTCAAGGCGTCGGCTACCACATTTGCCTAACCCAGGTGGTAACGAATCTCAAAGTCGTAATCATTCAACAATTCAATCCAATTACGCTGCCTCATATTCAGTTGTTTCTGATTAAATATGTGTTGAAGACTTTTGTGGTCGATATATATAATACTTTTGACCCCATATAAGTAGTGCCTCTAAGTCTTTAATGCAAAAACAACCGCGCCTAATTCCAAATCATGCGTCGTATAATTCTGTTCGTGAATCTTTAATTGTCTAGACGCATAAGCAATTAATTTCGTTCGTTGCATTAATACACAACACGAGACCTTGTTTTGAGGCGTCACAATATATCACATAATCATCATTCCCTTCAGGTAATGACAATATAGGTGTCGTAGTTAACTTTTTCTTTAACAATTTAAACACTTTCTCTTGTTCATCTTTCCATTCAAATTTCTTCCCTTTATACGTTAATGCAGTCAAGGGTTTTGCTATTCTGGAAAAGTCTTGGATGAACCTTCTATAGTAACCAGCTAGTCCTAAAAATTGGCTTATGTGTTTCGGAGTTTTCGGGGTTTCCCACTTTTCAACGGTTTCAATCTTTGCTGGATCCACCTGAATACCTTCTTTGTTCACTATGTGACCGAGGAATTGAACTTCTTCTAACCAAAATGCACACTTTGAAAACTTAGCGTACAGTTTTCCTTTTCTCAACAACTCTAGCAGTTTTCTCAAATGTTCTTCGTGCTCTTGATCATTCTTCAAGTAAATAAGTATGTCATCGATGAAAACAATGACAAACTTGTCAAGATATTGCCCACACACTCGGTTCATGAGGTACATGAACACATCTGGTGCGTTAGTCAATCCAAACGGCATAACCATAAACTCGTAATGACCGTAACGCGTCCTAAAAGCAGGCTTTAGAATATCATCCTCCTTCACCCGCATTTGATGATATCCCGAACGTAAATCGATCTTCGAATAAATAGACGAGCCTTGTAGTTGATCAAATAAGTCATCGATTCTCGGTAGTGGGTAGTAGTTCTTGATGGTAAGTTTGTTCAACTCTCGGTTGTCGATACATAACCTGAATGTACCATCTTTCTTCTTGACAAACAAAACAGGAGCTCTCCATGGTGATGTGCTTGGTCGAATGAAACCACGCTCTAAAAGTTCCTGTAACTGACTTTGTAATTCTTTCATTTCGCTGGGAGCGAGTCTGTATGGAGCACGAGCTATTGGTGCAGCTCCTGGTACAAGGTCTATTTAAAATTCAACGGATCGATGTGGGGGTAATCCCGGTAATTCTTTCGGAAATGCATCGGGAAATTCTTTTGCGTCGGGAACATCAATGATGTTCTTTTCTTCAGGTTTAACTTCTTCGATGTGTGCTAGAATGACGTAACAACCTTTTCTTATTAGTTTTTGCGCCTTCAAACTACTAATAAGATTTAATTTCGCGTTGTTCTTTTCTCCGTACACCATTAAATGTTTTCCTTTTTCACGCATAATGCGAATTGCATTTTTGTAACAAACGACCTCTGCTCTCACTTTTTTCAACCAGTCCATTCCAATTATTACATCAAAACTCCCTAACTCGACTGGTATTAAATCAATTTTAAACGTTTCATCTCCCAGTTTAATTTCTCTCTCCCGACATATATTATCTGCTGAAATTAATTTACCATTTGCTAATTCGAGTAAAAATTTATTATCCAAAGGCGTCAATGGGCAACTTAATTTAGTACAAAATTCTCTACTCATATAGCTTCTATCCGCACCCGAATCAAATAAAACATAAGCAGATTTATCGTCAATAAGAAACGTACCTGTAAAAAGCTCCGGGTCTTCCTGTGCTTCTGCCGCATTAATATTGAAAACTCTTCCACGGCCCTGCCCCTTAGTATTCCCCTGATTCGGGCAATTTCTAATAATGTGGTCCGGTTTTCCACATTTATAACAAACAACGTTGGTATTACTTGCTCCGACACTATTCGTTTCGGCATTACTTGTTACGACATTATTTGTTCCTTTAAGTCTATTAAACTTTGGTCCGTAGACCTCACACTTTGTCGCGCTATGACCATTTATTTTACACCTATTGCAAAATGTCGTGCAAAACCCCTGATGATTTTCTTCACACCTATGACATGGCTGTTTTTGGTTTTTGTTGCCGTTGTTGTTATTGAGGTTGTTGTTGGAGTTGTTATTGTTGTTGAAACGGTTGTTGTTATTGTTGGGATGTTTGTTTTAATTATTGTTAGGATGGCGGTTATTGTTGCGATTGTTGTTGCGGTTGTTGGGATAGTTGTTGCGATTGTGGTTGTAATTGTTGTTGTTGTTGTACTGGTGACTCTTGTCACCGTTTTCCTCCCACTTCCTCTTGAGTTGTTTCGTGTTGGCTTCTTCGACCGCCTGCTCTTTAATTCTTCCCTCAATCTGAATTATGAGTTTATGAGCCATTCGACTTGCCTTCTGTATAGAAGCGGGCTCGTGTGAACTCACATCTTCTTGAATCCTTACTGGTAACCCTTTTACAAATGTGTCGATCTTCTCTTCTTCATTTTCGAATGTTCCCGGACACAATAGGCACAACTCTGTGAATCGTCGTTCATATTTGGTAATGTCGAACCCTTGTGTTCGTAACTCTCTAAGTTCTGCCTTGAGTTTATTGACTTCGTTTCTAGGACGGTACTGCTCGTTCATCAATTGCTTGAATGCCGATCACGGTAGTGCGTAAGTAGCATTTTGTCCTACCTATTCAAGATAGGTGTTCCACCACGTTAACACAGTACCTGTGAAGGTATGCGTAGCGTACTTAACTTTGTCTTCTTCAGTACACTTACTTATGGAAAATACCGATTTGACTTTCTCGGTCCACCATTTCAATCCAATTGGTCCTTCGTTTCCATCAAATTCCAAAGGTTTGCAGGCAGTGAATTCTTTGTAGGAGCATCCTACAAGATTTCTTGTGCCGTTAGCTGCATTACTAGATTCAGAGTTATTGTTGGTATGTAGCGCAGCCTGTACTGCGGCTATGTTTGCAGCAAGAAAGGTACGAAATTCCTCTTCGCTCATATTCATGGTGTGTCGATTAGTCGGTGCCATTTCCTTCAAAATAGCCAACTGAATCGAGTTAATCATACAGAATATTAAGAGTAGTCAATAGTATTTCGTAGCATAATATGAACTCATTTATAAAAGCTTTTTCTTCATATTAGCGTTTTATAAGTTTAAATTCGGGTACTACCTACCCGTTAAGTTCATACTTAGTAGCTAATATACAATTCAACTACTACAATTCCATATGAAAAACTGATTATAATAATATATCACATACAAATATTCTTCAAACTTACAACTTCGCATTATTACATATAACATGAAATATAGTACACTTTGATACATGACAGTTTTGAAGATAAACCTAGTTAATACGCAAGTTGTTCAGCAAAGGAAATAAAGACACGTAATTCATAAGTCCGTAAACAAGTCATGCATTCTGGTTTTACTAAGACGACTTCCCATCCTTGGTCTTGTGGAAAATAACCGTTATGACCATTGGCTAGGCAGCATGTGGTAATGTAGTCAAAAGGAAGAGGGTTTCGTAATGTCCAACAGCCCTGTAATAATCTAAAAACCTTGTTTCTCACCCCAACTACTGAATCCGTCACTTGTGGGAAGGTTTTATTTAAAATTTGCAATCCGATGTTCTTTTTCTCACTTTGGTAAGAAGCGAACATCACTAACCCGTAAGCATAACATACTTCTTTATGTTGCATGTTAGAAGCTCTTTCTAATTCACGAAATCCTATGTTGGGATATGTTGAGTCAAAATAGGTTCTTAACCCGTAGCGTAAAATTGCATTTGGGTTCCCCGCATTTAACGCTTTAAAGAAAACACGGTGTAACTTACGGTCTCCCCAATATGATATACCCCACCTATCAAAGGAAAGCCTTTTATAAACTAAGGCATTTCTAGAAAGTCTTTCAAATGTTTTACAAGTTAATTTCACCATAACTAAATGTGCTGATGAATTTTGATCGACTCTAGACAAGATTTCCTCAATCATATCCTCTGGTAGATCTTCTAAAATATTCGGTTGTCTATCCTTAACGTCCATTTTGTTTTTATACTGTAAAATAGACAAGGATTAGATTCGTAAAAGATAATTAACAACAATACAAGCAATTTTTACATAGAACATAAAAGGACAAGCACACTACAATACATATAATACACAACATGATTACAACCCTCTAATCTGAATCACTGGTTTCTTCTTCTTCAGACTTGGTTCGTTTTCCTAATTTTCTAGGAATATATGGTGTTCCTCTATTACGAGCCGTCATTTTCCACAATGGTTTAGAAAAACCTGGTGGTTTAGAGGTTCCCGGGTTATTGTTACAATTTAGGAAATACGGACGTTGCCGATACATATAAAGTTCATCGGGGTTGGAATCAGGTTTCTCTATTTTTATACCTTTTCCCTTATTATTTTCTTTTGCTTTATTAAATTGGGTCGAGGTAATTTCTATAACATCGTCGGAATCCTCATCGGGATCCGATTCATCAGAAAATTGGTAATCTTCCCAATATTTTGCTTCCTCGGCGGAAACACCATTGACCATTATTAACTTTGGTTCGTTGGTTGAGGATTTTCTTTTATTTACTCAATTTACAGTAGGTATCAATATTTCTTCCTCCGAAACCTCTTCTTTTTCTGGTTCCTCCTCTTCCGGTTCCTCCTCTTCCGGTTCCTCTTTGGGAATTTGTGAATCTTCCCAAAGTATATTCGACTCTTCATTATTATTAGGTGAATCGATGGGATTTGTACTAGTGGTAGACATCTATCACACAATATCAAACACATTAAGAGGTTAATATATCACATAATATTTACATGTTAATAATATATAGTTTCCAACAAAAGTGTTAAGCAATCGTTTTTAAAGAAAATACGGTCGAAGTCCAGACTCACTAATGTATCCTAACAAACTTGATAAGACACACTAATGCAAATTTCTGGTTCTCTAAGACCAACGCTCGGATACCAACCGAAATGTCCCGTTCATATTGATTATAAACGTTCCATATTAATTGATTTCGTCGCGAGGTTTTGACCTCTATATGAGACGGTTTTCAAAGACTGCATTCATTTTTAAAACAACCATAACCTTTATTTTATCGATAAAGGTTTAAAAAGTATTACGTAGATTATCAAGTAATGATAATCTAAAATATACCGTTTACACACGACCATTACATAATGGTTTACAATAAGAATATATTACATCAAAAATAAGTTTCTTGAATGCAGTTTTTACATAATATCATACAAGCATGAACTCCAAATCTTGTCCTTATTTTAGTATGCAACAGCGGAAGCTCTTAATAATCACCTGAGAACAAACATGCTTAAAACGTCAACAAAAATGTTGGTGAGTTATAGGTTTAACCTATATATTATCAAATCATAATAATAGACCACAAGATTTCATATTTCAATATACATCCCATACATAGAGATAAAAATCATTCATATGGTGAACACCTGGTAACCGACATTAACAAGATGCATATAAGAATATCCCCTATCATTTCGGGAAATCTTTCGGACATGATAAAAACGAATTCGAAGTACTAAAGCATCCGGTACTTTGGATGGGGTTCGTTAGGCCCAATAGATCTATCTTTAGGATTCGCGTTATTTAGTAGATCGGTTTACTAATTCTTAGGCTACCAAGCAAAAGGGGCATATTCGGCTTCGATCATTCACCCATATAATGTAGTTTCATTTACTTGTGTCTATTTCGTAAAATATTTATAAAACTGCATGTATTCTCATCCCAAAATATTTGATTTTAAAAGTGGGACTATAACTCACTTTCACAGATTTTTACTTCATCGGGAAATAAGACTTGGCCACTGGTCGATTCACAAACCTATAACAAATATGTACATATATATCAAAGTATGTTCAAAATATATTTACAACACTTTTAATACATTTTGATATTTTATGTTTATTAAGTCAGCTGTCCTCGTTAGTAACCTACAACTAGTTGTCCATAGTTAAATGTACAGAAATAAATTGATATATATTATCTTGAATCAATCCACGACCCAGTGTATACACGTATCAGGCTAGATCACAACTCAAAGTATATATATTTTTGGAATCAACCTCAACCCTGTATAGCTAACTCCAACATTACTGCATATAGAGTGTCTATGGTTGTTCCAAATAATACATATAGATGGGTCGATATGATATGTCAAAACATTTGCATACGTGTCTATCTTGTATCCTAATATTGCATAATATATTAGAATACATGTATAATACAATATAAGTTATCTAGGATATGATTAATATAAATTTGTTACCAATTTTCACGTAGCTACAACAAGCAAAAATATACAATTTTGTTTTACCCATAACTTCTTCGTTTTAAATCCGTTTTGAGTGTTTCAAGTTGCTATGGTTTCATATTAAACTTAAGTTTGTGAATATAAACATAAAAAGTATAAGTTTATAGTCAGGAATACAGGTTACAAGTCATTTTTGTAAAGGTAGTCATTTCAGTCGAAAGAACGACGTCTAGATGACCATTTTGGAAAACATACTTCCACTTTAAGTTTAACCATGATTTTTGGATATAGTTTCATGTTTATAAGAAAAATAATTTTCCCAGAAGAACAACTTTTAAATCAAAGTTTATCAGAGTTTTTAATTAACTAACCCAAAACAGCCCGCGGTGTTACTACGACGGCGTATATCCGGTTTTACGGTGTTTTTCGTGTTTTCCGGTTTTAAATCATTAAGTTAGCATATCATATAGATATAGAACATGTGTTTAGTTGATTTTGAAAGTCAAGTTAGAAGGATTAACTTTATTTGCGAACAAGTTAAGAATTAGCTAAACTATGTTCTAGTGATTACAAGTTTAAATCTTCGAATAAGATAGTTTTATATATATGAATCGAATGATGTTATGAACATCATTAGTACCTTAATTTTAGTAGGTAAACCTACTAGAAATGAGAAAAATAGATCTAGCTTCAAAGGATCCTTGGATAGCTTGAAAGTTCTTGAAGTAGATTCATGACACGAAAACAAGTTCAAGTAAGATTTCCACTCGAAATAAGATTGTTATAGTTATAGAAATTGAATCAAAGTTTGAATATGAGTATTACCTTGTATTAGAAAGATATCTTACTATAAATAAGAAAGATTTCTTGAGGTTGGATGATCAGTTTACAAGATTGGAAGTAAGCTAGCAAACTTGGAAGTATTCTTGATTTTATGAAATTAGAACTTATAGAATTTATGAAGAACACTTAGAACTTGAAGATAGAACTTGAGAGAGATCAATTAGATGAAGAAAATTGAAGAATTAAAGTGTTTGTAGGTGTTTTTGGTCATTGGTATACGGATTAGATATAAAGGATATGTAATTTTGTTTACTTGTAAATAAGTCATGAATTATTACTAATATTTTTGTAATTTTATGAGATATTTCATGCTAGTTGCCAAATGATGGTTCCCACATGTGTTAGGTGACTCACATGGGCTGCTAAGATCTGATCATTGGAGTGTATATACCAATAGTACATACATCTAAAAGCTGTGTATTGTACGAGTACGAATATGGGTGCATATGAGTAGAATTGTTGATGAAACTGAATGAGGATGTAATTGTAAACATTTTTGTTAAGTAGAAGTATTTTGATAAGTGTATTGATGTCTTTCAAAAGTGTATGAATACATATTAAAACACTACATGTATATACATTTTAACTGAGTCGTTAAGTCATCGTTAGTCGTTACATGTAAATGTTGATTTGAACCCTTTAAGTTAACGATCTTGTTAAATGTTGTTAACCCAATGTTTATTATATCTAATGAGATGTTAAATTATTATATTATCATGATATTATGATATATTAATATATCTTAATATGATATATATACATTAAATGTCGTTACAACGATAATCGTTACATATATGTCTCGTTTCGAAATCCTTAAGTTAGTAGTCTTGTTTTTACATATGAAGTTCATTATTAATATACATAATGACATGTTTACTTATCATTTATCATGATTAAACATAGTGTAACAATATCTTAATATGATTCATATGTAATTAGTAAGACGTTGTTATAACGATAATCGTTATATATATAGTTTTCGAGTTTCTTAATTCAGTAGTTGTAACATCCCGCCTTTTTCTGTCAACTTTTCCGTTTAACTATTTTAAACTCCGTTATATGTTTATAACATCTCCCGTTAATACGCGTTTCGATTTATCTTGTTTAGGTAATTTAACGCACCCGATTGGAAGTAGAGGGACTTGTTTTGCCAAAACACTAAAGTGGTGACTAGCCACTTGACTAGTCAACACTTCCACCTCATTTCTTCATTTTCATTTTCCTTTTCATCTAACACTTTCATATTTTTCTCAAATTCTTCATAAAGCAATTCATCATCCATATTCAAACGATCAAGCTTCGGGCCAAACAAATTAAATATTCGAACTCCTCGTGATCTCCTCTTCGATTCCATACCAATCTCATTTCATTTGGGTAACTTTCTAAAATCACTAATTTTATGTGTTCTTGAGATTTTTGAGTTAAAAGGTTGTTGATTAGTGTCTATGGCTCAAGTCTAGTATGATTATGTGATTTGTATGCTTGTTCTTGTTATTTTGATGTAACTAGTTCATATTGAAAGATAACATGCTTAACCTTGAGATTTGAGTGTTTATATGTTGTTAGATGCTAAGACTTCATGTTTTAATTATGCTCCTAGTGTTACTAGCTTTATTTTGATGTAAAGTTTGATTACGGAAACCTCCTAAACTTGATTATGAAATTTGGTGAATTTAGTTTAGGGTTTGATGAACTTGAAATGAATCTTAGATGCATTGAATGATTGCCATGTTGTTTTGTTTGCGTTTAGTTGTATTGTATGCTTGATTATCTTCAAAACGGCGTATTACACATGTGCATTAATTTCCCGAATCATAATATGGCATTTATGAAATTGGAGTAATAAATGATGAGCATTAATGGTGATTTTGATATGAGTTTGTTTGGTTTTGATTGAGTAAATCGTTTAGTTATTCTCCTTGTCAAATTACCTTTCTAATGATATATGATATGCGTTTTAAGTGTTTTCGGTGCATGAGATGTGTTAAATTGTATTTTGGTTCGTGACTTGGACCATTTTTCTGCAAACTGCATGTTTCCCAGGTATTGCGCGCCGCGCATATACCCGCGCGCCGCGCAGAATTAGAAATTCCAGATGTTTGCCTTCGTGGTTAAGTTCTGACCAGGATTTACACTTGGGTGCGCGCCGCGCAACCCATAGCGCGCCGCGCATACTGCCCAGCTCATTTTGTCTTTGTTTTTCATGTCACAAAAATGTTTCCCGCTTTACTATAACCCCGTTTACCATGAAACTTGACTATTATGCTCGTATATGACTTCTCATCATGAGAAAATTGTCGGACACCCGACCCGACCCCGTTGACTTTGACTTTGACCAAGTTTGACTTTTAGTCAAACTTAACCAAACGATTATACAATCATTCTAACATGCTTAACTACTTGTGTCGTGCATGAAACTTGACAAATTGATCCACGTGCTATATTAATCGAGTCATAACGAGCCATAGGACTAATTGAACATCTTTGACCCTTCGTGACTATCGTTATTGATACAACCTATTTGTTTAGGTCAAGACTAGCATTGTTCTTTGCACACGTTACTTGTCGAAGTACTTTTTGTTCGTGCATACAAGGTGAGATCATAGTCCCACTTTTACTCTTTTAAACTTACTTTTGGGATGAGAAAACATAAACGATTCTTTTGAACTAAGTGAACACAAGAACGGGAAAACAAACATTCTACATACGAGTTTAGAACGAAAATCCTCAATCCGATTATCATTAGTTACATCAGATGGTGTAAGCGAGAACTTATGTTATATGGCCATATGGGTTGACAACCCTCATCTTTGACGGTTCGCTACCGTCTACAGATGAAATATATTTTCGAGAATCAGTGTTTGTTCTAGCACTATGGATGGGGTATACAATGGATGGAATGTTAAGCTTTGATAATTGGGTGCTCGTGAATATTAACTTTTAGAATGTATTACTATTATTTCAACTTTGCAAACCTTGTGGTTCGACTTACTTTACTTTTACTCACAAACTTACTTAAACCTATGATTTCACCAACGTTTTCGTTGACAGATTTCTATGTTTTTCTCAGGTCTTGCACGATATGTGATACATGCTTCCGCTCATTATTTGATACTTGCATTGGATGTCGAGTATACATGCTTTTCATGGAGCGTCTTATGACTTTACTTTAAACCGTGTCGCCTAGATTTCCTTTGTACTTATAACCTTGTAACTTAACTTTTGGTTGAACAATTCTTGTAAACTTTGGAAACAATCTTTATTTTGAAATGAAGGCGACATATTTTGGTCAAACTTTGTCTTAAAGACTTATGACCATGCAATGGGACCTACGTAGACGACGCCGTCACTTGACGATTTGTCAGGGTCGCTACAAGTGGTATCAGAGCATTGGTTGTAGGGATTTAGAGTTCATTTGTGTCCACCCCGAGTCATAGAGTACATAGGTGAATCTAGACTACAACCGGCATATAGACTGAAGTAGGAATTACTTGACTATTTGTGCATTTATACTCGAACTCTTCTATCATATCTAACTCGTATTCGATCTTGATCTTACGTTGATAAATTTTGTTGATGCGCCACCTTGACTTTATGAAGTAATGTTAAATGCACATGAGAATCAGGGTAATATAATTTCCGGGATTATATTACGGTGATTCATATGGACGTTCCGACACTATGACATAGAGAATTTAAGGCGAGTCAAGGAAAATTTTCTCTTTATCCTTATTCCATACTCCGGTTAGTATTGTTGAAAATACTAACCAACGATATTCTTGTGTCATGAAGGAACAATGGCTCACCAAGGTCAACACAATACTCCTCTCGAAACTCTAGAACAAGCTCTTCAACGCATGATAACCACCGCCGTGGGTATGGCAGTGGCCGATCACTTTTCTAACAACACCAATCGTGGAGCCGGTAATTCAAGCGAAGGTTGCTCCTACAAGAACTTCATGAAGTACAACTCTCCCACTTTCGATGGAACCGGAGGACCGGTTGTTCTCACCCGATGGTTTGAACAAATGGAGACCGTTTTTAACACAAGCGGTTGTCGAGACCAAGATAAGGTCAAGTTTTCCACCCTCACTTTCACCGGCATTGCTCTCTCGTGGTGGAACTAGTACGTACAATCGGTGGGTATCGATGGAGCCCACACACTCTCATGGACCGAATTAAGAGAAAGAATGATCACCGAATATTTTCTGCGCGACGAGACTCGAAGGCTCGAACAGGGTCTAAGGAATTTAAAAACGGTCGGGAATGACCTCGAAGCTTATAATCAACGGTTTACCGAACTAGCCTCAATGTGTCCCAATCTCATGACTCCCGAATCCCTAAGAGTCGAACTTTACATGGATGGCCTCCCTAAGAGCATTCAACACGGGGTAATGACATCCCAACCCACTAACCTACAAGAGGCTTTAGCAAAAGCCCACCAAACTTTGGAAACGGTGAATGAAATGGAAGCACCGGCACCAATGGTCGAGAACCACCCGAGTAACAACAAAAGAACATGGGGAGCCTCTCAATTTAGCAACCACAACAATAATAACAACCCCGCCAAGAAGCCTTTCACCTCCAACGACAAGAAAGGCTATGCCAGAAAACTACCTTTTTGTAACGAATGCCACAAGCATCACTTTGAAGGATGTGGCAGGTTTTGCCACCGGCGCCAAGGAAGTGGTCACGTCGCCAAACGTTGTGGAAGTACCACCCCCGTCGCTCGAATGATGCCCAACGCACACAGGACGGGTGCTTGCTTCGAATGTGGTCAACTGGGTCATTTTAGGAATGTGTGCCCAAAGAAGAAATCAACCCCAACGCACGCCGTTGAACTTTCAACATCAACGCCTAGGATGCCCGAGACGACGATGGACTAGTCACGGGTACGTTTCTTCACAACAAACCGTATATTTCATACTTATTCGATTCGATTACCGCTAGACGTTTTACAACCGAGACCTTGACTTGTACTCTTTACATTCCACCTTTTTCCCCTAGATACTACTTAGGCAATGTAAGCGACCAACGGAAAGATATTGTGTGTCTATAAATTTTATCGGAGGATATGCGTTAAGAAATTGGACTCGGCACCTATAGAACTAAGGAGCTCAGAACCTATTCGTTAGGGAGAAATTGTTTCCCTACAACTAGGTATAGATTATTGTGAACCGAGTAATTTTTGGTTGGAAGCCGATACCCTCTTCCTCGTATCCATTACCTCATGATTATTTGCGTGGATCCCGTGTATTCCAAATCAACCTCCGTTCCGGTTATCATCAATTGGGGGTTAAGGGAGACGATGTCTCCTAAGCCATTTCCGAACTCGCAACGTTAGTTGTAAATCTCTCTTAGTACCGTTTGATTTATTTAGGACTCCGTCCGTATTCATGAACCTCCTAAACCACGTATGCAACTTATCTAGACAAATCTGTTATCGTATTTATGGATGACATCTTAACTTATTTAAGTAAAGAAGGAAAATGAACAACATCACCATCTTACGCTCGAACTTTTGAGAAAAGAGCAACTCTATACCAAATTCTCCGAGTGAGAATTTCTGTTGAACGAAGTCCAATTTTCTAGACCATGATGTTAATGGTCAAGGCATTACAATCAATCTCGAAATCAAGCCACATGTAATCAGGAAACTCTACCAACTCGGACTTGTATTCGTAAAAATCTTAGATCTCGTCTGTTATTACCGAAGATTCATTTCTGACTTTTCTCGTGTTACACGACTTTTAAACTCGTTAACTCACTAAGGAAAACTTTAAACCTCTCCGTGTTCGCACCTTGAGCGTGATTCTTCACACCAACATTTCTAGTTAAAAATCGTATAGCAACAGATGGAACTCAAACATGGAAATATTTCTACTTGAACGACGAAAGGCATACTCTCTCGACTCAAAAATCAACATAACTAAAATTCGTTATTTTGCACGAAGAATTCGAATACTAAATTGTGGATCCGATCAATCTTCTCGTCATCCCGTACCACACTACCTACCTCTGTTATTTCACCATCACCGTCTGATATTACTGGAATTTAAGATAACACACAATCCAACGATACTTCACTCTTCTTTGACTTAAAGCCCTTGTGTTTCTGATAATCGGTCAACTATTGTTCAACCCCGAACTATACAACTACGTGTACTACCTCGTTTCTCTTTCAGACTTCAACTTTTGACAACTAGAGGCACGTTATGGCAACCTCGAGATGTAAGCTCATCCTATTCTAGGTCCTCATTTCACTCCTATCTTTATCGCTCGCATTTCCGTTTAAGGAAACTCCTTGTAACATTTCTCCATGGATAGAGAAACTCCTTATATTACATTAGTATTCGCCACGAGGGTGAATAGTCCTAACGAACATTTTTCGAACCCTAACTGACTTGTTCAAACATATCTTAAGAGATTCTACACCAACACGGTGTATCTTCGTCATTTATCCTGTATCGAAATACTCGTTTCACTTCTAGTGTTACAAGAAACCTTGGGAACGCGTTTAGACATGAGTACCGCATATCATCCCCAAACCGATGGGCAAAGTGAACGTACCATACAAACATTGGAGGATATGTTACGGGCTTGCGTTGTTGATTTTGGAAAAGCTTGGGACAAGCACTTACCCCTCGCCGAGTTCTCATATAACAATAGTTATCGCGCGAGTATTAAGGCCGCACCTTTTGAAGCATTATATGGCCGAAAATGTCGCTCTCCTCTTTGTTGGGCCGAAGTGGGTGACGTGCAAATTTCCGGGCCCGACCTCATTCACGAAACCACCGAGAAGATTCTTCAAATCCGAGATAGGCTTCGGACGGCCCGGAGTCGTCAAAAATGCTATACCGACAAAAGACGCAAAGACCTCGAATTTCAAGTCGGTGACCGCGTCATGTTAAAAGTCGCACCTTGGAAAGGTGTCATCCGTTTTGGGAAACGTGGGAAACTAAATCCGCGGTACGTTGGTCCTTTCGAAATCTTAGAACGTGTTGGAACCGTTGCGTATCGTTTGGATCTTCCGCCTCAACTAAGCTCCGTCCATCCTACTTTTCATGTATCTAACTTGAAGAAATGTCTTGCCGAGCCCGATATCGTCGTTCCTCTCGAGGAACTTACTATTAATGACAAACTTCATTTTGTGGAGGAACCGGTTGAAATTGTGGACTACGTCGTGAAGGAATTGAAACAAAGCCGGATCCCGATTGTCAAGGTCCGTTGGAACGCCAAAAGGGGACCCGAGTTTACTTGGGAAAGAGAAGATCAAATGCGAAAGAAACACCCTCATCTATTCCCGGTTCCGGAAACGTCAGATTCCGAGGAAGAAACAACGACTACTACGCCTACCTAAATTTCGGGACAAAATTTCTTTTAAGGTGTAGGTAATGTAACATCCCACCTTTTTCCGTCAACTTTTCCGTTTAACTATTTTAAACTCCGTTATATGTTTATAACATCTCCCGTTAATACGCGTTTCGATTTATCTTGTTTAGGTAATTTAACGCACCCGATTGGAAGTAGAGGGACTTGTTTTGCCAAAACACTAAAGTGGTGACTAGCCACTTGACTAGTCAACACTTCCACCTCATTTCTTCATTTTCATTTTCCTTTTCATCTAACACTTTCATATTTTTCTCAAATTCTTCATAAAGCAATTCATCATCCATATTCAAACGATCAAGCTTCGGGCCAAACAAATTACATATTCGAACTCCTCGTGATCTCCTCTTCAATTCCATACCAATCTCATTTCATTTGGGTAACTTTCTAAAATCACTAATTTTATGTGTTCTTGAGATTTTTGAGTTAAAAGGTTGTTGATTAGTGTCTATGGCTCAAGTCTAGTATGATTATGTGATTTGTATGCTTGTTCTTGTTATTTTGATGTAACTAGTTCATATTGAAAGATAACATGCTTAACCTTGAGATTTGAGTGTTTATATGTTGTTAGATGCTAAGACTTCATGTTTTAATTATGCTCCTAGTGTTACTAGCTTTATTTTGATGTAAAGTTTGATTAAGGAAACCTCCTAAACTTGATTATGAAATTTGGTGAATTTAGTTTAGGGTTTGATGAACTTGAAATGAATCTTAGATGCATTGAATGATTGCCATGTTGTTTTGTTTGCGTTTAGTTGTATTGTATGCTTGATTATCTTCAAAACGGCGTATTACACATGTGCATTAATTTCCCGAATCATAATATGGCATTTATGAAATTGGAGTAATAAATGATGAGCATTAATGGTGATTTTGATATGAGTTTGTTTGGTTTTGATTGAGTAAATCGTTTAGTTATTCTCCTTGTCAAATTACCTTTCTAATGATATATGATATGCGTTTTAAGTGTTTTCGGTGCATGAGATGTGTTAAATTGTATTTTGGTTCGTGACTTGGACCATTTTTCTGCAAACTGCATGTTTCCCAGGTATTGCGCGCCGCGCATATACCCTCGCGCCGCGCAGAATTAGAAATTCCAGATGTTTGCCTTCGTGGTTAAGTTCTGACCAGGATTTACACTTGGGTGCGCGCCGCGCAACCCATAGCGCGCCGCGCATACTGCCCAGCTCATTTTGTCTTTGTTTTTCATGTCACAAAAATGTTTCCCGCTTTACTATAACCCCGTTTACCATGAAACTTGACTATTATGCTCGTATATGACTTCTCATCATGAGAAAATTGTCGGACACCCGACCCGACCCCGTTGACTTTGACTTTGACCAAGTTTGACTTTTAGTCAAACTTAACCAAACGATTATACAATCGTTCTAACATGCTTAACTACTTGTGTCGTGCATGAAACTTGACAAATTGATCCACGTGCTATATTAATCGAGTCGTAACGAGCCATAGGACTAATTGAACATCTTTGACCCTTCGTGACTATCGTTATTGATACAACCTATTTGTTTAGGTCAAGACTAGCATTGTTCTTTGCACACGTTACTTGTCGAAGTACTTTTTGTTCATGCATACAAGGTGAGATCATAGTCCCACTTTTACTCTTTTAAACTTACTTTTGGGATGAGAAAACATAAACGATTCTTTTGAACTAAGTGAACACAAGAACGGGAAAACAAACATTCTACATACGAGTTTAGAACGAAAATCCTCAATCCGATTATCATTAGTTACATCAGATGGTGTAAGCGAGAACTTATGTTATATGGCCATATGGGTTGACAACCCTCATCTTTGACGGTTCGCTACCGTCTACAGATGAAATATATTTTCGAGAATCAGTGTTTGTTCTAGCACTATGGATGGGGTATACAATGGATGGAATGTTAAGCTTTGATAATTGGGTTCTCGTAAATATTAACTTTTAGAATGTATTACTATTATTTCAACTTTGCAAACCTTGTGGTTCGACTTACTTTACTTTTACTCACAAACTTACTTAAACCTATGATTTCACCAACATTTTCGTTGACAGATTTCTATGTTTTTCTCAGGTCTTGCACGATATGTGATACATGCTTCCGCTCATTATTTGATACTTGCATTGGATGTCGAGTATACATGCTTTTCATGGAGCGTCTTATGACTTTACTTTAAACCGTGTCGCCTAGATTTCCTTTGTACTTATAACCTTGTAACTTAACTTTTGGTTGAACAATTCTTGTAAACTTTGGAAACAATCTTTATTTTGAAATGAAGGCGACATATTTTGGTCAAACTTTGTCTTAAAGACTTATGAACATGCAATGGGACCTACGTAGACGACGCCGTCACTTGACGATTTGTCGGGGTCGCTACAGTAGTCACTCTTTTTTTATGTATA
Organism: Rutidosis leptorrhynchoides; assembly: GCF_046630445.1. Lineage (NCBI taxonomy): Eukaryota > Viridiplantae > Streptophyta > Magnoliopsida > Asterales > Asteraceae > Rutidosis > Rutidosis leptorrhynchoides. The sequence continues at coordinate 348,590,282 of NC_092339.1, read as the reverse complement.
TTGTTAAAATACCTAATGAGATACTTACTTATCATAATATCAAGTTAACTATATATATATATATATATATATATATATATATCCATATATATATCATCATAAAGTTTTACAAGTTTTAACGTTCGTGAATCACCGGTCAACTTGAGTGGTCAATTGTCTATATAAAACCTATTTCAATTAATCAAGTCTTAACAAGTTTGATTGCTTAACATGTTGGAAACACTTAATCATGTAAATATCAATTTCATTTAATATATATAAACATGGAAAAGTTTGGGTCACTACATTATGCAAGTTAAAGAAGTCAATCTACGGATTGAAACAAGCATCTAGAATGTGGAATCATCGTTTTAATGAGGAGGCCAAGAAATTTGGCTTCATTAAAAATGGTGATGAAGCTTGTGTATACAAGAAAGCTAGTGGGAGCACAATCATGTTCCTTGTACTATATGTAGATGATATATTGTTATTTGGAAATGATATTCCGGCAATGCAAGGTGTTAAAACTTGGCTAAGCAAATGCTTCTCCATTAAGGATCTTGGAGAAGCACAATATGTTCTGGGATTGGGATCTACAGGGATAGATCCAAGAAACTGATAGGTTTAAATCAAAGTGCATACATTGAAAAGATCTTGAAAAGGTTCAAGATGGAGAACTCTAAGAAAGGTTTGGTACCTATTCAAAGAGGAACACTTCTCAGTTCATCTCAGTGCCCTACCACGAAAGATGAACAAGAGAGAATGAAGAAAGTCCCGTACGCATCTGCTATTGGGTCAATCATGTATGCAATGATATGCACTAGACCGGATGTGTCATGCGCTTTTAGCTTGACAAGTTGATACCAGAATAACCAAGGAAACAGTCATTGGATTGCAGTTAAAAGTATATTAAAATACCTTAGGAGGACTAAGGATATGTTTCTAATATATGGGTCTGGTGAGGAGGAACTTGCTGTAAAAGGTTACGTGGACGCGAGTTTCCAAACTGATCGAGATGATTCTTAATCACAGTCTGGTTATGTCTTCACATTAAATGGAGGTGCGGTCTCTTAGAAGAGTTCAAAACAGGATGTTGTTGCATTATCCACTACAGAGTCGGAGTACATTGCTGCCTCATTGGTAGCTCAGGAAGCTGCATGGATCAAGAAATTCATTGACGACTTAGGAGTGGTCCCTTCCATTCAGGACCCTCTTGAGATCTTTTGTGACAACGAGGGTGCGATTGCTCAAACCAAAGAACCTCGTGCTCACCAAAAGACCCGTCACATTGAGCGGAGATTCAACTACATAAGGGATGAAGTTAAAAAGGGAAAGATATGTATTCGCAAAGTTCACACAGATCTTAATATAGCGGATCCACTCACGAAGCTCTTACATGGTGCAAAACATCAAGGGCATGTTAGTGCATTGGGGCTTCGATATTCTTGTGATTGGTTGTGATCTGTTTTATGTATTGTAATGGAATGAAGTGGTTCAAACTCATTAATATAATTATGGTATTAATTTATTAATCATGAGTCATGTTCCTATTTTATCCATGAATAAGTAATTATTTTAAATTCTGTAGTCGATCACATTTGTGGGAACACGTGTGAGGTTTAGACTATTATGAACTTGGATAGGTATACATTCACGGGATGAATGTGTGGCAAGGTTGCAACCAAGGTTCATAGATATTTGTAGGATACAAATATTGGAAGACCCGCCCTCAAGATTTACTAAATGGAGCCTTTGTGGTTGATCACATGTAATCTTGAGTAAAGGCGAATATCATTGTATCCTCTGACCTGAGATACATATTGGGTTCGGAAATTCACTAAGTATTATGCCTTGATTCTTTCCTTCGCTATTCTAAAATATGGTACCTCATAAGGAAGATCTAAGGTGTAATACAAAGTGTATATCTAGGACTTATGTAGTCAAGATGGAATTTGTCCCTCTTATTCATTGAGAGTTAGATGTCTAAGGCCTGATAAAGTCAAATCTAAAAGAGAGTGATCATTCTATGTCTCTTGAATTTAAAATGACATCTAGGACAAAAGGAAATAATGAAAGATTCACCTATTCATATTCGAGACGGGAACTCGAAAAGGATGATGTTATTGAATGGCACAAAGTCATAACATATTGGGGGTGATGGACGGTCGTTAGGTGGTATCCATCACTTGCATTAATTTCTTATGTTTCTCGCGCAAGTGGGAGATTGAAGGTATTTCATATGCCCGAGAGACATTAAATTAACGCGGATAATATGTTTTGATCCAAGTCGGGTTATACCCAATAAGAAGCTTATCGACACCTTATTCGTATTTGATCTTAACGATTGGATCGTTGATTAAATTACGCGACACTTGAATTTTAAGAAAATGGTTTCTAAAATTATATCACTTGATATGTATATATATATAAATCATGGAATGATTTATATAATAAGGATTTAATTATCTATGGGTTAAATAATCAATCAAGTTATGTTGTATTTTATAAAATTGGTTTTATAAAATAAAGTATACATGACAAATAATATGGAATTTTATATAATTGGTTTTATAAATAATGCATACATAATTTATAAAATGCAAGTTTATAAAATTTGTTTTATAAAATCTAATTTTACAAAACAAGTTTATAAAATATGCATGCTTATAAATTAGTTCAAGTATTATTTTAAACAATGATGGGAGTGGCCTTGGAGTTGTAAGTAGGCATGCTAGAGATTCCAAAACTTGGTCATAATTTCCCAATTCCATATACATGCATCTTGACTCACTTTGAGACACACACATGCAATTTACATATATAAAAAAACTGCACAAACCTCCCAAGTCTGCTGCTGAAAACCGTGGCCTTTAGGGAGAAAGAAAGGGTTCTTCAATTGGTTTTTGCAAGCTCATTCAAGTGTCATTAAATCCTAACTAAATTCAAGGGTGTTGGGGTTATTAGCTTGGGAATATCTACTTGAGGTTTCATTCTTTTGGAGCTCCATTCATCATCATCTTCATCACTCACTACCAAGCTTGGAATAGGTATAAACTCTTTACTTGCTTGTAGTTTATAAGTATATTTCACAACTTGATCCTACTTGGGATTTAACTTTAAAAGGTTAAAGATTAACATGTTCAAAATGGTAATTTATACGCTTCCGCAAATCTTATTTATTGAATGATCATAAGTATTATGGAACTTGTTAAATCTCAACAAATGTAACATTAATTAAATAATAAAAGATAATTGAAGTATTAATACATTAATGAAAATCATAAACTTATTAATAACAACATACCTTATGTCATAAACTTAAGGTGAAGGATAATAAAAAGAAACGAACAACTCATACGAACTTCACCGCTACGCACGGTCGTAAGTGAATGATGTCTAGGTTGCCATTTATGGGGATATCTTGTGGATCTCGAATGCCATGACTTAGATTATGGTCAAGAGTTCTGGGCCCCCGGTTACATTTGATCATTCCTGACTTAATTGATAGCAACGAAGTTTGAGTAAAGTTGTACAACGTCTTGTAAAAGATTAACCCGAACTTTCTATAATTGGGAAGTTACTATAAGTGAAAACTTTCCATAAATAGTTACCTTCCAAAAATGGAAATTCTTTTAGAAAACCATTATTATTAGTATAGTTATTATATACATTTGTCTGTTAGGCAATATCCGATCATACGTTCTATCTCTAGGTTGAGATCTCGGTCACGTCCGTTCCGTTCAATTCATTCTTTTGTGGAATAACTCTTCTATGCTACTAAGGTGAACTTCATAGCCCCGCTTTTACATATTAATTGAATTTTATAAATTTTGGGGTGAGACACATGCTTGCTTTTGAAATGATTTACAATTTAGACACAAGTGCCTAAACTTTTTGATATCCAACTTCATGAGACATTTGTTAACTTGTATTCTTCCATGCAAATCCCCACCATAATATCGTTAATTGCTGGAATTAAAATGTTGCAAGTTTAATTATTATGAGTAGGCCTATTGAGAGTGACGTCTCTACCGATTGACCGATCGTCAAGGGGGTACATAATAATGATTACCGACACACGTGCAGTGTCAGGGGTTTATGTTTAGCTCGATATTATAACTCATGGCATATTGATATTTTGATGTTTTGAACTAAATCTTGTGATGTAAAACCTTATTGATAATTAAACCTATGATCTTCACTCAACCATTGTATTGGCATTTTTAAGCATGTTTGTCTCAGGTGAAGATTAGCTTATGTGTTGCCCTATGTTGCTTGCTAGCTGATGCATTGAAGTCCACATATTTACGTCTTAGCATTTGTTAAACAATTATTAATTACATTTGGGTTTATCATGTAAAATATTATTTCGTTTCCGCTGCAATTCATTTATTGATTTAATAAAACGTCTCATTTAGAGTCGTTCTCGCTTATATACTTGTGTTGTGATATTGTGAAGTCATATTTACCCCTGACCCTATTTGGGGGTATGACAGATTGTGACTGGCGGGTGTCGCTAGGAAATTGTGGGCATTGAGCCCTGAGGTTCGTTGGATTTGTGTGACTTCGAGTAGTCAGGTGACGTGTGACACCGGGAATAGACCTCGTGAGGGTAGAGTTCTTGAGACTCAGTGGTAGTGGTTGGAGTTACATAACACTACGTCAGGTGCCTCCCTATACCTACTAGTGTAATGTTTGACTCTGATGGTGCGATTACTTTGTAGTTGGGTACATGTGAGGAAACCCGAATTGTTTAGCGGGCGTTAATGTTTTGACAGATTTGAAAGGTTGAGGTTCGAGTACCTTATAGTAGGTCCGCGGAGGATTGGTGGGTATGACCAACGATGAGACCAGTCACGTGTATTATGCAATGTTGAAAATTCCGCGGGATGTTATCATCTTAGCGGTGAGAATGTGGGGTTAGAACCCTAAGCGGGGGAGTTATGCACCCGGAGGGTAAGGGGTTTCCTCAGTTTGGTGGGCATGTTCGAGTGTTTTACCTGAATTCATCTCGTTTGGTGAGCGATCTCGGGACGTAGGCTATTGATTTTGACTATCTCATGTAGGGACGTGTGAGTGTTAAGCACGTTCGAGAGTGAGTTCTCTAGTGTATTGAGACCTTGTACGTGCGAGAATTTGACAAGGTCATCCTTGATGGACACTCAAAGAAAGGTTCACAAGGTAATGGTGAACGAGATGAAAGTAGTGTAAGATTGTGTCTCGGTTGGAGTTACCGAAGAGCTTACAGGAAATTCCATCACCGTGTGTGTGGTGCGGAGGACCCAATAGGTTGGTGGTTGACGACGGTACTCTAAGTCGTGAATTAGAGTATGCCAAGGAATCATGGAGGATTGTTGTGTGGATAGAATGTTACGTTTTTAAAGAAGTTTGACTTATAGGATATAATGGCGACATCGAAAGGGTTCAGAGTTTACATGAGAACCCGAAGAGTTGTGTTGGTATATCTTACTACTTGTCATGCGCTTGGATCGCGAGTACGCGATCCAAATCAAGTAGGGGAGAGTTGTAACATCCCAGTTTTCACTCCCAGCTATAAGGAGCGTCGCGAAGGAATGGGGCACGCCTTAACACATGGTCGGGTGCTGAAGCTTTTCTCTAGAAACAAATAAATGACAGGCATTTTGGTCCTTTCACTTTGAGATCAGGTTTTTGGCCACAAAACTGATCCCAAGCTCATCTAGAGCTATTTCTTGTCCACACAAACACCCTCATCTTATCTTAAAGTGAGAAAAAGAGTTTTAGAGTGAGAGAGCTTGATTTGAGGAAGAAGAAGTGGAAATCTCTTCAAGGTGCAAGTGTTAAGGTTGTTCATATCGTTCTTGGCTACAAATCGGTAGTAATGGTAAGATCTAACTCCGAATTTCATTTGTTGATTTGATATTCAAAGTTGGGGTTTGAGGTTAAATTTTTGAGAAACCTATTGAGGCTCATGAAGTGAGTTTATTGTAGCTAGTAATTGGGTTTAGACTCATTGTTGGTGGGTTTTGGGTTAGAAGACCTATTGGCTATGTTAGAGCTTGTAATTTGGGTATAATCACTAGGGTTAGTGATTATGTTGATGTTGGAACCCAAATGGGTGTGTTTGGAAGTTTGATTTTGAAAAGGATCAAAATTAGGGTTTATGACTTGATTTCAGGGAAGACAAGTGTTTAGCACTTGTTATTTGGGTTAGTTGTTGTTATAGGACCATTTTCACTAGTGTTAAGTGATTATTGGTTAGTTTGGTGCTTGGAAGTGCAATTGGGTCATAATTGCACTAAGTGTCAATTTGAGTTGGGTTGTAATCCACCCTAATTGTGTTGTTTTCTATGTGATAAATGGAATAAGTACATTTCATTAACGATTGTGGTTTTGGCATTAGCATTCATCAAGGCGACAAGGTGAGTGTAAATATATTATATGCGTATGTATGCATAGGATGAGTGCGGGTGGGGTAGAGTGATCCTTGTGCGTTCGGGTTCATTTTACATATATGTGGGATGATGGACCCCGTAAGTTTTGGGTCTACTTGGCACGTGTGATAACCCGGAAATTTTCGATAAAATTTAAACAAAACCTCTACATGATTTCATTTAACTTCGAACAAATTCCGACGATTCACGGATAATTATTTATCATGCATTAATTTGTTATATTAATATTATTATTAATATTATTATTTTTAAAAACAATATATCAATAATTAATATCTTTATTATCAGTATTGTTATTATGATATTATTATTATTACTATTAATATGATTATTAATATCATTAACATAATTTATATTATTATCATTATTATTATTAAGAGTATTATCATACTAATATTATTATCATTATTGTTAGTATTAGTAATATCATCATTATTATTATTTGTTATTATTATTATTATTATTATTATTATTATTATTATTATTATTATTATTATTATTATTTGTTCTATTATTATCATTTATAATTATCATTATCAATATTGTCATTATGATTAAAAATATTATTATTAATATCATTATTATAAAAAATTATTATTATTATTATTATTTATGATGATTATTAAAATCAATTACATTATTATCATTATATTTAGTATTGTTACTATTAGTATTAGTGATATCATATTTATTATTCTTTTCTTTATCTATTATCATTATTATTATTATCATTATAATTATTATTAATATAATTATTGTTATTAATTATTATTAGTATTATTATTATTAATTTATTTATTTAATAATAATTAAAAATAAAAAGAAAAAAACAACAAATACCTAAATTTGGTTATCAATTTTTATTTAATTTTATATTTTTTTATCATCGTGATTTCCATATCTTCTGTATTTATTTTTTTATATATTTTATATAAAGTAATTAGGTATTCAACTTTTAATTTTTTTATTATCTGCTTAATTTTTTTCTTCTGTTTTTGTCTGTGATCATGGGTTCCCGTCGACATCCACACAAGAAGTATCAATCAATCTCATATTTTTTTATATAAACCAGTTAATCTCACATTATCAATTATCATTTACTTCTTTATTAATCTGAATAAAAAAATAAACAGAAGCTCGATACTCTGTTCTTGTTCAAACATTCAAAAGTTCGATTTAAAATGAAGTTTCAAAATCTATAAATGCAGACATGTTATGATTCATCTAGTCGAACTTTCTATAAGTTTTCAAGTCCCAATTTCTCCTATAAATTTTGAATTTTGAAGTCAAACTTTAAAAACAAAAAGTCAACTGTGATGTTCTTCATGAAATTCGAGTTTGTTTAATTATTTCTAGATCAATAGATGATTCATAAAGATTCTAAGAAGGATTTACAACCTAATTCGTGTAGAAATTTGGATCTAAAACATCCTAGAATTCGAAATTGATGTTTGAGTTTCATACTTGGTTCATCACTACTGCTGCTGTCTGTTATATTATTTTTTTTCTTTCTTCAATCCATTAAAACGAATATAGCTGGTTCTGTATTAATTCATAAATCCAGTAATTAATTCGATTAATATGATTCATAAATTTCTGGTTGATCAAAATTTTGAAAAAGAAAGAAATAATTCATACGGGTTATATATATTCGGGAAGAGATATAAACAGATAAATAGAAATGGTTCCATGGTTAAGGATGTTAGCAGGTATTCAAGAGGTCACGGGTTCGAGCCCGGGCAATGACGTTTATTTTTTTAAGCCCTTTTTCTTGAGGTAGTAATTATTATTATTATTATTATTATTATTATTATTATTATTATTATTATTATTATTATTATTATTATTATTATTATTATTATTATTATTATTATTATTATTATTATTATCTTTATTATTATTATTATTATTATTATTATTATTATTATCTTTATTATTATTATTATTATTATTATTATTATTATTATTACTAATACAAATATTAGTTACCATTTATGATTATAATTATAATTATTATTATTATCACCAATATTATTATAATTACTAGCATTATCATTATTATTATTATTATTAAGTATTAAGTATTATTATCAAAATTATTTTCATTATCATTTTATTAAACCTTTCATGTTATTTAAAAACTACTGTTATCATTAGTATTATTATTATTATTATTATTATTATTATTATTATTATTATTATTATTATTATTATTATTATTATTATTATTATTATTATTATTATTATTATTATTAGCATTATTATTATATCCTTATTATTATCGTTATTAATAAAAGTAGCATTATTTTTAAATCTATCAATATATCTAATATTATCATTAAGAATATTATTAGCAGTATCATTATTATAAAAACTAACATTTTTATTAAAACTATCATTTCTAAGTATTATGATTACTACTACTACGATTATTATTATTATGGATATTACAAAAATTACTAATATCATTACTATTGATAACATATAACATTTTAATTATTTCTATTATTAGTATTATAAGAACTTTCATTTTTACTATTATTATTATTATTATTATTTTTTATGATTATTATCATTTTTACTACTAGTATTATTATTTTTATTACAAAATAATACAACTCTTTATTCATTATCATTATTAATATCATTTTATCAAATAATCATTATTAATATCATTTTATCAAATAAATACTTATATATAGAATATATATATATATAAAAGTATATATATAGAAATATATAACAACTAAAATATATATATAAACTTATTCGATTATGAGTATATGTGTTAATATATATACTTGATATAGGTTCATGAATCCGAGGTCAACTCAACTCTGCACTTGCTCAGTGCCATTATATGTATATTTACTACAAACTATCGTATCGTATTGTGAGTTTTCATTTGCTCCCTTTTTATATATTTTTTGGGTTGAGAATACATGCACTATTTTTATATCTGATAAACACAAGTACAAACTTATTATGCAACCAACATGAGTATTTTTATTGTGGTCATTTAAAACATACAAATCTCTGCTTTGTAATATCATTAATTGCTAGATGATAAAGTGACAAACGGAATTATTATAAATAGCGCTATTGGGAGTAACGTCCCGCACTGTTGACCTTAGGTCAATTGGTGGTATAATAATGATCTCGACAATTACATATGTATTGTCTCGGGGTAAAATCGTTTAGTTTTGATATTATACGCTCATGGCATACTTTTGATATACATGATATATCGTCTTTTATTAAATCTTGTGATCTATTACTGAAATCATTATTTATGACAAACCTATGAACTCACTCAACTTCGTGTTGACTTTTTAAGCATGTTTATTCTCAGATACATAAATATTGCTTCCGCTGTATATCTGCTGCTTTGATGATGATTTCTTGCCATGCTTGGAGTCTTCATGCATTACTTACCAATTCATTTAAAAACGTTTAATGCTCTAAATATAATGTAATCTATTTAACTTCCACTGCAAAACTCAATAAAACATCTCATATAAATTCGTTCTCGTTTATATAACTGTGATTTGATATAATTAGTCACAAATACCCCAGGCCCTATTTGGGGGTATGACAGATTGGTATCAGAGCAGTATTGTTGTAGAGAACCAGGATTGCATTTTAAGTGTGCGTTATACAATTAGGTACCTTAGCAATGTAGGACTACAACTTTCCTTGACTATAGTGCCTTTAATTGTTGCCTTTAAATGTTAAACGCTACACTATACCTTAGAAACTTTACTTATTAAATTCTTTAATCTTTCTAAGAATGCCGAGCCAACCTAAGAATTCTGCTCACTCTCCTAAGTACTATCCGATTCCGCCACCACATTTAAATGCGACGCCATGATTTCTGAAATTCTCGACATTCCTTTGTCATCTATCATGGTTTTGTGTATTACATATAATGTTATCCATGATTCTTGAAATCTCTACTATTCATATTCATTACTTTCAAAATCTTTGTTTTCTCGTTATTTTTTTCTTGACGGGTGGCGTTTACGAAACTCTAGAATGGAAGGGTTTGGATTACCTATTTAAATGATCCTATAGCTCAAGCCCCTAGACCTGAATAGGCCATTATGAATTGAAAGTCTTTAATCGAAAGATTATCAGATTACATACTTATTATTTATGATCTCGACATGTCATAATGCCATTATTGCATAAGTGGAGTATCGACACATCATATCTTATCATATCTTATCATATCTATCCCAATAGACTTTGTCTAACACTTTTCCTAAATTTCCTCTGTAAATTACGGAAATCTTTTTGCTATATATACGTATTCGAGGAGACAAATATATCATTCAGTATTCAACACTTATTTCATATCAAACCCTATGATATTTATAATGAAAGATTCGATGATATCTTAGAATTTCTAATATCGATGGATGATGAAGAAGATTTGTTCGTAAAGGTTTAGGGTCAGGAGTAAGGTATTCGTTAATGACTTCAGCAGACACTAAATCATTTGGATTCTTTGAAGGAAGGTTTAGTCTTTGTGGTTTGTCCACAGCCCCCTGCATGGTTTGATTAAATCCGATTTCCAGTTCCAAATTTTCTGAGTTTTGCCAACATACTATTCTTTATCATCAAACTTTTAGCTGTTAAGATCGTTTACAGTTTTTGCTGCTTCATTCAGCTTTTTCAAAATTCGGAGTATTGATTCGTAGTCTGAGGGCTTTTCAGAATTTCAGAATGGAAGATCATAATTCTAAAAGATAAATGTTATATGTATACATAACCGTTGATGTAGAAATGTTGCGAGATTCAAAATATTGATTGCTAAATCCCGATAATTGGTATGGTAATTTTCGTTATAAGATGTGGATGAGTATATGATAAGGTTTTCAATGAATAAATATAGTGATTTTTCGGAGACATTTAAAGTTAAAGGGTAATGAAGTTGCTGGTACATCTGCTGATAATGTGGTGGAAAGTAAAAGGTTCCCCGGTAACGATGGCGGAAAGATAACGTATATATCAAGGTTATAATAAGGTTGTTTCGAACGAAAAGTCAAAGTTGACTTGTTGGACTGTGTAATAATTGGCTAATTTGGAAAGAGATTGCAAAGTTATTTTCGGTAATAACAACGCCAAAGGAGCTAGCACAGATATTTGTTAAATGTTTAATCAGGTTCCGAGTGTTTTTAGGTACATAACTATATGCATCAATCTTTTCTTCCGTAGATGAAGTGCGCTTGGTTCATCCTCTCGATTGAGGTGTTTTCAAGAATTATGAAAGGTTTGAAAGCAGATTGTAATCGTCAAGATACAAACGAGGTTTAAGATGAAATCAAGTGGCAAACTTGAAGAAATGTTTAGTTTCATATATTATAATCAATATTTTAATTCATTTTAATTGTCCAATGTTGGTAATCCACAGTTAGTAGTCCACAGTTAGTAATTCAATTGATTCATATATAGTTTAATATATAATATTCGAATTAATTAATACGTATCGTGACCCATTATAGACATGTCTCAGACTCGATCACAACTCAAAGTATATATATTATTTTAGAATCAACCTAAACTCTGTATAGCTAACTCGAGCATTACTGTATATAGAGTGTCTATGGTTATTCTAAATAATATATATAGATGCATCGATATGATATGTCAAAACCTTGTATACGTGTCCCGATATTTAAAATGCGTAATTAACAGTATTTAAATAACGATAAATAAAGTGCGTAAAATAAATAACAGAAATTAAATGACAATAAATAAAATTGCGAGAATAAAATTGCGATAAAATAAATTGCGATAATTAAAATGTAATAAGGAATTAGCAGTTAGCTAGGAACAGTTATCTAGGATTTTGTTAGCCTGGATTCTTAATAAAATTTCTCATAGTTAATTTATTTATTTCTAACAAATTTTATTTTGTCCAATGTTTTCTTCATTATGCCACTTGTTGGATTCTGATAGGTCAAAATCTAAATATGAAATTGAATGAAAATGGTTATTATGCGGTGAACGGATACATATATCTGTGGATGTAAGTAGGATAGTAAATGACTGTTTAATCAGATTCGAAGAATGTACAGTGTAATTTACTAATGTGAAATCTAAATATTCCTCGGGTATTACCTACCCGTTAAAACATTTTCACCATTAACAGTTTATACAAAAGAATTTTTAATTACAATCTTTATGAAAACATATATACATATATATTTTCTTCAGATGTAATCATGGATTTAATGAGTTAATATAGTATTAAACTCATTTGGTTTACCGTCAAAACTAGAATACATAATCTCTAAAACATCAGAGATTACATAATCGCCATGAAGAATGAATATAATTGATGTAAAACGATACGTAGAACGATGATTATACTCGAGGTACAGAATGAGATGTTGAGGCATGGATTGTTGATGGTACTGGTGCTGTTACTGATGGTACTATTGGTACCGGTGATGTTGTTGAAGCTTGTAAATTTTGCACCATATTCACCAAATTGATTACTCGAGCGCGAAGTTCGTTGACTTATTCTATTATTCCGGGATGATTGTCGGTCGAAACGAGCGGATGAATAAGGTTTAGAATTTTAGATAGAATATAATCGTGGCGAGATATTCGGGAAATGAGGGTGAAAATGGTGTTTCGGGCTGGTTCACCGGTAAGTGCTTCGGGTTTTTCTCCAAGAGTGTAGGTTGGTGGGTCGAAGGGATCGCCTTCTTCTCATCTCCATCGGTTAAGTCGACTACGAACCCATCCTCAATTCATCTAGAATTGAAGATGACTAGTTGGTTGATCAATTTCATTTACACTGCTTTTGGAGCTTAGGTGAATATCCATGTCGAAATAGCTGTCGGAATAACTATCGGAATAGCTATCGGAATCTGAGGGACTCGAACTGAAATGTCCCGCTCATATTAATTATAAACGTTCCATATTAATTGATTTCGTCGCGAGGTTTTGACCTCTATATGAGACGTTTTTCAAAGACTACATTCATTTTTAAAAAAACCATAACCTTTATTTTATCGATAAAGGTTTAAAAAGCATTACGTAGATTATCAAGTAATGATAATCTAAAATATACCGTTTACACACGACCATTACATAATGGTTTACAATAAGAATATATTACATCAAAAATAAGTTTCTTGAATGCATTTTTTACATAATATCATACAAGCATGGACTCCAAATCTTGTCCTTATTTTAGTATGCAATAGCGGAAGCTCTTAATAATCACATGAGAATAAACATGCTTAAAACGTCAACAAAAATGTTGGTGAGTTATAGGTTTAACCTATATATTATCAAATCATAATAATAGACCACAAGATTTCATATTTTAATATACATCCCATACATAGAGATAAAATTCATTCATATGGTGAACACCTGGTAACCAACATTAACAAGATGCATATAAGAATATCCCCTATCATTCTGGGAAATCCTTCGGACATGATAAAAAAGAATTCGAAGTACTAAAGTATCCGGTACTTTGGATGGGGTTTGTTAGGCCCAATAGATCTATCTTTATGATTCGCGTCAATTAGTAGATCGGTTTACTAATTCTTAGGCTACCAAGCAAAAGGGGCATATTCGGCTTCAATCATTCACCCATATAATGTAGTTTCATTTACTTGTGTCTATTTCGTAAAACATTTATAAAACTGCATGTATTCTCATCCCAAAATATTAGATTTTAAAAGTGGGACTATAACTCACTTTCACGGATTTTTACTTCGTCGGGAAGTAAGACTTGGCCACTGGTCGATTCACGAACCTATAACAAATATATACATATATATCAAAGTATGTTCAAAATATATTTACAACACTTTTAATACATTTTGATGTTTTAAGTTTATTAAGTCAGCTGTCCTCGTTAGTAACCTACAACTAGTTGTCCACAGTTAGATGTACAGAAAATAAAGCAATATATATTATCTTGAATCAATCCACGACTCAAAATATACAATACTCAGGCTAGATCACAACTCAAAGTATATATAATATTTTAGAATCAACCTCAACCCTGTATAGCTAACTCCAACATTACTGCATATAGAGTGTCTATGGTTGTTCTGAAATATATATATAGATGGGTCGGTATGATATGTCAAAACATTGTATTCGTGTCTATGGTATCCCAAGATTACATAATATATTAGAATACATGTATAATACAATATGAGTTAGCTAGGATATGATTAATATAGATTTGTTACCAATTTTCACGTAGCTACAACAAGAAAAATTATCCAATCTTGTTTTACCCATAACTTCTTCGTTTTAAATCCGTTTTGAGTGAATAAAATTGTTATGGTTTCATATTGAACTCTATTTTATGAATCTAAACATAAAAAGTATAGGTTTGTAGTCAGAAATATAAGTTACAAGTTGTTTTTGTAAGAGGTAGTCATTTCAGTCGAAAGAACGACGTCTAGATGACCATTTTGGAAAACATACTTCCACTTTGAGTTTAACCATGATTTTTGGATACAGTTTCATGTTCATAAGAAAAATCATTTTCCTAGAAGAACAACTTTTAAATCAAAGTTTATCATAGTTTTTAATTAACTAACCCAAAACAGCCCGCGGTGTTACTACGACGGCGTATATCCGGTTTTACGGTGTTTTTCGTGTTTTCCGATTTTAAATCATTAAGTTAGCATATCATATAGATATAGAACATGTGTTTAGTTGATTTTAAAATTTAAGTTAGAAGGATTAACTTTATTTGCGAACAAGTTTAGAATTAACTAAACTATGTTCTAGTGATTACAAGTTTAAATCTTCGAATAAGATAGTTTTATATATATGAATCGAATGATGTTATGAACATCATTACTACCTTAATTTTAGTAGGTAAACCTACTGGAAATTAGAAAAATAGATCTAGCTTCAAAGGATCCTTGGATGGCTTGAAAGTTCTTGAAGCAGAATCATGACACGAAAACAAGTTCAAGTAAGATTTTCACTCGAAATAAGATTGTTATAGTTATAGAAATTGAATCAAAGTTTGAATATGAGTATTACCTTGTATTAGAAAGATATATTACTATAAATAAGAAAGATTTCTTGAGGTTGGATGATTACTTTACAAGATTGGAAGTAAGCTAGCAAACTTGGAAGTATTCTTGATTTTATGAAACTAGAACTTATAGAATTTATGAAGAACACTAAGAACTTGAAGATAGAACTTGAGAGAGATCAATTAGATGAATAAAATTGAAGAATGAAAGTGTTTGTAGGTGTTTTTGGTCATTAGTATATGGATAAGATATAAAGGATGTGTAATTTTGTTTACTTGTAAATAAGTCATGAATGATTACTAATATTTTTGTAATTTTACGAGATATTTCATGCTAGTTGCCAAATGATAGTTTCCACATGTGTTAGGTGACTCAAAAGGGCTGCTAAGATCTAATTATTGGAGTGCATATACCAATAGTAAATACATTTAGAAGCTGAGTATTGTACGAGTACGAATACGAGTGCATACGAGTAGAATTGTTGATGAAAATGAATGAGGATGTAATTGTAAGCATTTTTGTTAAGTAGAAGTACTTTGATAAGTGTTTGGAAGTCTTTCAAAAGTGTATGAATACATATTAAAACACTACATGTATATACATTTTAACTGAGTCGTTAAGTCATCGTTAGTCGTTACATGTAAGTGTTGTTTTGAAACCTTTAGGTTAACGATCTTTTTAAATGTTGTTAACCCATTGTTTATTATATCTAAAGAGATGTTAAATTATTACATTATCATGATATTATGATGTATTAATATATCTTAATATGATATATATATATATATATACAATTAAATGTCGTTACAACGATAATCGTTACATATATGCCTCGTTTCGAAATCCTTAAGTTAGTAGTCTTGTTTTTACATATGTAGTTCATTGTTAATATACTTAATGATATGTTTACTTATCATAATACCATGTTAACTATATATATATATATATATATCCATATATATGACATCATATAGTTTTTACAAGTTTTAACGTTCGTGAATCACCGGTCAACTTGGGTGGTCAATTGTCAATATGAAACCTATTTCAATTAATCAAGTCTTAACAAGTTTGATTGCTTAACATGTTGGAAACACTTAATCATGTAAATAACAATTTCATTTAATATATATAAACATGGAAAATTTCGGGTCACTACAGTACCTACCCGTTAAATAAATTTCGTCCCGAAATTTTAAGCAGTTGGAGGTGTTGACGTATCTTCTGGAAATAAGTGCGGGTATTTCTTCTTCATCTAATCTTCTCATTCCCAGGTGAACTCGAGTCCTCTATGAGCATTCCATCGAACCTTAACAATTGGTATCTTATTTTGCTTAAGTCTTTTAATCTCACGTTCCATTATTTCGACGGGTTCTTCGATGAATTGATGTTTTTCGTTGATTTGGATTTCGTCTAACGGAATAGTGAGATCTTCTTTAGCAAAACATTTCTTTAAATTTGAGACGTGAAAAGTGTTATGTACAGCCGCTAGTTGTTGTGGTAATTCAAGTCAGTAAGCAACTGGTCCGACACGATCAATAATCTTGAATGGTCCAATGTACCTTGGATTTAATTTCCCTCGTTTACCAAATCGAGCAACGCCTTTACAAGGTGCAACCTTAAGCATGACCATCTCTCCAATTTCAAATTCTATATCTTTTCTTTTAATGTCGGCGTAGCTCTTTTGTCGACTTTGGGCGGTTTTCAACCGTTGTTGAATTTGGATGATCTTCTTGGTAGTTTCTTGTATTATCTATGGACCCGTAATCTGTCTATCCCCCACTTCACTCCAACAAATCGGAGACCTGCACTTTCTACCATAAAGTGCTTCAAACGGCGCCATCTCAATGCTTGAATGGTAGCTGTTGTTGTAGGAAAATTCTGCTAGCGGTAGATGTCGATCCCAACTATTTCCAAAATTAATAACACATGCTCGTAGCATGTCTTCAAGCGTTTGTATTGTATTTTCGCTCTGCCCATCAGTTTGTGGATGATAGGCAGTACTCATGTCTAGACGAGTTCCAAATGCTTGCTGTAATGTCTGCCAGAATCTTGAAATAAATCTGCCATCCTTATCAGAGATAATAGAGATTGGTATTCCATGTCTGGAGACGACTTCTTTCAAATACAGTCATGCTAACTTCTCCATCTTGTCATCTTCTCTTATTGGTAGGAAGTGTGCTGATTTGGTGAGACGATCAACTATTACCCAAATAGTATCAAAACCACTTGCAGTCCTTGGCAATTTAGAGATGAAATCCATGGTAATATTTCCCATTTCCATTCCGGGATTTTGGGTTGTTGAAGTAGACCTGATGGTTTCTGATGCTCAGCTTTGACCTTAGAACACGTCAAACATTCTCCTACGTATTTAGCAACATCGGCTTTCATACCCGGCCACCAAAAATGTTTCTTGAAATCCTTTTACATCTTCCCCGTTCCAGGATGTATTGAGTATCTGGTTTTATGAGCTTCTCTAAGTACCATTTCTCTCATATCTCCAAATTTTGGTACCCAAATCCTTTCAGCCCTATACCGGGTTCCGTCTTCCCGAATATTAAGATGCTTCTCTGATCCTTTGGGTATTTCATCCTTTAAATTTCCCTCTTTTAAAACTCCTTGTTGCGCCTCCTTTATTTGAGTAGTAAGGTTAGTGTGAATCATTATATTCATAGCTTTTACTCGAATGGGTTCTCTGTCCTTTCTACTCAAGGCGTCGGCTACCACATTTACCTTCCCCGGGTGATAACGAATCTCAAAGTCGTAATCATTCAACAATTCAATCCATCTGCGCTGCCTCTTGTTCAGTTGTTTCTGATGAAATATGTGTTGAAGACTTTTGTGGTCGGTATATATAATACTTTTGACCCCATATAAGTAGTGCCTCCAAGTCTTTAATTCAAAAACAACTGCGCCTAATTCCAAATCATGAGTCGTATAATTCTGTTCGTGAATCTTCAATTGTCTAGACGCATAAGCAATTACTTTCGTTCGTTGCATTAATACACAACCGAGACCTTGCTTTGAAGCATCACAATATATCACAAAATCATCATTCCCTTCAGGTAATGACAATATAGATGTCGTAGTTAACTTTTTCTTCAACAATTGAAACGCTTTCTCTTGTTCATCTTTCCATTCAAATTTCTTCCCTTTATGCGTTAATGCAGTCAAGGGTTTTGCTATTTTAGAAAAATCTTGGATGAATCTCCTGTAATAACCAGCTAGCCCTAAAAATTGGCGTATGTGTTTCGGAGTTTTCAGGGTTTCCCACTTTTCAACGGTTTCAATCTTTGCTGGATCCACCTGAATACCTTCTTTGTTCACTATATGACCGAGGAATTGAACTTCTTCCAACCAAAATGCACACTTTGAAAACTTAGCGTACAGTTTTTCTTTTCTCAGCAACTTTAGCACTTTTCTCAAATGTTTTTCGTGCTCTTGATCATTCTTCGAGTAAATAAGTATGTCATCGATGAAAACAATGACAAACTTGTCAAGATATGGCCCACACACTCGGTTCATGAGATCCATGAACACAGCTGGTGCGTTAGTCAATCCAAACGGCATAACCATAAACTCGTAATGACCGTAACGTGTCCTAAAAGCAGTCTTTGGAATATCATCCTCCTTCACCCGCATTTGATGATATCCAGAATGTAAATCGATCTTTAAATAAACAGACGAGCCTTGTAGTTGATCAAATAAGTCGTCGATTCTCGGTAGTGGGTAGCAGTTCTTGATGGTAAGTTTGTTCAACTCTCGGTAGTCGATACACAACCCGAATGTACCATCTTTCTTCTTGACAAACATAACAAGAGCTCCCCATGGTGACGTGCTTGGTCGAATGAAACCACGCTCTAAAAGTTCCTGTAACTAACTTTGTAATTCTTTCATTTCGCTGGGTGCGAGTCTTTATGGAGCACGAGCTATTGGTACAGCTCCTGGTACAAGGTCTATTTGAAATTCAACGGATCGATGTGGGGGTAATCACGGTAATTCTTTCAAAAATATATCGGGAAATTCTTTTGCGACGGGAACATCACTGATGTTCTTTTCTTCAGGTTTAACTTCCTCGATGTGTGCTAGAGTGACGTAACAACCTTTTCTTATTAGTTTTTGCGCCTTCAAACTACTAATAAGATTTAATTTCGCGTTGTTCTTTTCTCCGTACACCATTAAAGGTTTTTCTTTTTCACGCATAATGCGAATCGCATTTTTGTAACAAACGACCTCTGCTCTCACATTTTTCAACCAGTCCATGCCAACTATTACATCAAAACTCCCTAACTCGACTGGTTTTAAATCAATTTTAAACGTTTCATCTCCAGTTTAATTTCTCTCTCCCGACATATATTATCTGCTGAAATTAATTTACCGTTTGCTAATTCGAGTAAAAATTTACTATCCAAAGGCGTCAAGGGGCAACTTAATTTAGCACAAAATTCTTTACTCATATAGCTTCTATCCGCAACCGAATCAAATAAAACATAAGCAGATTTATCGTCAATAAGAAATGTACCCGTAACAAGCTCTGGGTCTTCCTGCGCTTCTGCCGCATTAATATTGAAAACTCTTCTGTGGCCTTGCCCATTAGTATTCCCTTGGTTTGGGCAATTTCTAATAATGTGGCCCGATTTTCCACATTTATAACAAACAGCGTTGGTATTACTTGCTCCGATACTATTCGTTTCGGCGTTACTTGTTCTGACATTATTTTTTTCTTTAGTTCTGTTAAACTTTGGTCCGTAGACCTCACACTTTGTCGCGCTATGACCATTTCTTTTACACCTGTTGCAAAATGTCGTGCAAAACCCCTGATGATTTTCTTCACACCTATGACATGGCTGTTTTTGGTTTTTGTTACCGTTGTTGTTATTGAGGTTGTTGTTGGGATTGTTATTGTTGTTGAAATGGTTGTTGTTGTTGTAGTTGTTGTTGTTGTTGGGATGTTTGTTGTAGTTATCATTAGGATTATGGTTATTGTTGTGATTGTTGTTGCGGTTGTTGGGATAGTTGTTGCGATTGTGGTTGTAATTGTTGTTGTTGTTGTACTGGTGACTCTTGTCACCGTTTTCCTTCCACTTCCTCTTGAGTTGTTTCGTGTTGACTTCTTCGGCCGCTGCTCTTTAATTCTTCCCTCAATCTGATTTATGAGTTTATGAGCCATTCGACTTGCCTTCTGTATAGAAGCGGGCTCATGTGAACTCACATCTTCTTGAATCCTTACTGGTAACCCTTTTACAAATGCGTCGATCTTCTCTTCTTCATCTTCGAATGCTCCCGGACACAATAGGCACAACTCTGTGAATCGTCGTTCATATGTGGTAACGTCGAACCCTTGTGTTCGTAACTCTCTAAGTTCTGCCTTGAGTTTATTGACTTCGTTTCTAGGACGGTACTGCTCGTTCATCAATTGATTGAATGCCGACCACAGTAGTGCGTAAGCAGCATTTTGTCCTACCTGTTCAAGATAGGTGTTCCACCATGTTAACGCAGTACCTGTGAAGGTATGCGTAGCGTACTTAACTTTGTCCTCTTTAGTACACTTACTTATGGCAAACACCGATTCGATTTTCTCGGTCCACCGTTTCAATCCAATTGGTCCTTTGTTTCGATCAAATTCCAAAGGTTTGCAGGCAGTAAATTCTTTGTAGGAGCATCCTACATGATTTCTTGCGCCGTTAGCTGCATTGCTAGATTCAGAGTTATTGTTGGTATGTAGCGCAGCCTGTACTGCGACTATGTTTGCAGCAAGAAAGGTACGAAATTTGAAATGTCCCATTCATATTGATTATAAACGTTCCATATTAATTGATTTCATCGCGAGGTTTTGACCTCTAGATGAGACGTTTTTCAATGACTGCATTCATTTTTAAAACAACCATAACCTTTGTTTTATCGATAAAGGTTTAAAAAGTATTACGTAGATTATCAAATAATGCTAATCTAAAATATACCGTTTACACACGACCATTACATAATGGTTTACAATATGAATATATTACATCAAAAATAAGTTTCTTGAATGCAGTTTTACATAATATCATACAAACATGGACTCCAAATCTTGTCCTTATTTTAGTATGCAACAGCGGCAGCTTTTAATAATCACTTGAGAATAAACATGCTTAAAACGTCAACAAAAAAATGTTGGTGAGTTATAGGTTTAACCTATATATTATCAAATCATAATAATAGACCACAAGATTTCATATTTCAATACATCCCATACATAGAGATAAAAATCATTCATACGGTGAACACCTGGCAACCGACATTAACAAGATGCATATAAGAATATCCCCTATCATTCCAGGACATCCATCGGACATGATAAAATAACATCAAAGTACTAAAGCATCCGCTACAACGGATGGGGTTTATTGGGCCCAATAGATCTATCTTTAGGATTCGCGTCAATTAGTAGACTGGTTTACTAATTCTTAGGTTACCAAGTAAAAGGGGCATATTCGGCTTCGATCGTTCAACCATAGAAAGTAGTTTCATGTACTTGTGTCTATTTTGTAAAACATTTATAAAGTTGCATGTATTCTCATCCCAAAAATATTAGATTTTAAAAGTGGGACTATAACTCACTTTCACAGATTTTTACTTCGTCGGGAAGTAAGACTTGGCCACTGGTCGATTCACGAACCTATAACAAATATGTACATATATATCAAAGTATGTTCAAAATATATTTATAACATTTCTAATACGTTTTAATGTTTTAAGTTTATTAAGTCAGCTGTCCTCGTTAGTAACCTACAACTAGTTGTCCATAGTTAGATGTACAGAAATAAATTGACATATATTATCCTGACCCAATCCACGACCCAGTGTATACACGTCTCACACTAGATCACAACTCAAAGTATATATAATATTTTGGAATCAACCTCAACCCTGTATAGCTAACTCCAACATTACTGCATATAGAGTGTCTATGGTTGTTACGAAATATATATATAGATGGGTCGATATGATATGTCAAAACATTGTATTCGTGTCTATGGTATCCTAAGATTACATAATATATTAGAATACATGTATAATACAATATGAGTTAGCTAGGATATGATTAATATAGATTTGTTACCAATTTTCACGTAGCTACAACAAGAAAAATTATCCAATCTTGTTTTACCCATAACTTCTTCGTTTTAAATCCGTTTTGAGTGAATCAAATTGTTATGGTTTCATATTGAACTTAAGTTTATGAATCTATACAGAAAAAGTATAAGTTTATATTCGGAAATACAGGTTACAAGTCGTTTTTGTAAAGGTAGTCATTTCAGTCGAAAGAACGACGTCTAGATGACCATTTTGGAAAACATACTTCCACTTTGAGTTTAATCATGATTTTTGGATATAGTTTCATTTTCATAAGAAAAATCATTTTCCTAGAAGAACAACTTTTAAATCAAAGTTTTCATAGTTTTTAATTAACTAACCCAAAACAGCCCGCGGTGTTACTACGACGGCATATATCCAGTTTTACGGTGTTTTTCGTGTTTTCAGGTTTTAAATCATTAAGTTAGCATATCATATAGATATAGAACATGTGTATAGTTGATTTTAAAAGTCAAATTAGAAGGATTAACTTTTGTTTGCGAACAAGTTTAGAATTAACTAAACTATGTTCTGGTGATTTCAAGTTTAAACCTTCGAATAAGGTAGTTTTATATATATGAATCGAATAATGTTATGAACATCATTACTACCTCAGGTTTTGTGGATAAACCTACTGGAAATGAGAAAAATATATCTAGCTTCAAAGGATCCTTGGATGGTTTGAAAGTTCTTGAAGCAGAATCATGACACGAAAACAAGTTCAAGTTAGATTTCCACTCGAAATAAGATTGTTATAGTTATAGAAATTGAATCAAAGTTTGAATATGAGTATTACCTTGTATTAGAAAGATATATTACTGTAAATAAGAAAGATTTCTTGAGGTTGGATGATCACTTTACAAGATTGGAAGTAAGCTAGCAAACTTGGAAGTATTCTTGATTTTATGAAACTAGAACTTATAGAATTTATGAAGAACACTTAGAACTTGAAGAATGAAAGTGTTTGTAGGTTTTTTTGGTCAATGGTATATGGATTAGATATAAAGGATGTGTAATTTTGTTTACATGTAAATAAGTCATAAATGATTGCTAATATTTTTGTAATTTTATGAGATATTTCATGCTAGTTGCCAAATGATGGTTCCCACATATGTTAGGTGACTCACATGGGCTGCTAAGAGCTGATCATTGGAGTGTATATACCAATAGTACATACATCTAAAAGCTGTGTATTGTACGAGTACGAATACGGGTGCATACGAGTAGAATTGTTGATGAAACAGAACGAGGATGTAATTGTAAGCATTTTTGTTAAGTAGAAGTATTTTGATAAGTGTCTTGAAGTCTTTCAAAAGTGTATGAATACATATTAAAACACTACATGTACATACATTTTAACTGATTCGTTAAGTCATCGTTAGTCGTTATATGTAAATGTTGTTTTGAAACCTTTAGGTTAACGATCTTGTTAAATGTTGTTAACCCATTATTTATTATATCTAAAGAGATGTTAAATTATTATATTATTATGATATTATGATATATTAATATATCTTAGTATGATATATATACAGTTAAATGTCGTTACAACGATAATCGTTACATATATACCTCGTTTCGAAATCCTTAAGTTAGTAGTCTTGTTTTTACATATGTAGTTCATTGTTAATATACTTAATGATATGTTTACCTATCATAATACCATGTTAACTATATATATATATCCATATATTTGACATCATATAGTTTTTACAAGTTTTAACGTTCGTGAATCACCGGTCAACTTGGGTGGTCAATTGTCTATTTGAAACCTATTTCAATTAATCAAGTCTTAACAATTTTGATTGCTTAAAATGTTGGAAACATTTAATCATGTAAATAACAATTTCATTTAATATATACAAACATGGGAAAGTTCGGGTCACTACACGAACTGGTTGAGGGATTCATCTCGTACGATCAGATGAAAGATTTTCTATAAGAAATAGATTATAGGATGTAGATTAGTACCCTACAATACATAATTTACATATGCATATATAATACTAAAATCCCATAAGTTACAGAGAAATCTACGGAAGCTGTCAGGCAAAGGTAACAATAATAGATACGCTAAGATATGAATTTATCTATACACTGTCTATGCAATAGAGGCAGTAAGACGTGTCTAGACTTTAAAGATGATAAGAAAATAATTTTCGACACTAAATGATAAGCAAAACTTTTGACATGCAGACACGGTCGAAGTCCAGACCCACTAATGCATCTATACAGCTATCAGTTAGACACACTAATGCAAGACCTGGTTCGCTAAGACCACCGCTCTGATACCAACTGAAACGACCCGTTCATACGGATTATAAACGATTCACAATAGTTGATTTCATTGCGAGGTACTTGACCTCTATATGAAGCATTTTACAAACATTGCATTCGTTTTTAAAAGACAAACTTCCATTACATCGAAAGTTGACAGATATGCATATCCTTTCATAATATATCCAGACTATGAATGACTTAATATTAATCTTGATGAACTCAACGACTCGAATTCAACGTCTTTTGAAATATGTCATGAATGACTCCAAGTAATATCTCTACAATGAGCGAATACACAGCGGAAGATTTCTTTAATACCTGAGAATAAACATGCTTTAAAGTGTTAACCAAAAGGTTGGTGAGTTCATTAGTTTATTACAAACAATCATTTCCAATAATATAATAGACCACAAGATACTTATATTTCGAAAACAATCTGTGCAGTTCTACTCCTGCTATAAAATCATTCATATGAAGAGCACCAGAACCTTTCAAAACAACTTTACAATGGTAGCTAATGCGTAGTGCAATGAAAAATCATCTCACCGAGGGTAGCTAAAACGGTAGCTAGTGCGTAGTGCAATGCAAAATCATCTCACCGTTACTAACTACTAAATCGAACCATTTCGGTAGCTAGTGCGTAGTGCAATGCAAAATCAACTCACCGATGGTCAAAAATACAATCTTTATAGATATCGAACAATAATTTTACAACGGTAGCTAATGCGTAGTGCAATGCAAAATCATCTCACCGAGGGTAGCTAAAACGGTAGCTAGTACGTAGTGCAATGCAAAATCATCTCACCGCTACTAACTACTAAATCGAACCATTTCGGCAGCTAGTGCATAGTGCAATGCAAAATCATCTCACCGATGGTCGATAATACAATCATATACAAATCGAACCTCTGAATCCAAATAATTCTATCGTAGAATGTAGTTTTGAATATTTGTATCTATTTCGTCAAACGTTTATAAAAGTAGTTCATGTATTCTCAGTTCAAAAATATATCTCAAAATCATTTAAATAAAGCAGTTATAAAACAGCGCATGTATTCTCAGTCCCAAAAAAATGTAAGGAGTAAAAGGGAGCAAATGAAACTCACGCATATCAATATTGTAAAACAGTTAATAAAGTATTTTCATGTATTCTCAGCCCAAAAACGTAAAGAGTAAAAGGGTGCAAATGAAACTTACGCATATCAATATTGTAAAATAGTTAATAAAGCATTTGCATGTATTCTCAGCCCAAAATCGTAAAGAGTAAAAGGGAGAAAATGAAACTCACTATACGATATTTTGTAGTAAAAATATGCATACGTCGGTACTGAACAATGCAAGGTTGGCCTCGAATTCACGAACCTATATCAAGTATATATATATATATATATATATATATATATATATATATATATATATATATATATATATATATATATATATATATATATATATATATATATATATATATTAAAACCTACACTTGTAATTGACAAGTTTATGTATTATCATTAATTGTTATTTTAGTAATTTGTATATTTTATTAATAACTAAATTAACTATATTTATTTTATATACTTTATTTATTATGAAATTATTAGTGTTATTATGTGATATGTACTAAATATATTCTTATATAGCTATTTATTTGGTAAAATAATATAAGTAACAATTTGTATCTTTTTATGATAATAATAATAATAATACTAATAATTAGATTTTTTGTAATGATATTGATATTAATAGTTTTGATAATAATAATAAAAGTGATGTTAGTAATAATAAAAGTAATGATAATAATGATAAGATAAAATGTTAGTTTTCATAAAAATAATACTTTTAATAATAATGATGATTTTTATAATAATGATGATTGTATTAGAAGTTTTAATAGTCATGTTAATGATAATACCAATATTAATGTTAAATGATAATTCTAATACTATTATTAATAAAAATGTTACTTTTAGTAATAATGGTCACTATAATTATACTGATAATAATAATAACCATAATAATATAAATTTTAATATCAATGATACTGGTTTCAATCATAATGCTATTACCAATAATAACCTAATTGATAGTACTAATAATAATACTTATACTAATAATAGTAATAAAAATCTTATTATTAATATTAGTGACAATATTAATGATAATCATAATACTTATTTTAATGATAATAATCTAAACTATATTAATGATAATTTAAAAAAAATCATGATAATACTAACTAACATAACAATAATAATAATAAAAATAATAATAATAATAATAATAATAATAATAATAATAATAATAATAATAATAATAATAATAATAATAATAATAAGTTTAAAAGTACAACCTTTGAAGACACACTTTAAAAAGAATACGCCACTGCCGGGGCTTAAACCCGAGACCTCTCGCTCATCCGTAACACTCTAAACCATGGAACCATTTTTATTTATCTGATTTATAACCCAAGCAAATTCTGCTTTACCCTAAATTGGTTCGACTAGGGATTGATGCTAAGAATTAATGAGTTTATTATTTAGTTTTAAGGTTTAAAACTTATACAGAATTGATTACAAAGTTTTTATCTTAATTAAAATAGAAGAAGAATAAAAATAAAACTCGCTAAAGAACATGTTTGAACTTAAAATCAAACTCGAACTTAGAGGTCGTTACAGACCATGATTCCTTCTTGAAAAAGGTTCTAAATTATCATTAGCAACTTTCTGTAGTCTCAATTGAAACTAGAACACCAAATTGATCTCGAATTTTACGATGAACAAAAGTTTGACTTTTTTAGAATTACACTTTGACTCAAAAATTCGAATTGAATTTGAAAAATTAGAAGCTGTAACTTTATAGATAGCTTGAGTACACGATTCCTAACAACATTACGTTTATACATTTTGAAATTTGTTTCAAATTCAAGCTTTAAAAAAAT